>NC_135341.1:37526203-38151203 GCF_023851605.1 Tamandua tetradactyla
ACCAGTTTAGCAGATGTAATAGATTTCTTTTGTGCTTTGGGGCTTTATAGGTGACAGACAGGTACACGGTACATACCAGCCCAGTGTCTGTCTGAGCAGTGGAATATGCCAGGAAGGAGCAACCGCTGACTGATGCACCTCAGCCAGTCTCTCACAGAAGGGGTGCTAGAGCCTTCTGTATGCACCGGAGATGTCACTGGTATCCAGGCAACCTGGATGAGCCTGAGCCTCCCTGAGGCCAGCTTGCTGAGGTGAAAATTTTCCATTGTTTGGCTCATAAAGAGGATACACTGGGGAATAATTTTTCCCTTTGAGTGAACTTATTTTATCCTAGGAAGCGAATCAAACTCATTTTTGCGTAGTAGGAAGTAAGCAGATGGTGACTTATGTCATTATATTTTATAGAATGATTTTGTTTTTAAAAATTATGTTTTGCTTATATGCACATGTAATAAAAATAACAAGTAGTAGTAGTACTTTATAGTATACTTGTGACAAGGGAAAGTACTTTCCCCCCAAATTGAAATTTAGTTTCCACCTCAGGGTTTGAAGGAAAAGATAGTCTCCCAAGGTGATGCACAGTTGGTTTGCATCTGGTCGCTGTCACCAGCATCAGCAGTTACTAACTCCCGGCCAGTCCCCCTTTACAACAAAATCAAAACCAAAGAAGTTGTATTATTTTTTGAAGCATATTCCAGAAATGTGATTTTATCCTAAATATTTCAGTGTATGTCTGTAAAAGACAAGGAGCTAGGCTAACGACAATATCTGCATTACTATTATTCTATCTACAAAACAATGATAATTCCTTAATTTCTTAAAGCATTTTCAAATGTCCCTGATTGTCTAATCATAATTTTTTTTAACAGTTAGTATGTTCAAATCAAGATCCAAATAAGGTGGTGCACATTGCACTCTTTTATCTTTTTCAATTTGTATGTGCTCGCTTACTCTGTTTTCTTGTAATTTATTTGTCTTTGTGGGATCGTATTTCTCCGGTCTTTGTGGGATCGTATTTCTCCGGGTCATTTGGGAAGGGCAGTCCTGTAGTTTCCCATCTCTTTTCTTTTGTTAATTACTCCCTGTGCTTGAGACCTTTTGATTTCAGTGGTCAAATTTGAAGGGATCTATCCTGTGTTCTTTGTCTTTTAAGTGATAATGTGGAAAAGGAACTGTCAAGGCTTATTCAGACATGAGCCCCAAATTGTGAATTCTTTGACATTATTCTTGGGGTGTCTTTTGTCTTTTTTTTGTAGGTGATTGCCAGATCTGTTTTCATTTTCTGTTCTCTCAAGTTCCAGTCCCACTGCTCCCAGCCCCACTGCTCCCTGCTGTCTTGCTGAACATTTCTTCTTGAGTGCTTGACCATCCTGTTGTCTTCAGCTCAACTCAGTCTCTCTTCTTCTAAGCTATTCATGACTTTACAAACAAAACACTTTTGTTGTGACTTGAGAAGTATGCAGAGTTCCTTTGGGATGTATATTTTTCTGGAATGGTCCACAGCTGTCTCACATTCTCCAGTGGGTCAGTGTCACTCCCCTTCAAAGGTTAAGAACAGTGCCCTGTATCTAGACATCTACCAAGTCCTATTTCTCTGCCCTCCTCCTTTTCCTTCTTTAATTCCATGTGTGGACGAGTACCCCCAGTGGGTTGAACTCAGAGGAGAATGCAGGAAGCCCTGCATCCTGCCAGATGTGCCAGTTAGTGGGGGAGTTGACGTTAAAGAGGTCATTGCAGATGGGAAAAACATCTGGAAACAGTAGCCCCCGTGTCTTGGCTCTGGGACTAGAAGGCCAACTGTCAAAGAGCACACATCCCCACCCCTGTGATCATCTTCCTTCGCAGTGAGGACAGTGTTGCCTTCTCCCCTTCCATCTTTGTTTTTGACATCTTCAAATAACCTATATTATAAATTAATGAGCCAGTTAAGTTACCTGAAACATTTCTAGGGCATGAAACCAACAAAGAAGCTTGTTAGCTTTCTAGAGCACTTGCAGTTTTTCTTAAAAAGTTAAAAAAAATGGTCATATCTCACAGCTCCCTTTTTCACCTAATGTAAAGTTAGGTTCTTCTAATATGGGCAGGAATTATATTTCTTCGTTTTCTCCTTATATAAAGTAATCAGGCACAGAAGCCTCCACTGTCCCTACACCAGGTCACTACAGCAGTGACCTGCTGGACCTTCATGAAACCAGGTTTTTTCTTTTCTTTGTGTCTGGTTAATTTTCCTAACATAAAACATCACCATCCTGCTTCAGAATCTTCAATGGCTTTACATATATTACAGGTTAAAGTGAACATGGGTACGGCCTTTTTAATACATATATGTTTTGTCCCAGCAATTCTAGAAACTGTTCTTTTAGAAACACTTCTGCAATTGTGCAAGACAAATAGCACAAGTGACTGTCAATAGGGAACATGATAAATACATTATGTTTATGTGTGAATATTATGCAAACTTTAAAAAGAATTATATTTAGGATGTGGAAGGATGTCCAAGACATATAGTTTACTGGAAAAATGGTAAAACAACATCTACAGGCCAGTCCTGTTTATGTAAAGCATGGAAAGTGCATGGAAGAAAATCTGGAGGATTAAAGAGACCTCAAATTAATAATGGTGGCCATTTTATCACACTTGTAATCATTAAAAAAAAAATCGCAAATTTTAAGGGCTAAGCAGCATATCCCATGGCACTTCTTTCCTCTGCCTGGCATTGAAGTGTCTTTTCCTTATCCTTCTTCCACAAGAACAAGCTTAATAGGCCCTCCTCCCTGGGACCCACCTTATACAGTCAAGTCTACTCTCTGACCTGTCTCCTATTGGATTCCTTGGAAGAACTGAGAAACAGACTGAGGAGGACAGCTCACATTTGGGGAATACTTAGCAGGTGAACCAGGGAGTAGGCTAAGTATTTAATCTTGTTTCTATGTCATGGCAGCTCTATGACACTGTTCTGTATCTACAGATGAAGACAAAGGCACTGAGCATAGGTAAAGTACCATTTATGCCCAAAATAAGGCAGTCCCCAGTTTCCTAAGGAGAAGATTTAAAAATTTTTTTTTATAACTTGAGTAATAAAAGGGATATAGATGAAAGTCAGATTTCTCATAATATTTATTATTTTTAATTGCACATACATATAGTAAGTTCTTGTTATTCATGGTGGTTAGGTTTTATGTTAGATAATACTGAATTAGCCCTTATGGAAACTGCAGGATTAGGTTCCTAAGAACCTCTTGTCACAACATTTTTATCAGCCAATCTTTACATAGCTGTGTTTTTCTATTTAAAGACACTATTTCCTATATATAGTTGGTTTGTGTATATTTTTCATAAGGCACATCTCTGCCTGCTTTCACTTAACACTACACAGCATTTCAGCACTATGCTTGGGAGCCATCTTCAACGGTGAGATCACATACACACACACACACAAAAGCACAAAAATGTAAAAAAATGCAGCACTAAATATACCATGAAAAGTATAAGAGCTGAAACAAGAAGACAGAGTGTCACTTTGTTCTAACTCATCTGGGAACTTGCTGCATAGGGTGTCTCAAATTTTTTCCCATTTTTGCGCAAGATTACAAATGGCTACGAAGAAGCCGCAAGTATAGAATTTGGGGTTACAAATAAACTTTAGGAAGTAGGCAAATTTGCAAATGTAGAATCTGGGAATAATGAGGATTGACTGTCTTTAAATATTATCTAAAATAATGTATTCCTTAAAAATTATGCTTTTTCCCATGTTTCACAAATTAGTTTTATTCTAACTTGCCTGCATGTGTCTTTGCTGTCCCCATAGCAGCCACATTTGGAGGCATCTGATACTCTTTTGAGTGTATCATCCTTACCTCACAGTATTGGAACTGTGATACTGTTACTGGACCCTTACCTTAAGCTGGTTGGTGAATTCTGCAGTGTAATCCTTTTACTATGTTGAATTTTTTTCTGTAACGACTTCATTGAGATATAATTCACATACTATACAGTTCAGTGATTTTTAACATATGCACAAAGTTATGTAGCCATCACCAAAAATTTTAAATTTAAAAATTTTTATCTCCAAAACAAATCCTGTAGCCATTAGCAATCAGTTTCTGTACCCCCTCTCCAAGGCAACCACTTCTTTGTCTATTATGGACATTTCATATAAATGGAATCACATAATATATAGTCTTTTGTGACTGGCTTCTTTCATTTAGTATAATGTTTCAGGTTTATTCATGTTGTAGCATGTATCAGTGATTCTTTTCTTTTTCATTGCTGAATAATATTCCATTGTGTGGATTTACCACATTTTACTTAAACGTCAGTTGGTGGACATTTGAGTCGTTTCCACTTTTAGGCTGTTATGAATAATGTTGATATAAAGATTCATATACAAGTTTTTATAAGGACATATTTTAATTTGGGGGAATATATGTCTTGGAGTGGAATTGCAGGGTCGTTTGGTAATTCTATGATTAATCATCTGAGGAACTGCCTGAAGACTATTCCAAAGCAGCTGCACCACTTCACATTCCCACCAGAAGCGTATGAGGATTCCGGTTTCTCCACATTCTCTTAACCCTTATTGCTTATCTTTTTTATTCTAGCAATCCAAGTGGGTATGAAATAGAATCTCTTGTGTTTTTGATTTGCATTTCACTGACAACTGATGATGTTGAGCATCTTTTCCTTTGCTTATTGGCCATTTATATATTGTCTTTGGAAAAATACTTTTAAATATTTAAATATTCCAATATTTTTAAACTGGGTTGTCTTTCTGTTGATTTAACACCTTTATTGAGCTATAATTCACATACCATTACAATTTACCCATTTAAACCATACCAGTGGTTTTTAAATATATTTACAGATTTGTGCAACCACCATCACAATTTGAAAACATTTCATCACCTCAAGAAGAAACCCATTACTGCTTTAGTAATTATTTTTCCCCACTCCTTGATCCCCTTGGTGAATTACATGTCTGTATTTATGCCAGGACCATACTATCTTGAACACTACTGCTTTGAGTAAGTTTTGAAATTGGGATGTGTGAGCCCTCCAAATTTGTTCTTTTCCAAGCTAGTTAATTTCAGCTCTAAACAACCACTAATTTACTTTTTTTTTCTCTATAGATTTGCCTATTTTGGGCACTTCATATAAATGGAATCGTATAGTCTTTGTGGCTGGCTTCTTTCAGTGAAGTTGTCCCAGCACTATTTGTTGGAAAAAACTCTTCTTTCTCTATTATATTGACTTGATTCTCTTTTTGAAAATCAATAGATCATAAATGTGAGAATTTATTTCTGGATTCTCAATTCTGCTCCATTGAATTACATGGCTGTATTTATTCCAGGACCATACTATCTCGAACACTACTGCTTTGAGTAAGTTTTGAAATTGGGAAGTGTGAGTCCTCCAAATTTGTTATTTTCCAAGCTAGTTAATTTCAATAAAGAAGTCAAGCTAGTATTCTTATAAGGGATAGTGTTGAATTTTAAGTCCATTTGGGGAGTATTGCAATCTTAACAATATTTAGTATTCTGATCCACGAACATGGATGGGATGGCTGCATTTATTCAGGGCTTCTTTAATTTCTTTCAGAAGTGTTTTATAGTTTTCAGAGTATAAGCTCTTTACTTACGTTGTTAAATTTAGTCCTAAGTATTTTATCATTTTTTGATGTTATTGTAAATGGAACTGTTTTTCTTCATTTCATTTTTGGGTTGTTCATTACATGTGTATAGAAACACAGTTGGTTTTTCTGTATTGATATTGTATGTGGCAGTCTTTCTGAACTTGTTTCTTAGTTCTAATAATTTTCCTAATTTTTCTGCTTGAACATCACTTTTATTCTTACTACATTTACATAAATATACTACTGTGTAGAGATTTTGTGTTTTATCCTCCAGGCTGAAGACAACTCCCACAGTGGTTTTCCACCAGTTAATATTAACTTTTTCTTTACGCTTAAGTTCACTGAGGCAGAAATACTGTAAACATGAAGTCTTTAGGGAGAGTGCATCCTAACAGAGGAACACAAATCAGATCTTCCCTGACACCAGATTCAGGTTAGATGTGTATTATTTTTTTTATTTTTTAAAGCATTTTTTACTGCAAAATATAACATATATACAAAAAAACAATAAATTTCAAAGTACATTGTAACAAGTACTTATAGTACAGATTTCACAGTTAGGTATGGGTTACTGTTCTACAATTTCAAGTTTTTCCTTCTAGCTACTTTAGGACATTGGAGTCCTAAGGATTTCCTGTATTCAAGATATTATCTGTGGAGATAGTTTACTTCTTTCTTCCCAGTCTGGTTGTCTTTTATTTCATTTTCCTGCCTAATTTCCCTGGCTAGACCCTGCAGTGTTAAATATTGGTGGTGAAAATGCACATCCTTGTTCCTGATGGTGGGGGGAAACCATTCAGTCTTTCATCTTTAAGTGTAATGCTTTTTGGTAGATAGCCTTTATCAGGTTGAGGAAGTTCCTTTCTATTCTTAATTTGTTGAGTGTTTTTTATCATGAAGGAGTGTTGAATTTGTCAAAATGTTTTAACTGCCTCTATTGATGATCCTGTGGTTTTGTCCTTTATTCTGTTGATATGGTGTTTTAGTTTCCTCATTGTTGAAGCAAATACAATGCAGTGGGTTAGCTTAAACAATGGGAGTTTATTGGCTCATGCTTTTAAGGCTAGGAGAATACTTTGAGAAGAAAATATTGTCCTCAAGGCAATACTTTCTTCTCAAAGACTGGCATTCTGGCACTAGCTGCCAGTGACCCCTAGTCCTTGGCTTCTCTTCTGGGTTCTGTTGACTTTTCAGCTTTTGGCTGCTCCCTCTATGGCTTTTTTCTATTACCTTCCTTATAAAGCCTTCAGTAATGGTAAAGACCCATCCTGGGTTGCACTAGTAACCTCATCAAAAAGTCCTATTTACAAGGGTCCACATGCCCAGGAATGGATTACATTTAAGAACATGTTTTTTTCTGGGTTAGAGGATACATAATTCTAAACCACCACATGTAGTATATTGTGTTAAACAATTTTCAGATGTTAAACCATCCTTGCATTCTTGCAATAAATCCATTTGTCATGGTATATATTCCTTTTGAAATACCTGGATTCACTTTCCTCATATTTTCTTAAGGATTTTTGCATGTTTGGGAGGGATATCCATTTATAGTTTTCTTATGATGCCTTTGACTGGTTTTGGTATCAGGGTAATACTGCCCTCATATAAATGAATTAGGAAGTATTCTTTCCTGTTCTATTTTTCGGAAGTCTTTGTGAAGAACTGGTATTCATTCTTCTTTTAATATGCAATAGAATTTACCAGTGAAGCCATTCAGGCCTGGGCTTTTGTGTGTGTGTGTGTGTGTGTGTGTGTGTGTTTGCTTTACTAACTCAATCTCTTTTATTTGTTGTAGGTCTATTTTGATTTTTCTATTTCTCCTCTTTTTTCTTTTTCTGTCAGCCCTACACCCTCGGCGCTGGGACAAAAACCAACAACCTCTGCTTCTACTTGAGGTTCACCTGAGCTGGGGGCCTATTTTTAGTAGTCAGAATTTGTTAATTAATTCCACATTTGGAGTTTTTTGTTTTTTTTTTTTTCATTTTTTATTTTATTTTATTTTATTTTACATGGGCAGGCACCGGGGGGGTCCTCTGGCATGGCAGGCGAGCATTCTTGCCTGCTGAGCCACCGTGGCCCGCCCCACATTTGGAGTTTTGTTGTGCTTAGCCCCTGCTGCTAGTAAAGTCCCTTTCCTTTCCTCTCTGGCAAGCAGCCTGTGGAGGAGGGGCATCGGCCACCATGGCTTGGGGAACTCACGGTTCTGGGGAGGCTTGCAGCTGGTCCAGCTAGTCCAGACTGGGGTATGTTGTGTGTCCAGTCACTGAAGTGGCCCCAACAGTTGTTCTGTACTGTTCCTGGCTATTTACTAGCTGCTCTGGAGGACGAGCTAAATCCTACACCTCGCTAAGCTGCCATCTTGCCTTCAATGTGTTGTACAGTTTAATAAGTCTTTTTAAAAAATTGTATTGTGTTGACATGCATACAACCTAAAATTTTCCATTTTAACTACTTTCAAATATACACTTCAGTGGTTTTAATTACATTCACAGTGTTGTGCTACCAACAATGCCATTTTTATCAAGACTTTTCCAACACCCCAAACAGAAATTCTGTACCAAGTTAAGCATTAAGTGCCCTTTCCCCACTCCTACCCCTACCCCTCATAACCTGTATTATAATTTCTCATTATGAATTTGCATATTCAAATTACTTAATATAAGTGAGATCATACAATATCTGTCTTCTTGTGTATGGCTTATTTCACTCTGCCTAATGTTTTCAAGGTTTATCCATGTTGTTGCATGTATTAGACCTTTCTTTTTATGAGTGAATATTATTCTATTTTATGTATATATCACATTTTGTTTATTCATTCATCTGTGGCTAGACACTTGAGTTGCTTCTGCCTTTTGACTATTGTGAATAATGCTGCTGTGAACATTGGTGTGCAAATATCTGTTCAAATCCCTGCCTAGAAATAGGATTGTTGGGACATATAATTATATACTTAACCTTCTGAGGAACCACCAAACTGTTTTCCACAGCAACTGCATCTTTTTTGCATACCCACTGGTGATGTACAAAGGTTCCTATTTCTTCACATTTTCACCAAACTTATTATTATTATTGAGTGTGTATTTTTGGTTTTTATCACTTATTTTTAATTTTTTAAATTAACCATCCTACTGGGTGTGAAGTGGTATTTCATTGTAGTTTTAATTTGCATTTCCCTAATGGCTAATGATGTTGAGCTTCTTTTCAGGTGCGTATTAGCTATTTGTGTATCTTTTTCAGAGAAATGTCTACTGAAGTCCTTTACCCATTTAAAAAAATATATTTATTTATTTTGAATCTGAAGATTTTGTTGAGATACATTCACATAACATCCATTCTATCCAAAATAAACAGTGTTTTACGGTATCTTCACTTAATTGTACAATCACCATCACTCTCAATTTTAGACTATTTTCATTGCTCCGAAGAGGAAAGTAACAGACACACCCACACAAAAGAAAACCCAAAACACCCCATAACTCTTACCCCTTACCCCAGTTGTTTACCCTTAGTATTGTGGTACTAGTGAGGTGTTCTTGTTAAATATAGTCCATAGCATGCAATAGGTAGTTTTTCCCATCTACCGCTCTATTAACTTTTTGTACAAATGTCACACCTTTGAAGTAGTTCATGCAAAAACTTTTTAATATTTGTGGCACTAATTGGTGAGATACAAGATTTTAAGCAACCCCTTTCAATCATATTCACCTTCAATATGGCACTATTTCTTATAATCCTGCTATTGAACTACCATCACCTTTACCCATTCCCGTAGACTTAAGTTCAACTGGTTTACAAGTCTGCACATATTAGGTAACTGCTCCCCCTTCTCTAGCTTCTATCTCTAGGTCCCCTGTATTCAACATTTTAAGACTCTTGAGTTTACATTTTCTAGGGGATTTGTATTAGTGAAGTCATACAGTGTCTATCCTTTTGTATCTGGCTTACCTCACTCAGCATTGTGTCCTCAAGGTTCAAACATATTGTCATGTTGCTTCAGGACTTCATTCCTTCTTACTGCTGCATAATATTCCATTGTATGTATATACCACATTTTTTTTTAATGGAAAGGAATAAATTCAACTATCTTTATTTGCAGATGGCATGAATGTCTACATAGGATCTAAAAATAATCTATGAAAAAGTCTCCTAGTACTAAGAAATGAGTTTAGCAAGGTCACAAGATACAAAGACAACTAACAAAAATGAATCATATTTATATATATGATGATAAGGAACATGTGTTTTGGTTTGCTAAAACTCCCAGAATGCAATATACAAGAAACAGATGAGCTAAAACAAATGGGATTTATTGGATTACAAATTTATAGTTCTTTAAGGCCAGAAAACTATCTGAATTAAGACATCAGCAAGATGATCCCTGGACTCTGAGGAAAGGCTGCCAGCATCTGAAACATCATCAGCAGCTGAAAAGGCACATGGCTGACATCTGCTGGTCCTTGCTTCTGGTTCATTGTTTTCAGCTTCTGATTCCAGTGGCTTGCTCTGTGTGTCCTGCAGGTCTTCTCATAACATCTCTGAGGGATTTTTCTCTTTAAGTGTCTGTGAGTCCTCTTTTAGCTTTTTCAGGGCAAATTCCAGATTTCATCTCTGAGGTTAGCATCTTCTGGGGTGTCCTCCTTCTCCAAGCATCTCTGCTTTCTCCAAAATGTCTCCTTCTTAAAGGAGTCCAGTAAGTGGATTAAGACCCATCTTGAATGGGCAAGGTCACATCTCCGTGGAAACAACCTAGCCAAAAACCACATTTTTTTATTCACTCATCTGTTGATGGACACTTGGATTGTTTACATCTTTTGGCAGTTATAAATAATGCCACTGTGAACATCAGTGTGCATATGTCTGTTCATGTCATTGCGTTTAGATCTGAGTATATACTGAGTAATGAAATTGCCAGGTCATGGAGCAGCTCAATATTTAGTTTTGTAAGGAGCTACCAAACTGTCTTCCATAGTGGCAATACCATTATACATTCCCACCAGCAGTGGATAAGTGTTCCAGTTTCTCCACATCCACTCCAATATTTGTAGTTTCCTGTTTGTTTAATGACAGCTGTTTGTATAGGTATGAGATGTGATTTCATTGTGGTTTTGATTTGCGTGAAGATGAACTCTTTTCATGTGCTTTTTAGCCATTTGTATTTCCTCTTTTGAAAAATGTCTATTCATATCTTTTGCTATTTTATAATTGGTGCCCATTTTTAAATTGAGTTGTTTGTATTTTTATTGTTGGATTATAGAAGTTCTGAATATTAAACCCTTATCAGTTGTGTGGTTTCCAGATATTTTGTTCCATTGTTTAGGTTGTTCTTTCACTTTCTTGACAATGTTCTTTGACACACAAAACTTTTTAATTGGATGAAGTCCTATTTTTCTGTTTTTCTGTTTTGTTACTTATGCTTTTCTGTGTGAAGTCTAAGAAACCATTGTTTAATACATGGACCTAAAGATGTTCCCTTATGTTTTCTTCTAGGATTTTTATAGTTTTAGTTCTTATATTTAGGTCTTTGGTCCATTTTTATTAATTTCTGTATATGTCGTAAGGTAGGGATCTACTTTCTTTTTTTTAATGGTATGATTCATTTTTTTTTAAAGTTCAAAACAAGGCAGGAGGGAGGTGTTTTTAGGAGGAGGAATAAAGGTAGTTTTTCCCATCTACCACGAATCCCACTGATGAACTACCATTAGGTAGGTGCTGGCAGTCCTTGGTCCAGTCAGTGAATACAGGATGTCCTTCCATTTATTTAGGTCTTCTTTGATTTCTTCTAGCAATATTTTAGTTTTCTGTGTGCAATTCCTTACATTCATGGTTATATTTATTCCTGGATAGTTTATTCTTTTAGTTGCTATTGTAATTGCATTACTTTTTGAAGTCATCTTCATTTGAAGTTGTTCGGTCGTATTTCCAGGAATAATTTCAGAATCTGTGTAATATTTCCTTATCTACACCTGATTCATCAAGTGATCACTGTGACTATCTTAAACTAGCCTTGAAACTAGTCATAGGCTCTTGGGTGTGTCTCTGAGTCTATTTTGCTGTTCACAATGAAGTCATTAAGAGTACCCCAAAAACATCAGAGATTTTGTAAATGTCCGCATTAAGCTGTTCCTCCATTTGTTCTGAGGGGTGAATTTGACACAAAACAAAACAAAAAAAAGCTCCTGTTGCTGCTTTTCCTTTGATGGCAGCCCCAGTATTTGCTGAAGGTCTTTGTTTGACATCTTCCTGACCTTTAATAGGAGCCATTACCACTGTTCTTTTGGGATTCATGTTTATGAATTCTTTTTTTGAAGAGGAGGTTGATGGCTATTTTATTTTCTTAGCTGCTAAAGTAAGTACCATGTAGTAAATTGGTTTAAACAGTAGGAATTTATTGGCTCCCAGTTTTTAATCTAGGAGAAGTCCAAAATCAAGGTGTCAGTAGGGCGATGCCTTTTCTGCAAAGACTGGTGTTTTGGGGGGTAGGTGCTGGCAGTCCTTGGTCCTTGGCTTTTCTTTCACATGGTCCCATTTTCTCCTTTCTCTTCCAGGTCACGTTAACTTTCAGGTTCTTGCTCCCCATGGTGTCTTCTCCTGGGTCCATTTCCTTTTCCCATAAGGACTTCAGACATATTAGATTAAGGCCCACACTCAATAACTTTGGGTACACCTTAACTAATAACATCTTTAATGATCCTACATACAAATGGGTTCACTCCCACAAACTGGGGATTCTGGACCTGAACATGCCTTTAGTAGAGGGCATGATTCAATCCCCAGTAGTGGCCAAGGGGAAGGCTACCCTATGCCTTAAAACCTTCTACTTTTGTTCCTTTAATTTTTATTACCTTGTAATTTTTAATCTTTCAAATATAGGGAAAAGCACAAATATTAATTCAGCAGATGTCCAGGTAGCTACAAATTGTCAAAGTTTTAAGGTTTAACAATTGGGTTTAGCATTATCAGTGAGGCTCTTTTCTAAATATATGGACTGTATCACCACTGTCTTGCTGTTGCCTCATGCCCGATCCTTCTGACTGCTCTCTGCTTCTAGGGTCCTCCTGTCCCCATTTTATCCCTCTCTACACTACCTCATCGGTCTTTCTAAAAGTCCTTTCATCCTGGCATGTTTTAAAGGATACCACCACACCCTGTTAGAGGTTTTAAAGCAGAGCCTGGGGACCAAGACACATGGCTTCCACTTGGAACCAGTCCCCCTGTTACCCAACCCCCAGGGTGGAGAAAGGGAGCAGGCCAGTGCTGCCCAACTGACCCTGCTGTCATTTGTGGAGGTACACTCTGCAGGTGGTTGCACTGTGGCCAGGGAGACCACAGGAGATTGCCATTTTCCACATGGGCAGTTGGGGAGTGGGTCTGCTAATTCAGCAAATTTCTGGACCCTGGACCAAGGCCCACATCCTGCTTAGGTGCACCTTGGATTCAGGTTTCTGTTTTCAGATATTTTTTCTACTCTTTTCCAAGATTTTTTTTTAATGTAAATTTTCATTAATAAAATTCTCTTTTAACTGAAGTTAGGTTAATTTGGTCTTATAAGAATTAACTACAGAAGGCAAGTAGATAACACCTCTCCCATTGACTTTACTAGCATTATCAGAATATGATGACCAAAAGTTGCATTCTAGTAACAAGAGTTTTTATTTTTTATGTTTCTAAAATGCCACTTACTTCAGGCCAGAATGCTAGAGAGGTTCCTCCTGAATGTGATCTTCGGGTCAGAACAGGTAGGAGAATAACATGTGGTCACAACAGAAATGTAGTGCCTTCATTTTAAATGTTAGTGAAACGTAGCTATTGTGGAAGTGATATGGTCTCCCCTACAGTGTCCTACCCACAAAAAGTAAAAATGGTATTACCTACAGCTGTGGTTCATGGAATCCTGTGCCCTTCACCTGTGTTTTCTTTTTCATTGCTAGCTGCTCTGTGAGTTGATCAAAAGTATCTCATTCTACTCTGGACTGAAGAAGAAAGGTTTTGGGTTTTCTTGAAACCCTGTGACCTAGGTTCAGAGCCCTAGTACCTGCTGTCAAAAGCCCCTCTGGGCAGCCAGAATCAGCCTGAGCCCCTTATGTCTGTCTTGGAGAACTCAAAGCTTTCTTTGCACCGTGGGTTTTTCTTGTCTTCTTGCGAATGTTCTTAACTGAGATTCATAATTAGTCAAAATGGAAGATCATTTAGTGTCATTTGTTTTTTCCATATTCTCTTGCTTAGGACACTATACGTGTTTTTAAAATTTGTTGTCCAATCCCAAGCCTCAGGAAGAGTAAAAATTTTCTTTCAGTGAATGCATTAAAGACCAGGAAGCAGAACACCAGGAAGCTGTAGTGTTGGTGTGTCTAAACATAATTTGTAAGAATGTGCCCACTCGGTTTCTGGGCTTACTCTTAAAGGTTTGGGTTTGTGGGCTGCTGCTGCCTTGTTCAGGCTTGCCCTAGGATGCTGTGTCCCCAGTCTCTTGAGCTGCCTTGTTCTACCTTAACCCCTCCTGTTAAAGGAGTCCACCACCACGGTTCCTTGCTTCGAACCCTGAGTTCCGCTTTCAGTTTGGGCTGCTCCAGCGCCAGAGGGCTTTCTCAACCATAGTTTCACACTCAAAAAATGAGGTTCCATTAGAGAAATGCAAATCAAAACTACAATGAGATATCATCTCACATCCACCAGAATGGCCATGATCAACAAAGCAGAAAATGACAAGTGCTGGAGAGGATGTGGAGAAAGAGGCACACTTATCCACTGTTGGTGGGAATGTCAAATGGTGCAACCACTGTGGAAGGCAGTTTGGCGGTTCCTCAAAAAGCAGAATATAGAATTGCCATATGACCCGGCAATACCATTACTAGGTATCTACTCAGAGGACATAAGGGCAAAGACACAAACAGACATTTGCACGCCAATGTTTATAGCAGCATTATTTACAATTGCTAAGAGATGGAAATAGCCAAAATGTCCATCAACAGATGAATGGCTAAACAAACTGTGGTATATACATACAATGGAATATTATGCAGCTTTAAGACAGAATAGTTATGAACTATGTAACAACATGAATGGACCTTGAGGACATTATGCTGAGTGAGATTAGCCAAAAACAAAAGGACAAATACTGTATGGTCTCACTGATATGAACTGACATTAGTGAATAAACTTGGAATATTTCATTGGTAACAGAAGACCATCAGGAGATAGAAATAGAGTAAGATATTGGGTAATTGGAGCTGAAGGGATACAGATTGTGCAACAGGACTGAATATAAAAACTCAGAAATGGACAGCACAATACTACCTAACTGTAATACAATTATGTTAAAACATTGAATGAAGCTGCATGTGAGAATGATAGAGAGAGGAGGGCTGGGGGCATAAATGAAATCAGGAAGAAAAATAGACGATAAAGATTGAGATGGTATAATCTAGGAATGCCTAGAGTGTATAATGATAGTGATTAAATGTACAAATTTGAAAAATGTTTTTGCATGAGAAAGAACAAAGGAATGTCATTACTGCAGGGTGCTGAAAACAGATGGTAATTAATATTTTAAAATTTCACCTTATGTGTGAGACTAAAGCAAAAAATGTTAATTTGGTACAAAATTTATATTTTGACCTAATATAACTTATGTAGATAGCTTGATTGAACACCATAAGTACTTGGAATCTTGGGTAGGACATGAGATTTTGTTGGTTTGTCCAGAGTGATGCCCCGATGAATCCCAGAGTGATTTGGTCAGTGAGTGGAAAAGTATTTGCAAAGTCCCCTTCGGGGAATGGTGAGAACGGGGAGAAATTCAACTTCTCCAAGTTGAATTCTTGATATTCTCATAAGCAGTGTGGACAACCAAAGCTGTAGGCTGAGCCCCCAGTCTTGGGGTTTGTTCATATGAAACTTAACCCCACAGAGGATAGGTCAAGCCTACTTAAAATTTAGACCTAAGAGTCACCCCCAAGAGAGTCTCTTTTGTTGTTCAGTTGTGGCCTCTCTCTCCAGCCAACACGACAAACAAACCCTCCCTACCTCCGTCTGCGTGGGATATGACTTCCAGGGGTGTGGACCTTCCTGGCAACGTGGGACAGAAATCCTAGAATGAGCTGAGACTCAGCATCAAGGGATTGAGAAAAACCCTAGAATGGGCTGAGATTTAGCATCAAGGGATTGAGAAAACCTTCTCGACCAAAAGGGGAAAGAGTGAAATGAGACAAAGTGTCGATGGCTGAGAGATTCCAGAGTCGGGAGGTTGTCCTGGAGGTTATTCTTACACATTAAGTAGATATCTTATTATTCAAGATGTAATGGAGAGGCTGGAGGGAACTGCCTGCAAATGTAGAGCTGTATTCCATAGCCATGTTTCTTGATGATTGAATGATGATGCAGCTTTCACAATGTGACTGTGTGATTGTGAAAACCTTGTGTCTGATGCTCCTTTTGTGTGCCTTGTCAACAGATGAGTAGAACATATGGAATAAAAATGGATAATAGGGGGAACAAATGTTAAAATAAATTTAGTTTGAAATGCTCGTGATCAGTGAAGGGGAAGGGTAAGGGGTTGATATGTATGATTTTTTTTTCTGTTTTCTTTTTATTTCTTTTTCTGTTGTCTTTTTATTTCTTTTTCTGAATTGATGCAAATGTTCTAAGAAATGATCATAATGATGAATATGCAACTGTATGATGATATTGTGAATTGCTGATTATATATGTAGAACGGAATGATCAAAATAGGAATGTTTGCATTTAATGGTGGTTTTTTTGTATTTAAAAAAATTAAAAAAAAAACAAGTCTATAGAAGTGTCCAATCAAAGGCATCCAGGGAAAGATACCTTGGTTCAAGAAGGCTGATGAAGTTCAGGGTTTCTCTCTCATCTGAGAAGGCACATGGTGAACACAGTCATGGTTTCTCCCTCAGCTGGAAGGACACATGGCGAGCACAGCATCATCTGCTAGCTTTCTCTCCTGGCTTCCTGTTTCATGAAGCACCTCGGTACGTGTTTTCGTCTTCATCTCCAAAGCGCTGGCTGATTGGACTCTCTGCTTTGTGGTACTGCAGCATTCTCTTTCCGAATCTCCTTCATTCTGCAAAATGTTTCTTCTTTTATTGGACCCCAGAAACTTATCAAGACCTACCCAAATGGGTGGAGACATGTCATCAACTAATCCAGTTTAATGACCACTCTTGATTAAATCACATCTCCAGGGAGATGATCTGATTACAGTTTCAAACATACAGTATTGAACAGGGATTATTCTGCCTTTATGAAATGGAATTTTGATTAAAACATGGCTTTTGTAGGGTCCATACATCCTTTCAATCTAGCACACTGGATCATATTAGTAAATGTATGTTTAACTTTGTAAGAAATTTCCCAACTGTTTTCCAAAGTGACTGAATCCATTTTTGTTTTTCTACTAGCAGTGAATGAGTGTTCCAGTTTCTCCATATCAGCACTTGCTATTGTGAGTCTTTTTAATTTATCTATCCTGCTGGGTGTTTAGTGGTATTTTAAATGCTTTTAATTTGCAGTTCCCTAGTGACTAATGTGTTAAGCATCTTTTCATTTGCTTTTTTACTTTTTCATGGTCATTGAAATACCTTCTTTGGTCGGATGTCTGTGTGTGTTTTTTGCCCATTTTTTTTTTATTGAGTTGATTTGATTGTCTTCTTATTGAGTTGAATTTTTATATACTCTTAATACAAGCCCTCAGTCAGATTTTTTTTTTTTTGCATGGCAGGCACTCAGATATTTTAACAAATATTTTCTCCCAGTCTCTGGTGTACATTTTCCTTTTTTTAACATTTTCTTTTGAAGAGCCAAGTCTTTACTTTTGATGAAATCCATCTTTTATGGATTTTGTTTTTTGTGTCTTAAGAAATCTTTGCCTAAACCAGGGTTATAAAACTTTTTTTCTGTTTTCTTTTAGAAGCTTTTTATAGTTTGAACTTTTACATTTAGGTCTTACAATTCAAGTTACTTTTACTAGCAGGTATGAAGTGAGAGTCGGCATTAACTTTTGTTGTTGTTATATGGATATAAATTGTTCCAATATCATTTGTTAAAAAGAACTGTTTCCTCATTGAATTGCCTTGGCACCTGTATTAATTTATTAGGGCTGCGAGAACAAATTACTATAAACTAGGTGGCTTAAAACAACAGAAGTTTATCGTCTTAAATTTCTGGAGGCTAGAAGTCTGAAATTGAAGTGTCATAGGGCCATACTCCCTCTGAAGGCTTAAGGAAGAATTCCTCCTTACCTCTTCCAGCTTGTGGTAGCCCTGTGTTCCTTGGCTGGAAGCAGCGTAACTCCCGTCTCTGCTTGCATTTATACATGGCCTTCTTTCTGTGTCCTCTCTTCTTGTATAGTCATTGGATTTAGGACCTCCCATAAATCCAGGATGATTATATCTGCAAAGACTTTATTCTTAGATTCCCAGTAGAAATGAATTTTGGGTGGCACTGTTCAACCCACTAAAAGCCTTAGTCAAAAAATAAATGATCATTCCCAGACTCTGCACCACCACCACCCCCAAAATTAATTGATCAAATAGGTGTGGGTTTATTTTTGAACTCTGTTTTGCTTCATTATCTGTCTATTCTTGTGCTAAGCTGCACTGTCTTAATTACTTAGCATTGTTAAGTCTTGGAATCAGTAGGGTGCCTCCTCCAACTTTTGTTCTTCTTTTAAAAAATTGGGTTGATTGTTCTGATGGGTCCTTTGCATTTCTATATATATTTTAGAATCAGCTTGTCAATTTGTGCCAAAAACCTGCTAGGATTTTGATTTATAGATTAGTTTTGGGAGAATTGACATCTTAATATTAAGTCTTCTGATATGTGAACACAGTCTATCTTATTGCTCCATTTATTTAGGTCTTCTGTAATGTCTCTCAGCAATGTTTTGTGGGTTTGCACTTATTTTGCTAAATTTTTCCCTAAGTATTTAATATTTTTGGTGTTATAAATGTTTTTATTTTTTCTTTAATTTCACTTTACAATTGTATCAGCTAGAGGTACTATATTATATTTATTTTTTTCTCCAGTTTTGGACATTTAGGCGTTTTCCAGATGAGGGCTTTTTGTACACATAAGTTTTTTCTTTTGTTGGTTGGTGAGAAACGTTATGGTACCCAGAACTAGAACAGGCACGGCATGCACCCTTCTCCTCACATATCTGTCCCTTCCTAAGCCAGAGGTGTTGCTAGCCACTTTCTCCATTGGCAGTGCTGGCAGAAGAGCTCCCTGGAGAGGAAAGCGTGTGGGCATTTCACTGGAAAGAAAAGCTTGCTCAGAGAAGTTGTGTGGATGGCCACAGGAGCCCTGACAACTTGGGTGATTGACCCCAGTGGTGTGGCCATAGGTCATAGGTATAGAAGTGTTCAGGTGCTGAGTGGTGGCTCTCAGGAGGTACAGGTGGTGGGAGTTGTTTTTCTACCATCAGGTTAGTGTGCCTCATCCCCTGTGACAGAGTAAGTGGCCCCAGGGGATCCAATTTGTAGCCTAACTTAAAGGCTCAACTAAATTCTCAGTAACGAGGCTAAAAAGTCCAGGGGTTATCATGAGCCATGGCTGTTTTATTGTAGTACCTAAAAGGTTAAGAATGCTGAAGCCTTGTTTCC
Source organism: Tamandua tetradactyla (assembly GCF_023851605.1). NCBI lineage: Eukaryota > Metazoa > Chordata > Mammalia > Pilosa > Myrmecophagidae > Tamandua > Tamandua tetradactyla. The sequence goes on from NC_135341.1 coordinate 37,545,458, forward strand.
AGCAAATCCTTAACCCAATTTAATTGATATGGGGGGATGAATTATTAAAGAAAGCTATGGCCTGGGATGGATGATCTATATAAGTTCTACATTTCTTAGCAGTTGTTCTCAGTTTCTTGAAGAAATGTGAGGCAAAGTGGAAGGGTAAAATAAATGATAAGTCGGAAGTCATTATTTTGTAGTTATTCCCTGTCTCCCTGTTCATGGTCAGCAAATTGCATGGGCTCCACAGTAGTCATTAATATTCCTGGATTCCTAAGGAACTGGGCCTTAGACCTCTGTCATTCCGAAATCCCACTGCATACATGTGCCACAGAGAGAAAGAGAGTGGCAGGTAGAACAGAGGCAGCAGGTGCCTTGGGGTTGGACTTTTTTTCCTCCTGCTCTTGTTAAGGCCCCTGGGGAGTAAACTGATCTGCTGTTTAATCCTAGGGAAGGTGATGTTTCATTTTCCTACAAGGATGGGGTCTGAAAGAAACCCTAGAACAATCTTTCACAGTATTTTGCCTGCAACCCTAAAAACTGAGAAGTATATTATATGGTAAAGTCATATTTTTCTTCATACTGAGAGATTGAGCATAATTAAACAAAAAAGATCAAAAAACAAGATATTACCTTACTTACGTGCAGTGCACTGATTTTCTATTTTGTCTTAGTTGGTTAAAAATGACTTATTGCTTATCATTTGCTAATCTGGTTATACAACCCAAAGAGTAAAGGTCTGCTCCAAGCCTCTTTTCCCATATTAAAAAACAGAAAACTAGCAGAACTAGGGCTAGAATCTGATTCATCTTGCCTGTTACACTTAACTACAGGCTAATCAGTTGTCTCTCTAATTTCTCCTCACTTTGAGGGTTTTCCTCTGTCATCAGTCTTGACACAGGTAAGAATGAACCTTATTTTTCCTATCCATATGCCCAAGATGATTGTTCTTCCCTGGGGAGCAACATCCTATGGACTACCACAGTTGGGTGCTGGGATGGCAAGATGCCACAACACACCCAAGCATCTAATGAATACAGGTGGGGACCTGGGAATAGGAGGCAGAAACCCTTGTGGGGCAATTCAGCCTCCAGTCAAATCCATGAACTACACTTAAGAGAGCTGCCATTTAGGTATAAAGGACTAGTTTTTGTTCTGTTTTAGATGTTTTCATTGGCTGTGGGGACCGATAAGAAAGATTCCTGGAGAGGTATTTTTCCATTTAATTTGAATACATTTGAGGAATCTTGAGCAAAATTGGAAAAGGATGTACATCTTTGTTAGCATTGCTGTGATAGCAAAAGCAGTTTTATACTTTTATGAAAGCTTTGGAATATGTTTCTAAAACCTGGCCCATGGGGAACTTCTTGCGCTTTCACAATTTAATAATTGTTCTACCTGACTTGTGCTTTGGTACTGGTAGGCAGACTGAATCGGTAGCTTTTCTTTGGTATTTCTCTTACTCAGGAGGTCTTTTCTGTAGGCTAGAATCAACTCTTCTCTATAGAGCTACAGAAGTGACTAATGTGGCTAAGTATCTCGGAGCTCCACCTTCTGGATAGGGTCTAGAATGACTGGAATGTAGTCCGTACAGCCAGTTAATTGCCTGTGTTGTGTCTTGAGGTGTCTCCTCAGCACATGCCCTCCTGAGGACCTCTGTGGTGATGAGAACATGGTGCCAGGCAAGTAATCAGGACTTTTAGTCCTCTCAGTTCTTTGCATGTAGGAAAACTTAATGACTCCTAATCAGATTCTCTTTGAAAAGAAGAGATTAACACCAGTTTAAACTCTTTAAAAAAGAGGCTACCTTTTAAATAGGAAGCATAAGTATGTGATGAAAGTACTTTCGTGGGACAAGCTAACTGGTCCCGTGTGCAGAGTAGGTGTGCTGTAGAAGGTCAAGGTGCCAGAGACGTTGGGGCCCTAGGATCAGGAGCAGGGCGGGGGCTTGACATTTACAGACTGGGGTGACTTGGGATCTGGGGTGTTAGCATATTGTTTCTGCCCTGACGAGTTTCCTCACTTCCTTAAATCTCAGCTTCATTGTTTGCAGGAGGGAGAGTAGTGTCTGCCTCATAGAAAGTGTGGTGAGGACCAAGTGAGATAAATTCCTGTAAGGAGTCTGGCACCTAAATAGATGCTTTTCCTACAGTAGAGGGCAGTGAATGCATCTCCAGCCTCTAGACCCATCACCATCATTGTCTCAGTTGGTGTCTTGGAAACTAGAGGAGTCCTCAGTAAGAACCTTGTGTAAATCCATTAAAATGTAGCACAAGCCCTGTAGTAGTGTTAGTAGAGACTATGTAACCTAACCATTCCTATAAATTATAAGCAGAAAATAGAATTAGCTTTAACATGTCTTGAAATGATTAACAGATGTGCGGGCAGAGGTTTGCTTTGCCAAGGTCCAACTTGGGACTCTAATATGATGGGCAATCAGATCTAAGACCTGGGAGTCAGTGAACCCTGATTACCCCAGGAGCATAACTTTGGTTTTAAAGCTGATCTCCCCAGCTTTTGGAGATCAGGATAGAACCGATTAAAAATAGTCAGTGACCTAGAACATGGTGTATCTTTTAAAACTGTTAGCCAGCCTCGATCAGTTTTTAGATACAGATGTTAATCATTAAAGCTGGGCCCAAGCTCCATTGCTAATAAGGTTAATGGTGCTTTTCTTTGGCCTTAGATACCCTAGATGATGGGTAAACAGATTTTTCCTATGTTTAAATGCATTTTTTTTAAGCATAAGGGAGAGACTTGGGCATCGTTTACGTTAAGCACGACAGTCTTATTAGGAAATGGTAAGATAATAATTGAGTATTAAGTTTAAAATTGTGATTTGTACTTGATGCTGCTTTGTGATTTGCCTGCTAGGGAGGGTAGCTTTCTAAAGCTTTCGTGGTGGGGCACTGACTGTTTTGGGTCCCCTGGAACCCAGGCCCTACCTATCTCAGTCTGACCCCGCCCCATGTGAGCTCACGCTGCTAGTCTCTCTGCTGGAGGAGGCGGAGTGCAGCCCCACGTGAGCTCAGACTGATTTCCTGCCTGAGGGGGAGGGCCAGCAGCTCTAAGGCAGTTCCCAGACTTTCAACCATCCCCTTGTTATTGTGTTTGTTTTTTGCAGAGCATCCTGGCCCACAGAAGCTGAGGATCCAAGGCCAAACAGACTGACGCACAGACGACAGGCAGAGGACGCACTGGCCACTGGACCCCGCCGACTTCATTTTCCCCGTGCTGCCTGCTCCCAGAGGATGAGCCCAGCTTTCAGGGCCATGGACGTGGAGCCCCGTGCCAAGGGCGTCCTGCTGGAACCCTTTGTCCATCAGGTTGGGGGGCACTCCTGCGTGCTCCACTTCAATGAGACAACCCTGTGCAAGCCCCTGGTCCCAAGGGAGCACCAATTCTACGAAACTCTCCCAGCAGAGATGCGCAAATTCACTCCTCAATACAAAGGTGAGCCCCCAGCAGCAGTAGGGCACACAGTGCCATGCTGGGGAGATGCGATGGGTTGTGGGTCCCAGCAGCCATCCGGGAGCCCTGCCCCTCCCACTCACTTGGTGTTTTCCCTGCTCCTCCTCCTCCTCCTCTTGGCCCTCAGCCCAGCACCTCACACCCTCAGTTTTCAAGCCCTGGTAAGACTGTGCAATTGTTTTGTTTTATGGGTTTGTTTTTAGTTTATTTTTGGTGGAAGTGCAGTTGTGTTTTATTTTCTGATGTCTCCATCACAGTAACTCATAGTCCCCCATGGAGGGGGTAGGGTGCACAGTGGGGAAGACTTTGGGAGGATATTACCTGGAAAACTTGCCGCCTGCTTTTTGACCTCCAGGAAGCCAGAAGCTCTGGTGATTAGGTAGGCTGGGAGCAGGGCTGTCAGATGGAATGCAGGAGTGGGAGGCTTGTTCTGATTAGCTAAAACCATTTGCTATTACAGAATGTCCCTGCAATTGCTATCTGAAGGCAGCCCTTTGATTTACATAGGGTGACTTTTTCTTCTTTTTTTCTTCCTTTTCATAGTACATTTTTCTGGGAGACATTAGCAGCCACCATGGTTTTTCCGGGGGTGGGGGGTGGGGGAGAGGATCCTTTGTAAATCAAGAAAGACCCATTAAGGATATTAATTTTAAATTTGCAATGAGTAGTTTTACAAAAGACTCTGGAACAACTTAGGTTTCTTCTGTGACTTTTAAAACATTGCTTTTTAAAGCCAGAATGTTTTGGTTACCTCTCTCTGTACTCTGAATATGCATATGTTTGTGGTGGGGGTGGGGAGTTGGGGGCCTTCACTTGGTCCTTCTCTGTTATTTTTTCCAGGACAAAGCCAAAGTCCCTTTTGTTAACTGGCGACCCTACTCCCCTTTTACCCCGTCCTCTCCCATGCCACACCCCTGTGGCCGCAGGGAAGTGTGGTCCCCTGAGTTCCCCAGACTGGCTCCTCTGTGCCCAGAATTGGGGACCACCTCAGAAGTATCATCTCTTTCTGAGAACACATTCCCCTGCAGCGAGCGGGTGGGCAGCAAGGACTGAGCAGATTGAGTGAACCCAGGGCAAATGGCCTGGGAGGAAAGGCGTTCAGCCAGTCGTTTGTAAAGCGCTCACCAGGCGCTCCTCAGCACCAATTGAAACGCTCCCACCTGACAGCCCCCTCCTCAAAGACTGTCTAATATATACATGGCAGGTTCTAGAGATTCCAGGGGAGAACTGCTTTCGAGGCTACCACACATCTGTGTTTCCCGCCTAACCCTATCTACCTGTGTTCATTTTGTATTTTTGTGACATGAGACTGCAAAAACCAATAAAGTAACATTTGAGAAGGACAAAAGGCTTGGGGGTGTCTGCCCATGTCGGGGCACGGTGGGAAGCCTTTGGTAGGGTATCTGTTGTGCTGTGTGGTTTGTTTTGTTTGCCCCTTTATTTTGCTTTGCTTGCCCCGTCTTCCCTTATCCTTGGACACTTCTTATCCCTCAGGCAGACCTGTTTCCCCATGGGGGCTTCAGGCTCTGCTTTAAAGCAAGCTTTGAGGCCCTTGCTGTTTCTGTCTAAGGCATTACAAATTTCTACAAGATATAAAACGCAAATGTTTTTACATCTCTGTTAGGATTAGAAGAGTTACATAAAACTTAATAAACATTTTCAATGATGGAAAAATGTGTCTTGTAATTCTTTGGCTCTTGCCTTGTTGAGTGCATCAGAGGGGAAGACTCTCAGCCATGTTTGCTCCCTAATTGCTTGTCTTGTATGGTGTCATCTTTTCTAGCTGTTTTGATATTTGTTAGGTTTGCAGATGAGTTTGGGGCCTCTGGCAACATAGAGACTAAGGAACGGGGTAAGAAAAAAACAAATGTTACAATCATGTTACTTGGAATGCATCTTACCGTGGAATTAAAAGTCCTCTCTGCTCCTCAACCCCTTTCCAGGTGTGGTGTCCGTGTGCTTTGAAGAAGATGAAGACAGGAATTTGTGTTTAATAGCGTATCCATTGAAAGGGGACCATGGAACTGTGGACAGTATAGACAATTCAGACTGTGAACCAAAAAGTAAGCTCCTAAGGTGGACAAACAAAAAACATCACGTCCTAGAAACAGAAAAGATTCCCAAGGACTGGGTGCGCCAGCATCGGAAAGAGGAGAAGATGAAGAGGTGGGTATAGACTAAGACAGGAACCCTAGGCTGTGTGGGAGAGAAAGTTGGATGGGGTGGGAGGAATCCTGGTCAGGGCCTGGTCCCCTGAAACTCAGGATTCACGTGATGGACCTAAGCAGGTGCCTCATCACTCAGTGGCTAGTTTCTGCATGGCATGCCTGCCCAGGTCTTCTACTCTGACCCTGGGTTAGATTATGCCCTTTGGGGTAACAGATGAAAAAGCAGAAATAAAAAAAATTTTGTCACTCATTCCTTCTGTGTATGCTCTGTGCCAGGCCCTGTGCTGCATCCTGGGGACGTAGCAGTGACCAAGACAGGAGCCATCCTTGCACCACAAGTTGCTCACAGATAGTGAGGAACGGAATGGTCAGTTGGGCATTCCTGAACTCAGGGATCTACCGAGGCAGGGCTTTCCAAGTACTATACTTGGCAGAGCTTGTAAAAATAGAAATAATAATTAAATTGAAGTATATGTGATGTAGCTAAGCAGGTTGACTCATTCCCATAGAATTTCAATTCACATTGCCCTATCCTCCAGCATTCAAAATCAGAGGAGCCTAGATATACCAGAAACTGATGTGGTGCTGGCTAGTTAGTAGAGAGCAGTGGGGACTGCCTGCTCATTGTGGGTTGAGGGGATAAGGGAGGCATAGGCTGTTCTTGCATTCTAGGTTCTCCTTGCTGTGGAAAACAGTGGGCTGGTTCCTTTTTTTTTTTAATCAACTTTATTGAGGTATAATTTATCAATAAAATACATCCATTTGAAGTGTTCAGTTCAATGAGCTTTGATGGATATATACATTATAACTACCACCACCATAACATCAAGATGCCAAACTTCCCATCACTCCAGAAAGTTCCTTCATGCTTAAACAAATCACTAAATTATTGGATCCTTATCTCTTTGTAGCCATAAGTTGGAAGAAGAATTTGAGTGGCTAAAGAAATCTGAAGTTTTATACTACAGTGTAGAGAAAAAGGGGAATGTGAGTTCCCAGCTTAAACACTATAACCCTTGGAGTATGAAGTGTCACCAGCAACAGTTACAGCGAATGAAGGAGAATGTGAAGCATCGGAACCAGTACAGTATCCTTTGTTCACAGGGTATCTCTCCTGTGGGGAGAGAGGGAATAAGTAAGGAGTGCCTTTGGGTGTACAGAGAGGTTGGATTTTTTAGTCATGGTTGAATTTTCCTCCTCTACTAGAATTGTGCCGGAACACCCTGTGGAAAACTGTCGGCAAATCTCACCTCCTTTAGGGCTGAGAGCTGGCTTGGGAATACAGGCAATGGTATGAATACAGGTGGGTGATGGGTACCTGAGGGTGAGAGGTGCCTGCATCAGGTGGGCTTTAACCTGAGAAAGTCTAGAGGAAGAGGGTAAGGGGCTGGTTCTTGTTTTCAGACTACTGCAGAGGACCTGCACAGTGCTCAAGGGCTAGGGACCAGGGCTGGGGATCGACCTTCCAAACCTGGTTCACCAGATTCACAAGTCTGGGACAGGAGCTATACATGGGGAAAGCACTAGGGTCCTTCTTTTTTCCTTCTAACATATTAAACTATACTTAATCAGTATAGGTTTTTTGTTTTGGATAATTACCTTATAGGAGAAAATTTTCTCAAATAGAACTGAGGGTGCTTTATATATATATTTTTAAACTTTTTATTAGAAATTTTTTAAATGCTAAAAATAGAATGACATGTTGAATCCCTAACCCATCACGCAGTTTCAGCAGTTTAACCTACTCATGTCAGTCTTGTGTCATTCCTATTCCTATCCTAGCACCTTCCTTAGACCTAGTGTCCCACTGTATTTTTGAAGTAAGTCTCAGATACATGATTTCATCTGTATGTACCTCAGCATGTATCTTTAAAAGATAAAGTATTTTAAAACATTAATACCATTATCATTCCTTTAAAAATGAACAGTAATTCCTGAATATCAAGTATCTGGTTTTTGTGTCTCCATTTTTTAATGTCCCATAAATATGTTTTTATTGATAGCTTGTTTGAATGGGGATCCAAAAGTGGTGTTTGGTTGAAATGTTTGTGTTTTAAAATATTCCTTCCCGTTTTTTCTCCTTGAAAACGTCTTATCAAAGAAACTAGGTCTTCTGGAGTTTCCCACAGTCAGGATTTTGCTGATGGCTATATCCCTTTTACAAGTTATTCTGTCCCTGTGTTTCTAATTCATTGATATTGGATCTAAAGGCTTGACCAGATTCGGGTTCAGTTTTTAGGAGGTGGGGCAAAAATCCCTTTAGAAGGTAGTGTGCATGTCCATCTTCAAGAAGCAGTGTTTAGATAGATATCTCTCTCTTTTGGATCATTATTGCCTTAGATCCATTTTTCATTAGGTGATCTATTTTGCCATTTCTTCATTCATTAGCAGGAATCTTCAAATGGACAATCTTTCCCTTATCAACTCTGTAGTTACCCTAGTGTACTTTATATAGAAAAGACAGGTTAAATGTTTATTTTTATTAAATCTTAAGAATAACGAGTAGGTTCCCTTACGCCCTCCAAAGATGATCGATGAGTTTTTTAAGCACTATTATAAATGCAGGGATTTAGGTATATTTGCTGTGTTTCAGTTCATTGCAGTTGTTATTTTTACTTATCCTCAAATTGTCCTATATTTAGCCAGAGGGAGCCTCTTCAAATAGACTTGAGTCATTTTTATATAATCATGGTAGTCTGTGATGGTTATCTTGCTTTCTAGGATATGAAAAGATAGTCTAGGGTCATGTACATGTCCCATCCCACTTGTAGATTCAACCAATGCTCTAAGGCATGGTGGGCAAACCTTTTTGGTAAAGGGCCAAATAGTTAATATTTTAGCCTTTACAGGCCATTGAATCTCTGTCACAACTCTGCCAGGTATTGTGAAAGCAGCCATAGACAATAATGTGAATGACTAAGTGTGGCTGTGTTCAGTATAAGCTTATTTATGCTCACCAAAACTTGAATTTCACATAATTTTCATGTGTAGTGGAATATTTTCTTATGATTATTTTCGATCATTTAAAAATGTTAAAACCAATCCTAGCTTATGAGGCTATACAACAACAGGTGGTGGATTTGCCAACCCCTATTCTTAGGAACCTTGCTTTTTAAAGGGAAGTGTTGAGACCATAATATGGGACTTGGGATACTCATTGCTTTTGGCCATTGTTTCTAGGCCTTTTCAGTGGACAAGGCTGGGAAGTATACAAAATAGAGCAGAAAAATATTTTCATGAATTCATACTGATGGTATTTCCAGCTCACATTTTTGGATTACAGGATTTACTGAACTTATTTGATGTTCTGTTTGTAATTGAGAAACAGTATGCTATAAGACCCTGGTTCCACCCCTGGCTGAATTCAGGGAATGGTGTGTCATCCAGGCTATTCTCAGGCCAGTTCCATGATGAGAGATGAAGGTACCTTGAGCTCTACATGGGAGACAGCAGGAATGATGGGGCTCTCTCTGGCTGGCTGGTATGAGGTGCTGTGCAGCGGTACCTCTTGTGGGAGGGTTGTCCTTAACCATTCAGAATTTATCTTATTGGAGAACCTGACCTCCCGCTACGAGGTGCCTTGTGTCCTGGACCTCAAGATGGGTACCCGTCAGCATGGTGACGATGCTTCAGAGGAGAAGGCAGCCAATCAGATCCGCAAGTGCCAGCAGAGCACATCTGCGGTCATCGGGGTTCGCGTGTGTGGCATGCAGGTGAGGGGCATGGTGGCACATGGTGTGGGTTGGCCAGGCAACCTGTGGCTGCCACTCCCTCACTCTAGGCATAATCCTGTTTTCTCAGAAGATTCCAGGTTTGATCCTCTGTGAGTCTCTCATTTTCTGGTTTGAAAAGAAAGCACACATTCCTGGGTGATGCCATCTGGGGCTACACAGGCTGGCTGAGTCCACAGTCTGTAGCAGCAGTAGACAGGAAGGCTGAAGTGTTAGGCCCTCTCTACCAACCCAGATGGAAGCACGGTGGTTGAGACCTGGTTGGGGGCAAGAGGGAGGGGGCCGCATATTGGGTGGGTAATGATTAGCAAGGACAGTGGCTCATGTGTGACTGGTGTGCTTGACAAAGGGTTTGATCCAGGTCTACCTCACTGCCCTCTCTCTCTCTCCACCGCTCTCGGGTCCAGGCTCTGAGACCAACCTCAGCCCCTGACCTACTGGCCTACCTCCCACAGGTGTACCAGGCAGGCAGTGGGCAGCTTATGTTCATGAACAAGTATCATGGGCGGAAGCTGTCAGTGCAGGGCTTCAAGGAGGCACTTTTCCAGTTCTTCCACAATGGGCGATATCTGCGCCGTGAGCTCCTGGGTCCTGTGCTCAAGAAGCTGGCTGATCTCAAGGCGGTATTGGAGCAACAGGAATCCTACCGCTTCTACTCAAGCTCCCTGCTGGTCATCTATGATGGGAAGGAGTGGCCTGAGGTGGCCCTGGACTCAGATGCTGAGGACTTGGAAGACCTGTCAGAGGAATCAGCTGATGAGTCTGCTGGCGCCTATGCCTACAAGCCCATCGGCACCAGCTCAGTGGATGTGCGCATGATTGACTTTGCACATACCACATGCAGGCTGTATGGTGAGGACAGCGTGGTGCACGAGGGCCAGGATGCTGGCTATATCTTTGGGCTTCAGAGCCTAATAGACATTATCACAGAGATAAGCGAGGAAAGTGGGGAGTGAGCTTGCTGCCTGCACCATCACCTGAGAGACTCTCTGTCCCAGGCACAGTTGTGCTGTGTCCGGGAGGAGGCTGGCATGGCCAGGAGGTTGCCCCTGCAGCCTGGAGCTGACCCGCAGAGGCCTCTGTGAGCCCCGGCCTGAACCAGCCCCATCTGCCCTCGGAGTCTTTATTTATTTTAACTATTTCTTCAACATTCCACATTTGATGATGCAGATACCTCTTTCCTCCTTGAGTGTAAATGTTCCAATACAAATCTTTTTGTTAATTGTACACAGTCCTGATGTCATTCTTAATAGGGGCAGGAAACTCCCCCCATACCCCCAGAACTCTGAAGCCTCACCACCTGCTGTGACCTCCATCCTTGCCCAGCTGAGAGCAACAGTCTTCTGGCTATTCTGTGCCACTCCACCCCACCCCCAGATCCCAAAGGCTCCACAGCCTCTTGGCTTGGTTCTCACCTACCCAACCCAACCCCCAAAAGTCACTCAAAAAGGATATACACACAAATGAACGATCGCCAGGCCCCTCTGGATTCTTTGCTGGCATAGTGTCCTAGCACCCCATCCCAAAGAATCCCACTGAGCTGAGCAGTAGCAGTGGGTGCTCTAAACTGATGGCTTCTTGGCAGCAGCTAATTAGCTCTACATTGTGACATCAGATGTCATGGAGTCAATGTTGGGGTCTCAAGTACCTGTAAAGCTCCTGTCCATTGGCAGCCCTGGGCTCTGTGGTGGAGGGGCCCACAAGGGTGGGGTTCAAGGTGAAGGAAGTCATTCTAGGAAGGGTGCCCATTTGGCCACACTACCTGTCCCCACTCCTATACAGTCCTAGGCCCAGCAGCAGCCATACCAGTCTCAACTTTCATGCAGTTTGAGTCCAGGCAATCTCCAAGAGAGCTACCTTGACTGGCCAGGAAAGTCTCCAGAAGGAGAAGGGGTGGCAGGAAGTTCTTGAACTGTAAAGCCAGCATCCTTGGGAGAGGAGCACAAACCCAGTGCAAAGGTAGTGGAGTCTGGTTCTAGCACCTTCATCCCCCTCCTGTCCTTGCTCTCCCATAACCTCCAGTGTCCTGCCTAAGGCCCTCTATGCCCCAAAACAAGCCAACTGCATACACAGAACTGGCATGCCTGCACCTCCAAGTACCTGGGCCCAGGCTTCCAGTGGAGAGTGTGTGGCTGGACTAGCCCCAAGACCCTCAGCCCAGCAGGGACCCTCTTGTTCCCAGGACTCCAAAGACCTTGAGATCAGACTGGACTAGAAAGGTGGGTCTGTCAAACATGGTCCTCCCGCCAACGTCGCACCCACCCTCCACCTGCCCTCCTGTCTGCCTTTAGAAGGGGGCATCAGATAAGATAATATAGAGTATTAAGTCCTATAAAGAATAAAACAGCAGTGTGATGATGACTCATAGGAGTGGAGAATGGACGACCTTAACGCAGAGAGGGAGGGAGGGAAGGAAGGAAGGGGACAGTATAGGCAGAGGGGGGTGAAGTGGAAAGGCCCCAGGATGGAGAGGGAGAGAAAGAAGCCAAAGGCTGAAGAGTGAGAGGAGAGGACTTCGAGGGCAGGGCGGTGGCCCTGGAAGACTATGGATAGGGAAATGGCCCTGGTTTCTGTTTTTACGGCCAACCCTCCCCACGTTTGCTCCCCACGGCCCGCTATGGACGAGGAAGGCCTGAGGGTCGATTCATCGGGATCCAAAAATGGGGCATCCTCTCAGGGTAGCCATCTTAACTGGTATTGGGTCGGACCCGCTTCCCGAGGCGGCGGGGCGCGCAGGGCTACCAGACGAGGACACAGGCTCGAAGTTGGGAATGCGAAATTCTCCTTTACCGGAAGGTGGGACGGGCAACAGCGCCCGGGAAAGAACAGAAGAAAGGAGTAGAACTAGGGCGGGTCTGGGAAAAGCCGAGGTCAGGGTTCCGGGGGCGGATGCTGGGGCGAGGGAAGGGCGGAACCCTGGGATCCCGGGGGGCTGGGAGGAAAAGGGCGGTGGACTCTCGAGCCCCGCCCCGCCGCACTGCTCGCGGCCGACAGGGGGTGCTGCACCCACGCGCGTAGACTGACACACTCTTGGGGCGGGGCTGCGGCGGGCGGGCGCAGATGCGCGCGCGCACGCTTGGTTTGGCGGGGCGGGGCGAGCGCGACGCGGCGCTCTTGGCCTGGTGTCTCGATATCAGACCCGCTGCTGCTCACCCTAGCCCGGCTCCATGTACCGTGCGTTGTATGCGTTCCGCTCGGCAGAGCCCAATGCGCTGGAGTTTGCCGCGGGGGAAACCTTCCTGGTGCTGGAGCGCAGCAGCGTGCACTGGTGGCTGGCGGCGCGAGCACGCAGTGGCGAGACGGGATACGTGCCGCCTGCCTACCTGCACCGCTTGCAGGTGAGTGTGCCCCTCCCCGGCCCGACCTCTGCGGCCCATGGGACTGGGCCTCATGACAGGACCGCAGAACCCCAGGCTCACCGGAACCCGTGACCGGGACTTTCAGCAGACAGGGAGTTTGAGAATTTGACCCTGAGACCCCAAACAGTTGGAGGCTGGGACCCCAAGAGCAAGAACCTCACAAAATACCAGGCCCTCGACAGCCCATTCTGAGGACTCCAGATCTACCAAAAACCTAACTCTGTGACTCCTAGGGAGGGACCTCAGACCCATTGGACCCAGTATCCGAACCCCCATCTCAATAGGACTCAAGAGCCAAACCCCAGGACTCCAAGGAACCTAATTCTAGCCAGTTCCCCAATTTCCCCAGACCCTTAAGATGCCCTTTACTAGATTACCCAGGAGCCCATGCTGTTGTCTTCCACCTTCAGGCCCCCAACTGGAGCCACCTATTCCACCCTGGGACCTGGGCCACTGTGGGCACTTTCACTACCCTGCACTCAGCTACCCCCTAAGCTCTTCCCAAAACAACACATACACACACACACACACATACTCCTTTGAACCAAAGACCCTAGCCACTGCTGACACTTCCTGACACTACTCCAACCATCAAGCCTCATGCCTTAACTTCTCAGACTGATTTCCTCTGAATGTGGGGCTTTCATCCATCCCTGTTCCCCGTCTGGAATGGGGGCTTCTTCCATTTTAAGGAAGTGAGAGTCTCTCCACAGCTTCCCCTAGTCTGGCCACAGTCCCATTTCCTTCCAGCAGAGGCTGTAGCTCTGGTTCCTGTTTCCTCAAGAGTAGCCCTGCTGCAAGAAATGGGATGAGATATCTCTAGCTTGTCTATTCTGGTGACAGGGAGAAGGAGGATCTTGAGGCTCCAGACTTGGCCTGTCCCAAACACCTCCTGTCCTGTGCTTGTCCCTAGCCTTTAGGAAACATCCTGCCCTAGCCCAGGGGTTCAGGACAGAAATAACAGGTTAAATTTGGAGATAAGTCATCTGGTCTTACCAGAGCAAGGGAGCAGGCCCCGGACCCTGGGGGCTTACTCATGGATCCTCCATCCTTTCCCATCTTGTTGTGTCTGGGGTGAGAGTAGGGGTCCTGGACACCAGGGCTGATGGATCTGGGTTGAGTAGCAGCCCCATCCTCTCTGGGGACTAGAGACTTGTTAGAGGTCTCTGACGATTGTCCTGTCTCTTCCTCCTCTGGGCAAAGGGCAAGGGCCTGTGAGGACCATGCCTGGCCAGGGCCAGTGGGGCGGGCAGAGAGGCTACTATCTTCTGTCTCTCAGTTTCTTTCTGTGTATCTCCCACTGTCTTAGTCTCTGCCTGTCTCTTTCTGTGTCATTCTGACTTTCTGTCTGTGTGTGTATCTTTCGTCTTCTGACCCTCTTCCTCTGTGTATTTCTTTCTTCATGTCTCCCTCTGCCTCAGTTTCCCTGTTTGTCTGAGCTCACTCTGTCTTTCTGACTATATTTAGGTGGGTCTCTCTCTTTTTTCCCCCATCTCTCTGTGTCCTGTCACCATGCAGCTCAGCATGCCCCATAACACTTGGAGGACTTTGCTGACTTCTTCTTCCATCTGTCTGACCCCATCAGAAGAGTTTCTCATACCAACCCTGGAGTGAGGTTACCCAAGCTCTGTAGCCTCATGCACGTGCCAAGGATGGGGGGAGGGATGGAGGTGGCTGACACTCCACAGCTAACACTCTGTCACTCCATGCCAGCCAGCTAGGCTGGGTAGATTGGACCCCTGGATCCTGGAGCATGGCAGCACAGAGCCTGGGACAGGGATTAGGTCCCTCTTATGTCTTTTGCCACAGACACAGAACTGCTGCTTCCTAGGGAAGGTCTGAAAGATACCTGGGACAACTTGAGGAGATAAGGGCCTGTAGCAGGGTTGGGGAGGTGAGGTCCCTTTGGCCCATCCGTGGCGCCCAGGGTCTGCAGAGGGCTCCATGCAGGTAGGTCTTCTCTGGAGTATGACCTTCTGAAAGATTCAGAGTGATAATGATTAAGGGTTCCACACACTGGAGGCATCCTGCTTGGCATCTCAACCTGGGCGCTGAGCCAAGTCCAGAGGTAGCTGGGATATGTCTTCCTGGCCCCGAGCTGGGAGTCCCTGGACTACGGCTTTGTTCTAGACCCCAGGTTTTCAGAGACACTGAGAGTCTTCTGTGGTGTAAATTCCTGAGTAGGGCCCTAATATGTAAAGCAGCAGCATGGAGGATACCCTATCCCTGAGCGAAGTGGTTTGAGAGCCCTATTCCTTACTGTAGTTCAACTTTTCATGCTCATGTCCAGCCTTCGAGGTTGTGGCTGGCTGTAGTGTTCCATCCTAGAATGGATGTGGGCTGTGTACCTCAGTTGGCACCCAGGTCTAACTGCCCACCCCCAACCCTCCAGGGTGTGGAGCAGGATGTCCTCCAGGCCATTGACCGGGCCATTGAGGCTGTGCACAATGCAGCCATGCGTGAGGGTGGCAAGTACAGCCTGGAACAGCGTGGAGTCCTCCAGTGAGTGCAGGGGTGAGATGGGGGGTGGCACCTCCCAGACAGCATGGGGTGGGGAATTAATGTCCTTCAGCGAATCCTGGGGATATGTGGAGAGCATGACTGGGGTGGTGCATGGTACTGCAGGGACTGTGGGGGGGTCCTCAAATATACCACAGGATGCATGTGGGAACCTTGGGAGTTGTGAGGTACCACCCTCCAAAGTTTCTCTGCCTTCTTCCAACAGGAAGCTAATCCACCACCGGAAAGAAACCCTGTCCCACAGAGGCCTATCAACCCTCAGCCCTACAGCTATGACCCCATCCACCAGTGACCATTACCTGGATGCTGCAGCCACCAGGCAGCCCAGTGGGTTGTATCGAGCTGGGTTTGAGCGGCAGCACAGCCTGCCCAGTTCTGAGCATCTTGGGGCAGATGGAGGCCTCTATCAGGTACATGGTGAGGAAGGGGGGTGGATGGGGCTTAAGGCTTCATCCAGAGGCTCAAGGGGTCCACTCAGATCAGTGATGTGGTCCAGAACCAGAACCCTGCCCAAACTCAGAACTCAGAGCCTGTCACCCCAGACCCTCTTCTGTCTTCTCAGATCCCACCACAGCCTCGCCGAGCTGCACCCACCACACCACCCCCACCTGTGAAGTGCCGAGACCGCGAGGCCCTAGTGGCCTCAGGGAGTGGTGAGGAGGCAGGGATGGGGAGGGGAAGGGGATATCGGGGGAACCTGTGTTTGGAGTATTTCTTCTCTCAGTGTTAGGGAAATGGGGGATCTAGGCTTCAGGGGAGAACAGGGCCCTCATGTTGGGGTGATTAAGGGCTCTGGGCTTGGTGGGTAGTCAGGACCCAGCAGAGAATCTGGGCTCTGCATTGGAGAACAGGTTTTCTGGGCTTGGAGAGGTAGAGGCCCCTGGGTTGCTGCCCCAACACAGCGTCTATTCTCTGTCCACAGGCAACCACAACACCACTCCCTCTGGAGGCAGTTCTGTGTCCAGTGGCTCGTTGATCAGTAGCACTTCACTGGACACGCTCTATACTGGCTCCAACCCATCCGAGCCTGGCCCTAGCTGCTCACCTACACCCCCACCTGTGCCCCGCCGCGGCACCCACACCACCATATCCCAAACCCAGCCCCCTCCCTCCAAGGCACCCGTTATCCAACCCCCTGCAGAGGATACAGCAGTTGGACCAACCTCAGCCCCTGATGAGCTGGAAACCCTGGGTGCACTGAGCCTAGAGACTCCGGAGGAGAAGACGGTGCCTGAGATAGCTGTGCCAAAGACCATTGGGGCAGAGCTGATGGAGCTCGTGAGGAGAAACACTGGCCTGAGCCATGAACTATGCCGTGTGGCCATCGGCATCGTGGTGGGTCACATCCAGGCCTCCGTGCCAGCCAGCTCACCTGTTATGGAACAGGTCCTCCTCTCGCTGGTAGAGGGCAAGGTGAGGGTGGGCAGCACAGCCAGGAGCCTCCCCACTCTCGGGCTGCCCTTGCCACCCTCACCATTTGTCCAACCTTTACCTGAAAGGTATTCATTGAGCTCTAGTTCTGGGCCCTCATTGTGCTGGGCGATGGGACTTTTCAGCTCCTCCCTAGAGGGGAAAGGGAGGAAGGGCATTCCAGGCTAAGGCTCAGCTTAGACAAGGGCTAGGGGGCAAGACTGAGTTTGGCTCATGGAGGAAGTAGAATGAGGCCAGCATGGCTGGAGCGCAGAGTGAGGGAGCAAGTGGTGTAGGAAGAAGTGAGACCTGGGACAGATGAGACCAGATGCAGCTGGCCATAAGTTCTCTCTGGCTGTAGGGAAGGAATGGACATAGGGTGAGAGTAGTGTCCACTGGCCTTGGCAGTGGAGAGAAAAGGATGCTTTGAGAGCTATAATGCAAGCCTCGGTGCTGACTTGGCCATGAGGAAAAGATGTGGGGATGTCATGGGGTGGGTGGGATCCTTTGCTGAGGTTGGGGGAAAATGAGCCCATTCTACTGATGGGGCCACATGGGCCAGAGCTCTCCTTGAGGGCCGGGCCCCACAGCTCCTCCTCCCACAGCTCCTCTTCCACAACTCTGGTTTGGGGCAGTGGATCAGTGGGCTCACCTGTGCTGGGCATGGCAGGTAGCCACCAGGGTTCAAGGGAAGTATGGGGGTAAGGGTGGGGCGGCAGGCCTGGTGGCCACTGTGTATAGAATCAAAGGGTAGGGTCTCAGAGTCACAACCAGTTGACAAAGTTGGCGAGTTCATGGTCATCCTCGTTGGGGTTGTTTATCCAGGTTTGGGGTGGGAAGTGAGTTGTTGGAAAACATTCCAGGTTCATCTCATGCAAGATACTGTCCCAGGAGGTCATCAAGATCAGGGAGTCCTGGTGTTGAGAGATGAGCCATGGGAGTAGCTCTTATGTGTGTAATGGAGGGGGGTGCAGTGGAGAAGAGGGAAGAGAACTGGGGTCTATCTCCTCACAGGTGTAGGACACTGACCAGGGACAGCTCAGTAGGTGAGGCCAGCCCCTCTTCCTTGCCTGATACCAGACTGGAGCTCATGTTCATGACCGTGGGGGTTGGGTCAAGCCCCCTCCCAGCTTTGAGCCGTGAGGGATTTGAGCTCTAGGGTATAGACCCAGGGATGAATGCTCTAGCACTTGGGGGCTCGTGGAACTGTTGATGGGCAGGGAATGTGCTGATCCCTATCTTCCCCTGCCCTAGGACTTGAGCACAGCCCTGCCCTCAGGGCAGGTCTGCCACGACGAGCAGCGGCTGGAGGTGATCTTTGCAGACCTGGCTCGGAGGAAAGATGATGCCCAACAGCGCAGCTGGGCCCTGTATGAGGACGAGGGCGTCATCCGCTGCTACCTGGAGGAGCTGCTGCACATTCTGGTTTGGAATGGGACATGGGGGCCCACATGTATCCCCCAGCATGGGAGGCAGTAACCCTCCACTCTGTACCATCCCTCTCCAATGCTCAGCAGTCTCCCCTACATGCTTGGCTCGGTCAATGTGGCTGCTCAGTGCTCACTTCCTCCTCTCCACAGACTGATGCAGACCCTGAAGTTTGCAAGAAAATGTGCA
Source organism: Tamandua tetradactyla (assembly GCF_023851605.1). Taxonomy (NCBI): domain Eukaryota; kingdom Metazoa; phylum Chordata; class Mammalia; order Pilosa; family Myrmecophagidae; genus Tamandua; species Tamandua tetradactyla. Next base: position 37,563,716 of record NC_135341.1, read on the forward strand.
AGAGAAATGGGTTCGAATCTGTACTGGCCTTGGTGGCCTATTACCAAATGGTGTGTATGAGATTGAGGGAAGGTCACGGAGGGACCTGGGAGGGCATAGGGGTACCAGGCACTGAGCATGCAAGGTCCCCTACCAGGAGCACCGGGTGTCACTGCGGCTGATGCTCCTCAAGTGCTTTGGCGCCATGTGCACCCTAGATGCAGCCATCATCTCCACGCTCGTGCTGTCTGTGCTGCCTGTGGAGCTGGCACGGGACATGCAGACGGACACACAGGGTGAGGCCTGGGGGTTTCTCCCACCACCTGCGGGAGGTTCCTGCCACCTGCAGGGACTCTGACTGCCTGCCTCACTCCTCTGCCAGACCACCAGAAACTCTGCTACTCCGCCCTCATCCTGACCATGGTCTTCTCCATGGGAGAGGCAGTGCCCTACGCACACTATGGTAAGAAGGCAGGTTGCTGACCAGCTGCCCACAGGGCGCTGACAAGCAGTTGGAGCCAGGATCCATGGCCTGGGGACTCAATGACCACAACCTGACAGAAATGTGGAGTCCCCAGGGCTCACAGCAAGCCAGGGAGGCTGGGTGGTTTGGGGGAGGAGGGGCAGGCCTACAGGTCTCTGTGTGCCCCTCTCCCAGAGCACCTGGGCACACCCTTTGCCCAGTTCCTGCTGAACATTGTCGAGGATGGTCTGCCCTTGGACACCACAGAGCAGCTGCCAGACCTCTGCGTGAACCTGCTTCTAGCTCTCAACCTGCACCTTCCAGGTAGAGGTGGGGGGCGGCTGTAGGGCTCTCCAGGCTCCTCATCTGTGCCCTTATCTACACCAATTTCCTTCCTCAGCCCCTGACCAGAATGTCATCATGGCTGCCCTGAGCAAACATGCCAATGTCAAGATCTTCTCCGAGAAGCTGCTGTTGCTCCTGAACAGAGGAGGTGAGGGGCCTGGGAACCTGCATGGGTGCTACTGTGATGTCCTGTGACTCCTTGACCCCCATGATCCTCTGGGGTGACTCTAGGACCCCTGCAAGGACTGCCCTGACCCCTGTGACCCCTACCTCCTAGATGACCCTGTGCGAATCTTCAGACATGAGCCACAGCCTCCGCACTCCATCCTCAAGTTCCTGCAGGATGTATTCGCCAGCCCTGCCACGGCTGCCATCTTCTACCACACAGACATGATGGCACTCATTGACATCACTGTGCGGCACATCGCAGACCTGTCCCCTGGAGACAAGGTGCCTGGAGATGGCTGTAGTGGGGATAGGAGTCGTATGGAAAATGAAATTAAATGAGGGGACAGTGGCAGTGATCAGAGAAGGGCGCAGAGGTACTGCTCAAGCCGGGTAGGTGTGGGAATCTGCTCAAAAATCATGATGGGTGTATGAGAACCTGTAGGAGCCGGCTGTGAAGTGATCTGGAGGTCAGGTGTCTTCAGAAATCAGATGTGGCTTGAGTGGAGAAGAGGAAAGAGTAAGTGGAATTACACAAAACCTTGGAGGCTGGACAGGGAGTTGTATTCTCTTCTCAGAGGAGGGGAAGTGTCTGTATGACATGACCTGATTTACATCCCAAATGGAATTTAGACTGTATGAGAGCAGAGTGGAAGCCAGGAGGCCAGTGAGGAAGCTACTGCAGCTGTCCAGGTGGCATGGGTGTGGCAGGGAGAGGCCATGCCAGAGGGGAGAAGAGATCAAATGTTGGGTTTATTGGAAATGGATCCACAGGGGCTGCTGCTGGATCAGACGCAAGGCTGTGGGGTGAGGGAAAGGGAGAAATGAGGACACAGAACATTTGTCTTGAACAACTGGATGGACGAGTTACTGATTACTGATGAGGAAGGATACGGGGAGAGAGAAAGTGTTCTGTTATGAATGTGTCAAGATTGAGAAGATGCCTGTCAGATATTCAGGTATGGGGGACATCAGGGAGGCAGTGTGACGTGAATTGGGGCTGGAGAGGGACATCTTGGGGTTGTCTGTGTGTAGATATGATGGGAAGTCTGTGGTGGTGCCCTTGCTTAGGGAGTAAGAAAAACAGTCAGCAGGAAACTCGGACCTGAGTCTAGGGCACAGTGGGGATGAATAGTGAGAGACCCAGGAGGAAAGCAAAGAGGGCAGGAACCCAAAGGCCAAGTGCTTGGAGGAGGAGGGAGAACAGCCGTCTCTGTGCTGTTGTGTTAAGAGTCTGAGTAAGACAAGAGCTGAGAATTGGCCCCATGGAGGTTAGTGGTGACTCACAAGCTGTGTCCTGGAGTGAAGGGAGGAGAGTCTGATTGGAAAGCTTAAGAATAATTTTTAAATGGGGGGTAGCAGTGAGTCGGGAGTGGATGCATTAAGTGAATTTAACTCTTGTGAGGAGTTTTCCTGTGAAGGGGAACAGAAAAACAGGGGCTTGCTGGAGGGGACATGGTATCAAAGAGAGTGTTTCAAAGGTAGGAGACACTGATGCCTGTCTCTGGGCCAGTGGGAATGGTCCAGTGGCATGGAGAACTGGACACTGTGTTGGGAGAGTGGGCTGCTACAGGAGGCAAGTCAGGAAGGATGGTCCCAGCCAGAAGCTGGGGCAGTTCATGCCAGAGAGGACAGGTAAAATGTGGGTGCTGAGAAGAGAAGATGGGGGTGTTTCTGAGACATTACATCTGTTTTCTTCTTCAAGCAGGAGGCCCGTTAACCAGGAAGTTTAGGATTGGAAAATGGGGACAAGGTATGCAGTGGTCCTTTAAGGAAGAGAAATGTCATGGGAGTCCCAAGCACCACTGAGTATCCATTTGAAGTTCATGACAGTGAGTGAAGTTCAAGCCTGTGGCATGGCTCTGTCATTGTCTACTGCTTTGACACTGGCATTTATGCACAGTTGTCTTTATCTGGCTAGGATTGGGTTAGACGAACAGCCGCCTCAAAATGGTTTTGATATTGGTTCCTATAATTGAAGGTAAAGAGAAAAATGAGGGACAGCTATTGGAGCTGCTCAAGCCAGAGGTGCTGGGGTTTGCGTGGTAGGTCGTATTGGAGATGGATTCCAGGTATGTGTAGAAAGGAAATAGCCAGATCTTAGAGATGGATTGGATATGGGATATGAGGAAGAGAGGAATCTAAGAGGACACCTGTGTTTCTGGCCTGTGCATTTGTTTGGACAGGAGTGTTCTTTATTAAGATAAAGAGAGAGCATGGAAAACCTTGCTCTCAGGTTTGGAGGGTGGAGAACATCATGAGTTGGTGAACATATGGGATTGAGGTTTCTTTGAGATACGCAGGAGATAACTCGTGGGCAGATGGATCTTCTCATCTAAAGCTCCAGGAGACTTCTAAGCCACAGGTCTGAATGTGGGTCAGTGTTTGAAGGTGTGGATATGAATGTGATCTCCCAGAATGAGAGGATAGAGTGAGAAGTTGAGAGCTCTGACTGGCAGACAGTGGCACCTTAAGGGCCCCAGCATTAAAGGATGGTCAGGGGGCTTGCTGCTTCCCTTTCCACTTCTCTGAGTCAGGATTTCCCTGAACTGGCCACATTCTGGCACTGTCAGTGGATAAGATCATTCATTCATTCACTTATTCAACAACTATTGAAGGCCAGTTCTGCACCAGGTACATTCTGGGAATGTAGCCCTGATGTTCAATTGAGACCTGGTCCACAGCCCTGGGGTTCATGTGGCAGTGATGACCTGTCCCCATCTGGTGGCAGGTGCAGTGCCTGCCTAGGGTCCCTGAGCTGGCCTGCTCTTCCCACAGCTGCGCATGGAATATCTCTCCCTGATGCATGCTGTGGTCCGCTCCACACCCTACCTGCAGCACCGCCACCGGCTGCCTGACCTGCAGGCTACTCTGCGACGCATCCTGACTGAGGAGGAGGCCTCACCCCAGTGCCAGATGGACCGCATGATTGTACGAGAGATGTGCAAGGAATTCCCAGTGCTGGGTGAGGCCCCCAGCTAGCACCTCCCTGCTTTCCTTCCCTGCAGCCCTGGGTAGGGTGCAGGGGACTCTGGAGCTTGGTCTCAAGAATGTTTTGCACTGATATTGCGAGGGGAGAAGATGGTGGGAGGTCCCTGAAGAGGCTCCCCCACCCCACCCAAAGTAGAGCTAATATTTAAAGGGGCCAAATGTTGGATTGGGAACCACAGTCAGGAAGCTATGTTGGGGCATGGGAGGGTATGCAAGCTGAAGCCCCTCTTTCCCCTGATAGGCTGCCTCTTCAGCATGCCCCCCCCACACACCGTATACACCTGCACACTCAGAGTCCTGCTGCTGCTCCAGGCTGGGCCAGAGCCCTCACCACACCCCCACCCCACCTGGTCTGTTTCTTAGGCCTCAGCAAGCCATGTCCTTGGGGTGAGGGGAGGCATCTCCCACCAACTCTTTTCTTTGCCTTAGCTTTGCAGTGAGTGATGCTCATGTGCTCTGCACCCCCCACCTTGGGGGTTGTTGCCTCTCACTCCCACCCCCAGGGCCTTGGCCAACCTGCTACTTTGAAAGCCAGATCTTGGGGATAGGCCATCCATCTGGAGCCTCATGAGATGGAGTAATGGCCCTGAGAAAGTCAATGACAGACTCTATTTTCTTTATAAAAATGTAGATTGAAAAGCCATGTGTATTTTCCTATGTGCTACAGCTCACCTTTGGAAATAAATGTAGGCATCTGGAAGTTGGCTTCTCCACGTGATCCTGGTTGGGGGTGGGAGAGGACGTGGAGGGTAGGCATGGCTTTGGGACCCTGTCACTGTAGCTGTTCTGACCTCTTCAGCCTGAGGAGGCAATGACCCACTAACAGGCCTGGACTTCAAGGCCCTTTGAGCTCTGTTCCAGCCTCTATTCCCTAATCTCCCTCTTCTTCCAGGCCTTAGCCAATGAGCGCCCTATAGTCCATTTACAGGAATCTGCTCCTCCTCCAGGCTTTACTTACATCTTTCTCTTTGCCTGATTGCTACCCCTGTATCCCCTGTTGAGATACAACTATCTTTCATAGCTATTTTCAAATGAAGCAGGCTGTACATTCAGCCCTGGTCTCCCTGAATGCCTGGGCCTTAACCAGCACTGGTTCTTTTCCTAATGTGTCATTGGATCCAGCAAGATCCTCTCATTTTGCTACTTCAGCAGGGATTTGGTAATTATGGTAGGGTTAAATTTGTCCTACGGTTTTAGAGCAGTTAGAGGCCAAAGTTTGGCAGAAACTTCTTTTTGTGGGCTCCGAAATTAACAAAGAGGTTCTAACTATAAATGGGGAGGAGAATCAGGAACCCACAGTTTGACACCAGTCATAAGGGGTTTCATCAGTTCCTTTTATTTTTTACCTGAGATGACTATCAGATGGTTCCACATATCCAGAATCATTGACACTGACTTCCAGTCACAACTTCTCATTGGGGTGCTCAAGGCAGGGAGGGTCATCAGGGCTCTGACCACCCTGTCCTAGAAGGAGCTGATTATAGTCTAAGTGGGGTTAGATTTAGTCCAGCAAGTTTGTCTAATGAAAGTAGGATAGGGGAGTTTAGTACTGAATTCCATATGGCTAGTGGTAAAAGTGAAGAGCTAAAGGGTTGGTGGGCAGTGGATTGGAGGTGTTATATAATTGAGCTAGCCAGGCTGGACAGGTGCTCTTGTCTACTTTTCCTTCAAGGTACCTCTGGCTGGGAAGGGAGAGGGGGGCAAACAAGGGGTGTGGAGGAAAAGGCAGAAGGTGAGAGGCTGAGATACTCAGAGGGCGGTATTTGCCCAGGCCTTTGCCCTCTGATCTTGTGGCCTGCTCTCCACCTGCCTCATGGCAGCATCAGATCCAGGTCTTTGGACACTCCCAGCCCCAAGTGGGCCCTTTAGTTTGGAGCTGTTGAGAAATACATGAAGATGAACCATGTGGGAAGTCTTGCTGTATTCCTAGGCTGGACTTTGAGGAAGAGTGGGAAACCATCAACAACAGTTGGTTTTTATTAACAGAGGACATTAGGAACTGCCACCAAGGGGGGAATTTGGAGATATAGGTGGGGAGGGGGAGAGTTCCATGGGACAACAGCAGCAAAGAAGGGACAACAGTGGAAGTTGGTACAGCAGGGGAATCATGGAGAGCTGTCTGCAGTTGACATTGTATCCCAGGCATGTTGAGGAGCTCTGCTCTGCAGAGGGAGTAGCAGCTGAGGCGAATGCTAACCCTAACGGTGGGGAAAAGGGGCAGGGGTTGTATTTCTCTCAGCCACTGTTCCTTTATGCCTCTGCACATTTGGCAAATGTGCAGCCTCTAAAGCCTGGGATGGCTCTTTATGCCTTTGTGGATGGCTGAGCTCCTTTTGGTCATTCAAGGCTCTGCTCAGGCCTCTCCAAATCCAGGAAGCCTTTCCAGATCGTGAAGTTGGGTCAGGCACCTACTTTGGGCTCTCAGCCACCCTCCCCTCCCCGGAGCGCTGCATGGGTCTCCCCCTGTCGTTGGTGTCAGGTTCTGTGCCTTCCATTCGCAAGATTCGGAAGGCAGAGGTCCTATCAAAACCACTCTCAGGGCCTCTCTCGTCGGGTTCCCGCGGTTCCGGCATTGAGTGGACCATCAAACGGAGTTGCCACCTTTAGCGTCTCTGCAGATGGCACACTCTCACGCATAAACCAGCAGCAACCCAGAACATGTATCGGGTGCAGGATTGCGACCCCGGGCGGAGCGTGGGTCTACTCTTTAGATTCAGAGACGCCGAAGGGCACAACTGCAGCAGTGCCCACTGGACAGCTCCCGCAGCCACGTGGAGCGCTCGGGAGGAGGGACCCACAGGAACCGTGTCTCCAGGAAGCGAAGGCGGGGAGGGGCGGAGAATCTACTTCTTGATTGGCTGGTGATGATGTCATAGGTAGTTCCGGGAGGTCCAAAGTCCTAGATCAGGAGTTCCAGCTAGTTTGGAGCAGGATCCGCCCCATCCGGGGGCTGCGCCCCATGGAGCGTTCTGGGTCTTGGCCCTGCTTTGTTTTTCGGTCCCGGGACGCCCGCATCCCCTGCATGTGGCGCTGCAGCCTGTTTTCGCTGCGGCCCTCTACGGACCAGCCCGTAGAGCGCCTCCTGGGATATATCTCCGAGTTAGCCTGGAACTAGCAGAGCCCCCGGCCTCTAAACAATGAGTCTGCCGTAGAGGGGGGGCGGGGCCTCCCATTGTGCCAATAGAAACAACGACTCTGATTGGAACGCTTCGCCCTCCTCCTCCCACCCAGCTCATCTTCTGCAAAATGTGCGCTGCCAGCCTCGACGATTGGTCAGCCAGGGTCGGAGTGTACCAGGAGCTGCACCGCACGGGGAGAGCTGGACCGAACCACTGGAAGAGGACTCCGTTAGTCCCTTCGAGGAGTTAAGGGACGTGGTCTTGTCGGGCGAAGGGTGGAGATCCGCGTAGCTGGGCCCGCAGCCATGCGACCACGTCGGGCTCCACGTGGTGTCCCAGAGGCTTGGGACCTGAGGCCTGGTGAGGGGTGTAGCCTTCAATGGAGGAACCTCTAGCCCGGGAATTCGCTGAGGGCCCCCAGGGCAGGGAAGAGTCTGGTCCCTGCTCTCAAAGTCTCAGGCTGGTCACCTCCCATCTCTGCTCCGCAGAGGCGCTCCAAACGAGTAAATGATCCCAACATGTTTAATTAGTTAAAACTCGCTGATCCAACAGTTAAAGTTATTTTGGGGCTGCTACCGCTCCAGGTCCCCGTCCATCGTCCCCGCCGTCCCCACATGGTTCACCTGCCCAGGGTCATGAGAACTCTCTCTCTGCACGTCTTGGACACCAAGTTTTCAGACCAAAATTCAGGACAGGGTTCGGGACTAGGTCTCAGGAAGAGGGAACAAGAGACCCGCAAGCAGAAGGAAGGCTGGGAGACGACGAAGGTACAGCGCCAGAGGGTGAGGGAGGGAGTTAAGGGCGGTGACCCAGAACCGGGAGGGCGGACCCAGAGGCGGCGAACCTCCGCACTCTATTCAGCACCGTGGGCAGCACCTCTACCCTCAGTAAATATGGCGGTAACAGCTTCAGTTTACAAAGCTGCCATGCGCTACGGGTTGTACCACCGGGTTTGGGGTGTCCGGGCGGAGGTGGATTGAACCATTGGGGCGGCCGGGAGCCATGTTGGAGCGGCGGGAGGCGGCGGCAGCGGCAGGGATGCTGTGGTGGGGGTGGCAGGAGCCGGGGCCGCACGCCAAAGAGGCTCTGGCCGCGGAGTAGATGGTGCCCAGAGGGTGGAGGCGGCGCGGAGCGAGAAGCCGAGGGGAGGAGGGCCAGGGCGGCGGCAGGGGCCCAGGAAGGGGCCCGAGCGGCTGGGCGGGCCTAAGGCCTGGGCCTGGGCGGGGGGCGGCGGAGGCCGTGCCGAGAGGCAGGGGGTGATGGCGAGGCGGCCGCTGTGGCGGGGTCTCTGGAGGCCGCCGACCTCAGTCCTCCCACTCCTCCTCCTCCTCTCTTTGTTCCCCCTCAGCCGGGAGGAGCTGGGGGGCGGCGGGGGCCAGGGCGGGGGCCGGGGGGCAGCTGCCGCTATGGGGACCCGAAGCGGCGGCGGAGACTTAGTCCTTTGTCCCGAACCGCCCAGTGTCCGGGAGAATGGGGAGCCTGACCTGGAAGTCAGGAAGCCGGTCTACTTGGAGCTACAAGGGGAAAGGCAAAGCGCCCAGAGCGTCCAAGCCATCCCTGAGCAACCAGATGAGGAGATGGGGGCTGAGCAGCGGGCTCAGACTTTGAACAGCCATGGGCAAGAGACAGGACCCGGACCAGGGTTTCTATTATGCTGGCGCCCGGAGGTCTCTTCCTGTGGGCGGACGGGACCCTTGCGGAGAGGTGAGCTGTCGCCAGAGGCTCTGTTCCCAGGATTCTTAGGCCCTGGGGACAATTTGCCCCTCCCTTCGGACCTTCTGGCTCGACCCCGTGGCCCCAGGCTGGCGAACTCCCAGAGGAATGCTAGGAGAGGTTCCCACAAAAGGGTGGAAACCACGCGCTGCTTCGGAGAATTATGGGTGCCGGGGCGCCAGGGTCAGGGCGAGAGAACTGCGATATCCCGGGGGGAGAGGAGAGCCCGCCGTCCAGACTGTCCTCCTCAGGCTGTGGGGTCAAGTCCCAGGTTGGATTCAGCACCGGGCACAGCGAGGACAGCTTCCACTCCGGATTCAGCACCGCTCAAGTCTCGGACAGCTCCTGAGCCGGCTCTGGAGCGCATGCGTCCTCCGGGTCTCCTAAGCCGCCGCTTCCTTCCGCAGCGCCCCGGGCCGCGCCCCCCGGGAGTGCCCACGGGGCCGGGGACGTGGAGAATCCCCCCAGCAACTCGGTCCCGCCCCCGTCGCGCCGCGAACCGCCACCCGCAGTTTCCACAGTATAACTACCAGGCGTTGGTGCCCGAGAACGAGGCGGCGGGCACCTCGGTGCTACGCGTAGTGGCGCAGGACCCGGACGCGGGCGAGGCCGGGCGACTAGTCTACTCGCTGGCGGCGCTTATGAACAGTCGCTCACTGGAGCTGTTCAGTATCGACTCGCAAAGCGGCCTTATCCGCACGGCTGCGGCGCTGGACCGCGAGAGCATGGAGCGCCACTATCTGCGCGTAACGGCGCAAGACCACGGCTCGCCGCGCCTCTCAGCCACCACCATGGTGGCCGTGACTGTGGCCGACCGCAACGACCACGCGCCAGTGTTTGAGCAGGCGCAGTACCGGGAGACGCTTCGCGAGAACGTGGAGGAGGGCTACCCCATCCTGCAGTTGCGTGCCACGGATGGCGACGCGCCCCCCAACGCTAACCTTCGCTACCGCTTCGTGGGGTCGCCGGCCGCGCGCGCCGCCGCTGCTGCTGCTTTCGAGATCGACCCGCGCTCAGGCCTCATCAGCACCAGCGGGAGCGTGGACCGCGAACATATGGACAACTACGAGCTGGTGGTGGAAGCCAGCGACCAGGGCCAGGAGCCTGGTCCGCGCTCGGCTACCGTGCGCGTGCACATAACCGTGCTGGACGAGAACGACAACGCGCCCCAGTTCAGCGAGAAACGCTACGTGGCGCAGGTGCGCGAGGATGTGCGCCCTCACACGGTGGTGCTTCGCGTCACCGCCACCGACCGGGACAAGGATGCCAACGCACTGGTGCACTATAACATTATCAGTGGCAACAGCCGTGGTCACTTCGCCATCGACAGCCTCACGGGAGAGATCCAAGTGGTGGCGCCTCTGGACTTCGAGGCAGAGCGAGAGTATGCCTTGCGCATCCGGGCGCAGGATGCTGGCCGGCCACCACTGTCCAACAACACGGGTCTGGCCAGCATCCAGGTGGTGGACATCAATGACCATACACCTATCTTTGTTAGCACGCCCTTCCAAGTCTCTGTCCTGGAGAATGCACCCCTGGGCCACTCTGTCATTCACATTCAGGCAGTGGATGCCGACCACGGAGAGAACGCCCGATTGGAGTACTCCCTAACTGGTGTGGCAGCTGATACGCCTTTTGTGATAAACAGTGCCACTGGATGGGTCTCTGTGAGTGGCCCTTTGGATCGTGAGTCTGTGGAGCATTATTTCTTTGGTGTGGAGGCCCGAGACCATGGTTCACCCCCACTTTCTGCCTCAGCCAGCGTCACAGTGACTGTGCTGGATGTTAATGACAACCGGCCTGAGTTCACAATGAAGGAATACCACCTACGGTTGAATGAGGATGCGATTGTGGGCACCAGTGTAGTCAGTGTGACTGCCATAGACCGTGATGCCAATAGTGCCATCAGCTACCAAATCACAGGTGGCAACACTAGGAACCGCTTTGCCATCAGTACGCAGGGGGGTGTGGGTCTGGTGACACTGGCTCTGCCACTGGACTACAAGCAAGAACGCTACTTCAAGCTGGTGCTAACTGCATCAGACCGTGCCCTTCATGATCACTGCTATGTGCACATCAACATCACAGATGCCAACACTCATAGACCTGTCTTTCAAAGTGCCCACTACTCAGTAAGTGTGAATGAGGATCGGCCAGTGGGTAGCACTGTGGTGGTCATCAGTGCCTCTGACGATGATGTGGGTGAGAACGCACGTATCACCTATCTCCTGGAAGACAATCTGCCCCAGTTCCGGATTGATGCAGACTCGGGAGCCATTACGCTACAGGCCCCTCTGGACTATGAGGACCAGGTGACCTACACACTGGCTATTACAGCTCGGGACAATGGCATCCCACAGAAGGCAGACACCACTTATGTGGAGGTGATGGTCAATGATGTAAATGACAATGCTCCACAGTTTGTGGCCTCCCACTACCCAGGGCTGGTCTCTGAGGATGCCCCCCCTTTCACCAGTGTCCTGCAGATCTCAGCCACTGACCGGGATGCTCATGCCAATGGCCGCGTCCAGTACACTTTTCAGAATGGGGAAGATGGAGATGGAGATTTTACCATCGAGCCCACATCTGGCATTGTCCGCACAGTGCGGCGACTGGACCGGGAGGCAGTGCCAGTGTATGAGCTGACTGCCTACGCAGTGGACCGTGGTGTACCCCCGCTGCGGACTCCAGTCAGCATCCAGGTAACAGTACAGGATGTGAATGATAATGCACCTGTCTTCCCAGCTGAAGAGTTTGAGGTGCGGGTGAAGGAGAACAGCGTTGTGGGGTCAGTAGTGGCCCAGATTACCGCCATAGACCCCGATGAAGGCCCCAACGCCCATATCATGTACCAGATTGTGGAGGGGAACATTCCTGAGCTGTTCCAAATGGACATCTTCTCTGGAGAGCTGACTGCACTCATTGACCTGGACTACGAGGCTCGCCAGGAATATGTGATTGTGGTGCAGGCCACATCTGCCCCTCTGGTCAGCCGGGCCACTGTGCATGTTCGCCTAATTGACCAGAATGACAATAGTCCTGTGCTCAACAACTTCCAGATCCTCTTCAACAACTATGTATCTAACCGCTCAGACACCTTCCCCTTGGGCATCATCGGGCGCATCCCGGCTTATGACCCTGATGTCTCTGATCACCTCTTCTACTCCTTTGAACGTGGCAATGAGCTGCAGCTGCTGGTGGTTAACCAGACCAGTGGGGAGCTGCGACTTAGCCGCAAGTTGGACAACAACCGCCCACTGGTGGCCTCCATGTTGGTCACTGTCACAGGTGAGAGGCAATAGAAAGCCAAGGGATCCAGTGACCCCATCTTGTCAGGGCCTCCCGCAGAGGCTCTACAAGGCACCCCAAACCAAAGAGGGATTTCCAGTCCTTCCAAGAATCCCTCAAGCTCTGGGTCTCCCACAGGATCTTCCATAGACCTCACAGGGACTCCGCATAGGTTCTTGTGAGTCTCCATAGAACCCCAAGGATTCCAGGATATCCAGCAGACCCTATAAAGACTGCAAAGATCTGCTACCCTGAGGACAGGCTCTGCCCACCCCCAGAAAGCCCTGGAATCCTGGAGTAATACTTTGGAGGTCTCAGACAAAACCAGCATGGGTCAATCACGCCATACCCCTGTTCAGATGAAGGCTCACTCTGGGGCTATTCTCGCCCTTACACTCTAACCTCACCTCCACCTGTGCAGGAGGGAGAGGCCAATAGGTTAGTGGTCAGAAAGCATAGCTTCCTCGGACAGCTTCTAGCAGACAGTGGGTCCACATTGGCCTGGGTGCTCTCCAAGGGTCTGACTAAGGCTGTAGATCAGAAAAATAACCAAAGGTCCATCTGCCTCCTTCCTGTCTTCACTGCCCCAGGCTTTCACAAGCCGCTCCCTAATGGGAGAATAAAGGTGGGAGAGGCTCTTACTGTCCTGCCTACTACAGACTGCAGAGGTTGGTGGGGGGGGGCAGATTTCACTGGTGCTCATTCCCTTAGTCTGGAGCAGGAACTATTGGTATTGCCAGAGAAGGCACAACCTTCATTTGTCCCTCAATTCCTCCAATAACTGACCCTTACTGATCATTCACTATGTGCTAGGGTCTGGGGACAAGATGAATAAGGCATTCCTGGGGGTGGCCACTAAGATCCCAGGACAACTCACTGACCCATGATGCTGGCATAGAGAGTCAGTGAGGCAAGACCCTCCTGTGTTCTCATCTCAGGGTTCTGGTTCTGGGCACTAGGGGTTGAGTGGTCCCTCAACCCTCTAGTCAATGTCCCTCTAGTGCAATGGGAGAGTAATTTACTGACTCATGAGAGATAGAGGGTGGGCGATCCCTGACCTGGATCCTCCTTGTTTCCTGGAGGGGATTCTTTTAATGTTCTGGTTATGTTTATTTTTTTCTAATCCACATTAAATTAATCATAAAAAAATCGTTAAAAAATCTTTGATCATGTATCAGTTAAAATCATCCTGTTACAACTAGTCATATGAGAACCACACTTTAAAAAAGACAAATTATTTATAGTCTACTAACTGAGGGAAGATTCAAGTGGTAAAATTTCAGTTCTTCCATTTTCATTTTTTTAACTTTTTATATTGTATAATATAACATATACAAAGCAAAGAAAGAAAAAAGCAATAGTTTTCAAAGCACTCTTCAACAAGTAGTTTCAGAACAGATTCCAGAGTTTGTCATGGGCTACCATACCATCATCTCAGATTTTTCCTTCTAGCTGCTCCAGAATATAGGAAGCTAGAAGGAATAAATATTTTATCATCACAATTGACTTTTTCTTTTTTTGTATGAAAAATAACATATATATACAAAAGAAAAAATTTCAAAGCACAGCACAACAATTAGTTGTATAACAGATTTTGGTATGGGTTACAATTTCATAATTTTAGGTTTTTACTTCTAACTGCTCTAAGATACTGGAGACTCAAAGAAACATCAATTTAATGATTCAGCAATCATTCGCCTGTTAAACCCTACCTTCTCTCTATAACTCCATCATCACCTTTAATCTTTCTGTCCCACTTTCTAGGGGTATTTGGGCTATGGCCATTCTAACTTTTTCATGTTGGAAGGGGCTGTCAATAGTACGGGGTAGGGAGATGGAACTAGCTGATGTTCTGGAGAGGCTGGACCCTCTAGGTTTCGGGACATTTCTGGTCCAGGGACCCATCTGGAGGTTTTAGGTTTCTGGAAAGTTGTCCTAGTGCATGGAACATTTGTAGAATCTTATATATTGCCCTAGGTGTTCTTTAGGACTGGCTGGAATGGTTTTGTTTGGGGTTTAGCAAGTCATGATAGGTAGCAATGTCTAACCCAAGCTTGCGTAAGAGTGAACTCCAGAGTGGCCTCTAGACTGTATTTGAACTCTCTCTGCCACTGATACTTTGTTACACATCTTTCCCCCCTTTGGGGCAGGATGAAATTGGTGATCCCACAGTGCCAGGGCTAGACTCATCCCTGGGAGTCATCTCCCACACTGCCAGGGAGACTTTCACCCCTGGATGTCATGTACCATGTAGGGGGGAGGGCAATGATTTCACTTACAGAGTTGGGCTTAGAGACAGTGAGGCCACATCTGAACAATAAAAGAGGTCCCTGGTGGAGATGTTTTGCTGGTTGTTTAGCTGGGGAGTGGGGAATGAGTGGTCAGTGTCCCTGGCTCCTCTTTGTATCGTGAGTGAGGGTGGCCTGTTGACCATGATAACTTGGGGAAGGAGCCCTCTTGTGTGCTGCCGGGGGTAGCAACTATCTGAGTAGCAACCAACTGAGGCATGGGTGCTGTGGGGGTTTCTTGATCCCTGGCCTAGACCCCTCTTTGTGTGGGTGGAAGCAACAGCTTGTTGACACCTTGATGCTGAGGAAGCTGGTGGTCACTCCTTCTCGTGTCCGGGTAGGGTGAGCAACTGACTCAGAGGTGTTGGGGGACTGGTCAGTCACTAGCCCCAGCCCCCTTGTGTCCCAGGGAAAGACTGCCACCGATCCTAGGCTGACTGCTGCCACTGTTCCTCCCACAGATGGCCTGCACAGCGTGACAGCGCAGTGCGTGCTGCGTGTGGTCATCATCACGGAGGAGCTGCTGGCCAACAGTCTGACCGTGCGCCTCGAGAACATGTGGCAGGAACGCTTCTTGTCGCCGCTGCTGGGCCACTTCCTCGAAGGTGTGGCCGCAGTACTCGCCACACCTGCTGAGGACGTCTTCATCTTCAACATCCAAAACGACACGGACGTGGGGGGCGCCGTGCTCAACGTGAGTTTCTCAGCGCTGGCGCCGCGTGGCGCCGGGGCGGGTGTGGCAGGACCCTGGTTCAGCTCCGAGGAGCTGCAGGAACAGCTGTACGTGCGCCGCGCCGCGCTCGCCGCCCGCTCATTGCTCGAAGTGCTGCCCTTCGACGACAACGTGTGCCTGCGCGAGCCCTGTGAGAACTACATGAAATGCGTGTCCGTGCTGCGCTTCGATTCGTCCGCGCCCTTTCTGGCTTCGGCCTCCACGCTCTTCCGACCTATCCAGCCCATCGCCGGCTTGCGGTGCCGCTGCCCACCGGGCTTTACGGGAGACTTCTGTGAGACAGAGCTCGATCTCTGCTACTCGAACCCGTGCCGTAACGGCGGCGCCTGCGCACGGCGCGAGGGCGGCTATACTTGCGTCTGCCGTCCGCGCTTCACAGGTGAGCCAGGCGCGGGGCTGGGGGCGGGGCGCGGGCTGGGCGCGGGGCCAGAGCTGGGTATACCTAAGCCAAAGCAGGAGGGTGGAGGCGAGTAAAGAGGGGCTGGTGTGGGACGCGGTTAGACCGCAGGCGTTAGAGCCTGGCTGGAGGGAGCCGAGAGCCACCGAGAATAGTGGCCTTGGGCAGTCGGAACGCTACGAAGAGGCGCGACTGTGGACTGTGTACGCGATCTCGGACAGGGTGGAACCACGGAGGGCGTGGCCAGAGCCGGGCCTGGAGGGTGTGGCGGCGTCCGGCCTATGGGGGCGCGTCCACCGGGAGTTCTGCCTCTTGGAGGTCTTGGAGCTAGCCCTTGGAGGAGGCAGCTTTAGGAGATGCAGGGCCTGCTCTTGCAGGGGCGGGGCGTGGTCGAGTCCGTTTCTGACACGGTTTTGTCCCCAGGAGAAGACTGCGAGCTGGACACGGAGGCCGGACACTGCGTGCCGGGTGTCTGCCGCAACGGGGGCACCTGCACCGACGCACCCGACGGCGGCTTCCGCTGCCAGTGCCCGGCGGGCGGCGCCTTCGAGGGTCCACGCTGCGAAGTGGCTTCGCGCTTCTTCCCGCCCAGTTCCTTTGTCATGTTCCGCGGCCTGCGGCAGCGCTTCCACCTCACACTGTCCCTCTCGTAGGTGCCGGCCCCGCATCTCTGCACGTCCTAATCCTGACGCCACACTATTCCTACGTAAAAGTCCCTGACTCCAATTCCCAACTGCCCCTTCCTGACGTCACCACAGGACACCACCCCCTTTTCTGACGCCCTGCCTCGATGTCGTCATCGTCCCTGATGTCACTGCACTGCTCTGGCGTCAACCCATCGACCCCGTGCTCCACTTTTCATTCCCACTCCAACTGGGGCGGGCACCCTGTGAATCTTCCTGTTGCTGGGATGGTGGGTGTGAATAAGTGCCCAGCTACTGACACCTTCCGCCTTTCCCACCCAGGTTTGCGACGGTGCAGACTAGCGGGCTGCTTTTCTACAACGGACGCCTGAACGAGAAGCACGACTTCCTGGCCCTGGAGCTTGTGGCCGGGCAAGTGCGGCTCACGTATTCCACGGGTGGGTGCCCCCGCGGGACGTATGGGGGTGGGCAGTGGGTGGATGTGTATGTGGTGTGGTTGGGAGGAGGGGTGGAAGCCCTGTATTCCTGCATATTTGCCTCATTGCACAGCCGAGCATACCTCTATGCCAAACAACAGTGAGGCTTGAGTCACTCTGTGAGAAGGGTCATCTCTCCAAGAAGGGTGTGCTACTTCTATCTTTCCAAAGCACTCTGGTCCTGCCACTGTGGTGACCAGTGGTAGGGAATGATCTGACTGGTTGATGCTGAGAGCGGCTGAGCCTACATGACTGGGGGTGATCTGACTCAGAAGATCCAGAAAACCCTCTATGCACATCTCCCCCACAGGTGAGTCCAATACAGTGGTCAGCCCCACAGTTCCAGCGGGCTTAAGTGATGGACAGTGGCACACGGTGCATCTGAGATACTACAACAAGGTAGGCACTGCCACTGGCATGGGAATTTAGGGGGCACTGGGATGCCAAATTCTACCCCTCAGTGGTCACGCTGGGGACCTTATTGACTCCTGTGTCTGGGTCCCTAGCCCTGGACAGATGCCCTAGGTGGTGCTCAGGGCCCCTCCAAGGACAAGGTGGCTGTGCTCAGCGTGGATGACTGTGACGTGACTGTGGCCCTACAGTTTGGGGCTGAGATTGGCAACTACTCTTGTGCAGCTGCTGGCATGCAGACGAGCTCTAAGAAGTGAGGCCCCCAACCCCTGGTCCCCATGCCCTCTGCCTGCCAAAGCCCACTCCAAGCCTTCACATACCTTGCTCCTCACCTTAGCCTGAAAATTTTCCCATCCTTTCCCCTAAACCACCAGATTTCCGTCTTCTCTCTAATACTTTCACAATCAACCTCATCTTAGCCCCAACCCTGTAGTCTACCCCAAATTCCCCTTTCCTGTCCACATTCCCCAGGACTCCAGTCCCCCAAAGTCTCCATTCCTACTCCAGTCTCTCTGATGTCCCATAACCCCATCCAGCTGCTTATTCCCATCCACATCCCCAGACTCTCTACTTCTCCATTCTCTGGCTCTCTATTTCTCCATCCCCTAACCCAGACCTTGCCATGCCCCACTTCTTTATCCTAATCTTCAACCTCGGCTCCCCTCCCTTTCTCCAGAGCAGCTTTCTATCATAAGATCCTCTAACAGCTCTCAAATTGAATGAAGTAATGCCCCCAACCCCTTCCCGAGCTTGGCCTCACCCACCTAATCACCCTACTCTCTGAGTCCTATCCCCCACTTCCTACGGCCCCCAGGAGCAGCCCCACCCCAGCCCCAATCCTACCAATGACCCAGACCCCTGACCCCCAGGTCCCTGGACCTGACTGGTCCCCTGCTTCTGGGGGGTGTCCCCAATCTCCCCGAGAACTTCCCCGTGTCCCACAAGGACTTTGTCGGCTGCATGCGGGACCTGTACATCGATGGCCGCCAGGTGGACATGGCGGCCTTCGTCGCAAACAATGGCACCACAGCAGGTAGGCCTGTCATTCTCACTAGCCCCACCCATGACATGTCCCCATCCTGGGGAAGGGTTGGGAGGCCACGTGGCATGACCTCAGATCTGATCGCAGCCTTGTCTCATTTGATGACAAGTATGCCATAGCTCAGCCTTTAGGACTCAACTCCTACCAGCCCTATTCCACCCACAGAGAATACAGGGCTGAGACCATGGCCTTTTTCAGTCCCTCTGAATCCCTACAGCCTGTCCAATGTTCATGCCTGCCCCCACCCCATCCCCTTGGTCTCACATCACCCATGCATCTTTCTCTCTAGGCTGCCAGGCCAAGATGCACTTCTGTGACTCAGGCCCCTGCAAGAACAATGGCTTCTGCTCAGAGCGCTGGGATGGCTTCAGCTGTGACTGCCCTGTGGGCTTTGGTGGCAAAGACTGTCGGCTCAGTGAGTGGGCAGCATGGGGCAGGAGGGGCCTACAGCGTAAGGTATATTCTTTGGGTGGGAACTGTGACCTTGCTTCTCTTATCCCCTCAGCCATGGCCTATCCCCATCATTTCCGTGGCAATGGCATGCTGAGCTGGGACTTTGGAAGTGACATGACTGTGTCTGTGCCGTGGTACCTGGGGCTGGCATTTCGGAC
The DNA here is from genome assembly GCF_023851605.1 of Tamandua tetradactyla. NCBI lineage: Eukaryota > Metazoa > Chordata > Mammalia > Pilosa > Myrmecophagidae > Tamandua > Tamandua tetradactyla. Next base: position 37,582,381 of record NC_135341.1, read on the forward strand.
ACGGGTGACACAGGGGGTCCTGATGCAAGTGCAGGCTGGGCCGCACAGCATGCTTCTCTGCCAGGTATGTCTACCTTCTGGACCTCTCCCTGGGCCCTCAGCTCTTGGTCTCTCACCCCACCAACAGCATCCCTGTGGGTTCAGGCCTGTTCGCCTACTTTTTCTCCCAGGTGTGCTGACCCCACCTGTCCTTATTCTCAATCCTGGACCTATTCCTCGATCTTCTTCCCCACCATGATATCTTCAGCAGGTGCAGGGCACCAGCACATCTCCGTCTGTGCCAGCTGCACCAACTCACAACACCTGTCCTGACCTCTGTTCCCTTACTGCGTTATTAGCAGCATGCTGTCCCCTGGCATAATGCTCTCCTTGCTGGGTATAGTCACAGCTCCATTGGTCTGAGCACTGATATTCCTGACCTCTGAGCACCCCTGCCTCATCTCCTAACACTTCCAGCCCCAGTCCAACTTGGGGCTCTGACCCTGGGGCTATGCTTCTGCACCCACAGCTGGATCAGGGGTTGCTATCTGTGACGGTGACCAGGGGCTCGGGCCATGCTGCCCACCTCCTGCTGGACCAGGTGACTGTCAGTGATGGCCGGTGGCATGATCTGCGTCTGGAGTTGCAGGAAGAGCCAGGTGGCCGACGAGGCCACAATGTCCTCGTGGTCTCACTGGACTTTAGCCTCTTCCAGGTCTGACCCCTGACTCATTCTCAGGCTCCCAACCAGGCTTACCTCAGTTGACTCCACCTCTAGCGCAGCTCCTTTCAGCTCCCTCCACAGCACCCAGTCTGATGGTCTTCCCTCAGGCCACCTCCTCATATCCCTGTACTGAGCCTAACGTGTCAACCAAGCTCATCTACCATTAGGCCCCCTTATATCAAGGAGGTCACCCAGATTTCTGATCTAGTCTTGGGGTACCTCTACCACTGTCACTTTGCCCAACTTCTGGAAGCCCCTTCTGATCTCTGCTCCCCAGGTCAGAATCATAGAATTTCAAGGTCATTCTTGGTCCAGGAGGGGAGTACCTGTCTGAGCCTATCTCTGGACTGACGCTGTCCTGCCACTCAATCCCATGCCCAGCAGGTCCTCCATGCTTGGGAGCATCTCATTCCCAGACCATTCCCCTGGTGCAGGGGGATGGAGCCTGGTTGTACAGGGCTAGGACAAGGCCCAGATTGACCCTGGGGTAGGGGAGGGAACTCAGAGTTCTCCCCACCTCTAAGGCCGACCTGTCCTCCTTTAGGACACCATGGCTGTGGGAAGTGAGCTGCAGGGCCTGAAGGTAAAGCGACTCCTTGTGGGAGGACTGCCCCCCAGCAGTGAGGAGGAAGTTCCTCAGGGTCTGATTGGCTGTATTCAGGTAGGGGTCAGCATGGGTGCTTGTTATGGGGGCATTAGAGTCAGAGGTTAGACGTCAAAAACTTTTTTGGAACTGAAAACCTGTATTCAGGGAGATATTGGCACGAGGCAGGGTGACCTGGCGCTCATGTGGTGTTTGAAATCTTTCTGTGGTGTCAGCAGTCAGAGTCTAGGTTGACCCTCAATCAAGGGTCACTAAGGGTCTGTGTAGGAATAGAATAATTAGGGGTCCCATGGAAGGATTGAATTGGAGCTGTCAGGATCAGGGCCTGGGGGTGATTTTTTATGTGTTTGGGGGAGAGGTCTGGAGAGACTATGTCAGGGGTCATCAGACCTAGTGGCTAGTTCTTTGGGACTTGGGGCTGAGGTGCCTTGCTATGAGTCTCACCCCTTGCTGGCTGTGCCCATAGGGGGTATGGATTGGCTCCACACCTTTGGGCTCTCCAGCTCTGCTTCCTCCCAGCCACCGAGTGAATGCGGAGCCTGGCTGTGTTGTGACCAATGCCTGTGCATCTGGACCCTGCCCACCCCATGCCGATTGCCAAGACCTCTGGCAGACCTTCTCCTGTACCTGCCAGCCAGGTGGGGCTTGAGAGAGTTGGGGGAAGGGTGGTTCAGGCAAGAACTAGAGGTCTGTGGTGAGGACTGGGGGACCTGGAGAGCTCATGGGAGTCTTCTCAGTCTCAGGACTGAGAAGAGCAGGTTCCTGCTCTCCATGCTTTGTGGCCAGTGTACTGAATTACATAACCCAACACACCCACAGGTTATTATGGTCCAGGCTGTGTGGATGCCTGCCTCTTGAACCCCTGTCAGAACCAGGGGTCGTGCCGGCACCTCCAAGGAGCTCCCCACGGCTATATCTGCGATTGTGTAGGTGGCTATTTTGGGCATCACTGTGAGCACAGGTGAGGGCTGGGTATGAGGGTATGAAGATGATGGGGAGATCTGATTTGGGGGTCACTGAGATGTCATGGAGACATTTCACTGGCTATCACCCCCAGGATGGACCAGCAGTGCCCACGGGGCTGGTGGGGGAGCCCAACCTGTGGCCCCTGCAACTGTGACATTCACAAGGGCTTTGATCCCAACTGTAACAAGACAAACGGGCAGTGTCGCTGCAAGGTACACCTGGCTCATGACCTCTGACCTTTTAACCCTTCCCTGGAAGTGATCTGTGATTCTTATCCAGCCTGCTGACCTCTGCCACATGAGTTGGGCCCTGACCACTCAGCCCTGTCCTGTGACCTAAGTGTAATCTCTCACCCTCGATCGCTGACCCTCCCCTTGTCTTTTATTTAAGGCCCAAATCTTCCTTCTAGCCTGTGAGTACTATTTTTTGACCCTTTCCCTTGACTCCACTCTTTCCCCAAGCCCAAACCTGAGACCCCCTACTTTAAGACTTGACTTCTGACCTCAGGCTCCTGACCCATCCTCAAACAGGAGTTTCACTACCGACCGCGGGGCAGCGACTCATGCCTTCCATGTGATTGCTACCCTGTGGGCTCCACCTCGCGCACATGTGCACCCCACAGTGGGCAGTGCCCCTGTCGCCCAGGAGCCCTTGGTCGCCAGTGCAACAGCTGTGACAGTCCCTTTGCAGAAGTGACAGCCAGTGGCTGCCGGGGTGAGCAGTGTCCCCCAAGTTCCACACATAGAGGGCTGGCTCTGGCCTGCTGCCACCAAGTATTAGTGGTGTGCTTGGCTCCTTGGGTAGGGACTTGGGGAGGCTTCTTCTGAGGGAGAACACTTATGCCCAGGGAGCCCTACATTTTCTCCCAATACTTTTACCTGTCACAGAATCTAGGCTGGCCTCACCTCCTAGCAGAAGGCCAGCAGGGGAACCATGGACAGCAGGGTAGGGTGGGTAATGGAGGGCTGTGGGTTTGGCTGCTGTTTGCCCTGGCCACCTGGCCCAGTGCCTCTTCTCTCTCCAGTGCTCTATGATGCCTGCCCCAAGTCCCTGAGAGCTGGTGTTTGGTGGCCCCAGACCAAGTTTGGCATCTTGGCCACAGTACCCTGTCCCCGGGGGGCTCTGGGTAAGTATTTGGGAGACAGAGGCATCACCAAGGGTGGGGTAGGCCTGTCCTTTGACTACTGGAGCCACCACTTCTCCTGAGCTGGGTGGCCAGGAGACAGGTGTAGGGTGGGAGTCCATGTGGGTTCCTTGCCCTTTCTGACTTCTTAGGAGATCTGGGTCCCTCCCCATGCCCTCATTGAGCCTCCATCTGTTTCTCTTGGCTTCTGGGCAGGATTGCGGGGTACAGGTAAGGGGTACGTGTTTGCCAGGTGCACTGCCCCCTCCCACTACCAGAGCTTTTGCAGACCCTTCCCACTGCTTGAGGTGTCTATGTCCTTTTCTGCTGCCTGAGGTCCCTGCAAATCCCTCCCTGCAGCCCAAGGTCTCTACAAGCTACTAACTGCCTGAAGTCCCTGGAGACCCTTCCTGTTAACTGAGGTCTCCAGAGGCCCTTCTCTGGTACTTGAGGTTCTCACAGATGCCTCCTCATTGTCTTGGGACCCCGCAAACCCTTTCTTATTACTTGAGATCCTTGCAGAGTCCTTCCCAGTTCCTGGGTTATGTACAGATCTCTCCCTACTTCCTGAGATCCCCACAAGCCTTTCCCTACAACCTGAGGTCATATCACATGCTGAGCGTCCTTCTCCATTGCTTGACTTCCCTGCAGAATGCTCTGTGTTGCTTGAGGTCCCTGATGTGGCCGAACAGAGACTGTCTGTGTATGCATGCTCACGTGTGTCTATCTGTGCCTTTGCACGCATCTGTCTCTCTTGGGAGGAGGGTTCTATGTTCAAGTCAGGGTTCTTCTTCTTGCTGGTGGCCATGAGCTCCCTTGAAACCCAGGTCAATTATTATTCAATCCTCCATCCCAATCCCCCAGACAAGGAGAGAGATTGTTGCATATTTACCACTGGGGCAGTTAAAACTTGTGTGAGCCAACCCTCCCCCCAATGCTATCTCATTTTGGTTCCAGAATACTCATGGAAGATATTGTCTATGTTGCTGTGTATGTGTGTGGGTGAAAGAGCATTGTGTGTCTGTGTGTTTGTCCTGGCTCATGTATTTGTGCCTGTATAGGTATGAGTTAGTCATGTGCCTGTACGCTTGGCCCAGAGCCACATGTGTGGGTGGGGTGGGGTGGGGGGTGATCTGTGGCCTGTCCTTGTGCTCTTCATATGTTTGGTGGTTCAAGATAGTCTACAGGCCCCTCAGAAATCAACTGACGAGCAGGTGGGGACTGCCTGGACTAGGGGCTGGGACTGCTACATTCGAGGGTCCAGCCACAAATGCTACTACTCTGGCCTCTGCCCAGCTGCCCCTGGTGCAAGGGTGGGCACTGTGGTCCCCTCCTCAGTGAAGATAAGGAGACCCCAGCCCTGACCGGGGTTGCCTGCCTCCAGGTGCTGCCATGAGGCTGTGTGACGAGGACCAGGGCTGGTTGGAGCCTGACCTCTTCAACTGTACCTCCCCTGCCTTCCGAGAACTCAGCCTACTGGTGAGACTCGCCCAGAACTTCCCCTGCACCCAAGACCTTTCCTGTCCCTAGCCTTGACTTCCTAGGCTGTTCCTAGTTACCCTTGAATCTGTCCAACCCCTTCCTCCTGTGAGGCTTCAAAAGAATGGCCTGAGGGACCACAGGGTGACCACCTCATCCTTTGTTTGGTAGCTGGATGGCCTAGAGCTAAACAAAACAGTACTGGATACTGTGGAGGCCAAGAAGCTGGCTCAGCGGCTGCGGGAGGTGACTGGCCATACCGAGCACTACTTTAGCCAAGATGTCCGAGTCACTGCTCACCTACTGGCCCACCTGCTGGCCTTCGAGAGCCATCAGCAGGGCTTTGGGCTGACAGCCACGCAGGACGCCCACTTCAACGAGGTGGGGCTGCACCCTGTGCACCAGGCCCTTTGATCCGTTTCCCCAGCTGTGGATACCTAGCCCCAGCCCCTGGGCCCAGCCCCCCTGGACCCACCCCTCCTCCAGCCCTGGTCCCCAGCTTAGCCCCCTGCTGGCCTCTGGGGGCCACTGGGCTTTCCCTCCTCCATTCCCCAACCCTGTGCCCTGGCTGAGCCCAACTCCGTTTCCCTCTTATCAGAATCTGTTGTGGGCCGGCTCTGCACTGCTTGCTCCAGAGACCGGGGACTTGTGGGCGGCACTGGGTCATCGTGCCCCTGGGGGCTCCTCAGGCAGCGCAGGGTTGGTTCAGCATCTGGAGGAGTATGCGGCCACGCTTGCAAGAAACATGGAGCTCACATACCTGAATCCTGTGGGGCTGGTGACACCCAATATCAGTGCGTAGCAGGTGGGGTGGGGAGGGCAGGGGGCTGTGGAAAGACAGGGACCTGAAGGGCCAAGGGGCTGGGTGCTGTTGATGCCAACATTAGTGCCTGATGGGCAGGGTGGGCAGGAGGCTGTGCCACCACTTTCAGTACTGATAGCAAGGAGCCTGTGGGTTGTAGGACTTTGACTGCAAGAGGGGGGAGTGATTGTGACCTTTACACAGGGAGGAGGATCCTTGAGGGGTCTCATCCTTTATCCACCTCTGGCAGTGCTCAGTATCGACCGCATGGAGCACCCCAGTCCAGCCAGGGGATCCCGTCGCTACCCCCGCTACCACAGCAACCTCTTCCGGGGCCAGGATGCTTGGGACCCTCACACCCATGTACTGTTGCCTTCCCAGTCTCCTCGACCATCCCCTCCTGAAGGTGAGTCCTGAGATGACCCCTGGGCTAGGCTCTGGCCCCTTTAAGCCAGACACCACATTGTCCTCCTGACAACTCTTCCCTTGCCATACCTCCTCCTCCATCAGATTCTCTATGTGAGACCCTCCTCCATCAACTCTACCCTGCACCTCTTCTCACAGGCCTCCCCTTGCCACATCCTCTTCAATTACCACAGATGACCCCTTCCAAGGCTTGAATATTCAAAGCCCAGCCCTGGGAAGCTCGTGCCCCTTCTCGGAGCTCCTGTTCCCTTCCCTTCCCCAGTTCTGGTCATTCAGGAAAGAGACTTGATACTAGGATGGGTTCAGAGACAGGATTGGTGGGTGGTTGGGGTCAGAGGTCACTGACAGTGGCTCCTCCCCATCCCCTGGCAGTTCTGCCCACGAGCAGCAGCAACCTGGAGAATTCCACAGCCTCAAGTGTGATCCCCTCATCAGCCCCCCTGGAGCCTGAGCCTGGGATCTCCATTGTCATCCTCTTTGTTTACCGTACCTTGGGGGGGCTCCTCCCTGCCCAGTTCCAGGCTGAACGCCGGGATGCCAGGTACGATGAGAGTGGGGCAACCCCCAGACCCCTCATCCCTGAGCTTCCTGCAAGCTTCTACGCAGCCCAGCGCCCCCTCTTTTGGTAGGCAGGTGAGCAGGGGCACAAACATACAGAGATGCTCCTGTGCCAAGTTCCAGGGTCTCATATGATTCATGTTCCCTTGAATTGTGTAAAGTGACACAGACATGGAGGCATAGCCAGGCATGGTCAATGCAGAGAGGTATAGGAAAAGACAAGCAAACGGACTGATAGAGACAGATAAAGATAGGCCAATTGATAGGGATGGGCGGGAAAGGTAAACAGTCACAGACCATCTGTCTGGATGGTGGGTCCAGGAGCCCCTCAGCTGCCGGCAGGAAACCCACCATTTCCGTAGGACTCTAGCCCCTGGGCCCTTGGTCTTGGAGCAGCCTCATCCAGCAAAAACTGAAGGGATTCTCAGAAGTGAATCTGAGAGCAACCTAGACTCAGGGTCAGACATAACAAGTGGTTATGGCAAGGACAAGGCAGAAGCTTAGAGAAGTTAGCAGGATTCCAGCCAGGGTGGGGTATCTCCTCAGGCTCCCCCAGAACCCCGTCATGAACTCCCCGGTCGTGAGCGTGGCTGTGTTCCATGGACAGAACTTCCTGAGTGGTCTCCTGGAGTCCCCTATTAGCCTCGAGTTCCGCCTGCTACAGACTACGAATCGGAGCAAGGCGATCTGCGTGCAGTGGGACCCACCTGGCCCGTGAGGACCCCCACTCTGGAAATCCCGGTTTCCTCTGTTAGCTCCTGGGAGGCCAGCTGATAGTCCCAGCCCACTCCTGGGGCTCCCTCCAGTACCCCTGTACAACCAGGCCCCTGCTGGTCCCTACCTTAGGCACCTTCAACCCCTCCCACAATCTCTCACAAATCCCCGCTGGCAGTGGGCCACTCCCCAGAGGAGCTGGGAGGTCTAACTGCTTTGTCCTCAGGGCGGACGCACATGGCATGTGGACAGCGCGGGACTGCGAGCTGGTGCACAGGAATGGGTCCCACGCACGGTGTCGCTGTAGCCGAACAGGCACCTTCGGGATCCTCATGGATGCCTCTCCCCGTGAGGTAGGACTATATTCAGAGTTACATGGGAGTGGGAATCCCAGGGGGCAGGGGAACTCTGCCTAGCGTCCCAGTGACCCTCACTGCCCCTACAGCGGCTGGAGGGTGACCTGGAGCTACTGGCTGTGTTCACCCACGTGATGGTGGCAGTGTCTGTGGCTGCGCTGCTGCTGACGGCAGCCATCCTGCTGAGTCTGCGCAGCCTCAAATCCAACATGCGTGGGATCCATGCCAATGTGGCGGCTGCCCTGGGGGTGGCAGAGCTGCTCTTCCTGCTGGGGATCAACAGGACTCACAACCAGGTGCAGGGTCAGGGCCGGGGACCTGTGCCCTGATGAATCACCTGGCCTCAGGGGCAACATTCAGGGATGCTCAAATTGGGATCAAGGTTGGGGGCAGGATGCTGTGGTTTAGGGGTCAGAGGTGGGAAGCAAGTGGTTGGGGTGGTGGGGTGTCAGAGGTGGGGCCAGGAAGGAGAGGTCCTGATGCCCTCCCACCCAACCCCACCCCCAGCTGGTGTGCACTGCCGTCGCCATCCTCCTGCACTACTTCTTCCTCAGCACCTTTGCGTGGCTCCTTGTGCAGGGGCTGCACCTCTACCGCATGCAGGTTGAGCCACGCAATGTGGACCGCGGCGCCATGCGTTTCTACCATGCCCTGGGCTGGGGTGTTCCTGCTGTGCTGCTGGGTGAGGGCCCCACCCACTGGATCACCCATGGCTGTGACTCCCTACCTCGATCCAACCCATGGGGCAGACCCCTGATCCCATCCCCCAGTCCTGATCATGACCCCCAACCTCCACCCCCTGCGCCATCTGCTCGGGGTAGGAGCCTGCTCCATCCTCACCTCCATCTTCCCCCCAGCAATGGGAATGACAGCAGCTCTAGAACATACTCCCTTGGCCCTCCCCTTTCTCATCCCCCTCAGGCCTTGCTGTTGGCCTGGATCCTGAGGGCTACGGGAACCCTGATTTCTGCTGGATATCAGTCCATGAGCCCCTTGTCTGGAGCTTCGCTGGCCCCATGGTCCTCGTTATCTTGGTGAGTAGCCTGCGCTCGGCACTGCCTGCGTGCTGCCCCCACACATCCTGCTGTAGCTGTGTGGTGCTGGCTGAGCAGTGCCAGGTGGCAGTCTGCAGGCTTCCTGGGCTCAGCCTCCATTTCTGTTTTCTGGTCACTGAGCAACCGCTCCCAATTCAAATGGCCTGGAGATGGGCCGCATGGGGTCAGAGACTTGAAAACCTCTGTCTCTCTGGGTCTTTTTCTCTGACACTATCAATCTGTATATCAGATCCTCTCAGAGTTCCCTTTCTGATTCTTTCTGTGACCCTAAGCCCCTCTGTCTCTTTGTTTCTAATCTCTCTCTTTGCGTATGTGTGTGTGTGTGTGCATTTCTGTGTGTTTCTCACTGGCTCTCTCTTTCTCTGTGCATTTTGGTCTCTCTCTGTCCCCATCACTGTCTCTGTCTCTCACTCTCTCTCTGTGTCTCTGTCTCTGTCTCTCTCTACCCTGCCTCGGCCCCACACATCCGGCCGTGGATCCAGATGAATGGGACTATGTCTCTCCTTGCTGCCCGCACATCCTGTTCCACTGGCCAGAGGGAGGCCAAGAAGACCTCTGTGCTGTGAGTTGGCTGATGGGATTCTCGGGATAGCGGCTCTTTCCTGGGTGGGGCCTGGGGTCCCCAGAGCAAACTTGGTGCAGACTGAACCAAATTCCGGGTAGGGGGTGAAGTCACACTTATCTGGCCTGTGGTCCCTCTGTGGCATCTTCATCCTACTTTGTGACCCCCAAATGTGCTTCTGTCCTGTTGTCTCTCCTCGTCCCTGAGTCCTTCCAGTGTCTCCCATGTCCTGGGAGGCTCAGCTTGTCCCTGTCCCTTGTGTTCCTATTTATCTTCCATGTTATCTCTCATGAACCCCAAACTCCTATGTATTTTCCCCATGTCTGTCTCCTCATGGCTCCTTGGAGAGGCTCTCCTGGTTCCTTGTCTTACCTCCCATCTCTCCTAGAGTCCTCCTGAGACCCTCCATGTTTCTTTGTGAATTCCTTTTTGTTCATGCCCCCTGTGTGTCCCCCACATCTTCTCCTATGTTCCTTGCATGTCCCCTGCTTGACCCCTATGTGTCCTACCATGTCCCCCCTACATTGTACCCACAGCAGGAATCTTCGAAGCTCCTTTCTACTCCTTCTGCTGGTCAGTGCCTCCTGGCTTTTTGGCCTTCTGGCAGTCAACCACAGCATCCTGGCTTTTCACTACCTCCACGCTGGACTCTGTGGCCTCCAGGTAATTCTGGCACTCCTCCCTCACCCTAGACCCAAATGGAGCTTTAGCAGTCTGGGTCTAACCCTAGCTGGGGCAGTGACCCCAGGTCTGGAGCAGAACCCTACTGGATGACTGATGTCAGGCTGGGGCTGACCCCAGACCTAAACTGACCATTGACCCCAGGCTGGGCACTGACCCTGGATTGACCTTCAGCAATACTGGAGCTCTTTGCCCCTCTATACTGATCTTCTCTACTCCAGTCACCTATGTCACACTGATCTCTCTTACTGACTTTCCCTGATTCCATTTGAGCCCTCTTTGTAGTGTAGTCTCACAGTAACTTATGCCAACCCCTAACTGACCCTCCAGGAGGCCCTACCCCGACCTTCTCTGACCCTTTTCTGATCTCTCACTGACCTTCACTGGTCTCTCATTGACTTCACATTGCCCCTTGGTGACACATAGGGCCTGGTGGTGCTGCTGCTTTTCTGTGTCCTGAATGCAGATGCTCGGGCTGCCTGGACACCAGCCTGTCTGGGCAGGAAGGCAGTGCCTGAGGAGGCGAGGCCAGCACCTGGGACGGTGAGGCAGCCAGGGCTGGGGGATAGGCTGGGGGCCATGGGATGCCAGGGTTGGAGGTCTTTCCAGGGCTGACTTACACTCCTTTTTCCACCCCTCTCCCTTAGGGGCCTGGGGCCTACAACAATACGGCCCTCTTCGAGGAGAGCGGCCTCATCCGCATCACTCTCGGTGCCTCCACCGTCTCCTCAGTAAGCAGTGCCCGCTCTGGCCGGGCCCAAGACCAGGACAGCCAGCAGGGCCGCGGCTACCTCAGGTGGGCAGGAGAGCCTTCTTGTGAGGGGGATGCTGGACCAGGGCAGAGTGGATGGGGCAATGGGAAGGGCTTTATGGGGCCGTCTCTCTGGCCAATGGGAATTGATGACCATGGGGCTAAGAGTGGGGTGGGTAGGTCTAGGATGGGAGTAGAAGTAGCCCTTGTTGAGGCAGTGAATATAGAAGGAGGAGGTTTGAGGCAGGTGGACTTGAGTCTGAGGGGCTGTGCTGGGAGCTCCCAGTGTTTGGGAGAGGCACATCTAGGACAGCAAAATGCTGAAGTTTGGACTAGGACTGGATGGGGTGTGGATAGAGAAGCCTCATGAAGCTAGCGCATTGTTTCCTGCTTTATCCTGATGACTGTGTTGCTTCCACTCCAAAGGGAGACAAGCCTTTCGGCCAGGACATGGTCATTTTCTCCTCTGGGGAGGTCAAGCCTGAACCCACTAGCCAGCCCTGGGCTCAGGTTGTCCCCCTCACGTCACACCAGTCCTGCTTTTAGAGGGACTGGCATCACAAAGTCTCAGGAGTGGTAGCACCACCCATCTGGCCTGGGCCCCAGATGCCTTCTGCCACACACCCAGTGATGTCCTCAGAGCCACTCCACATGCAGCTGGCTGTGCACCCACAGACGCCCTGGCCCCCTCTCTGATGGGGTCTCCTGCATTTCCAGGGACAATATCCTGGCTCGACATGGCTCGGCTGCTGACCACATCGACCACAGCCTCCAGGCCCACACTGGCCCCACTGACCTGGATGTGGCCATGTTCCATCGAGATGCTGGCGGAGGTGGGGACCTGGGCTGAGGATGAGGGAGGCAGGGGATCGATTTCTGATCCCCCTTTTTTCTGCCCTAGTCTGGGAGTAGCAGCTGACTGTGGTAGGACAAGCTGCCCCCAGGTCATTGCCCCAGGAGCCAACCCCCACCCAACCCTGGTTTCCCAGATCCGTTCCTAACCCAGCTCACTCCCTAAGTCCCAATCCTTCTGTTCCTGCCTCAGCCCAAACTCTTCCCAGGTCCCCAGCCCCAAGGCCCTTCAACCCCAAGCTCTTCCTCCCCCAGTGCCTCTCCTCCCCAAGCCACTACTGGGCCCTCATCCCTCTGCCCTTCCTAACCTCAGGTGCTGACTCCGACTCAGACAGTGACCTGTCCTTGGAGGAGGAAAGGAGTCTGTCTATCCCATCTTCAGAGAGCGAGGACAACGGTCGGATGCGGGGGCATTTCCAGCGTCCACTCTGCCGTGCAGCCCAGAGTGAACGGCTCCTCACCCACCCTAAAGGTGATGGGGGCCCTCTGACCCTATTAGTGACCAAGGGCCACCTCATTGTCCACTTAGATGTGACCCAAGAACCTTCCTGGACCCGTGAAGATGCCTGGTAGTGACCCATTAGGATCCTCTGGTGCTCCTATCCTAGGGTCATTGTTGGGTCCCCCACTCCTCTCTCCCATCCAGTCTTCCAGCAGCACTCTGCTGGCTAGAGAGCCAGGAACTACCTGGACAAGAGAGTAATGAGGCCAGGAATATTATTGAGTGACATGTCATCCTTCCAGCCTCTCATCTGTTCTGAGGGTTGGGGATCAGCTTGGTCTTCTTGACCCCTCAGCCAACAGGTTCTTCCGCTCCCAGTGTCTGTCCCTTTCTAGTCCATGGTGGGAGGCTTATCAGTAACTCCCTCCTTGGCTGATTCCACTGATCTTTGAGGAGATCCTCTCCCATCTCCACCTCTATGCAGTGAGAACAGCCCAGGTTTCAGGGGTCATTGGGGTCAGGGATCACTGACCCTGGGCCACAGGGACCATGGTTCACTGGGATGATCACAGAGGCTCCTGTAACCTGCTCTGGTTCCCCAGATGTGGATGGCAATGACCTCCTGTCCTACTGGCCAGCTCTGGGGGAATGTGAGGCAGCCCCCTGTGCCCTGCAGACCTGGGGCTCTGAGAGGCGCCTGGGACTGGACACCAGCAAGGATGCAGCCAACAACAACCAGCCGGACCTGGCCCTGACCAGTGGGGATGAAACCTCCCTGGGCCGGGCCCAGCGCCAAAGGAAAGGTATGATCCCTGACCTTGGGCCTCTCACTACAGGGACCTTAGGGATAGCCCATGCCTTGACCTAGGGAATTTCTGTCTCCTCATCCAGCAGGAGCAGCTCCTGCTTCGATCTGGGGCAGGAGTGGGTAGGTGTGTCCTCCTCCCCTACCCTGCTGCACAGGTTCCTGGGGCCTGCCCCTGGCCTAACCTGGCTTGTACCATGGGGACTCTAGAGACAGCTTCTTCCCCCACCCAGGAGATTCCTACCTCCATCCTGACCCTAGTCTGCTTCCAGAGACCGTGGGAGCTGCTTCTTCCCAGACCCCACAGCCCCTTCTCTGATCTGGAAGGTTTCTGTACACCTGTGCTGCTTTATGGGGACCCCAAGGGTTGTTCCTACCTCAACTCAAGGAGTTTCTGCCTCCACCCCTGCATCACAAGGACCCCAGGGACTGCAACCTCCCTGATCCAGAGAATTTGTACCCCTCGTGACCCCAGTCTGCATTCCTGGGACCTGGGGGCTGCCTCTGCTATAACCTCAGTGGGGAGGTTTGCCTCTACCCTGCACTACTGGGAGTGTCCGTCTCTCCTCCTGAGGGGTTCCTGCCTCCTATTCTAATGCCTGTCCTGCTGCCTCTCTGGAACCCCTGGGGGTCCAAGAAGTTTCTGCTCCCACTCTTCTATCCCAAGGATCCCAGGGGCTGCCAGCTCCCTAGAGTCAAGGAATTCTTGTCCCCTCTTCCCTACACACAGACACAAGCACACTGTCCCAACTTATTCTTTTCACAGGCATTCTGAAGAACCGGCTGCAGTACCCACTAGTGCCACAGACTCGAGGCGCCTCCGAGCTGTCCTGGTGCCGTGCAGCTACCTTGGGCCACCGTGCTGTGCCAGCTGCTTCCTATGGTCGCATCTATGCTGGTGGGGGAACAGGCAGCCTTTCACAGCCAGCCAGCCGCTACTCATCCCGAGAACAGCTGGACCTGCTCCTCCGGCGGCAGCTGAGTCGGGAGCGACTGGAGGAGGCCCCTGCCCCCATTTTGCATCCCACGAGCCGGCCAGGTTCCCAGGAACGCCTGGACACCACGCCAGGCTGCCTGGAGCCTAGGGATCGGGGCAGCACCCTGCCACGGAGGCAGCCACCCCGGGACTACCCTGGTGACGTGGTTGGCCACTTCAGGTCACGGGATGCACTGGACCTAGGGGCGCCCCGTGAGTGGTTGTGCACACTGCCCCAACCCCGTGGTACCCGGGACCCTGACTCACAGCCCCTGCCTCTGCCCCTTTCTCCCCAGCGACAACTCTCAAGGGACCCCCTCTTGCCATCCCGGCCCCTGGACTCTCTGTCCAGGAGATCGAACTCACGGGAGCAGCTGGACCAGGCACCTAGCCAGCACCCTTCACGGGAAGGCCTTGGGCCACCTCCGCAGCTGCTCAGGGCCAGGGAAGACCCAGTCACTGGTCCCAGTCATGGCCCCTCCGAAGAGCAGCTGGACATCCTCTCTTCCATCCTTGCCTCCTTCAATTCCTCAGCCCTCTCCTCTGTGCAGTCCTCAAGCACGCCCTCGGGCCCCCATACCACTGCCACGCTTTCCGCCACAGCCTCTGCGCTTGGACCCTCCACGCCACGCTCTGCCACATCCCATAGCATCTCGGAGCTGTCACCGGACTCAGAGTAAGCAGGGTCCAGCTACCTGCTCACACCCTTATCAGCTTAGGGCAACCTCCCGTGTAGCCTGCCCTAAGTTCCACTGTGTACTCTGCTCTAAGTCCAAGAATAGGGTGGGGGTTAACAGATTGGTGAGGGCTATCCCAGGCTCAGCACAGCCAGGGGGCCAGAGGCTGGGGGTAGAAATCGGATAGAGAATGGGGACATGGCTAGCAGGGACTTACTGACTATACATATGGGGGCAGACCCTGGTCCCTCACTAAGAAGGACAGATGGGTACTTTCCATAAGGCTTGCAGAGGAGGTTAGGAGCCAAGGCCCAGAAGTAAAAAGTAGCCTGGTAAGTGCAAGGGACAGGGAGCAGAGGTGGAGTCTTGGTTTTTGGTTTGAGATGCTTTCCTTGGGGGGTGGGGCAGATAGTACAGGACAGAGAGGAACCAGGGTAGTTGCCAGGATATGGGTGCCCTGTATGGAGACTGAAGAGCTCAACTTTCTCAGAGAGTAAATCCTTCATTCATTTGCTTTTTCAGTCAATGTTAAGTTCTTTCTGCCTATGGGTACTGTGGAGTGGGGTGCACAGGAGTTGATTTGGGACCCTGGTGCAACTCAGGTGCCTATAGGACATCTGTTGGATAGGAAGTGGAAGACATTCCTGGGAAGCAGCAGGATGCACAGGCATGAGTACAGGAAAGAGTGTCTTCAAGAGCACCCCAAGGAGGCCAGGAATTTAAGAGTTTGGGGAGCGAGACCCATGAAAAAGTCACAGAAGTGGTGGGAGAAGGGAGAGGAACCAAGAGTTGCCAGGCCTTGATAAGCCAGAAGCAGAGCTGAGTTTCATGAAGGAGGGACAGCTGGATCAGGCTCTGTGGGGGTCTGTAAAGTTGAGAGAAGGCTTTGTGAAGAAGGGGCCCTAGAGGATGAAACAGGGTGCCAAAGAACCAGAGCAGGACCATGAATTGGGGAAAGACAAAGGATGGAGGGACAGGAGGCTTTTGGGGCCTGATGCCCAGGACTCTGGAGGGATGCTGGGGGTGGAGATAATAGGGAGCTGACCCACCCCCTGGGTTTCCCTGCAGCCTTGCCTTGAGGTCTATGTAAGGCTGAGGGCTTTCTGAGCGGGGGTTCAGGCTCTGGAATCACACAGGTCTGAATTTGAGTTCTGCCACTCACCATACTAGCAGTGTGTCCTTGGGTAGATTTCTTTACTTCTCTGGGCCTCAGTTCTCTCATCTGTAAAATGGGTCTGTAGTACAAGACCCATTTGAGATATGGAGAAGATTTATGAGACAATATATGTCAAATGTTTAACATAGTGTCTCTATGTAGTAGGTATTTGCTAAGTGCTTAGAGAAAAGACCTAGGCAGCTGAGGGGCCTTGCTGATGAGTCTGAAGGTCCAAAATGTTGAGGGGCTCTGAGAACCCAAGCATGGCCGTAAGGGTTATGGGGGCACCCTGAGACAGAGGCAAGGGTGATGAGGGTGGTGAGGGGAGGCAGACCAGGCCGGGTCCTGGGAGGGGGTCCAGAGGCATCCGAGTCAGGGTTTTTTTCAGCAAGGACCTTTGATCTCTACATTCAACTCTGCAGAGTTCCCAGAAGTGAGGGTCACTCCTGAGGGGACGACGGTGCAGACAAGGAAGAGCCACGGGCGATGGAGGATTTGGGCTAACAGAGAAACTTCAGGAGTCAGGGGCCGATGCCAAGGCAGTCTCTTGCCCCTTCAGCTCTCCCTATGGCGCCTGTGCTGAGGGTCCTTGCGCGTCTGTGAGCATGCGTGTGATGGGTGTGGGGCGGGGAAACTGAAGGGAGGGCTTTTATACATTTTGTACCTTTGTAACCAGAGAGATATGTTTATGTTATTTTTCAGCATTTCTGTCTCCCAGGGGTCTGAGGCTGGGCTGGTGAGGGAGGTTAGGGTGGGGGAGAGTGACGGAGGGGAAAAGTTACAGAATTTGAACCCATTTGGGTCCCTGGAACATCAAAAGCCCTTTTATTCTCATCTTTCTAGGATGGGGCCAGACAGGAGGGGAAGATGCCTACCCTACCCCTGGTCGACCCAAATATTGTTGGGGTCCAAAGTGCAGAACTGATCTTTGCTTTTTCTCCAATGTCCCAAGGGTCAAACTTTGGGATTGGGGGTTGGTCTTAGAGACAGGGGTTCCCTGACCTCCTCAGGGGGCTTAATTTGTGCTGCCCCTCCTAGTGGATTTGTATGTTTATTACGTGGAGTCCCTGCCACTTACTGCCTTATGACCTAGGACTGATGCTGTGGGCCATTGGTGGAGCAGCAGATGTCTTGTTTACAGAGCAAGGCTTCCCTTCCTCCCCTGGGGAGGGGCTCAGGCCGCTATTCAGACATTCCTGCAGTTGGTGGGTGGAGGGGGTCATTCTCCCACTCCTGCCCCTGCCGTGAGCAAAAATTATCAGTGGTGCCATTTGATTCCCTGACACTGCCCCCTTGTTGGAATTTATTCTGTGAGGTGAGGTAGGAGAATGAGCAAAGGGAGCAGAAACAAGGGAATTCAAGACCCAGAATGTAGGTGCCACTGCCTCCCGTGTTTACAGGAACCTCCCTGGCCCCAGGCACCTGGGCTGGTGGAAGTGACTCAGTTTCACTCCTCTTTTATTTCCTTAAAAGGGGGGAAATGACTGTTAGCACCCTGTTTGCAAAATTCTCACATTTTTTACTTTGATGCCAGAACTTGGACTTTTAAATTCTGTTAAGTTGTTTACAGGTCAAGATTAAAGTGTTTTTTTTTTTTTTTACTTTGTTTACAACTTAAAACTTTGAACTTTTGTACTTTGTTTACAGTTGAGAATGTTCTTTTCCTTTGTCTACAAGTGAAAGGTAGGGAAAGTGGAAGAGGGACTTGGGGGAGCCACCTGTGAGGACCCTGGGACTGGTCATCTCAAGGGGTTTTCTAACCCCCAACTCTCCCAGGCCAAAAGACAGCCCTGAGTTGCTTGTTTGAACACCAGACTTAGAAGGCCTCAAGAGTGGGGGTCCTCTTACTTCTGGAAAGGGTTGTGCAGAGTTGGAGGCTCTGTGCATACTCTTGGGAGGCAGTTTCAAAGGAGATTAGAAATTCCACTTCACTGACTGGTGCCAAATCCCACCAGCCATGACCCCAGCTCTCCTTACTCAGAATGACCTCAGCCCAAGGGCTGAGGACTTGCTGGGGGTGGGGAGTGGGGTGTCCTTGCTATGTCCTAGGTTTTATAGATGCCCCTCTCTTGGGGTCTCCCCACCCCCACTCCAGCCCAGTGGCTCCCTTCCCTGTCTGTGTAAATTGTTCCGTGAAGCCGCGCTCTGTTTTGGGAATAAACTTCTATAGAAAATGGTTACTGCCTCTTTCTGTTTGGGGAAGGGGTGGTGGTGGTGGCTGTAATGATTCATACCAGACTGACCTTTGGAAAGAAACTGAGCCCCCTTTCCTCAAGTATATCCAGCTATTTTTAGTCCGTTTCCTTGGAGATTTGGACCTTTTTCCCTCTCGCTGACACTGAATTCTGGCCCCTTGCCTTGTAATGGGGCCTGAAGTATGAGTACAGGTGCTGGGAGGTGGGTGCCAAGGGAAACCCCCCCCCTCTCTGGTCCAGGCAGAAGCATGAGAATTTTCTGCATTCAGAGCTGCAGCACTGGCCTGACATTTGCTTTGCCAGGAGTAATACCCTGGGTACTACCCTGCTGACCCTCAGCCTGATACCAATCAAGAGTGGTGAGTTTTCTGTCCGATGTGCTCAAATGACCAATTCCTGAGACACCAGGATTTCAAAGAGAAAGAGTTTATTGCTAGGCACAAAGCAGATTGGTCTTTCAGTAATTCTGATAATTTTATAGTATCAAAAGTTGGGCAGGTTTTAGAAAAATGAGCACAGTGGTCCCAGATAATGTAATTAGAAGTGATCTAATTATTGATCATGTGCAGACTGATTACATGCTTAGTCACAGAACATATGTAAGATAATGGCAGCCTTAATATGATGGTGGGTGTGATTTTTAGTACCATTATGAGGTATAAGTCACTTATAGGTTAAAGTATAAGCTACTGCACATGACAGCCAGGTCCATTTTGGTTAGATCCAGCTTTGGTTATCAAGGTAACTTTAGAATTGGGATGGGTTAGTCCTGAGCCGACCCAAGGCCTTTTATAAATAAACATTGGGGGTTGTCTTTAGTGATCACAAGACTCTGAAGTCGAAAAACAAGATAAAATGGATACAAGTGAAGGTCAGTGTTCTCCTTTGCTAGCTGCCACAGCAACACACCAGAGACAGATTGGCTTTCAATAAAAGGGGATTTATTTAGTTAACATATAGTTCTTTAGAGGAAAGGCAGCTGTTCTAGTTTGCTAACTGCCGGAATGCAATATACTGGAAACGGAATGGCTTTTAAAAGGGGGAATTTAATCAGATGCTAGTTTACAGTTCTAAGGCTGAGAAAAGTCCCAGTTAAAGCAAGTCTATACAAATGTCCAATCTAAGGCATCCAGGGAAAGATACCTTGATTCAAGAAGGTCAATGAAGTTCAGGGTTTCTCTCTCAAGTGGAAGGGCACGTGGCGAACACAGCGTCATCTGCTAGCTTCTTCTCCTGGCTTCCTGTTTCATGACACTCCCCGGAAGGCATTTTTCTTCTTCATCTCCAAAGTTTGCTGGCTGGTGGACTCTGCTTCTCGTGGCTATGTCATTCTGCTCTGCTCTCTCTGAATCCTTTTCTTTCTCCAAAATGTTTCCTCTTTTACAGGACTCCAGAAACTAATCAAGACCCACCCAAATGGGTAGAGACATGCCTCCAGCTAATCCAACTAAACAACCACTCTTGATTAAATCACATCTCCAGGGAGATGATCTGATTAGTTTCAAACATTCAATACTAAATAGAGATTAGATGAAACGGCTGCCTTTACAAAATGGGATTAGGATTAAAACATGGCTTTTCTGGGGTACATACATCATTTCAAACCAGCACAGCAGCTAACTTTCATCTGTGGTTCTTTCTTACAGTGGGAAGGCTCGGGGCTATCTCTGCTGGTCTTCTCTCCAGGCCTCTGGGTTCCAACAACTTTCCCTGGGGTGATTCCTTTCTGCATCTCCAAAGGCCTGGGCTGAGCTGCGAGTGCTAAGATGAGGTATGCTGAGCTGCTTGGGCTGTGCTATGTTGAGTTCTCTCATTTAAGCATCAGCCAATTAAATCAAACATCATTCACTGCAGCAGGCACACCTCCCAGATGACTGCAGATGTAATCAGGAACAGATGAGGTTCACATGCCACTGGCTCATGTCCACAGCAACAGAACTAGGCACCTTCACCTAGCCAAGTTGACACCTGAATCTAAGTACCACAGTCAGTTACAAGGTTTTACGATCACAAGGGCACAAGATAAAGGCTCTACAATCATTATCAGAGATCAAGGCAGCTGGATTACTGTTCAGAGATTTCAAGTATTTCCCTTTGTCTACCATACCAGAAAGCAAAAAGGAATATGATTCAGTAATCACAATCATTACTTAAATCTTAACTTCTCTATTACATGCTGTTCTAGTTTGCTAGCTGTCGGAATGCAATATACCAGAAACATAACGGCTTTTAACAAGGGGAATTTAATAAGTTGCTAGTTTACAGTTCTAAGGCCGTGAAAATGTCCCAATTAAAACAACTCTATAGAAATGTCCAATCTAAGGCATCCAGGGAGAGATACCTTGGATCAAGAAGGCCAATGAAGTTCAGGGTTTCTCTCTCAAGTGAGAAGGCACATGGCGAACATAGTCAGGGTTTCTCTCTCATCTAGAAAGGCACCTGGTGAACACGGCATCACCTGCTAGCTTCTCTTGGCTTCCTGTTTCATGAAGCTTTCCGGGAAGCATTTTCCTTCTTTATCTCCAAAGGTCACTGGTTTGTAGACTCTGCTTCTTGGCACTACAGCATTCTCTGCTCTCTCTGAAACTCCTTCATTCTTCAAAATGCTTCCTCTTTTATATGACTCCAGAAACTTATCAAGACCCACCCAAATGGGTGGAGACATGTCATCACCTAATCCAGTTTAACAACCACTCTCGATTAAACACTAAACACTAAAAAAAACCCTCTGGTTACAGTTTCAAACATACAGTATTGAATAGGGGTTATTTTACCTTTATGAAATGGGAGTTTGATTAAAACATGCCTTTTCTAGGGGACATACATCCTTTCAAACCAGCGCACATGCCCACTGACAGCACTGACCCCACCATTCTTTCCGACTTGGAGTTGCGGGATGTCCCCACTACCTAGATGTTTCTCTGGTGACTCTGCCAGGAACCTTCAAGGTGCAATGCCTGGGCTGTGCTAGATGCAAGGACAGGACATCACAGCCTCATCTGGCCTGAGTGGCCAAGAGTTAGGAGGCCTTTAGGGATCCTTCTTGTTGGGTCTCAGAGACTCAGAGACTTGCTTGGTCCCAGAGCGAAAGCCTGATGTGAAGCCTTCATTTGGAGGCATGAGAGACAACCCCCCCCAACGAACGGACCCAGATTCCCCCACTGTTAGCTCAGGCTCGGGTCAATGGCCGCGTGTCACCAGCCATGTCCCCCACGTCTTCTGGCTACTCGGGAGTTTCTGCTCTCCACCACGTGGAGACCCTCAGGAAGAAGCTGATGATCAGCTTTGTCCCACTCAGAAGCCTGGGGCGCGGTCCCAGCTCTGAGGTCCTACCGGGCTCGAGGCGCACCACTCCGCCAGGCGCGAGGGAAGCGCAAGGCAGGCTTCAGGTGAAGAAAGGGTTAAACCTTCCTCTTCGGACCGCACAGCTCCCTTGGAAAGCGTCACTTGGCCCCGCCCCAGCAGGTTTATTGGACCAAGTCTCTTCCGTTCTCCCCGGGGATTGGCCGCCGGGAGCGCGCTGCTTGCCTCAGCCGCGTCCCCGGCCCTCCTTCCGGCCTGTAGCGGCCTCTTGATCTAGCCGTGGGAGTGTACCCCGCGGGACTCTCGCCAGCCATGGGGCTGTCTGAAGCGTCCGCCAGGCGCGGGCATCCGGCTTGGGCCAGCTCGGAAAGGAGACCGCCAAGTCCCTGAAGCAGGCGTTCCCTCTGCAGCAGCTCGGTTTACAGCTGTGTCGACTCACCGCGGGCGGCTGCCCCTCCTTGGCGAGGGATGGGGCGGTAGCCGGTGCGATCCCAGCTCCCGCAGGCTGTGCGGAAAACCATTCGAGCGCCGCCCACGGGCTGGCGCGGGGCCGAAGGAAGGCTTCTGCTGGGGAAGGAGGCCCGGCCGGGAAGGTGTGGCGGCTGGGGCCAGGAGGTCGCTGCCAGAGTTCCCCTGGGGGCCAGCGAATTCACTGCCTTGTGCAGTGGCCCGATTTCGTCCAGCGGTACGATTGACTAAATGCGCCGGCCGCTCTGGCCTTTGTGCCCTCCCAGGGGGTGTGGCCAGGGATATAGACCCCTGCTCTCCAAGCTTGGGTCCTGCTGTGGGGGGAGAGAGCACTTTAAGAAGACCTGAGTCTTTGAGGGGCGAGGGAGCTCAAAGGTCTCAGTGAGATTGCCGTGTCTAGAGTCTCTGAAGATCTTGCACCCTTTCCATTCCCTCCTCTAACCAGGACCCTCAGATTAGAGGTTCTTTCCAGGTGAGTCCCTGTCCCTCAGGTAGTAGCCTCCCCTCCGCTCAGAGCTTTCCCAGCCTGTGAGAGCTTCCTCCCAGTTAAGGATTCTGTATTCTTAGGTGAGATATTTCCCTCACTCCAGACGAGAACTACTCCCTCCCCCCTCAAAGTAGGGCCCCTCACCTTCCCCCCCACTTGGGAGCCTCCCCTCCAGGTCAGAGTTTCCCCCCCACTTGGGAGCCTCCCCTCCAGGTCAGAGTTTCCCCCAGATCAGAATTTTCCTGGCAAGTGAACGCGTTCCTGGCAGATGAGAACTTCTCCCCTAATAAGTTCACTCTCTCCCGCTTCAGAAGGGAGCCTCCCTAGCAAGTGAAAGCCTTCTAGGAAGATGAGGTCTTCCTCTTGGGTAAGATCTCCTCCCTCTCCACATGGGGGTCTCTCCTAGATGAGACCCCTCCCTGCCTCAAAGCTCCCCAAGGTGAGAACCATTCCCTGGCTTTTCCTGACTAGGCCTGAGCTTGTCCAGCTAGAGGCCCATGGTCGGTTGTGGCCCCAGCACTTTTCTTCCCTTCTCATCTGTAGGTCTGAGACTTGGAGAGGGGGTTGCCTAAGGAACTGAACCCAAGGGGTGCTAGATCCCTTCGCTGAGTGCATGCTCTTAGACAGCTAGCACTGGGCTCGTTGGGCTGCTGGATAAGGATTGACTTTGGCCTGGGCTGGGTCTCCCACCCTCGGCTGGAGGTGTGGATCATGCTTATCCTACTGCCTTTTCGTAGGGGACTTTGGCCCAGCAAAAGCTTTCAGCAGCCAAAGTCCAGGCACTGCCCCTGCCTGGGCATGGGCACAATGCCTGCCAGGGCCCACTTGTGGCTGAACCTGCTTAGAATCCAGGGCCTCCAGAAGTCGTTGGGCCCTTCCCTGGCCCCAGGCTGGAGGTATGTGGAGAGCTTGGGCCCGGGGTGTCTTTGCTGAGTCTCTGTGGTCTTGCTGCCCCTCAGCCCGAAGAACACGCAGGCACTGCTATCCACGACGCAGGCAATGGAGCGACGGAGGAGAGACTACTACATGGAGCGGCCTGTGTTGAACCAGGAGCAGCTAGAGGAGCTGGGGCACTTGGGCTCAGTGCCGAGGACCTACCGGTGGCGGAGTTGGTTGCAGTAAGGCTGAGAGTGGGAGTCTGGGGGCACTGACAAAAAGGACCCAGGTAGTTCCTGTCCCTGATACCTACCCCTCCTGTCCCCAGGTGCTCCCGTGCCCGGGTTCGCACCCTTCTCATCCAGCACCTCCCGGTTTTGGCCTGGCTGCCTCGGTATCCTGTGCGTGACTGGCTCCTGGGTGACCTGCTCTCTGGTCTGAGTGTGGCCATCATGCAGCTCCCACAGGGTGAGCCACCCCTGACCTAGAGGCTATAAGTCTCAACCCTTGAACTCTATCCTGGAAGCCTTGTGGTCTGTGAACCCCCGTGACCCTTGCTTCTAGAATTATGGCCCTGACCCAGGGATGGGATCCCCCAATCTTTTGAGGCCCTGACCTCAGGGCCTGCATTGCCACCATTCGACCTTCAGGCCTGGCCTATGCCCTCCTGGCTGGACTGCCACCCGTGTTTGGCCTCTACAGCTCCGTCTACCCAGTCTTTGTCTACTTCCTGTTTGGCACTTCCCGACACATCTCAGTGGGTGAGTGGAGCCAGGTCTGACTCTGCAGGAGATTGTCCACCCTGGGGGACAGGGTGAGGGAGGACTGAGCAGGGTGAGGGAGCTTAGGGAAATGAGTGGTATCAGTGCTGGGAGGTTGGTCCATCCCCAGGCAGGGCTGTATCACTGACCGTGGGGCCACAGGTTCAGGCTATACCTCAAGGCCCTGGCTCTTGAAGGATGTGGACAGATGGGACAACTTGAGGGGTCTGGACCCTGGCAGAGGCCTGACTAGCTTGAAGCATGCCACATCCCCTTTCCCTTGCCTCCCTTCACAAGGGAAACGGGCCCAGGGCTAGTGGGCACAAATGGGCAGATAATGTGGGGCCAGCATTCCTGCTAATCTCAAGTGCCCTGGTCCTCAGAATCCACTCCCAGCTCTGGCTATGCCTGACTGTCAGCGCTGCTCCTATCTGCTCAGCCATAGTCTGAGGGTATTTGTCCTAGAACCTTCCTGTCTCCTGGTCTCTCCCTTAAGACCAGGGGTCCAGAATAGGCAGTGTCTCCTCTTCTTCAGACATCCCCTGTCCTGTTCCTGCAGGAACCTTTGCTGTCATGTCTGTGATGGTGGGCAGTGTAACAGAATCCCTGGCTCCTGATGAGGCCTTCCTGCAGGCCTCGAACACCACCGACATCCGGGTGCAGCTGGCCTCCACGCTCAGTGTCCTGGTCGGCCTCTTCCAGGTATAGGGCAGCCTGGAGTGTGAGAATATATGCCCTGCAATGGGCCCACCCATGTTTTCTGTCCCTCTGCCCCATCTGCCAGTTCTCTCAAGTGTCTGACCATCACCATCTTCCTTACCATCACTCTTCCCCTCCTGATCCCACCTGTTCTGAGCTCTACCCCAGCCTTCTCTAGCACCCCCACACCCGCCCCCGCTTCCCCTGACTGGCCCCCGCCCCCGGCAGGTGGGGCTGGGCCTGGTCCGCTTCGGCTTTGTGGTCACCTACCTGTCTGAGCCGCTGGTCCGCGGCTACACCACGGCCGCCGCTGTGCATGTCTTCGTGTCGCAGCTTAAGTACGTGTTTGGCCTCCACCTGAGCAGCCACTCTGGGCCGCTGTCTCTCATCTATGTGAGTGAGGGCAGAAGGCGGGATGGGTGGGTGCACCCCCCGCGGTCTTGAGTGTGGGCTGTGACCCCTGGCTCCCATCAGACAGTGCTAGAAGTCTGCCGGAAGCTGCCTGAGAGCACAGTCGGCACCATGGTCACTGCCGCCGTGGCAGGGGCAGTGCTGGTGGCGGTGAAGCTGTTGAATGACAAGTTGCAGCGGCGCCTGCCCCTCCCTCTGCCCGGGGAACTCATCACGGTTCGGTTGGGGGGGGGCAGGGAGTCGGCTGGGGGTGGCAGAGGGGGAGAAGGGCAAGTGACAGTACTTCCCTGCTGGGGCGCAACCCCCAGGTATTTGAGGGACACGGAATGTGCGCTGGGGAGGATTCCTAGGAGGGGACCATAGCAGAAAGGCCCTCTCCTCTGACAGCGTGTCCCCCTTCCCAAAACAGTCAGGTCTGTTTCTCACCCTCTCAATGGCTTCTCCCCACCCCTCTAAAGGAGTTTTTGTCTTGTCTCTCTCCTCACCCCCAAAGTGGTTGGTCTACCCTCCTGACAGCGATGTCAGTGCCTCCCTCCCTGACTGCCCTCTCCCCCCAGCTCATCGGGGCCACAGGCATCTCCTACAGCCTGGACCTGAAGCACAGATTTAGGGTGGACATTGTGGGCAACATCCCTGCAGGGTGAGCTCTGGACCCCTGTCAGGGCAGGGTGGGTCGGGGCAGCAGGGCCCTACCTTTGACCTCACAGATGTTCCCCACAGGCTGGTGCCCCCCGTGGCGCCCAGCCCCGAGCGGTTCACAGAGCTCATGGGAAATGCCTTCACCATCGCTGTGGTTGGATTTGCCATTGCCATCTCGCTGGGAAAGATCTTCGCCCTGAGGCATGGCTACCGGGTGGACAGCAACCAGGTCCGGGGGACATGAGAAGCATGTTGGGGGCAGGCGGTTCTGTGGGGGCTACAGGGATGGCAGGGATCGAGGACCAGGTGGGACATGGGGAAATGGCCAGGGGGTGTGTCAGGGCCAGGAGGGAGGCTGAGGGAGGGGGAGCAGGATGAAGGGGAACAATACCCAAGTCTTGGGGCCATCAGGTGGGGGTAGAGGTAGGGATTGCATAATCCCAGACACTGTGGGGTAGTGGCCCTAAGAGGGAAGTCTCCTCATGCCTGTATTCCCTCCCCTCCAGGAGTTGGTGGCCCTCGGCCTCAGTAACCTCATCGGAGGCCTCTTCCAGTGCTTCCCTGTGAGCTGTTCCATGTCACGGAGCCTAGTACAGGAGAGTGCCGGCAGCCACACACAGGTAGACAGTGAGTGTGCATGCACACTGCCCTGACTCACCCCCACTCACCCCTGCTTACCGCTCTCCCGCCCACCCCCTCCCCTGCTCATTCTCCCTTCCCGTCCCCCCCTGAACATGGCCTGGCCCATTCTCACTCTCACCCCCGCCCACCACCCTGCAGGTTGCTGGAGCCATCTCCGCCTTCTTCATCCTCATCATCATTCTCAAACTTGGGGGACTCTTCCGAGAACTGCCCAAGGTGAGTCCCTTCTTCCACCCCTACCCATCCCCAACCAGCCAAGCTTTGGGGCCCTGGTCTGACCATGGACTCAGATCAGTCAAGTCAAGTCAAGCCCCCGGTAAGGGGTTAGGATACAGGGTCATGCCCTTCTGAAGTGAGGCTTGGTGTCAACCTTCAAAGGTTAGAAGCTTTCAGAGTTAGATTCAAGTTGTTTAGGGTTGGGGAGGCGGTGGTTGTTGTGCCCAGGTGCTTGGGATCAACCTGGGTCAGGCCCCAGTGGTTGGGTGTGTCGTCATCTGGGTGACCTCAGCAGCCCCTGGTGACACCCCCCACGTGCAGGCAGTCTTGGCAGCCACCATTATCGTGAACCTGAAGGGCATGTTGATGCAGTTCACCGACATATGCTCCCTCTGGAAGGCGAATCGAGTGGATCTGGTAGGAGGCGTGGGAGCCCAGAGGTGGGTCCGGGAGCAGGGGGGTCTTCAGTTCCAGAGGCCCCTCTGGGCCCGGTGGACCACTGCCTTTCTGTTCTCAGCTCATCTGGCTGGTGACCTTTGTGGCCACCATCCTGTTAAACCTGGACCTGGGCCTGGCAGTCGCGGTGGTCTTCTCATTGCTGCTGGTGGTGATCCGCACGCAGCTGTGAGTCAACCCTTTTTTTTTTTTAATTTTTATTAATAAAACCAATCAACATACAATATGAACATTCTTTTTTTATCACATAGTTGAATATTCATCATGATCATTTCTTAGAACATTTGCATCAATTCAGAAAAAGAAATAAAAAGAAAACAAAAAAATTCATACATACCATACCCCTTACCCCTCCCTTTCATTGATCACAGCATTTCAGTCTACTAAATTTATTTCAACGTTTGTTCCCCCTATTTATTTTTAATCCATATGTTTTACTTGTCTGTCGAAAAGGTAGGTAAAAGGAGCATCAGACACAAGGTCTTCACAGTCACACAGTGTCATTGTCAAAACTATGTCATTACACAATCATCTTCAAGAAACATGGCCACTGGAATACAGCTCTACATTTTCAGGCAGTTCCCTCCAGCCTCTCTGTTATGCCTTAACTGAAAAGGTTATACCTATTTAATACATAAGAATAACCTCCAGGATAACCTCTCGACTCTGTTTGCATTCTCTCAGCCATTGACACTTTATTTTGTCTCATTTCTCTCTTCCCACTATTGGTCAAGAAGGTTTTCTCAATCCCTTGCTGCTGAGTCCCGGCTCATTCTAGGATTTTTGTCCCACGTTGCCAGGAAGGTCCACACCCCTGGGAGTCATGTCCCACGTAGAGAGGGGGAGGGCAGTGAGTTGAGTCAACCCTTTTTGGCTCCCTCTTATTTCATGGAGGAAGTGAGGGTCACACTGGCTCCCCCTTGTTTTCCCACATTTCTTGGGGACACAGGCTCCCAAGTACCCTTTCGTTGCCTCCTTTCTCAGATCCCTTTTCTCATGCCCTTTTGTCTTAAACTTATTCTCTCCTCTGCAGGCCCCACTACTCTATCCTAGGGCAGGTTCCAGACACGGATATTTACAGAGATGTGGCCGAGTACTCAGAGGTGAATGGCAGGGGCTAAGCCAGAGGGTGGCATGAGTGGGTGAGACAGAGGCTGGATGGGTCTTTGTCATTCCCCTGCATACCTGGCAGCAAAACTGAGAGTTGAGGGCACCTTGGCTTTGGTCCTGTAGGTCTCTGACCTCCTCCTGGGGCATGAGGGGGTAGGAGAGGACAGAGGAAGAGTGGGCAGAGGTGGGTCTAGTGGTCCATGGAGGGGGGACAGCCTTAGAGCCAGCCATGTAAGCGGCCGGATCAGGAATGCTAGACAGAAGGATCCTGAGGCACTGGGGTGTGAGGGGAACTGTCTGCTGACCTGGTCAGTGGAGTTGTTGTTTTCCCACGTTTGGTATCTGCTATAACATGCCAGCTGCTGGGGACATGGGTAGGCAGCTCTGCAATAAAACAAGCCTATTCCTCCTGACATGCAGCCTTGAAGGCTGGGCACCCAGTGATGGGGCAGAGCAAGTAGATAAACCAAGAGGCCAGAGATACGGGGACAACATGAGGGGAACAGCCCCACTGGAGGGAGAGGGAAATGGGAAAGGCCCATTGAGTGGGCTCGAATGTCACGCAGAGATCTGCACTGTGTCCTGAATGGGGTGGAGAGCTGGGGAAGGCCTGGTTGAGATGGCAGCTTAGAAGGTCTCTTAGTCTTCGTGCACAGAACAGACCACAATACCTCCAAGAGGAGGTGTAAGAGCTGCTGAAGCCTGGCCTGGGGAGTGGCAGAAAAGTGGGAGAGGTGCAAGAGGTGCCCTGAAGGGAGCAAGATGGGCCATCAGGGTGACCTCATCAAGCCTCTGGCCCAAGAACCTGGAGCCAGAGGGAAGGCCTAGGTTGACCAGGGAGCAGACCAGGGTTGGTGGGTGGCAGGCACTGGGGCATTCTAGGAGAAGAAAGATGGGAGAACAAGGTGTAGCCAAGAGAAGCAGGGCTAAGCCACCCCCAACCCTGTCCTGTCCCCAGGCCAGAGAGGTCCCCGGTGTGAAGATCTTCCGCTCCTCAGCCACCATGTATTTTGCCAATGCTGAGCTCTACAGCGACACTCTGAAGCAGAGGGTGAGACACAGATTCCCAGGATGGGTGTCAGAGGGTTCCCTGCCCCTACAGAGTACCAGCACCAGGCCCCTTTCTGACATTTGTCTCTAGTGCGGTGTGGATGTTGACCACCTAATCTCCCAGAAAAAGAAGTTGCTCAAGAAGCAGGAGCTAAAGCTGAAGCGGCTGCAGAAAGAGAAGCAACTCCAGAAACAGGCAGGGGCCCCTTTCAGCCAGTGACTCCTGACCCCTGCCCTGCTGCTGACCTCACCCAACCTTTTCCCTGACCCCTGACCTACTATTGGCCTCTACCCTCTGCCTTACTGTAAGTCCACCTAACCTTTTCCCTGACCCCTATCCCCTGACCTGTTATTGACCTCTGCCCTGCTACTGACCCCACACCAGCTTTTCCTTCAGGCTCCTGGGCTCCTGACTTCTCACCCTGATTCATCATCCTTCCTTTCTCCCCAGTGCCCCCAGGGGCCCCATCCCACTCCTCTAGCAGGTCAGGCCTCCTGTAGTCTTTTGTTTTTCACCTCCACCTCCTGAGCCAGTGACAGTGTGAACCACCTCAGTCCTTTTCCATGTCTGTGGCTGTTCCTGGAGCTGGTCAGCACCCTGCATCCTTCCGCTTGGCTGCCAGTTCTGCAGACCCTGGGGTCCCACAGCTTTGGATCCTAGCCCAAGGCCAGAGGGTGGCAACAGTCCTGTCCAGCATAGCTGTCATGTGGCAGCTGGGGCAGCTTTTACCTGTCCCTCCTAATCCCTGCCCTAGGTTGCCTTCTCCAAGGACACCTCTGTCTCTGTCAGTGTCAATACCAGCCTCAGGGACGTCGATATCAACAACGTGGAGGGCGCCAAGGCCAAGGTAAGGCTGGAGGTGCGAGAGGAGGGGCCAATCATGAGCTGCAGAGTTGTAGGTACCCATGTGGACCCACCAGCTCTGGGTTCAGGGCTGTTTTGCCAGTGGCAAGAGGAATGGGGTGATGACCAGACTCCCTCTGCAGGGAGATCTCTAGTGATGTGCTATGGTACTCTGCTATCTGCAGCCTAGAAGACCCCACAGTTTGTGCTCACATGTAGAGGGAAGGGATTGGGTATGTGGGAAAAAAATCTAGGGGGCCAAAGAGATGCCACTCTCCACTAGAGCCCCAGGTGGGGTGCTGAGGTATGTGTGTGTTGTGTGTACCCGTATGGGTATGCATGTGCCTCTGGGTAGGGCTCAGCTCTCTGCCTCTTCTCGTCTATTCCTGGGCCCCCAGACCCTGACCAGCTGAGGATGGGACCGCACCGTCCCTTACTAAGTGTCCCTGTTAAGCCTGAGAGATAACAGAGAAGCATGTGTGTGTCTGTGCCTGTGCCTCTTCTCCTGCATGTCCCCGTGTGTCCCTCCTGGCTGTGCATGCAGGTGGGTCCCCCATGGCTGTCTTCATGCCCTGCATGGCCCTGTCTGTGTGGGTGTGTTCATGCTCCCATGTCTGACCCTATGTCTTCCTGCCTGTTTGTGCATGATCTCTGCCCTCGAACTCGCAGCGTATCTGGTCTCCCAGCAGGAAAGCACAGGGGATGATGAGCTGGAAGGTACAGTGGCCAGCGACCAGGAAGATGCTGAGGCCCCAGTCATGGCCACGTTGAACGCCCTGGGTCTGCCTCAGCCGGACTTCCACAGCCTCATACTGGACATGAGTGCCCTCTCCTTTGTGGACACCGTATGCCTCAAGAAACTGAAGAATGTGAGCCGCTCAGATTTTTCAGAAGAAGAGCCCAGGGGGTCGGGACAAGGCCTCTCAAGCCTGCATCCTTTGAGTTATCCGATTCCCCAAGACCCCCGACCTCCTTCTCACAACCCTTTTCCCCAAGACTGCATGAGCTCCACTCTCCAAGCCCCCTGAGCCATCTTCTGAGTCTGCCTCCCCCCGCTTTTCTGCTGCAGATTTTCCATGACTTCCGGGAGATCGAGGTGGAAGTGTACATGGCCGCTTGCCACAGTGCGTGGAGTAGGCGCCGCAGCATTGGTCGGAAAGGGGGCTGGGGTTCTGCTAGGCAGCAGGTCTGCCAGGCAGCATAAGGATAAAGTCTCTGAAACTGGAGGTCAGAGGTGTCATGGGAGGCAGGTGTCAAGGGGTCAGGAGTTACTGGGGGTTAGCCATGGCCTCGGGTTGGGGTCAGGACCTTCTGCTGGTGTCTGGGGTTGGGGTATTCCTGGTGGTTCCGAAAGTCAGAGGAGACCCACTCCTTGCTTACAGGCCCTGTGATCACCCAGCTGGAAGCTGGGCACTTCTTCGATGCATCCATCACTAAGCAACATCTCTTCGCCTCTGTCCATGATGCTGTCATCTTTGCCCTCCAGTCCTCGAGGGCCAGCAGCATCAATCCTGTTTCGGTGAGCTGACCTGCTGAGCCCTTTTTTACTTATTGCTTTGTCCCCACCCTGACCCTGGCTCCAGGAACCCCATCCCGGTGAGCATAGCTCTTCCCTTCTGCCCCTGGGGGCAGGGGTTGCTCTCCTTGGGGAGGGAATTGGTATGTGTGGGGAAAGAATTCTTTGGAAACTGATGGCAGCCTCCCCTTCTCTGCCTTCTCAGGACACCAAACTCTGATCATGCTGCCACCCTGCCTGACACTACCTACCTCTAGAGGGTGTGACCTGGGGACCCTTGAAATGCCCTCCAGCCCTGAGTCTCTTCCAGGTGTCACCCAGGAGTCCCCTGAGCACAACTCAGAGTTGGAGGTCCTTGGACTCCAAGTTCAGCCCTGGGATGGGCTACTGGGGTCAGGTCAGCACTGACTGGGTAGAGGAAGGGGCTGATGTAGGTTTTCAACCTCAGTAATAAAGATTCATCTGCCCAGTTCCAAGCTCTGCCATGGCTTAATCTGGGGGCTTGGCTGTTTGGGGTTCCTCTGTCTTGGCTCTTGGCCCTTCTGCCCCAAAATGGGGACTGAGGTCAGAGATTGGGGTGCATATTTAGGGAAGGCAGTTTCAGTTGGGGAGACGACAAAGCAACAGGGAGAGTGTGGGGCCGGGCCCAAAGCAGAGGCATCCCAGGTTCAAGTGCCCCATCCCAGCCATGCCCAGCCCTCAGAGCCTGTGTTCTCAGCTGTAAAATAGTTGCAGTCTGAGGTGCTTCTCAGAGCATTGTCCATCCTCAGGGACACTTGATAAGGTGAGGGGCAGGGCAGGTTCTACTAAAGGGTCCAGAATGAACGCCTGAGCAACCAGCTCAGGCCACCCGGGTGCTCACAGGGGCTGCTTCTCTGCATTTAAAAATAAACACAATTTACTTGGGGAAAAATGTCCTTTGTATAGCTAGATCACCTTGGCTTTGAAATCACTGTTGGCCAAGAAGCCTGTGCTAATTTCTGCCACAGGCATGAAGTGCTAACAAGTGAGCGCGGGGCACAGTGGGCAGCAAGGCCTTGACCCACTTCCTGTGGGAGGCACTACAGTCTTTCTGCACTTCAGTATCCTGGTCAGGAGAGTGGGATGGCAGTAACTGCTTCATGGGGCTGCTAGAGGAGTATTAAATGAGTCAGTGCCACAAAGAGCTTGGAACAGCATTGGGCTTGCATCACTTCCTCTGACGACGTGTGTTTTGCCATCTATCAGGTCTCAACTAGGCCCTGGGCACAGACCTGAGAGTGGCTAGAGGCTCCCCTCCCTCTAAAGTGCTCAGGTACCCCTTGCCCAGCTCCATTTTTATCATGGCTGTGGCAGTGCCTGACACTTTATTTATGAATCATCAGCCCCTCCCCCTGGCCCAGAACCTCAGCCCAGGAAGGCAGGGCTTTTGTCTGTCGTGATTCAGCCGTGTCCTTGCACTGGAGCACGTGGTATATGCTCAGTAAATATTGGTTGAATGATGCATATATGCTAGAGTAGGAAACACACCTCTAACGAGAAATTGGTTAGAGGTGGTTAGAAATGCTTTGAAGAGAATAAAACGGTCACATGAGAGCAACAAGATTGTGTTACCCAAGGGGTCCCAGGGTAGAGCCTCATGGAAGCGGTGACTGCTGAACTGAAACTCTAAAATGAGGAGGTGTTTCTGAGAGTGGGGAACAGTGTCTTGGCATAGGGAACAGCAGGTGTCTTCAGGGCACGTTAGGAAAACCTGCCTGCCCTGAGCTGCTAGAACACCAGTTGCAGGAGAGAAAGACCAAATCATGCAGGGCTTCACACGCCAGACTGAGGCCCTTGGAATTTATTCCACAATGTGGGGAGCCGCTGGTGTTCTTTTCCTTTTAATACAATTTTATTGAAATATATTCACACACCATA
Organism: Tamandua tetradactyla; assembly: GCF_023851605.1. Taxonomy (NCBI): domain Eukaryota; kingdom Metazoa; phylum Chordata; class Mammalia; order Pilosa; family Myrmecophagidae; genus Tamandua; species Tamandua tetradactyla. The sequence continues at coordinate 37,615,641 of NC_135341.1, forward strand.
CAACCCATCTAAAGGGTACAGTCAGTGGCTCACTGTCGTCACATAGTTCTCCATCTATCACCACAATCAATTTTATACCCCAAGGAAAAAAAGAGGGAAAACCCAAAACATTCTGTAGCCCTTATCTCCCCCTATCATTGATCCCTAGCATTGGTGTGGTATATCTGTTACTGATGATAGAAGACTATTAAGATATTGCTAATTATAGTCCATAGTTGCAATAGGTGCAGTTTTCCCCATATGCCTCTATTATTTGCAATAGTGTGGTATATCTGTTCTAGTTCCTGGGAGGCATTTTTTTATATTTGTGCAGTTAATCACAGTCCTTGTCCACCACAAGATTTACTGAGTTACGTAGCCCCATCTTTTAACCTCTGGTTTCCTTCTGGTGACATACTTAACTCCAACTTCCCCTTGCGATCACATTCACACGCCGTTCACCACTGTTAATTACACTCACAATAACGAGTGTAATTATCCTCTATCCATTTCCACACCCTTAAATTATTATGGTTACATTCATCCCCAAAATTTCCCAACTTAACCACTTTCATACGTACAATTCAGCGATATTGATTACGTTCACAATATGCTACTATTACCAACGCTGCTAGTGAGTTTGGTTTCTTTTAAACTTACAGTAAAATATACGTAACATTTATTTTAACTGTACTTAAGTGGACAGTTCCATGGTGTTCAGTACGTTGACGATATTGTGTAAGTTTTACCACTATTTCCAGACTATCTCACCAGTGCAAACAAAAACTCATCTATTGAGCAACACTCCCCTACCTCTGTCCCCGCACCAGCCCTGGTCACCATTGTCCTACTATCTTCATGAATTTGCTTATTCTGAGTGTTTCTTGTAAGAGAAAGCATATAATATTTGTTCTTTCATGTCTGGCATATTTCACTTAACGTGATGTCTTCAAGGCTCATCCATCTATTAGCATGTGCCAGCACCCACTTCTTTTTTTTTTTTAATTTATTTTATTTTCTTTAAACACCAAAAAACATGTAACAAACGCAAACATTCCTATTTTGATCATTCCGCTCTACATATATAATCAGTAATTCACAATATCACATAGTTGCATATTCATAATCATGATCATTTCTTGGAACATTTGCATCTATTCAGAAAAAGAAATAAAATGAAAACAAAAAAAAATTATACACACCATACTCCCTACCCCTCCCTTTCATTGATCATTAGCATTTCAAACTAAATTTATTTTAACATTTGTTCCCCCTATTATTTATTTTTATTCCATGTGTTCTACTCATCTCTTGACAAGGTAGATAAAAGGAGCATCAGACACAAGGTTTTCACAATCACAAAGCCACATTGAGCACCCACTTCTATTTGTGGTTGAATAATACTCTTTTATATGGCGAGATCACGTTTTGTTTATCCATTCATCTCTTGATGGACATCTGGGATGCTTTCACTTTTGGCTGTTGTGAATAATGCCGAAGCAAACGTTGATCTACAAATATCTGTTCGAGAACCTGCTTTCAGTTCTTTTTGGTATGCACCTAGAAATGGAATTGTTGGATCATATAGTAATGCTATGTTTATAACTTTGCTTTCCACAGCGGCTGCACCATTTTACATTCGCACCAACCATGTACCAAGGTTCCTATATCTCCATATCTCAACACTTAATTTCTGCTGTTTTTGTTTGTTTGTTTTAAACAATAGCCATGCTAGTGGGTATAAAGAAGTAACTCACTTTAGTTTTAGTTTACATTTCTCTAATGGCTAATGATGTTGAGCATATTTTCATGCACTTATTGTATTGTATTTGTATCTCTTTGGAGAAATGACTATTTAGATCCTGGGCCCATTTTTAAATTGGGTTGTTTGTCTTTTTTGTGGTTGAGTTGTGGGAGTTCTCTATATATCCTAGATATTTAACCCTTTTTAAATATATGGTTTCAAATATTTTCTCCCATTCTTTTGTAGGTTGTGTTTTTACTTCCTTGATAGTGTCCTTTGATGCACAAAAGTTTTTAATTTTGAGGAAGTCCATTTTATCTGTTTCTTTTGTTGCTTGTGCTTTCGGTGTAAAATCTAAAAAATCCATTGCCTACTACAAAATCCTGAAGATATTCCCCTGTGTTTTCTTGTAAGCGTTTTATAGTATTAGCTCTTATATTTAAGTCATTAATCCATTTAGAATTAATTTTTGTACATGGTGAAAGAAAGGGATGTAAATTCATTCTTTTGCATGTGGATTTCCAGTTCCCCAGCATCATTTGTTGAAGAGATTATTCTCTTCTCATTGAATTACCTTGTCAAAAATTAATTGACCATAGCTGTATGAATTTACTCTTGACTTTCAGTTCTATTCCATTGGTCTATATGTCTATCCTTATGCAAGTACACCACTGTTTTAATTATTGTAGCTTTGTAGTAAGTTTTGAAATCAGGAAAAGCAGGAAGTCTATGTCCTCCAATTTTTTGTTCTTTTTCAAGATTGTTTTTGCTCTTCAGAGCCTCTTGGAATTCTGTATGAATTTGAGGATCAGCTTTTCCAGTTTTACAAAAAAAAAAAAAAGGCTGCTGGAGTTTTAGGGTTGGTTGCTGTTCTTTCTCAAGTTCTTCCAGGTGAGCAGTTAAGTCTTCGATTTTTGCTTTCTCTTGTTTTTTAATATAAACGTTTAGGGTAATAAATTTCCCTCTCAGCACACCCTTTGCCACATCCCACAAGTTCTGATAAGTTGTATTCTCATTTTCATTCGTCCCCAGATAGCTATTGATTTCTCTAGCAATTTCTTCTTCGACCCACTGGTTGTTTAAGAGTGTGTTATTTAATCTCCATACATTTGTGAATGTTCTCATTCTTTGGTGGTTATTGAGATCCAGCTTCATCCCATTGTGATCAGAGAAAGTGCTTTGAATAATTTCAATGTTTTTAAATTTATAAATACCTGATGTTTTTAATTAAAACAAAATAGAACAATATACAAATATGAACATTATTACCATATGATCATTCCATTCTTGGTATATAATGAATAACTCACAATATCATCACATAGTTGTATATTCATCACCATGATCATATCTTAGAATAATTGCATCAATTCAGAAAACGAAATAAAAAGAAAAAAACTCATACATACCATAATACTCCTTGCCCCCCCTTAATGATTGCTAGTATTTCCATCTACCCAATATATTTTAGCCTTTGTTTCCCCTATTTTTTTCTATACCACTTATCATTCCCTTTTATTGATAACTAGCGTTTCAATCTACTAAATCTATTTTAACATTTGTTCCCCCTATTATTTATTTATTTTTAATCCATATGTTTTACTCATCTGTCCATATCGTAGATAAAAGGAGCATCAGACATAAGATTTTCACAATCACACCGTCACATTGCAAAACCTATGTCATTATACAGTCATCTTCAAGAAACATGGCTACTGGAACACAGCTCTACATTTTCAGGCAGTTCCCTCCAGCCTCTCCAATATACCTTAAATAAAAAGGTGATGTCTATATAATGCATAAGAATAACCTGCAGGATAACCTTTCGACTCTGTTTGAAATCTCTCAGCCATTGACTATTTATTTTGTCTCATTTCTCTCTTCCCCCTTTTGGTCTAGAACGTTTTCTCATTCTCTTAATGCTGAGTTTCAGCTCATTCTAGAATTTCTAGAATTTCTAGTCCCACATTGCCAGGAAGGTCCACACCCCTGGGAGTCATGTCCCATGTAGAGAGGGAGAGGGTAGTGAGTTTGCTTATTGTGTTGGCCAAGAAAGAGAGGCCACATCTGAACATGTTTCTTGAAGAGGGTCTCTTGGGGGTGACTCTTAGGCCTAATTTTAAGTAGGCTTAGTCTATCCTTTGCAGTAATAAATTTCATATGAACAAACCTCAAGATTGAGGGCTCAGTCTATTGCTTTGGTTGTCCCTACTGCTTGTGAGAATATCAGGAATTCTCCACATGGGGAAGTTAAATTTTCCCCCTTTCTCACCATTCCCCCAAGGGGACTTTGCAAATACTTTTTTATTCACTGTTCAGATCACTCTGGGATTTATCTGGGCATCACTCTGGACAAACCTACAAAATCTCATGCCCTATTCAACGTTCCATGTATGTATGGTATTCAATTAAGCTACTTACATAAGTTATATTAGGAACTGCACTAGTCAAAATATAAATTTTGTACCAAATAAACATTTCTCACACATAAGTTAAAATTTTAAAATATTAATTACCATCTATTTTCAACACCCTGCAATATTGATATTCCTTTGTTCTTCCTCATGAAAAAACATTTTTAAACTTGTACATTTAGTCACTATTATTATACACTCTAGGCATTCCTAGATTATGCCATCTCAGTCTTTAGGTCCCTTTTCTTAACTGAAATTCTCCAAGTCATTCACAATTGTTAGTTCACATCAGTAAGACCATACAGTATTTGTCCTTTTGTTTCTGGCTAATCTCACTCAGCGTAATGTCCTCAAGATTCATCCATGTTGTTACATACTTTATAACTTTATTCTGTCTTACAGCTGCATAATATTCCATCATATGTATATACCACAACTTGTTCAGCCACTCATCTATTGATGGACATATGGGCTGTTTCCATCTCTTGGCAATTGTAAATAATGCTGATATAAACATTGGTGTGCAAATGTCTGTGTCCTTGCCCTCATGTCCTCTAAGAAGATACCTAGCAATATGGTATTGCCGGATCATATGGCAATTCCTGAGGATCTGCCAAACTGCCTTCCATGGTGGTTGTACCATTTTACATTCCCACCAACAGTGGTTAATTGTGCCTCTTTCTCCACATCCTCTCCAGCACTTGTCGTTTTCTGTTTTATTGATAATGGCCATTCTGGTGGGTGTGAGACGATATCTCATTGTGGTTTTGATTTGCATTTCCCTAATAGCCAGGAAAGTTGAGACTCTTTTCATGTACCTTTTAGACATTTGTATTTCCTCTTCTGAGAAGTGTCTGTTCAAGTCTTTTGCCCATTTTGTAATTGGGTTGTTTGTCTTTTATTGTTGAGTTGAACAATCTCTTTATATATTCTGGATACTAGACCTTTATCTGATATATTGTTTCCAAATATTGTCTCCCATTGTGTAGGCTGTCTTTTTAATTTCTTGACAGAATTCTTTGATACATGAAAGTGTTTAATTCTGAGGAGTTCCCATTTATCTATTTCTTTATCCAATGCTTGTACTTTAGGTGTAAGATCTCGGAAACCGCCTCCTATCATAAGATTTATAAGATATTTCCCTATGTTGTCTTCTAAAAGTTTTATGGTCTTAGATCTAATGTTTAGGTCTTCGATACATTGTGAGTTAATTTTTTTTTCTTTTGCTATTTATTTATTTATTTATTCAACATAACAACATACAAGCACAAACATTTTTACCATATGATCATTCCATTCTGATATGTAATCAATAACCATTGTGAGTTAATTTTTATATAGGGTGTGAGATATGGATCCTCTCTCATTCTTCTGCATGTGGATATCCAGTTCTCTAGGCACCATTTATTGAAGAGACTGTTCTGTCCCAGGTGGGTTGGCTTGACTGCCTTATCAAAGATCAATTGTCCATAGATGAGAGGGTCTACATCTGAACAATCTGTTTGATTCCATTGGTCAGTATATCTATCTTTATGCCAGCACCATGCTGTTTTGACCACTGTAGCTTTGTAATATTCCTTAAAGTCAGGTAGTGTGAGACCTCCGACTTCATTTTTCTTTCTCATAATATTTTTACCTATTTGGGGCACCCTGCCCTTCCAGATAAATTTAGTTATGGGTTTTTCTATTTCTGCAAAGTAAGTTGTTGGGATTTTAATTGGTATTGCATTGAATCTGTAAATCACTTCAGGTAGAATTATCATCTTAACTATATTTAGTCTTCTAATCCATGAACATGGTATACCCCTCCATTTATTTGGGTCTTCTGTGATTTCTTTTAGCAATTTCTTGTAGTTTTCTTTGTATAGGTCTTTTGTATCCATAGTCAAATTTATTTCTAAATATTTTATTCTTTTGGTTGCAATTGTAAATGGATTTTTTTTCTTGATTTCCCCCTCTGATTGTTCATTACTAATGTATAGAAACACTACAGATTTTTTTTTTATTAATTAAAAAAAGAATTAACAAAACAATTAGAAATCATTCCAATCTACATGTACAATCAGTAATTCTTAATAACATCACATAGTTGCATATTCATCATTTCTTAGTACATTTGTATCGATTTAGAAAAAGAAATAAAAAGACAACAGAATAAGAATTAAAACAATAATAGAAAGAAAAAAAAACAAAAAAAACAAAAACAAAAAACCTATACCTCACATGCAGCTTCATTCAGTGTTTTAACATAATTGCATTACAATTGGGTAGTATTGTGCTGTCCATTTCTGAGTTTTTATATCCAGTCCCGTTGTACAGTCTGTATCCCTTCATCTCCAATTATCCCTTCTCTTTTTTTTTTTTTTAATTAACGGAAAAAAAGAAATTAACCCAACATTTAGAGATCATACCATTCTACACATGCAATCATTAATTCTTAACATCATCACATAGATGCATGATCATCATTTCTTAGTACATTTGCATTGGTTTAGAAGAACTAGCAACATAACCGAAAAAGATATAGAATGTTAATATAGAGAAAAAAATAAAAGTAATAATAGTAAAATCAAAACAAAACAAAACAAAACAAAACAAAAACCTATAGCTCAGATGCAGCTTCATTCAGTGTTTTAACATGATTACTTTACAATTAGGTATTATTGTGCTGTCCATTTTTGAGTTTTTGTATCTAGTCCTGTTGCACAGTCTGTATCCCTTCAGCTTCAATTACCCATTGTCTTACCCTGTTTCTAACTCCTGCTGAACTCTGTTACCAATGACATATTTCAAGTTTATTCTCGAATGTCCGTTCACATCAGTGGGACCATACAGTATTTGTCCTTTAGTTTTTGGCTGGACTCACTCAGCATAATATTCTCTAGGTCCATCCATGTTATTACATGGTTCATAAGTTTATCTTGTCTTAAAGCTGCATAATATTCCATCGTATGTATATACCACAGTTTGTTTAGCCACTCTTCTGTTGATGGAGATTTTGGCTGTTTCCATCTCTTTGCAATTGTAAATAATGCTGCTATAAACATTGGTGTGCAAATGTCCGTTTGTGTCTTTGCCCTTAAGTCCTTTGAGTAGATACCTAGCAATGGTATTGCTGGGTCGTATGGCAATTCTATATTCAGCTTTTTGAGGAACCGCCAAACTGCCTTCCACAGTGGTTGCACCCTTTGACATTCCCACCAACAGTGGATAACACTACAGATTTTTGAGTGTTACTCTTGTAACCTGATACTTTGCTGTACTCATTTATTAGCTCTAGTAGTTTTGCTGTGGATTTTTCAGGGTTTTCGACATATAGTATCATATCATCTGCAAGCAGTGAGAGTTTTATTTCTTCCTTTCCAATTCTGATGCCTTGTATTTCTTTTTCTTGTCTAATTGCTCTGGCTAGAACTTCCAACACAGTGTTGAATAACAATGGTGATAGTGGACATCCTTGTCTTGTTCCTGATCTTAGGGGGAAAGTTTTCCCTATTGAGGATGATGTTAGCTGTGGGTTTTCATATATTCCCTTTATCATGGTGAAGAAATTCCCTTCTATTTTTTCCTGTCCTTTGAAGTGTTTTCAACAAGAAGGGATGTTGAATTTGGTCAAATGCATTTTCTGCATCAATCAAGATGATCATGTGGTTTTTCTGCTTTGATTTGTTGATATGGTGTATTAAGTTGATTTTCTTATGTTGAACCATCCTTGCATACCTGGAATGAATTCTGTTTGGTCATGGTGTATGATTCTTTTAATGTGTGCTGGATTAAATTTGCAATGTTTTTGAGGATTTTTGCATCTATATTCATTAGAGAGATTGGTCTGTAGTTTTCTTTTCTTGTAGTATCTTTGGCTTTGTTATGAGGATGATGTTGGTGTCATAGAATGAGTTAGGTAGCCTTCCCTCCTCTTCAATATTTTTGAAGAGTTTGAGCAGGGCTGGTACTAATTTTTTCTTGAATGTTTGGTAGAATTCACATGTGAAGCCATCTGGTCCTGGAGTTTTCTTTTTGGGGAGCTTCTTAATGACTGATTCAATTTCTTCTTTACTTGTGATTGGTTTGTTGAGGACATCTATTTCTTCTCGAGTCAATGTTGGTTGTCCATGCCTTTCTAGGAAGTTGTCCATTTCATCTACATTGTCGAGTTTATTAGCATAAAGTTGTTCATAGTATCCTCTCATTACTTCCTTTATTTCTGCGGGGTCAATGGTTATGTCTCCTCTTCCATTTCTGATCTCATTTATTTGCATCCTCTCTCTTCTTCTTTTTGTCAGCCTCACTAAGGGTCCATCAATCTTATTGATTTTCTCATAGAACCAAAGTTTTGTTGATTTTCTTGATTGTTTTCATGTTCTCAATTTCATTTATTTCTGCCCTAATCTTCATTATTTCTTTCCTTTTGCTTGCTTTGGGTTAGTTTGCTGTTCCTTCTCTAGTTCTTTCAAGTGGACAGTTAATTCCTCGATTTTTGCTCATTCTTCTTTTTTGAAGGCATTTAGGGCAATAAATTTCCCTCTTAGCCCTGCCTTTGCTGCATCCCATAAATTTTGATATGTTGTGTTTTCATTTTCTTTTGCCTTGAGATATTTACTTAATTCTCTTGTGATTTCTTCCTTGACCCACTGATTGTTTAAGAGTATGTTGTTGAGCCTCCATATATGTGTGAATTTTCTGACCCTCTGCCTATTATTGATTTCCAACTTCTTTACTTTATGATCTGAGAAAGTGTTTTGTATGATTTCAATCTTTTTTTAAGTTTATTGAGGCTTGCTTTGTGACCCAGTTTATGGTTTATCCTTGAGAATGATCCATGAGCACTTGAGAAAAAGGTGTATCCTGCTGTTGTGGGGTGTAATTGTCTATAAGTGTCTGTTAAGTCTAACTCATTTATTGTATTATTCAAATTCTCTGTTTTTTTTTAATTGATCCTCTGTCTAGATATTCTGTCCATTGATGAGAGTGGAGAATTGAAGTCTCCAACTATCATGGTAGATGTGTCTATTTCTCTTTTCATTGTTTGCCTCATGTATTTTGGAGTGCTCTGGCTTGATGCGTAAATATTTATGATTGTTATGTCTTCTTGTTGAATTGTTTCTTTTATTAATGCAGAGTGTCCTTCTTTGTCTTTTTTAGTTGTTTTACATTTGAAGTCTAATTTGTTGGGTATTAGTATAGCTACTAATATCCTATGCTCTTTTCTGATTGTTGTTTGCATGAAATATCTTTTCCCAACCCCTCGCTTTCAACCTATGTTTATCCTTGGGTCTAAGATGCATCTCATGTAGACAGCATATAGATGGGTCCTGTTTTTAATCCATTCTGCCAGCCTATGTCTTTTTTTTTTTTATAAATATTGTTACATTTATTTTTTAACATTATTATTATTATTAACCCCATTTAAAAGGTCCAGCCTATGTCTTTTGATTGGGGAGTTTAATCCATTAACATTTAGTGTTACTGTAAGAGCAGTACTTTCTTCTACCATTTTACCTTTTAGATTTTATATGTCATATCTAATTTTTCTTCTTTTTCCTTTTACTGGTAGTCTTCATTTCTACACTCTTCTCCACACCTCTCTCTCCTGTCTTTTCTTGTCTGTCTGTAGTGCTCCATTTAATATTTCTTGCAGAGCCAGTCTCTTGGTCATAAATTCTCTCAGTAATTTTTTGTCTGAAAATGTTTTAATTTCCCCCACATTTTTGGAAGACAATTTTGCTGGATATAGAATTCTTAGTTGGCCGGTTTTCTCTTTTATTATCTTAAATTTATCATCCCACTGTCTTCTCACCTCCATGGTTTCTGCTGAGAAATCTACACATAATCTTATTGGGCTTCCCTTGTATGTGATGGATTGTTTTTCTGTTGTTGTTTTCAAGATTTTCTCTTTCCCTTTGATATCTGACATTCTCATTAGTAAGTGTCTTGGAGTATGTCCATTTGGATCTATTCTGTTTGGGGTACGCTGCACTTCTTGGATCTGTAATTTTAAGTCCTTTCATTAAAGTTGGGAAATTTTTCAGTGATAATTTCCTCCATTAGTTTTTCTCCTCCTTTTCCCTTCTCTTCTCCTTCTTGGACACCCACAACATGTATATTCGTGTGCTTCATGTTGTCATTAAATTCCCTGAGTCCCTCCTCATGTTTTCCCCATTCTTTCCCCTATATTTTCTTTTGCTTGTCGGCTTTTGGATGTCCTGTCCTCCAGTTCACTAATCCTATCTTCTGCCTCTTGAACTCTAACATTGTAGATTTCCATTTTTTTTTTTTTGTCTCTTCTACTGCCCTTTTCATTCCCATAAGTTCTGTGATTTGTTTTTTCAGACTTTCAATTTCTTCTTTTTGTTCGTTCCTTGCCTTCTTTATATCCTCCCTCAGTTCATGATTTGCTTCTTGATAAGGTTTTCCACGTCTGTTTGAACATTCTGAATTAATTGTTTCAACTCCTTTATCTCATTTGAATTGGTGGTTTGTTCTTTCGACTGGGCCATATCTTCAATTTTCCTAGTATGATTTATTTTTTTCTGGCATCTAGGCATTTGATTTCCTTAAATAGTTTATTCTGGAGATTGCTTTCATTTTTTTTTTAACTAGGATTTTCTTGCTGAATGACTTTGTTCTCTATCTGTTCTTTGACATTCAGTTCAATTTATTCTAGCCCTCTAGCTTAGGTTTTGTTTAACAGATCAGAATTTTTCAGTTCTTGCTTTCTTGTTTCTTGCCCTGCCTGGATGGTGCCTTTCCCCCCACCCCCACCTTAGGAGGGTCTTCTTAGGTATTATAGACCCCAGTCAGATTTTTTTTTATTAATTAAAAAAAAATTAACTAACACAACATTTAGAAATCATTCCATTCTACATATGCAATCAGTAATTCTTAATATCATCACATAGATGTATGATCATCATTTCTTAGTACATTTGCATCGATTTAGAAAAAGAAATAGCAAGACAACAGAAAAAGAAATAAAATGATAATATAGAGAAAAAATATGTATATATATAAAACAAACAAACAAACAAAAAACTATAGCTCAGATGCAGCTTCATTCAGTGTTTTAACATAATTACGTTACAATTAGGTAGTATTGTGCTGTCCATTTTTGAGTTTTTATATCTAGTCCTGTTGCACAGTCTGTATCCCTTCAGCTCCAATTACCCATTATCTTACCCTGTTTCTAACTCCTGATGGTCTGTGTTACCAATGACATATTCCAAGTTTATTCTCTAATGTCATTTCACATCAGTGGGACCATACAGTATTTGTCCTTTAGTTTTTGGCTAGTCTTACTCAGCATAATGTTCTCTAGGTCCATCCATGTTATTACATGCTTCATAAGTTTATTCTGTTGTAAAGCTGCATAATATTCCATTGTATGTATATACCACAGTGTGTTTAGCCACTCGTCTGTTGATGGACATTTTGGCTGTTTCCATCTCTTTGCAATTGTAAATAACGCTGCTATAAACATTGGTGTGCAAATGTCCGTTTGTGTCTTTGCCCTTAAGTCCTTTGAGTAGATACCTAGCAATGGTATTGCTGGGTTGTATGGCAATTCTATATTCAGTTTTTTGAGGAACTGCCAAACTGCCTTCCACAGTGGTTGCACCATTTGACATTCCCACCAACAGTGGATAAGTGTGCCTCTTTCTCCGCATCCTCTTCAGCACTTGTCATTTTCTGTTTTGTTGAAAATGGCCATTCTGGTGGGTGTGAGATGATATCTCATTGTGGTTTTGATTTGCATTTCTCTAATGGCCAGGGACATTGAGCATCTCTTCATGTGCCTTTTGGCCATTTGTATTTCCTCTTCTGGTAGGTGTCTGTTCAAGTCTTTTTCCCATTTTGTAATTGGGTTGGCTGTCTTTTTGTTGTTGAGTTGAACAATCTCTTTATAAATTCTGGATACTAGACCTTTATCTGATATGTCATTTCCAAATATTGTCTCCCATTGTGTAGGCTGTCTTTCTTGATGAAGTTCTTTGATGCACAAAAGTGTTTAATCTTGAGGAGTTCCCATTTATTTCTTTCTTTCTTCAGTGCTCTTGCTTTAGGTTTAAGGTCCATAAAACCGCCTCCAATTGTAAGTTTCATAAGATATCTCCCTACATTTTCCTTTAACTGTTTTATGGTCTTAGACCTAATGTTTAGATCTTTGATCCATTTTGAGTTAACTTTTGTATAGGGTGTGAGATACGGGTCCTCTTTCATTCTTTTGCATATGGATATCCAGTTCTCTAGGCACCATTTATTGAAGAGACTGTTCTATCCCAGGTGAGTTGGCTTGACTGCCTTATCAAAGATTAAATGTCCATAGATGAGAAGATCTATATCTGAGCACTCTATTCGATTCCATTGGTCGATATATCTATCTTTAGGCCAATACCATGCTGTTTTGACATGCATGGCTTCATAATATGCCTTAAAGTCAGGTAGTGCGAGACCTCCAGCTTCGTTTTTTTTCCTCAAGATGTTTTTAGCAATTCGGGGCACCCTGCCCTTCCAGATAAATTTGCTTATTGGTTTTTCTATTTCTGAAAAATAAGTTGTTGGGATTTTGATTGGTATTGCATTGAATCTGTAAATCAATTTAGGTAGGATTGACATCTTAACTATATTTAGTCTTCCAATCCATGAACACAGTATGCCCTTCCATCTATTTAGGTCTTCTGTGATTTCTTTTAACAGTTTTTTCTAGTTTTCTTTGTATAGGTCTTTTGTCTCTTTAGTTAAATTTATTCCTAAGCCCAGTCAGATTTTCCCAAACCAAACTGGCTTCCTCTCAGGAGGAAAGAGTCATTGGCGTCAGTTTTCCCTGAGGTTGAGACCCAGCAGGTTGAAAGATTTTCCTATGAAACCTCTGTACTCTGTATTTTCCTATCCTGCCTGGTATGTAGCACTTTTCTGCCTGCGGGTCCCACCAGCATAAAGTGATATGGTACCTTTAACTTCAGCAGACTCTCCCTGTGGGGGGGCGTGATTGAGATAGAGGAGAGGTTGTAGGCTGGCTTTAACTGCTTCAGTTTTCCAGACCCTGGGGTCTGAATTCCTTAAGGAGGGAATCCACCTGAGCTGGGCCCACCCCTTCTCTCCTGGGGAAGGCACAGCCCAGACAAACTCTCAAACAAGCTTAATTCTGCCTATGCTTGGGGCAGTTGGAGCCTGAGAAGCCATGCATCTGTATCCAAAGAGCAGTCAAGCCATAGCAACACAGCCACAAAAAAGAAAAGACAAAAAAAAATCCTTTTCGGAGCAGGACCCCCATTCCTTGGGTTTGCCAATCAAGAACTTAAGTTGGTACGTTGTTCTGTGTATCTCCAGGTCCTGTGTACCCCCTCCTTTCCTTCAGGGCCCAGACCCTTTCAAGTATTTTGTGCTGTCTGATCCAAAATACCTCTGTTTTTGTTTTTGTTTTTCCTTTTTCTGTCAGCCCTGCACCCTCTACCCTGGGGCAAAACCCAGCAATCTCAGCTTTTACTCAAGGTTCAGCTGAGCTCGGGGACTATTTTTAGTCATCAAAAGTTGTTAATTAATTCCACAGTTGGAGCTTGGTTGAGCTCAGCCCCTGCTGCTAGCAAAGTCTCTTTCCTATCCCCTTTGGGAAGCAGCCTGTGAGTGAGGGTTGCCGGCCACCACTACTTGGGGAACTCACGGTTCTGGGTGGGCTCACAGCTGGCCCAGCTTGTCCAGACTGGAGTACGCTGTGTGTCTGGTCACTGACGTGGCCCCAGCAGTTGTTCTGTATTGTTCCTGGCTGTTTACTTGCTGCTTTGGAGGACGAACTAAATCCCACTCCTCGCTAAGCTGCCATCTCTAAATACCTGTTTTGTGCCCCAGCATATGATCTATCCGGGAGAATGTTCCATCTGCACTAGAGAAGAATGTATATCCTTGTGTCTTGGGGTGCAATAACCCATATATATCTGTTATTCATTTAATTATATAACCCATTAATAAATGGTCTAATTCATTTATCAAGTTGCATAACTTCTCTATTTCCTTGTTGATCTTCTGTTTGGTTGTTCTATCTATAGAGGAGAGTGGTGTATTGAAGGCTCCTACTATTATTGTTGAAACATCTATTGCTCCCTTCAGTTTTGCCAATGTCTGCCTCATGTACTTTGGAGCTCCTTGATTGGGAGCATAAACATTTATGATTGTGATTTCTTCTTGGTGAATTGTCCCTTTTATTAATAGATAGTTTCTTTCTTTGTCTCTTATGATGTCTTTACATTTAAAGTCTATTTTGTCTGATATCAGTATAGCTACTCCTGATTTCTTTTGGTTACAACTTGCATGGAAAATCTTTTTCCATCCTTTCACTTTCAATCTATTTGTATCCTTGTATCTAAAATGAGTCTCTTGTAAGCAGCATATAGCTGGATTTTATTTCTCAATCCATTCTGCCAATCTGTATCTTTTAATTGATAAGTTTAGTCCGTTAACATTCAAAGTTATTACTGAAAAGGCATTTCTTGAATCCAGCATCTTATCTTTTTTATTTTATTTGTCAGATCTATATATTCTTTTCCCTCTTTCTCCTTTTATCCTTTGAGTTACCCTTACTGGTACTCTTCAGCTCTGTGCCCTCCTCCAGACCTCTCTCTCCTTTTTTTTTTAACTGGCAGAACTCCCTTTAATATTTCTTGTAGGGCTGGTCTCTTGTTGACACATTCTTTCAGGATTTGTTTGTCTGTGAAAATTTTAATCTCCCCCTCAGTTTTGAAGGACAATTTGGCTGGGTACAGAATTCTTGGCTGGAAGTCTTTCACTTTCAGGATCTTAAATATATCATACCACTGCCTTCTTGCCTCCATGGTGCCAGTTAAGTAGTCTGAACTCAGTCTTATGTGGTTTCCCTTGTACGTAGTGGATGGATTTTCTCTTGCTGCTTTCAGAATTTTCTGCTTCTCTTCAATATTTGACAGACTAATTAGTATGTGTCTTTGGGAAGGCCTATTGGATTTATTCTGTTTGGAGTTCGTTGGGCTTCTTTGAGTTGTATGTTTATATCCTTTATAAGGGTTGGAAATTTCTCTCCATTATATCCTCAACTTCTCTTTCTAACCCTTTACTCCTCTCTTCTCCTTCTGGGACACCAGTGATTCCTACATTTGTGCACTTTGTTTTGTCCATCATTTCTCTGACATCCAATTCAAATTTTTACATTTTTTTTTTTGCCATTTGCTGTTTTGAGTGTTTGAAAGCAGTTGTCCTGTCCTCTATATTGCTTATTCTTTCTTCTGTCTCTTCAAATCTGCTGTTGTGTGCCTCTAGTATGTTTTTTATTTGGTCAACAGAGTCTTTAATCTCTGTGATAATCTGCTATTTTTCTATTTATTCTTTCGCATTCCTCTTTATGCTCTTCTGCTGTCTTCTTGATCTCCTTTATGTCATTAGCCATCCCACTTACTTTATTAAGTGGAGTTATATGAACATCTTTGATTACTTATTCCAACGTCTGGGTCTCCTCTGGTGTTTTAATTTGATCATTAGGCTGGGCTGTATCTATCTGCATTGTGATATGCTTGGTGATCATCTGTTGTTTTTGTTGCATGTAAATATCTTGATTGATTTACTTTGGGAGTGGATTTCCTTCAGTAGTCTAAAGCCTTGTGTTTGCAGGGTGGATGTGTAGCAGGATGCAGGGTACAGGATGGGGCACAACAGTGTGGTGATGCGTTGCAGCGCAGGTAGAGGTGCAGGTTGGGGATGTTACGCTGGTGCTTGTGAACGTGAACACCCAGCAGCTAGGGAGGATGTAGCTGTGTGGGTGCACATGTCTGGGGGGCATACCACTGGAGTGCATTGGTCTAGGGCGTGGGGCCCTTTGTGCACATGCGCAGAGCTCTGGCAGCGGGTAGGTGTTATGCTTTCATGGGCTGGGGGTGGATGTGACCCGGCTGCAGCTACTGGAATTTTGATAGAGATTGCATTGAATTTGTAAATAGCTTTAGGCTGTATTGATGTTTTAACATTAAGTCTTTCAATCCACAAACCTTTCCATTTACTTAGGTCTTTAATTTCTTTCAGAAGTGTTTTATAGTTTTCAGTGTATATCTTTCACCTCCTTGGTTAAATTTATTCCTAGGTGTTTTGTTATTTTAAATGTGATTGTAAATGGAATCTTTTTTTTAAATTTCCTTTTCAGATTGTTCATTAGTGGTATATAGAAACCCAGCTACCTTCTGTGTGTTTATCTTGTATCCTACAACTTTGCCAAATTGGTTTATTTGTTTCAGTATCTTTCTTAAGTGAATTTTTTTGGGATTTTCTATTTGTAGGATCAGGTCATTTATGAATAGACTTACTTATAATTTGGATACCTTTTCTTTCTTTCTTTTGCCTGATAGCGCTGGCTAGAACTTCCAGTACAATGTTGAATTACCAGTAATGACAGCAGACATCCTTGTCTTGTTCCTGATCTTAGGGTAAACGCTTTCAGTCTTTCACCATTGAGTATGATATTTGCTGTGGATCTTTCATAAATGACCTTTATTATGTTAGGAAAGCTCCCTTCTATTCCTAGTTTTCTGAAAAATTTTTTTCATCATGAAAGGATGTTTGATTTTGTCAAATGCCTGTCTGCATAAATTAAGGTGATGTACTACATTGATTATTTTAATGTTGAGCCATCCTTGTATTCCTGAAATAAATCCCACTTGGTGATGGTGTATTGTCTTTTTAGTATACTGTTGGATTTGTTGAGGATTGCTGGTGAGTTTTGAACAAGGTCCTGACACGATTTGATCCCCAGTTTTGAGCACTCACTCTGCCGCAAGTAGGGTGAGGCTTGGAGGTAGGGGACTGGTGAGCAGCTTGGTGGCACTTGGCCTTCAGTGTTGCTGCCATCGGTGGAGAACAGCACTTTCAGTGTATGGACTTTAGCGGGTAGATACTAGATGTGGGGGAAGGAGGGAAAGGAGGGCCCTAAGTCTGGCCCCCCGCCCCTTGCCTGAAACCCAGCTTCCCTTGGCTCCTTCCCACTACTATTTTCTGGCCATATCACTCTGTGAGAGCCACATACCCGGCTAGAACCTACTGCCTCAGAGCTAAGGTTGCCCCTGGGGGAGGGGCGTTTGCCCGTTGCTAGGCACCCAGGTTCCGGCCCCTAGTGCTAGTCGCAGCCATGCTGCAGACACCATCCTTCCTGCTGTTGTTGCTCCTCCTGGCGGTTCCTGCCCTTGCCCAAACCTGGTTGCGGCCCCTCTGGTACCAGGTGGGGCTGGATTTGCAGCCTTGGGGGTGCCAGCCAGATGGCCTGGAGGGTTGCAGGAGTGCCCTGGGCTGCCCTAACTATTGGATGGGCCTGGGCGGGAGGGACCGCATCTACCCTGTGGCTGGAGTCACACTCACCACCACCATGATGCTGGTGATCAGCCGCGCGATGCTGCAGCGGCGGCGTTCCCTGGCCACCAAGAATGAGGTGAGCACAGCACTGGTCTGTCCCCCACAGGCCTCTACCTCCACTCATATACAATGGACCATTTCTTCCTCCCCAACTCTCTTTCCCATTCCCCCACCCCATGTCTTGTGGGCCTCCTGGACCCCCCACCCCACCCCACCCCATTCCAGTTCCCTATATATCTATTCACACATCTACATGGAGCCCACGTCTATCAATCCATCAACCCCTGATCCTACACCATGGCCAGTACCCTGCACCCATCTGTTGCCTATTGGTACCTCTGCTCCCCATCCAGAACTCATGGGCTTCAAGACCAGCCCCAGCCTAAAACAGACCCTTGGTGACCCTCCATTGCCCTGAGTCCCTGTTCCCATCTCCATCAGGCACTACTCCCATCCTCAACCCCTCCTCCCTAGCTCCTTTGCTATCTTATTACAGCTGCGCTCCCCCTCCCATCCCTGCATTCCTTTTCACTCCTTCCTCTTGATTCTGTCCTCAGCATCTGCAGATGGCCACTGACCCCTGTAGACCCTGGAAGCGGCGGAACCCGATCTCAGACCGCGCCCTACTCCTCGGGGTCCTGCACATGCTGGATGCCCTCTTGGTCCATATTGAGAGCCACCTGCAGCGTCTAGCCACCCAGCATCAAATAAAGGGAACTCCCACCCAGAGCGGGTGACCCAATCCGTGCCTCTCTTTGACTGATGGCCAGCTGGGGTGGGAATGGCCTGAGGCCCCAGGCCAGGGCTCTGGTCACCGTATCTGTTCTTTACAGGCCTGTGTAGAACCTGTGTCTGCTGGTCCTGTCTTACAACCAGCAGACTCTTTTTTTCCTAAATATTTTTATTGGGACATCTTCATGTACCATACAATATAACCAAGGTATATACAGTCAATGGCTCACAATATCATCACCTAGTTGTGTATGCATTACCATGAAAATTTTTCGAAGATTTTTGCATCACTCCAGAAAAAGAAAGAAAAATAAAAAACTCATACATCCCATATCCTTTAACCTTCCCTCTCTTTGACCACTAATATTGCAATCTACCCCAATTTTTTTTTACCCCTTATCCTACCCCTGTTATTTATTTATATTTTGTCCTTATTTTTTTCACTCCTCTGTCCACACCCTGGATAAAGGGAACATCAGCCACAAGGTTTTTCCAATCACATGTTCACATTATAAAAGTTGTATCTTTATACAATTATCTTCAAGAATCTAGGCTACTGGAACACAGTTTAACTGTTTCAGGTACTTCCCTCTAGCCACTCCAATACAGCATAAACTAAAAGAGGCTAATTATTTAACGCATAAGAATAACCTCCAGAGTAACCTCTCGACTCTGAAATCTCTCAGTCACTGAAACTTTATTTTGTCTCATTTCTCTCTTCCTTCCTTTGGACAAGAAGTCTTTCTCAATCCCATGATACCGGATGCCGGCTCATCCCCAGAAGTGAAGTCCCATGTTGCCAGGAAGATTTATACCCTAGGAGTCATGTCCCACATAGCGGGGAGGGCTGTGAGTTCACCTGCTGAATTGGCTTAGGGAGAGAGGCCACATCCACCAGACATTTTGAGGTATGCATGAGGAACTGGGCCTTGGTGCCCAGGATGGGTCATACTGCTCCGTCGCCCCATTAACCGATCCCTCCTCACTAAGGATACCACCCACAAACAGTCACAACTGCTCCTCTAGCCTGACTGGCACCTGGTGTGAGAAGATGTGACCATCAGGACAGACTTGGGTGGTCCAGGAAAAGCTGCCTGGAGGAAGTAACTACTGAGTTCTGAAGAAGAGTGAGTGGGGCAGGGTACCCCAGACAGGCTGCAGTCTGAGCACAGCCATGCGCTGGGTTTGGTTCTCTATGCACTTGGGCGAGGTGGGCAGCCCCCAGTCATGAAAGGGCTCAGACAAGGGGTTGGGTTTCTCTAACGGGCAGGGGGAGCCAGGACAGGACCTGGTTAGCTAAGGATAGTAGGGGGCAACAGGGGGGTCAAACCATACCCGTGGTGCCTGATGGTGAACTGACAGCCCTGGGTCTCCAGACACTGTGGGGTCACACCAGCTCCTTTGCTTTACCCACCCCCAACACCACCTTGGGGAGCCTGCCACGGGAGCTGTCTTTATAGCTTTGGTTCTTGTACTGGTTTGAAAGGATGTAAGCCCCCTAGAAAAGCCATGTTTTAATCAAAATCCCATTTCATAAAGGTAGAATAATCTCTATTCAGTACTGTATGTTTGAAACTGTAATCATATCCTCTCCCTGGATGATGTGATTTAGTCAAGAGTGGTTGTTAAACTAGATTAGGGGACGACATGTCTCCACCCATCTGGGTGGGTCTTGATTGGTTTATTGGAGTCCTATAAAAGAGGAAATATTTTGGAGAATGAGAGATTCAGAGAGAGCAGTGAATGCTGCAGCACCACAAAGCAGAGAGTCCACCAGCCAGTGACCTTTGGAGATGAAGAAGGAAAACACCTCCTGGGAGCTTCATGAAACCGGCAGCCAGGAGAGAAAGCTAGCAGATGACGCTGTGTTTGCCATGTGCCCTTCCAGCTGAGAAAGAAGCCCTGACTATGTTCACCATGTGCCTTCTCACTTGAGAGAGAAATCCTGAACTTCTTCGGCCTTCTTAAACCAAGGTATCTTTCCCTGGATGGATGCCTTAGATCGGACATTTCTATAGACTTGTTTTAGTTGGGACATTTTCTCAGCCTTAGAACTGTAAACTAGCAACTTATTAAATTCCCCTTTTTAAAAGCCATTCTGTTTCAGGTATATTGCCTTCTAGCCACCAGCAAACTAGAACAGTTCTGTCACCAAAATGCAGCTGTCTCAGGTTTTCTTCCCAGGCCCTTCAGGGTAATCCCCCAGAGAGTCATGTACTGAGTCTCCAAAAGTGAACACTCCCTGGGCGCTTGGCTCCTGCCCAAGCCCCCCTCACCGTGCCCAGGTCCAGCAGCCCCAGCCTGGATCGAGGCAGACAGCCCTAGCTAGCTGCCTCCATCCTTGTGGAGGCCTCCACATGCTCTGGAGCCTGGACGACCCTTGCTCCAAGGACCCTGGCAGTGGAGTGAAGGCTGAGCCCCTTCCTTCTCCACAGGAGAGCCAGACTGAGTGGGCCTGAGGCCTACACAGTCGTACAGTCCCCCTTGTAGAAAAAGGATATAAGATTATGAATTCGTAAATAGAAACAGGTGAATAAAAATGAGAAAAGAAATCAGACAATTTACAAATTTTAAAAAGTTGACAAATACTATAAAACAAAATCCAGAAAAATAATGGTTTTGGTGACATTTCTGTAACAGTTTTTTCCTCTACATTTTCTGGCTGATGAATGTGATGGTCTGTACCTAGGACAAAGATTTTGTAACTTAGGGGAAAATATTTTCTTACAGAGAATAGAAAAATAATTCAGTCTTCCTGTGTGTGTGTATGTGTGTTTAGTATTTATGCTTCCACTTTATCATTTTTAAGAATTAAACTCCCACCTCAGTAGTCTTAAGAGCAATATAATGAAACACATAATAAATTTAGATTTATGCCCATCATAGTTTCAAAGGCTTCCCTGAAATAAATCTGGAATTCACATCTTTTTCCTTAAAGAAAGAAAAACTAACAGTAATTTTATTATGCTTCTGTCTACCCATGCTCACTTAAACAGAACTGGATGAATTCAAGTCTAGTGCTGTTTAAAATTTTGTTTGCTACAACACATTCAGGTGATCTGCCTCCCTGTATAACATATTTCTTAAACCTAACTGAAAATAAAAGATTTTTTAAAAGGCCTCCTTCTCTTAAATGGAATTTTATCATGATACTGAAATTTTTGTCCAAGGCATAGTCTAAGTGGTTTCATACCACAATCAACTCTAGTGAATTTCAAGAAAAACAGGAGAGCTCTTCATAAATAGTTGAGAAACTTTAAAGTGAATTTGGCTCTTTTCTCATTACATGAAACAAAAAAAGGGTATTCTATTTTTAACAGTAATTTTTTTTTTGGAAGTTCAGGGACTGGGAATCAAACCCGGGTCTCCCGCATGGCAGGCGAGCATTCTACCACTGAACTACCCTTGCACCCCAACAGCAATATTTTAACAGTTCTTAAACAAGATTATGAAAGGGAATAAAGTTTATACCAGTCCAAGTATCTACAATAATCTGATAGAAGCTTTCAAGAACATTGCACGCTATTTCACTCCCAAGTTTCTTATAACAGGAAGTTCTCACTAGAAATATCATGTTAACGTTGGAGTCTCAAATTGGTAGGTGCAAAAATTCATTTAACTTTTAGATATTTTTTGTTGGTCAAGGTTGCAACAGCAATTTATATTATTCCTAACTTCAGCCTTAAGATCAAATGGCTTTGCGTCCATCCAACATAAGAATTTGTTTTGCCTGTACCTGATAAAATAAAATGGTAAATTAGCATTCAGCTCTTCTCTTGCCAAAAAGAAATGTTCTAAATTCATATACTACAAATGACCTAATAAGTGGTGTCTGCATACTATACATCCCATGTTTATATTATGCACCATTTTAAGGGGGAGGAAAACTCCACAGGGGTTTATTCAAAGGATATATAATATCCTAAGAATATCAATTTATATATATGAGTTCTGTATAAACTGTACGTGGTCATTTTAGCTGGACTGTAACAAGCCCCTATAATGCAAAAGTTGACTCTAAAGTCACCTTATTTTTAAAGCACTATAGTTCAGAATTTAGTTATTACTTTTCTCCAATACAAAATCATCTGGTGGTATTCACTGTTAACTTCATGCTAAAATGTTCCAGGTTTAGATTGCTTTATCAATAAAAGGAAAAAGAAATAATAGTTTTAATAGTTTTCAAATTTCACGTTAGAGGAAAAACCCTTTTCACACGTAATGAAAAATGTGCAAATGCAGGTTTGTGATTACAAGGATGTCTTTCATTAATACCCTATTCTAATTCCTCCATGGCATTCAAATAGTAATGTAAAACCCAATAAAGAAAAACCACTTAAGCGCAGGATCAAACTCAGCTATGAAGAGAGGAATTATATAAAGCCTATTTAACCCTAAGTATTTAAGACAATGAGCAGAGTAAGACAGCCTTTAGCTAACAGACACCATTTAAACAGCTGTGTGAAATAATGTTGCTTAAGATTAATAAATGTGGTGTGATACATTAAGAATGTTCGGGTTGTATGTTGATTGGTTTTATTAAGAAAAATTAAAAAAAATAATAAATGTGATGTGTTATGTGATTCCAACCATTCGGTTAAAAAAAAACAATGAGAAACAGCATCCCCCACCAGCTTGGAGCGTATCGACTCAAGCACTTTGGCCATGTCTTTCCAAATACTTATTAGTGCCTTTTAACATTACAAACATAAATGTATCTTGTACTGGAATTCCAATATATTTTGGTGATCCTGAGGCTGCCTAAAAATTAAAAGGCATCCAAGTGAAGTATATTTTATACATATTATAGCTCAAAATTTCAGAACCTAACATGAAATAATTCACCAACTGTCAGCCTTATAGTAAATTCTAGTAATTTTTTTTTTTTTAACTTTTAGGACTTTATTGTAACTTTGGGAAATAGATGGTAGAATGTATCTTTTTTTCTTAAAAAAGACGTTTGGGCAGGCCATGGTGGCTCAGTGGCAGAGTTCTTGCCTGCCATGCCTGAGACCTGGGTTTGATTCCTGGTGCCTGCCCATGCAAAAAAAAAATTAAAAAGACATCATATAGCTGACCTAAATTCACATAAAAATAGCATTTTTACAATCATATCGAAATTTAATCCTTTTACACAAGTTAACAAAATGTATCACAACAAAAATTAAACATTTGGCTTTAACAGAAGCAATGCTTTTAAAAGTGGGACAATGAAAAAAAATTAAGGAAACATTACAAATGGTCACCTTTAGTTCAATTTACCACACTACAGGAACAAAGTTGTTACAATAAACTGTGTTCAACTGAGCCACTACCTGCACTACAGTACAGTACCTGAAATCAGTCCTAAGGTCAAGGCTTAAAACAATTTTAAGAGACCAGACCCTAAGTGTTTTAGCTATCTCTGTAAGAGGTGCTTTTCCATTCTGAAATAGTCAAAGCTTACTTAAAAGTCTGATTATATGCAAAGTTTTTCCTCATCATACTTTCAGTTCAAAATACTATCATCATTGGTAATATGGTCTGTATCTCATCTGATCTGGATGATGTGGTCCAGGATGTAGGGTTTGAGAAGGTGGACCCTGCATTCGTGGAGAAGGAGGCAGTGCTCTGGTGCAGCCCATGTACCAGGACTCATTCCCCCAGTTGTGTAAATGAGTTCCTTGATCTTCAGTGAACAGGGGTAAAGAGTTAGGATTAGAACAGTGAGGAGGGGCTGCACTCACAGCTGGACTGCCATGTTGAGGTGGGGGAGGTCCCAGAGGAGGATGACTCATATGAGGTGGCATCTGGACAATCTTATGTCCAGGGGGAGGGCTTATTGGTGGTGGAGCAGAGGTCATTGGTGAAGGTGGGGCTTGGCTATAAACCAAGTGGGGAGCACCTGCGGCCTGGGGGGGATGTGGCACTGGATGGCTTAGTGGTGGTGGAGGAGGTGGGGATGGTGCACAACATTGCGGTGGAGGCATAGTGTGATGAGAGTGCCATGCCACTGATTGACCCTGCTCTGCAGGATGATGGTGAGCAGGGAGGGGCTAGGGCAGAAGGTGGTGGTACTCCAGCACCCGAATTGGAATCATCCTGAATAGGAACAGTTAATAAATTGCTGTGTTTTCTTATTGAGATTCAAAAGGTTTCCTGACTGACGGAATGAGGTGGGGCCATGGATAATTCTGCTGGAGGAGCACAAAATAGTCTCATGTGCTGGGTCGAAGTGCTCGCGGGGCACGTGTTGCAAAGGAGGAGGTGGCATCACGATGTGATGCTTTGGCAGAATACGGCTCGTGTGGCATTATAAGATGTTCAGGGATCTCAGTTGCAGGGGCCGGGCAATAGGAGGATGAACATTTTCAAGTGAAGCCTGGGTAACAGGTTTTCCAGTGCTCTTATGGCAGTGGTTGATATAAACCTGTAAGTCTCTTTGAGACAATACGTTCTCTTATACCCTTGAACAATGCTACCCTTGAACAAAGCTACCCATGAAGAGAGAACCTCGTGTACACTGCTCAGTTCACTGCACAGAATCGCTACACCCTGGACACATCTTATCTCCCTTTTTATCAGGTGAAAAACCTGCTGGCATGGATCATTCACCCATAGACTTTAATAGGCAGACCACATTTGTCACAGAAATGAAAACTGGAATATCATCCTTTTCACCTACGATGTTTATCTGAAAATCCCAAGAAAGACGTCCAGGAAATCTTCACTGATTTCCAAATATTTCTCCCCCTTTACAGTCAAGCCATTCTTCATTATAATCAAATCCTTCTTCATCACCAGGTGGAGCCTTTGCAGGCATCCTGGTTACTGTCCTTGTAGTTCAAGGCGCAAGTTTGGTTTTGTTTGTGTGCTTTATAGGAATTCATCTATGAACTTCAAGACCGCCCAATGATCCAGAACAATTACTGCCTTCTAACTCGTTATCAGTGTGAGCCATGATTCGACTCTCAGAGCACAGTCTTCCTTTGTGTTTAAATTAGAAAAGTTTTTTCACTTCCCAACCTATTTTCAATGGTATCTCATAAGAATTCTGGATTATTATCAAATTTGGGAAACTGCCACCAACTTTCATATAAGAATTGAAGAATTTTCCACAGATAAGCTTCTGACTCCGTACATTTCAAACCTCCTTTTCCCTCCACGGCTCATGATTTTTCCAGCATTGGGCCCTGTGGGGCAGGTTCTTAATGCAATAGGACCTTGCATTTCTGGCCTGAGGCACAAGCTCTGACTGGCAGGTGGTTCCCGAGGCCAGTTCCACACTAGGACAGGAATGAAAACTGTACATAGTGGTAGAGCAAACCACCTAAATGTCCCCTATAAGGAAACCAGGTGTGTCCTTGTAGTAGGCTCGGGCTGTATCGCCCAGATCCCCTTCAAGGAGGACCTGCTGCTGTCCACTGCTGGGAAGGGGCCAGCAGATAGGTGTGCCTCAGTAACTGAGAGGCCCCTCGCGGCTGGTCTCCCTGGGCCCAACGCTTTCCATCCCTCCCTCAGGTGCTGACCACAAGGGACTCTGGATGAACACCTTACGCTCTGAGCTCCCTCTCAGAATCTGCTTCCCAGAGACCCCAACCAGCAATAATTCCCAACCCACCTTCCCCTTGGTTCATCTCGAAAATTCCACAGCCTCTCCAGTGCTCCCCGCCCTACCCCATGAGGGGAAGTAGGGTGGAAAGGAGTCCGAGTGGGAAAGGACTGAGGTCCTAATTGACTGCCGTTACAACATCTTCATTTTGCACATTTTTCAAGACCATTTGATCCTGCGGACAAGCACTGGGGTCCTTCCCGAGGCCTGGAAGGGGCACACAATCGAAGGATACTTAAGTTCGAGCCTCATCAGCCTCTTATGAGGTCCACCTCTGCATTCTTCAAGTTTTACTGAGCGCCTACTCTTTGCCAGCCCCATCGTGAATCCCACAATCCACAGATGTACAGAATAGACCTAACTCTTTCCTTACTCACTCACAAACTGGGGGGTGCAAGAGGTGAAGTAGATCCCAAGAGGCAATTACTCAGTGGAGAGGCATGCTGGCTCCAGCTGGGGTGGGGCGGGGGTGGGCTTGCTGCTGGCACCTGAAGGCTGAGGTGGGCAACTGGTGGAGGAGGAAACAGCTGTAGTCAGTATAAGCAAGTACAAAGGCCAGGTCAGAGGGGGTGGGCAGACCTTGACAAATGGTCCAGGACCTGTAAGGGGAGGCAAGGGGGTCTGGATAGCAGGAGGCAGCAGGCTGGGGAGAGGCAGGAGGTGGGTGGCTCCCTGGGAGAAGGTGGAGGGCAAGATGATGCCTCCCCCCCTCCAAGGATATTCAAGCCCTAGTCCCTGGAGCCTCTGTTTATGTTATATTACAGGGGAAAATGAATTCAGCAGATGGAACTAAAGTCAGAGAGCTTAAAGAGATCACCCTAGATTATTTGGATGGGTCCAGTGTAATCACATGAGCTCTAAAAAGCTGCAGAAGGCAGAAGAGTTGGTTGGAGAGACTCAGAGTGTGAGAGGGACATGCCCCTCTGTTGCTGGTTCTGAAGATGGTGAAAAGAAGTAATGAGCCAAGAATTTTCTGGTGGCCTCTAGAAGCTGGAGCCCTCCTTAGCTGACAGCCAGTGTTTGCGGTTTGGCCCAACCGCTAAACTATCGGGGACCCTCTACTCCTCAGCTTCTCACTGCTTGCTAGACGACACTGCCGCACGCAGAAAAGGGGCTCGAGCCAGGGGTCTGGGTCCAAGGGGCGCGCGCAGGAGACCTCGCTGCGGGTCTAAAGGACTGGAGGCCGAGTCAATTAAGGCATGAAGCGAGGTAGCTTTATTGTTGGTAGACGCTTATGCCAGGGCCGCCAGTAGCTAAAGACCACGAGTCTCGGTGAGCCCTGGATTATATACAGTTTGAGGAGAGGCGGAGTTAGGGCGTGGCCTCCAGGGGAGGATAGCCAATCACACAGGGAGGACGGATGAGTGACTGTGACCATAGAGATGCTGTTCCTGAGTGTACCCGTAGCAGAGGATGTTGGGTAGGTGGAGGACTAAGGAGAAGGCCAATAGGGTTAAAGAGACAAGACTGCATCATCACTAGTCGCCGGTGAGGCTTGTAATTCAGAGGCCTAGAAGAACCGGACATGCCAAAATGGCGAGGGAGGGAGAGAAAAAGATTAAGCTACCAGGCCAAGAATAAAATTATGCCACAAGTGTTGAACTTTTTTTAAAATGTATTTTTTTAACGGATCTATTGAGATGTAATTCTCATTCACAATTTACCCAATTAAGTTGTACGAATCTTTAGTCTATACATATAAGCATCCATCACCACAATTTTAGAACATTTTCATCACTTCAGAAAGAAACCCCCATTTTGGACATCTGACCTAAAGAATATTTTAGTTTGTTAAGCTTCCAGAATGCAATATACCAGAAACGGAATGGCTTTTTAAAAGGGGAATTTATTAAGTTGCAAGTTTACAGTTCTAAGACTGTGAAAATGTCCAAATTAAGGCACAAACATGAGGTTACCTTCACGCAAGAAAGGCTGATGCTGTCCGAAATAGCTCTGTCAGCTGGGAAGGCACATGGCGACATCTGCTAGCTTTCTCTACCCCTTCTTCAAAAGGCTCCCCTGGGGGAATTTTCTTTCTGCATCTCCACAGGTCTCTGGCTGTCTGTAAAGCTTTTTCCAAAATGGTTTCCTCTTAATGGAAAACAACCCTACCTAGAATGGAAAACAACCCTACATCTCTATGGAAACTACCTAATCAAAAGGTCCACCCACAACTGGGAGGTCACATCTTCACGGAAACAACTTAATAAAAAAGATCCCTATCAACAGTATTGAATGAGGATTAAGAAACATGGCTTTTCTGGGAGACACAGCAGTTTCGAACTGGCACATAGAACTGTGAGAAAATAAATTTGTGCTGTTCTAAATCAACATATGTGGTGATTTGTTATGGCAGCAACAGAAAGCTAATACAGACCTTGGTATCAGGAGAGGGGTTCTGCTAAAACCAATACCTAAAAGTGTGGAGGTGGTTTTGGAATTGGGCAATGGGCAGAAGCTGAAATGACATTGAGGAGCATGCTAGAAAAAAAGCCAAGATTGCCTTAAACCCACTCTTAGCAGATATCCAGACTTTAAGAAGGCTGTTGGGGAGGGCTCAGAAGGAAATGAGGAATGTGTTATTGGAAACTGCATTACATCGTTGCAGAAAATTTGGTGAAACTGTAACCCGCAGTTGGGTGAAAAGCAGAATTTTTTAAATAGTGAACTTAATACTTAGCAGAAGAGATTTCCAAGCTTGAAGGTTTGATGGCAGGTGGAAGGCACAGCGTGGTTTCTTCTCCCTGCACATAGTAAAAATGGGATAGGAAAGAGACAAATTGAGGGAAGAATTGTTGAACAAAATGGAACCAGGACTTGATAATTGTGGATTTTCTCAGCCAATTGTCCAGGAAAACACTTTCCCTCCCAATTGTTAGGATTGATACAATTTTAATTAAATCAAATTTTTCTTCTAGATTGACAAAGTCATTATAAAATAATCTAAAAGAATAAACAGGTTAGTGTAGCAAATAAATAATGAGTGAGAAGGGTAAGGTGAGAGCCAGAGCCCTCCCAGGTAGAGCACAGCCCCATGGACCTGGTCACAAGCTGGAGAGTATAGGATTCCCTATATCCTAGGAGGATATAAGGAATTTCAGATTTGGGTGGAGAAGGGAGGGCTGGTCATGTAATGGTGTTGCAAAATTCAGTATGCAGTTTTGGAGGGGGAAAGGACCTTCGGCTGTCACCCCTGGAAACAAAGTAAATTCTTAAGAAATACTGAATCACAGAGACTGTTGCCAAATTGTTGCAATGACCACTGCTTGTGCTTGACCTTTTAATAACACTTCCTTTTTTGGCTAACCTCTTATTCAACACATGCTTCCCAGGATGCCTATGATGTTGCACTTCCTGGTAGTCTCACTCCTTCTCTGGCTTTCCCTTCCTACCTGAAGGTGGCAATGAGGTGGGGAAGGGGATAAGTGGCCAGAGTTTGAACCTATTTGGAACAGGATTTGCAGAAGGCCTGCGTGTGGGTTTTGAGAGAGATGTCAAGAATGACTCTTAGAGTTTTCGCCTGAGCAACTGGATTAACGGAGGTGCCATTTACTGAGATGAAGACAATTATGGGAAGAACAGGTTTGGGAAGTAAAGTGAAGACTTCAGCTATAACTACATTCAGTTAGAGATGCCCACTGGCCATCTAAGTGGAGATGGTGAGCAGACTGACAAGAATGCAGGAGCCATCATTGTATATACAGACAATGCAGAAGCCACGGGGCTGGACAAGACGACCAGAGAGCAGGTGTTGAGAAGGAAGGGAAGAGGTGTCATTCACTGTGTAACGGTCCGGAGATGGGAGGAATTGTAAGAAGGAGCATCTAGGGAGGTGGGATGAGAACTGGGAGAGCATGGAAACCTGGAGGCCAAGAACAGACGACGTTCTGAGAAGGCAGGTCTGGCTAACCATGTTAAATGAGACTGAGCACCAGCTATTGGATTTAGCCCCATGGAACTCAGTGGTGACTTTCACAGGTGTGATTTCAGCGGCACAGAGTAGAGGCCAGACTGGAGTGGATTCAAGAGAGAATGAATGGAGAGGAATTGCAAGCAGTGATAATGGGGTCAACTCTTTTGGGGGAGCTCTGCTAGAAGGAGGATACAAAATGTGGTGGTTGTTAGAGTAGGCTGTGGGGCTGAGGGGGTTTTAATGATGGTCATAGTCTTTGCTGTAAATCCTGAAGGAGCACAGGCTTGGGATAAATGAGTGGGATGGTCTGCAGGGTGCCAGGCCCCAGGTTCCTTCCTCAAAAGTAGCTGACATGCCAGGAGGGCCTGAGCACATATAAGTGTAGAAGCCAAGAGTTTAAAGCAAGACCTACAGAATTTGTTGCAAGCTGCTGGCCTCGGGATGGCAGCGGTAAACTGTGGCGATTGTTATGTAGAGCAGTCTGGGAGGAAGAGAATATTTACCCAAAACAGTTATGTTAAGTATGAAGAACACTGTGAGATAAGAATCTTGCTCCCTCAGGAAATGCCTGCATATCTATTGACATCCTGTGGTATATAACTAAGATCTGGTTGAAAATAAAGTTGTCTGAAGTCTGTCTGAAGTAAACTCAAGCTTCAGACCTCCTGAGCCCGTCTGTGTCTTTCTTTCTCTCCTTCTTCCTTTCTTTCTTTCTCATCATTCTTTAATATCCTTCGAGCTGCGTTTCAACAGGAAGCAACATATAAGCACATGGCTATATTTGTTTTCTTTCCTCTTTTTGCCCATAGACAGCACTTACTATGTATCTTGTGGCACTTACACATCTTGTTCTTATATATAACATGGCATAATAACTTATTGTTGTTGATAGCTATATAATAGTTATTCTGTGGCAGTCTCTGTTCTAGTACTTTATATCTATTAGGTAATTTAATCCTTTACAGCCTGTCTTAGTTTGCCAGGTCTGCTATAGCAAAATGCCAAGGGCGAGTTGGTTAAATAGTAGCAATTTACTGTCTCACAGTTCTAGAGGCTAGAAGTCTGAAATCAAGGTTTCAGCAAGGCCATGCTTCCTCATAAAGAGAAGTATCTGCTTCATGTCTCTCCTCTGGTTTCTAGAGCATAGCCGGCAATCCCTGGTGTTTCTTGGCTTGTGGTAGCATCATTTCATCCCTGTCTCCATCATATGGCCCTCTCTCTCTCTCTATCTGTCTCTTGTACTGTGTCCAAATTTCCTCTCCTTATAAGGACAATCTGTTATATTAGATCAGGGCCCTCCAGAATCCAATTTGGCCTCATCTTAACTAATAACAGCTTCGAAGATCCTATTTACAAATAAGTTCACATTCACAGGACCAGCGGTTAGAGCTTGAGCATGTCTTTTTGAGGGACACCAGTCAATCCATAGCACAGGCCTGTGAAATATAATTATGGAGATGAAGAGACTGCAGCACAGAGAGGTAAAACAATGTGCTGAAGCTGGGAAGTTCAGTTTTAGTAATCTTATATATGTTTTGATTAAGCAGAACAAAATGTAGCAAAGTGCCCACATCATAAGCTTAATGTGTTTTCACAAAGTGAACACCCTTGGGTAATAGCTACCTGGGCCAAGAAGTCTGGTCTTCATGCTCCCCACCTCACCACCCCATTCAAGCTCCTCCCAGCTATGACTCCCTTTTCTCCCTAAAGGCACCCATGACCTTCACTTCTAAGATCTTAGATGAGTTCCTTTTCAGCCCTTTGAAGGTGCTTCTCTGTTGTCTTCTGGCTTGTGGAGTTTCTGACAAGAAGTCTTATTTTTATTGTTCTGTATGTCATTTGTCTTTCCATAAGTTAGCTTTGCCTGCTTCTTTTTTTTTTGCTTGGGCAGGTACTGGGAATCGAACCTGGGTCTCCAGCATGACAGGTGAGAACTCTGACTGCTGAGCCACCGTGGCCCACCCTGCTATGAACATTTTTGTGCACAGCTCTTCTTCTTCTTTTTTTCTTTTTGCATGGGCACGCACCAGAAATCGAATCCACAGTCTCCAACATGGCAGGCGAGAACTCTGCCACTGCACCACCATTGCCTGCCCCGTGCATGGCTTTTGATGCCTATATTTACACATTTCTTTGAGGTGTATTCTAGGGGTGGAGTTGTTCATTGGTTATATGTATGTTCAGTTTTACCAGATTCTGCCAAAAGGTTTTTCAGTTGTACCATTTTATTGTTCCATCGGAAGTGTACAAGAGTTCCAGTTGCTCCACATCCTGACCACCACTTGGTATGGTCAACCTTTTTGCTTTTAGCCCTTGTAGTGAGTGTGCAGTGATATCCCATTGTGGTCTGATTTGCAGTTCCCTTATGAACAATGATGCATACTTTTTCATGTGCTTATTGACCATTTGGTTATTCTCTTTTGTTCAGTGCTTTTCTATTTTTCTTTCAGTGAGTTTTAATTTCCATTTCTTTTATTGGGAGTGAGATTCAACACTTTCAAGTGTTAGGAGCTATTTGAATTTCCTTTTTAGTGAATTATTTGTCATGTATTTGAACTTTTTTTTTTTTAATTGGATTGAAGGTCCTTTATGTATTAGGGAAATAGGCCCTTCATGATATGATTTGCAAATATTTTTCCCTGGTATGAAACTCTTTTGAACTATAGTGTTTCCTCACAATTTAAAGCATTCATATGGTTGATACTGTCAATTGTTTCTACCCTACAGTGAATGATTTAAAAGAAATTCGAGCTCAACACTCTCTGCGGAAACCTGCGATGACTGTGTAGGATGCAATGCCTGAAGGATGAAACAGGCCTCTCTGATTTTGTTGTCCACCGGTGCCCCCAGCCACAAAAGGCCTTATTGTACCT
The DNA here is from genome assembly GCF_023851605.1 of Tamandua tetradactyla. NCBI lineage: Eukaryota > Metazoa > Chordata > Mammalia > Pilosa > Myrmecophagidae > Tamandua > Tamandua tetradactyla. Next base: position 37,648,243 of record NC_135341.1, read on the forward strand.
TGAAAACTACAAGCTTGTTCCCACCTTAGGGCTTTTGCACTTGCTGTTGCCTCTGCCTTGATACCTTTCCTCCACATCTTATTTGCCCTCATCAATCAGGTCTTGGCTCAAATGTCCCCTCAAACGTGCCCAACCCTCTCACCTTCTAACTGGCTTTATTTGTACTCAGAACTCTCTCATCACCTCATATTGTTATATACATATTCTTCACTTGCTCCTTCCTGGGGCCTCACTGCATCCCTGATGCCTAAAACAAGCTCTAGAACATGGGTAGGTGCTCAGTAAGTAGTTGTTTTAAGAGTGAATGAAGTGTATGTGTGAAAAAGTTAAACTGAATTAAAGAAAAGAAAATTGAAGTCTTAAACCTTTGGAGAGGTAAGAACTTTCTAATAAAGGAGTGGCAGACAAAAATAATTCTCTTGAAGCCTTCTCGACCAAAAGGGGGAAGAGTGAAATGAGACAAAATAAAGTGTCAGTGGCTGAGAGATTCCAAACAGAGTCGAGAGGTTATCCCGGAGGTTATTCTTATTCTTACGCATTAAATAGGGTATCACATTTTTAATTAAGGTGTAACAGAGAGGCTGGAGGGAACTGCCTGAAAATGTAGAGCTGTGTTCCAGTAGCCATGCTTTTTGATGATGATTGATAATGATAATAGCTTTCACAATGTGACTGTGTGATTGTGAAAACCTTGTGTCTGAGGTTCCTTTTATCTATTTTAGCAACAGACAAATAGAACATATGGAATAAAAATAAATAATAGGGGGAACAAATGTTAAAATAAATTTAGAGTGAAATGCTGGTGATCAGTGAGGGGGAGGGGTGGGAGGTATGGTATGTATGAATTTTTTTCTGTTTTCTTTTTCTGAATAGATGCAAATGTTCCAAGAAAAAAAAAATAATTCTCTTTGAAGAAGAGTCACCTAAAAATCAATTTGCCCTGGAGCCTATTGGCATCAATACCAATTTGCTAAGGATATTTCACCTCTTGGAGGACCTGCTCATCGGCTCTGGGCTTGGGTGTTTCGGGCAGCTTTTAGGAGTATGGTGTTCACCATTTCAGACACCACCAACCCCACCTCCATCCCCACCCCCACATTGGAATCTAGATACAGAGGCTCAATTTTCATATTTCTGGAACGTTCTTATCACCACTATGTTATCCCTTATATCAACATTTTCTGTTCTTTTATCTTGTTCAGTGTGGGCACCTGATCCAGTCACAGAGTAAAAGAACACATTCAAATGTTTGTTCCTGTATGATAATGAATAATTGTGTTAAAAACACAACCATCATAGCCAGGAGGCTATGATATAATAATTGCCTATTTTATATCATACTAAATATAATGTGATATCCTGCATGTGACCCTGAAACAGAAAAAGAATGTTAGGTAAAAACTAAGAAAATCTGAATAAACTACAGGCTTTAGTTAATATTAATGTATTAATATTGGTTCACTAATTGTAACAAATGTACCATATTGATGTAAGATGTTAATAATAGGGAAAGCTGTGTGTTGTGGAAGTGTCTGCCTATGGAGCTCGGGGCATTATCTGCTCAATTTTTCTTTAAATCTAAAACTATTTTAAAAAAATAAAATTAAACAAAAACAAAACAAGCGGAAAGATGGACCAGTTAGAGGGTTCTCTTTATTCCACTTCATTTTTCATGCCTAATGATAATTTTAGCTCACATAATATTGAACACATACTAAGCATTTCAGTCTGATTTTAATAAAAGATAGCTGTCTTTTAAAAAAATTTTAAATGCAATTTTGAGATATATTCACATACCCTACAGTCCATCCAAAGTATACAATGAATGGCTCACAGTATCATCACATAGTTGTGCATTCATCACAATTAATTTTAGAACATTTTTATTACTCCAAAATAAAAAACCACAACCCCCCCAAAAAAGAATATCCCATACTCTTTTTCCTCCCCCCATTATTGACCCCTAGTATTGCTGTGGTATATTTGTTACTATTGGTGAAAGAATATTAAAATATTATTGTTAACTACAGTCCATGGTTTGCAATAGGTGCATTTTCTCCATACACCACCCTATTATTAACTCCTGTAATAACAACGTACATTTGTTCTAGGTCATGAAAGAGGTTTTTAATATTTATACTGCTAATCACGATCATCATCCACAAAATTTACTAGTTATACAATCCCATGCTTTAACCTCTAGATTTCCTTCTAGTGACATACATGACTCTAAACTTCCCTTTTCAACCACAATCACACACATAATTCAGCGCTGTTTATTACACACACTATAATGTGCTACCAACACCTCTATCTACTTCCAAACATTTAAATTGAACCTAGTTAAAAATTCTGCACATATTAAGTTTCCACTCCCCATTCTCTAGTCGCCTATCTCCTGGTGACCTATATTCTAGTTTTTATCTCCATGAGTTTACACATTATAATTAGCTCATATTAGTGAGATCATAAAATATTTGTCCTCTTGTGTCTGACTTATTTCACTCAACCTAATGTCCTCAAGACTCATCCATGTTGTCGTGCGCATCAGGACTTTGTTCCTTCTTACTGCTGAATAACATTCCATCGCATGTATATACCACATTTTGTGAATCCATTTATTGGTTGTTGGACACTTAGGTTGTTTTCCTCTTTTGGCAATTGTGAACAATGCTGCTATGAATATCAGTGTGCAAATATCTGTTCACATGAATATCAGTGTGCAAATGTCTGTTCACTTCTAAGTATATACCTAGTAATGGGGTTGTGGGATCATATGGCAGCTCTATACTTAGCTTCTGGAGGAACTGCCAAACAATCTTCCACAGCGGCTGTACCCTTTCACATTCCCAGGAGCAGTGAGTAAGTGTTCCTGTTTCCCCACATCCTCTCCAACACTCGCAGTTTCCTGTTTGTTTAATGGTGGCCATTCTCATAGGTGGAAAATGAAATGTCATTGTGGTTTTCATGTGCATTTCCTTAATAGCTAGAAAAGATGAGCATCTTTTCATGTACTTTTTGGTCATTTGTATTTCCTCTTCAGAAAAATGTCTATTCAAGTCTTTAGCCCATTTTTCAATTGGGGTGTCTTTTTATTGTTGAATTGTAGGATGTCTTTATTCTGGATGCCAAACCCTTATCAAATATGTGGTTTCCAAATATTTTTTCCCATGGAGTCAGCTGCCTTTTTAGGCTTTTGACAACTTCCTTTGAAGCACAGAAGTATTCCATTTTGAGGAGGCCCTCATTTTTCTATTTTTTCTTTCATTACTTGTGCTTTGGTGTAAAATCTAAGAAACTACTGCCTATCTCTAGATCTTAAAGATGCTCCCCTACCTTTATTTATTTTTGCATGGGCAGGCACCAGGAAACCAACAGGGTCTACAGCATGGCAGGCAAGAGCTCTGCCTGCTGAGCCACCTGGCCCTACATTTATTTTAATGATAAAAATTACAAGCAAGATTGATCACATATACATGTAAAGGAAGGAGAATTCAGAGGCATTCTTTATTCCCAAAGTACCATGTACTTTCTGCAAATACAAAAAATTGTCTTAAAATAATACAGAAATGGAAAAATAGTCTCTACATTTCCATTCCCTTCAATTCATTTCCCAGAAGTTACCAGTTTGGAAGTGACCTCTGATTTTTTTTTTCTACTTATTCTAATAGCACGTGCCTTTTTTTTTTTTTTTTCTTTCTGCTTGGTCCGTTTTGTTTTCAAACAAGAAATTCTATCTCACAAATTAGTTTCTAAATTGATGCTTTCTTTCCTTAGCAATATGCTGTAAAACTTCTTTCAAGTCCACCATCTGAATCTACTTTATTATATCAAAGAAAAAACTGTGACTTTCAGTGGTTAAGAGTCCCAGGATTCCACGCCTGTCCTTTAGCCCCCATGGTGGCCGCGTCCCCGCCACTCCCCCATTTCCCCCGCACCCCTCTCAGACCCCTAGCTCCCGCCAGGCAATGGATCTGGGCGCCTGCGGTTCCTGAGAAACATCATGCACTATGCCTCCCACGGATGAAACCGGGTGAAGAACTGCGGGCGAAGGACCGCGACTGGACGTTAAGGACAGACAGCGCGATCAACCGCTGATGAATACCTCGGACGGACGCCAGGGAGCGGCGTGGAGCGAGTGCGGCGGATCTCAGGGCGCAGGCGCAGTTCCTGCGTTCGCACCACGCACGCGCGGCCTGACGTTTACCGGAGCGAAAAGATGGCGGCGTCCGTGGTTTACCGGGTGGCTGGCGGTGGAGCGCGGGTGCTAGTGCGGGCCCGCCGCTCGGTGAGGTGGCGGTGGGAGCGCGGGTTTGCGGGGCGCGGGCTTCGGGACGCATGTCTTCGGGACTCATATAGAAGCGGGCGGTTAGCGTCGGCGAATCGAGGTGGGAAGGTCGTGGTGTCAGGGCCGCGGGAAGGTCACTGTCGAGGGCGGGAACGTCAGGCCTGGGGGCGGAGACGTGAGTCCTGTTGCTAGAGGGGTCGGGGCTGATGTCCCTGGTTGTGGGCCTAAACCGGAAAGCAGTTCCACCACCCATTCCTGACTTGCCGCCCATCGCTCCTCACAGCCTGCCCTGCTGAGGGCGCCTGCCCTCCGGGGCACGGCCACCTTCGCCCAGGCCCTCCAGCATTTGCCCGAGACACAGGTCAGCCTGCTAGACAACGGACTGCGCGTGGCCTCAGAGGAGTCCACCCAGCCTACTTGTACGGTGAGTAGGGGGCGCTGTAGGGAAGGAGGCTTCTGACTCAGGAGGCTCCCGAGTTCGCCAGTTCGGCGAACACCGGTCAGGGTGTGACCTTGGGCTCAGTCTTCCTCTCAGTGATATGGATTCAGATTCCGGACTCCAGCTACCCATTGGCTTCTTGGGGCAACTCTGGCGATGTCCAGTAGTCATTTAGCCTATCAAGCAGGGGACCAGGTTCTTTTCCAGGTTTTTCTTAAGCAGTCTATATGAGAGGTTGATCCTATCTCCATTTTACCATGAAGAAATGGGGTTCATAGAAGTTAGGTGACTTGCTTAAGGTCAGAACCTCCAAGCCAGACCAGAAATACACTTGCAGAAGAAATGCATTTGAACATTCCAGTGAAATGGATGCCTTTCCCAAAGGTACAAATCCGCAAAATGGATTCAAGAATAGGAATTTTGAATAGATACATGAATAGGTGAGCACGTTTCCCTAGAATTAGTCCCTTCCTGCAAAAGCCCCAGAGCCAAGTGGTTTTATGGGCTGACCCTTTCAGTTTTCCATGAAAAAATAATGTCCTGCAATATATGTTGTTATTAAACACAAGGAAAGGTTATGAACAACTTCTTGTTACATGGCACCAGCATAAAACCCAAAGCCTATTAAGAAAATTGAGTAGTGAATGCTGTCTTTTATGAACTCTAAAAAGCCATAAATTGTAAGGTGTACCATTGTGTTCTCATGACAGAAGGAAACTGCCAGTTATAATGATAGGATACCCTGGATTGTAAAATGCATATTCCTTACCAGGATGTTAGATGTGAAGTAAATGTTCATTAAGAATTTATGTGGGTGGGCCACAGTGGCTCAGCAGGGAGCCTGCCATGCCAGAGACCGAGGTTCATTTCCTGGTGCCTGCCCACGTAAAAAAAAAAAAAAAAATTATGAAACATGGTACATACATCTTAGAGAAGTAGCTGTGAAAAGTTTCAATCCACTGGGAACAAATAGTAAATTAAAAGACTAGACCATTGTGACCGTATTGGGTGAATGGTGTGTTGCCGTAGCCATTAAGAAAATTGTAGGATTCTCTCATTGAATGCTAAGGTGACATTTGGTTATGTTTGGTGTCCAAGTCTGATTAAGAACTTTTTGAAAAATTGTGATTGGAAGGTTATTTTCTTAGCATGATAAAATATATAGCATCTGAATCAGTAGCCTCCGTCCTTAATGAGAAAAAAATAAAAATCATTACCAAAACACAGTCAAGGTATAGTTTTTGCAAAGGAGAGAACAAGATATTGTTGTTTGCAAGCAGTATGTTAACATGCCCAGAAGAACCCAAAGAATCAACTGAAAAGACTGAATCTTAAGAATTTCATGTGTGACTATACCAGTTGAATGCACAAAGTTAGAAACTTTTCTGGGTGTCTTCAATAATCAGTCAGGAAATAGGGCAGGAAGGAGAAATGAAACAGTAAGACTGGTCACTCAGCTGGTGCCCTATACTGAGGGCATGGCTGCCCCTTTGAGCTCAGGGGTCGTACAAGAGCAGCTTCCCCTTGCCCCTGGGGAGTTATGAACCCCTGCCTGGGGTGTGTGCTATTTCACCCAGGTTGGAGTGTAAGTGGGGGGCCAGGATGGTTTGCTTGTTACCTTTGTTGATGGCTTCTTGTACAGGTCGGGGTATGGATTGACGTTGGCAGCCGTTATGAGACTGAAAAGAACAACGGGGCAGGCTACTTTGTGGAGCATCTGGCTTTCAAGGTGAGGTTATCTAAACCCTGTGTCTTCCCTGGGTATGGGGCTGCCTGTCCCCCTCAGGAACCAACCTCCTTTATTGTGGGCCTCAGAGCTAGGTGGGGAGCTCTTGCTGGTCTTTCTGGAAGGAGTCATATGGACTTAGCCTTTCCTGATTGAGCACCTGTCTAGTGAACCCCTGCATGAGAACCCTAAAGCTACAAAAGACACAGGATGCTACAGGAGCTTCAGTCTTCAACAGAGAGGCCAGGCCTGTGTGTGGTATGTGTGTATACCTAGGCACTTGTATAACACACATAGGTGTGCACTTGCATTGTTAAAAAAAACCCACAGACACAGGCATTCCACCCATCCTGCTCTGGTAGAATGCCTGTGCATCCCTTGGTTATAAATGTGGGTATTAAGCTTTCTTGAGGGTAGGCATTGGTACCATTATAGTCCCTTGGCCAGGCCATGCTGGCAGAGTGGAGACTAAGTTTTAAAAATGAATGGGATGGTTGGAGAAGGGAGCACAGAAGGGAGATCCTCCCATACCCACACAGGCAGGGGTGTGGTACAGTGTTATGTGGCCCATCCGGCAGAGTTACAGAGGTGGTGTGAATCTCAGCGTGTGTGTAGGTGTGTATGTGTGTGTTCAGGGCGGGGGGGGGGTAAGGGGGTTAGACAGCCAACTGCCATGCATAGACATAGGTCTGGGGTTGGGCCTCACAGAAGTGGCCACACATACACACATACACACACACATACACACACAGACACACACACCACAGAATAGTGTGGGGGTGGGACGGGATGGATAGAAGTTCCTGAATAAAGATGTGAACTTACCTGACTGTGGGTGTTGGTAAGAAGAGGAGGGACTATCGAGGTCAACCTGTTGTGGGAACTTTGGGCTTTAGGCAACACTTTTTCTAGCTATACCCTTCTCTCCTAGATTGTGGGTCCCTCTGACCTATGGGTGTACAATGCTGTGGCCTCAGTAAGCTCAAGGCCTCCTTAGCTCTTGGTGAGCTTACTCTGGGTCCGTGTCCCACGAGTCCTTGTGTGCTGAGGAGATACTTGTGGATCAGTGATTCTGCTGGGACCTTGGCCTGTGAGGACAGGGTCCTGGGCTCCCGTGTGATTCCTGATTGATCCCATTGTCTGGTAACAGGGAACAAAGAATCGGCCTGGCAATGCTCTGGAGAAAGAGGTAGAAAGTATGGGGGCCCATCTTAATGCCTACAGCACACGGGAGCACACAGCTTACTACATCAAGGCCTTGTCCAAGGACCTGCCGAAAGGTAACAGCTGGTGCATGGGTGGGACAGTGTGGGGAAGGCTTCAGAGGAGCAGAGGACAGGCTCCCAAAAGAGGAGTTCCTAGCCTGGCCATAGAGTTGGCATGCCCATATGGTATATCATCACAGTAGGGCAACCAGGGGTGCATTGCGTCAGGAGGCATCAGATCTGGGGATTTTATGCTGTCACTGGTCTCCAGGGCCTTTCTTTGGCCCACCTGTGCTACACACACACTCCTCTTATATCTAGCTGTAGAGCTCCTGGCTGACATTGTACAGAACTGCAGCCTGGAAGACTCACAGATCGAAAAGGAGCGTGACGTGATCCTCAGGGAGCTTCAGCAGAACGATGCATCCCTGCGGGATGTGGTCTTTGACTACCTGCATGCTACTGCGTACCAGGGCACACCCCTGGCCCGGGCTGTGGAGGGGCCCAGTGAGAATGTCAGGTGAGGGTTGGCTGGGGCCAGTGTGAATGTGACTCCCCATTCTGGCCCAGGCCAGTTCATATGAATGTGTGTTTAAACACAAATAATTACTGGATACTTGTGCTACTTGTTTTATCGTCCTTATTCACATGATTGAAGAGTTTTTCCCATGTTGACATGTGGTTCTGAACCATGAGTCTTTTTCAGTATTTGTATGTGGTCTTCACTTGCGTTTTGGGCCTTGTTTTAGGATGCATTTCCACATGCATTCTGACAACCTGAGGGAAGAGGCATCTGGATATCCCGTCTATGTAGCTCCTTGTCCCCTGGCAGGGGATGGGCTGTGAGAGCTCCGGTGCTATCCCTCGAGGGTCCCCACAGTGTCACTTGCATCCTCCTGAGAGGGGACTGTGAGCCTGTCTTGGGGTCACATGTGAAGCAGGGCTGGCTTAGGGCTGCCCTTGGGCCTTAGACAAGTGGGTTACAGAGATGGGAGAAAGGGATCAAAAGGTGTGAGGTCATGCCTCTCCTTGACTGCCTCCTCAGTCCTATTTTGTGAGATGCAACTTGCTGTTGTTTGGAAGAGTTGTCAATCTGATGATGGTATGCCTTGCAGGAAGCTGTCACGGGCAGACTTGACCGAGTACCTCAGCAGGCATTACAAGGCCCCTCGCATGGTGCTGGCAGCGGCTGGAGGTAAATGATGGGTTCCTTGAAGCCCTGTGGAAATGGATGAGTAGGCAGCCTAAATTACCAGGGATCAGGGTTTCTGGCTCCTGGTTCTGACTCTTCCACTACTGGGGACCCTTTCCCACTCCATCCTTGAGGGGGAGCAACCACATGCTCTCCAAGATGGGGTAGAGTTCTACTGTGCTGCCACCACAGGGAATGGCCATATGGGGATGCTGTTCCCCTCTTTAGTACTGGCCTCAGCTGGGCTGCAGGTGCCTTTCCAGGCCTTTCTCAGCTCCACCTAGTCCAAGGAAAAACTGTCCCCCGGGTATGGGCTGGTTGGGGAGATAGGCCCCCAGGCTTATTCTTTGTGGCCTTACCAGTGGGCAAGCCAGACATAAGATATGTGATGAGTCACACGATGACAAACTGGGACGTGTCTCAGAAGGAAGGAAAGCACAGAGTGGTATGGGAGCCTTTATGGGGACTCAGATGTGGTGGTTGCAGGGACTTCTTGAAGCATATGTCATTTGATGAACAGGGGCCTAAAGTATGGTGGAAGTTAGTTAGATGGGGAGTGGGGGCCTGAGCAGAGGCAAGAGGCAGTGCCGTGACTTTATGTGTATTTTAAAGCTTGCTCTGCTGCTGTGGTGGGGCCATGGTGGCGGCAGACAGCCCAAGGAGGGCTGTGGCAGATAACTTGGTGGGAGATGGCAGGAATGAGGGAGAGTAGCAGATGAATTTAAGATGGTTTTATAGATGGAGATGTGATAAAGGGGTCTGGACATGGTGGGCAGGGGAGTAGGGTCAAGGATGGTCCCCCAGATTCTGGCCTTGGCAGCTGGGTCTGTGAAAAAGACAGATAGGAAGAGTAGGATCAGGGGCCTTGCAGTCCCGGAACTTGGGAGAACCAGGAACAGTTCAAAATTCTAACATGTTGGACATTTTTGAAGAGTAGGGCCTGAGCTCAGGGGAGGGAAGAAAAAAGTCTGAGGCAGCCAGCTGGCTGTCTGTTTGGGGCAGGCTGCCCATTCCCACAGTGGTCACTAGTTCAGATGCTAGGGCAGCAGAGGTCTCTTGTGGAGGTGAGGAGGCAAGGATCGGTAAGGAACCCTGAGAGCCTGAGCTAGTAATGTTGCTTGCGAACATGTCCAGCTCTCAGGGATCCTGCAGGTAATCACTGCTTTCCAGTAGTGACTCTACATCCTTGTATTCAACATCCCCCACACTGGCAGCAGCCATTTTCTGTTTGTCCTTGATGCAGGTGTGATGCCTTTTCTAGGGTAAGAATCAGCACTTGTGTCACACAAAAACCTGTTTTTAAGCTTACCATGCTTTTTTCTTCCGTGGCTGTGGCGATGGGAGCTGTTTGACCCTGAAGTGCCTGACCTACATCAAGGGAGGATCTGTCTGTAGGATCCTTTTCTGTTGCTCTGTCCTGATATTCTGTCTTTCTCCTCTTATCTCTCACTGCGATGGGACACGGGGATTCCCCCTACTCTGTTCCTTAGATCCTGGCTGGCCAGTAACACCTGTTTATCATGGCAGGGGTGGAGCACCGACAGCTGCTAGACCTTGCCCAGAAACACTTCAGTAGCGTCTCTGGGACGTACGAGGAGGACACAGTGCCCACTCTCCAGCCGTGCCGCTTCACTGGCAGTGAGGTACGCCGCAGGAAGAGTGCATTATCCATGTGACTCCAGAAATGTCTCACTTGTTTGGAAGGGGTCCTGTGGTGACTGCCTTGCAAGCACATGTCCACACACATGGTCACATATATACACTCCACTCACATCAGCATCTTTTCTGGTCACCAGTCTGGTTGTCCTTCAGCTTCACCGTGTACTTTTTCAGATCCGCCACCGTGATGATGCCCTACCCCTGGCCCATGTGGCCATTGCAGTGGAAGGGCCTGGCTGGGCAAACCCGGATAATGTGGCTCTCCAGGTAGCTAATGCCATCATTGGCCACTATGACTGCACTTATGGTGGTGGCACGGTGAGTGTTGGAGAGGGAGGGTTCTTGGGGCCCTGTCTTCAGGGAAGAGAGGCATTGGGACTTAGGAGGGTGGGTGCTGACCACCCTTGCCCTGGCAGCACCTGTCCAGCCCGTTGGCTTCAGCTGCCGTGGCCAACAAGCTGTGCCAGAGTTACCAGACCTTCAACATCTGCTATGCAGAGACTGGGCTGTTGGGTGCTCATTTTGTCTGTGATCGCATGAGTATCGATGACATGATGTTTGTCCTTCAAGGCCAGTGGTGAGTGCCAGCCGGTACTGGGTGGGGTGGGGACCTTTAAACGAGGATAGTGGGAGGCTAAGAGACTCACAAACATGTCTTAGAATGCATGTTTTTCCCCTCTCTGGTCTTAGGATGCGCCTTTGCACTAGTGCTACAGAGAGCGAGGTAGCCCGGGGCAAGAACATCTTCAGAAATGCCCTGGTGTCTCATCTGGATGGTGAGCACTACAGTCCTGTGGAGAATCAGTGGTGGTGGGGTACATCCTGGCAGTGACAGCTCCAGAGTGGCCACCATTTCTAGCCAAGTTTGGAAGATCTTGAGGGTCATGCCATACCTTACCTGCCCACCTGTAGGGGTTTGGAGGCTCCAGATGCAGGTGGGGGTGGGCCAAGTCAGCAGCCCATGCTACAGTAACAGGTTGTTGTAGGCTATTATGATGGGGTCTTAGCAGGGACAAGGGGTCAGCCAAAAGCTGACTGAACTGGACTGGGTAGGCTCCTAAGCCTCTCCCCACCCTCACAGGTACCACCCCTGTCTGTGAGGACATCGGACGCAGCCTCCTGACGTATGGCCGTCGCATCCCCCTGTCTGAATGGGAGAGCCGGATTGCGGTAACACAGGCCCCGGGAGAGGTTCTGAAGGCTTCTCCTAACAGACCCCCTAGGGGTGGAGTATTGGGGCCTGACAGCAGAGAATGTTCCTTTGGGCATCCCTGGTATCCTAGGCAGCTGTCACCCACAGAGGGGGTGTGGTTGGAGGGCAGGGCCAAGGTGCTGATGGGTGGGGCCTATGGAAATCTGCAGCTGGGAGAGCCCTGCTGGGGGCAGCCCCCTCTGGGTTAGGTGAGGGAGCTTTTGGTCAGCTGGGAAAATACTGGCTGACTGAGGCGGGTCCCCAGGTGTCTGCGGTCAGCATGCCCTCTGCTTTGCCCTGCAGGAGGTGGATGCCAGCATGGTGCGTGAGGTCTGCTCCAAGTACTTCTATGACCACTGTCCAGCAGTGGCTGGATTGGGTGAGTGGCCAAGTTGGTTGGTGATCTGTGCTTTGTCCTTGGGCCATTCTCTTGCTTCCCCTCTGTCTCTGCTTCCCCAGTCCTCAGCCTGTACTGATAGCAGCATATTGAGGCCCCCAAGAGGCTCTGCCCAATAACCTGGTTGCCAGGGAGTTCTTGCTCAGAAAACCTGTTCTGACAGCTCCCAGACTCCCTGCCAAAGTGCCTCCATCAATACCCCACACCCGTCAGGTAACGGGTACCTCAGTATGTAGGGTGGGGCTCTGAGGGCTGGAGCATGAAGGGACAGGCTCAGCACCCTTGGGGGAATGTTTTCTTCCCTCTCTCCACTCAAAGCCTGTCCTTGTGCTGCTCTGGCCGGCTCGGAGCCAGGTGTGGCACAGGGCCAGGTGTCCCTGTACAGGCCAGGTACCCCACCCTGATGCCCCGCCCTATCTATCCCCACAGGCCCCATCGAGCAGCTCCCAGACTACAACCGGATCCGTAGTGGCATGTTCTGGCTGCGCTTCTAGGCAAGAAGCCTGTGCTGGCCAGAGGGCGGGGCCAAGGTTCATGGTCCTCTCCTCCCTCTACACATACCACCCTGGCTTCTCAGACCCTTGCAGGAAGAGGGCGTGCCACAGATTACCTCCAATAAAGTCCTGTCTTGAGAACTGCGTTGTCCTGTTGGCATTGGTCTCAAGTCCATTGGGCGTGGGTGGGGGAGCAAGAACTTCCCCCCATCTCCTGGATTCTTTTGTTTTTTCATAGACTGGTATGTTCTCAGCCAGGGGTAAGCGTGAGGGCTACAGCTGGAGGCCAGAAGTCTTTGATGCTTGTAGGGAACTGAGCCCAGATGTTCTTACTCAGCTGGCCAATTCCAAAAGTGGGACTGTAGGGTCCCTGGGGGGTATAGACCCTGCCTTTGCCCTGGGAGGGGTTCCAGTGTGAGTACTCTGGGGCTCATTTGGGAAGCTTCTTGCTGTGGGCCCTGTGCCTTCACCTTTTGGTGGTCCCTAGTTCCCTGGGATGCACAGGAGGGGTTGAGGGCTGTCCCTGAGGGAGCCTTATTTATTGTGTTTACCCTGGGTTCTGGGAGGAGCATAGCCTGGGGCACTGTTCCCATTTGGTTTCTAACTGCTGCCTGGACAGGCAGGGCAAGAATCCTTTGCCTTGATTTGCTGCTGACTCAGGCTCTAAGAATAGCCCTGAGCTCAGTGGGGCCCAAGCCCCCTCCCTCAACTAGGTCTGTCCCAGGCAAGTCCTGAGCTGCTGGCCTGAATATCCCCTCCCCATCTCTCTGTGGCAGCCAGGACCTGCTGGAGCACTTGGCTGTCTAATCCCCCTGCAACCCCTTTGAACGTTGGTCCCCAAGGCATGTAGGCTGGTAGGCCTCTTCCTATGTTCCTTGGTCCTTCTACAGTGGTGTTTCTTAAGAGGGAAGATGGAAGTAAGGGGCCTGGCAGTTGTGTGAGCAGGGGTCCTGGATCAAGGGTTGTTGAAAAGAGGGCTATTCAGGATACCCTGCAGCATCCCAGCCTGGAAACAACCCAAATGACCCTTACATCACTCCCACCCTGTTGCTCCGCCTGTAACTGCTTCCATAAGATGTCAATCTGGGAACATCTGTCAAATGGCTTCTAGAGCCCGGAAACAGACTGAGGAACTTGCCAGCTTCTCCTCCTGTCTAACTGGCAGGACAGTGAAGAACCTTGATGGCCCACTCTGGGGTGTTTGTAAATGGCTGGGAGGACAAGTGGATGTAGCATACCAGGCAGAGGGAACAGTAGATGCAAAGTCTGCTTCTGAGTCCCTAGAAGATAGGATGGGCGTTGATTTCTCCTCTAAGCTGAGGTCTGGCCTTCAAAGGCTACAGATGTGCTGGACACCTGAGAGCTTGATCTGTTGGGGGAGGGGCATCAGAGGTGAATGTGAAGAAAAGTGTCTTGGTTAGACAGATTCATCACAAGGACTCTGGATTCCCCTGGTAAGCTGCATGGTGACAGTAGAGATCACTGCTGTAGGAAAAGCAGGTGTGAGCTAGAGAGACACAAGTGGGATGGTACCTCCCAGCATGGCTGGAGCACCCTGGGGGAGGGGGAGGTTGTCAGAAGATGATTTGCCCTGCACTGGCCCTGGTTCTGGCTGAGATTTTGGGTGTCCAGGACTCAGCAGGATGTAGGCTGGAGACTTATGGAGCCATCTGGCATAGGTGGTGACTGAAGTTGGGGAAGGAGATATCCAGGGAGAAAGAGGTCTTCAGGGAGAGAGATGGAGCTCTGGGGACCCTACTGCCCTGACAGAAGGGGCTGCAGCTTCGGGCTGTGCTCTAGGCTCTGTGTGGAAGCTGGAGCCTTGGAGAACCATGCCCTTGCTCTGAAGCTCCACAGGAGCTCCAGACAAGCAGTTATCCTCAACCTCACTCCAACCTCCCTAACAGCCTCCTCTTCCAGCACTCTTTGAACAGCCCTTCCTTCCTTCTGTGGGCACCTCACGGTTCTAGTGGGGTTTGCCTGAACACCCTCTCAGATGGACCCCCATGTACATGCCAGCTGTGCCCTGCTGCTGCAGGGGAGGTGAGGGTCTAGGAGGCAAGGCTTTCCTGTGTAACGGGGCAGCCTGGTTCCGTGCCACCCTCACAGCTTTCAGAGGTGGAGGATCCCCAGACCCAGTCAAGGAGATTGACATCAGAAAAAAGGTCCCTGGCCCCATGGGATCACATCACCATGTTCCAGGATAGTTGGGAGGGTTAGTGATAAGAGTTGCTGTCCCTGCAGCTCCAGCTTTCCTGGGCAGTAGGAAAGCAAGAGCATGGATGGTCCTCCCTGTCTGCAGCTCTGGCCATAGCAGAGTGCTCAGGTCCTGGAGGAGTCCAGGGGAGACAAGTCCAACAGAAACTCTGCCCCCATTTCTCCCCACTCAGCCTGGGGATCCTCAGTAGAGGGTGTGGGGCCAAGCATGTCAGAAAGGGCCAGGTGGCGGTGGTGAGTATAGACATGCCTTCTGGTCTGCCCAGAATCATCCAGGACCAGTAGGAAAAGAAACAGGCAGGGCCCTGGTGGGTGCTGCTCTTTTTGGGGTGTCTTTCTGCCTTGGCTTCAGCCCCTAATTTAGAGATATGCATATACAAAGACTCACCTCCTCAGGGCAGTGGCCCTGATTCGAGTGTGTTTTGAGAGAACTATCCTCAGTACCAGAAGCCAGTCAGGGGAGGTGGGAACTCAGGCTGGGTAAGGAGAGAGGAATAGGGTAGAGGGTAGTAATAAAGCTACAAATGAGGTCCATGGTGAGGAAAGGAGACAGGTGACCCCAGACCCTGGCAGGGATGAGGAGAAGGGGGTCTTCAAGAAAAGTGGGATGAAGGAAGAGAGTCTGGCAGGCCAGAATGAGGATTTGTAGGTAAAGGGGCCCTGGCCTGGGGCTTGGGAAGTGGGGGCATGAGAAGGAGGGGGTGGATTCCTGAGGGATGAGCTGTCACCGTGGGTGGTCCCTCCACATCTGGATGGCATCTGCCTTTGACTGTTTCAGGACTTTGTAGGGGTACAGGACATTGGGGTGACACGTATGCATAAGCATAACTCAGGTTCTTTCCTCTTCCTGGCTCCCCCTACCAAATAATGGTGATGGGGATTACCTGGGTCCAGCCCAGTGGGACCTTGGTTTCCCCACGATGGGTCCCAAAGCCCACAACTTGCTGGGGGTGCTGCACTGCTTGTCAAGGGGAATGGAGTGAGACACAGGAGGTTTGACAGACATCGAGGGATTGTTGAATCACAGAAGTGGCTGGCGGGACCTATGGCCTGAGGGATTGTCTGGGCTGCCCCCCTCCCCCCCCTTTCCCCACAGCCGGGGAGGGGGTGTGTGTGAGTCATCTCCAGCTTTAGCTTCCCCCTTTTCTTAGGGCAAGTGCTGCTGCCCCTTCTATCCCCAGGAACCTGTCTTTGCATCCCAGCCTTCAGCAGTCACTTCAGTGGTCCCTACGTGATTGACCCAAAACAGCTAGGACCTCTGACCCTACATGGGGTGGGGAGGTGCTCTCAAGCATCAGTTCTGGCGAACCCTTCTGGGGGATTCCCAGAGGCCACAGAAGGGGGGCTTTACACTTAAATGACATTCGATCATCTGTCGTGGGGGTGGTGGGTGTCGGGGGCGGCGACCTCGCAGGGCGGTGGGTATGGGCGGGCAGCATGGCTTCCCCGCCTGCTGCTCCGCCCCTCGCGATCAGGGACTTTTCTCGGCCCAGGCGGCGGGACTGCGGCGGCAGCGGCTGGAGCGGGCAGACTCGCAGGCAAGGCTGGGCGGAGCGGCTAGGTTGAGGTTCCGGGGTCTCTGAGCTCGGACTTACCGAGTGCGCCAGAGCGAAGGTCTTGGCTGACCGTTTTCCCCATCCAGGATGAGACTGCACCTTCTGGCCGCTGTGCTCTGCGCTGGGATCCTGGCGAGGACGCCCCGAGTGCGGGCCCAGCACCGGGAGAGAGGTGGGCACCGCGCACCCGTCACCCGCGGCTCCTCTCACCCTAGATTCCGGATCCTCTCACTTCCACTAAGCCGCGGGGGTTCCTCTCAAAGTCGCCCAATACTCCCCAAACCCTCCGCGATCCGTACTGGGTTCCTCAATTCTCATCTTATCCCGTTTGGACCCCAATTCTGGCTCCCCAAATACCCCCTGGATCCCTTACCTCTGCCACCTCGCGCCAGACCCTCTAAAATCTTGCCGGCCCTCCGAGGCCGGACTCAGTCCCAGATCCACATTCGTGTTAGCGCTGCCCCTCCCCAGCGCCCCCCTCCCCTGCCGGCACGCCCCAACCCTCCGCGCGCAAACCTGCTCTGGGTCCCTCCGCGACTCCCTCCAAGGCACCCAGGTCCAAGCCGGCCGGGCTTGGTTTGCATAAGCAGAAAAGGCTGCCTGCCCCCCAGTCCCAGAGAACTGCATGTGGGGAGTTAGGGCCGGGGAGTGGACTCCAAGAAGAGTTTTTGACCTCCTCTTCCTGCCCCAGTGACCTGCACGCGCCTTTACTCTGCCGATATCGTGTTCCTGCTGGACGGCTCTTCGTCCATCGGCCGCAGCAATTTCCGAGAAGTGCGCGGCTTCCTTGAGGGGCTGGTGTTGCCCTTCTCCGGAGCAGCCAGTGCACAGGGCGTGCGCTTCGCCGCGGTGCAGTACAGCGACGAGCCGAGGTGAGCAGAGGCCTCCTCTGGGGCTGGGAATCGAGACCCCACCAAGACCCCTACCCCAGACAGGGGCGAAGGGAGCCCAGAAACTCTCAAGTCAGACCCCTCCAGAGATCAACACTGGGAAGACCAGAGACCTCCAGCCCGCAGCCCCTCTGGAGACAGAGGCCGGGATCCTCTAGGTAGAATTCTCTCACCTTGAGACATCCCAGGCTTGTGCCCCGACAAAGACAGGGTGTGTTTTCTTATCTGGAGAAGGAGACCCAAGAAGGGAGCCCAGATGTCTCCTGCCTGCTGGACTGTCCATGTACTAGCTCCTTTCAGCCCTTCCATCACCCAGAGGGCCTCTCCGGTCACTGGTCACTGCCCCACTGTATTCTTTCCCCCCCCACTGTAATTATTTAATTAACCGAACATCCTGCCTCCCCAGGCTGAGTTCCAAGGGCTCCAGGCCTGCCTGAGCCTAGCTGCAGGTAGGGGTAGAAAGGGGTACCTGGGGTGTTTGTTAATATGGGGGTTTCAGAGGTGGGAGAACAGGAACCACAAACCTAGAGGATCCTCAAAGGGACCTGATGCCTCTGATTCCACCCCAGAGACCTCCTAGAGGCCAGAGCCAGCACGGGTCCTGGTATGGTACCTAACCTATTGCCAACTCCCAACCCCACAGGACAGAGTTTGGCCTGGATGCGCTTGGCTCTGGGGGTGATGTGATCCGTGCCATCCGTGAGCTCAGTTACAAGGGGGGCAACACGCGTACCGGGGCTGCAATTCTCCATGTGACTGACCACATCTTCCTGCCCCAGCTGGCCCGACCTGGCGTCCCCAAGGTAAATCCCTAACCCCACCATGCCTCCCAAGATGACCCTAAATCTAATGTCCGAGGGAGCACCAAAATCAACCTCTGCACCTGCCCCAGGTCTGCATCCTGATCACAGATGGGAAGTCCCAGGACCTGGTGGACACAGCTGCCCAGAGGTTGAAGGGGCAAGGGGTTAAGCTGTTTGCTGTGGGTGAGTACTGAGCTAGGGTGAGGGGTCAGCTGGCGAGGAGACCAGTCAGAGGGCATGTGGCCAACTGAACCGTGATTGGGCACCACCTCAGGGATTAAGAATGCTGACCCCGAGGAGCTGAAGCGAGTCGCCTCACAGCCGGCCAGCGATTTCTTCTTCTTCGTCAACGACTTCAGCATCTTAAGGACGCTCCTGCCCCTTATTTCCCGGCGAGTGTGCACGACAGCGGGTGGTGTGCCTGTGACCCTACCCCGTGAGTTTCTGTCCACACTGCACACCTGACCTGGGACCCTAACCCCAGCCCCAACCTGGAGTACTGAGTCCACCCATGGGCCCATGACCCCAAACTGGGAGCATGACCTTGACATCAAGCCAAGGGTGCTAACCCCTGATCCTGTCCCAAAGTGCTGACCCCACCTCCATGTGCTCCTGGTCCCTGACCCCAACCCTGTCCCATGAGTGCTGACCTTACTGCCGGGGCACCCATGATTCCCCTCATCCCCAGCTGATGGCCCAACCTCTGGTCCACGGGACCTGGTGCTCTCTGAGCTGGGCAGTCAATCACTGCGGGTACAGTGGACGGCAGCAAGTGGCCCCGTGACTGGCTACAAGGTCCAGTACACTCCTTTGGTGGGGCTGGGGCAGCCATTGCCAAGTGAACGGCGGGAGGTAAGCATGGCAGCATTGGGAGGTGGGTGGTGGGGACCTGGCTGGGCAAGAGGAGGTGACCTCTGGCTCTGCACAGGTAAGCATTCCAGCTGGTGAGACCAGCATACAGCTGCAGGGTCTCCGACCACTGACCGAGTACCAGGTGACTGTGGTTGCCCTCTACGCCAACAGCATCGGGGAGGCTGTGAGCGGGACAGCTCGGACCAGTGAGCAATGCTGCCAACCTCTGACCCTACTCACCTAATCACCCACCCCAGTAACCCCTCCGCATTCCTGACCCCACTAATCCCTGGTGGAACCTTCCCCCAGCTGCCTTGGAGGGGCCGGAGCTGACCGTCCAGAACACCACAACCCACAGCCTCCTGGTAGCCTGGCGGAGCGTGCCAGGTGCCACCGGCTACCGCGTGACATGGCGGGACCTCAGTGGTGAGTGGGAGGGGTGGGCTCACCTCAGTCAGGGTTGTAGAGCCTTGAGTCTACAAGGCCCCATGACTCCTCATTTGTCCCCGAGCCAGGTGGGGCCCCGAAGCATGAGGACCTGGACCCTGGGCAGAGGTCACTATTGCTGCGTGGCCTGGAGCCTGGCACGGACTATGAGGTGACCGTGAGCACCCTACTTGGTCGGAGCTTGGGGCCTGCTACGACCCTCACTGCTCGCACTGGTAAGGAGGCTGGGTGCTTTCCTCAGGTTGGGGTGGGGCAGGCAGGGCGGGACACAGAAGCCACTGACGTCCCGTGTGCCCTGCGCAGAGACCTCCGTTGAGCAGATCCTGCGCCCCATCCTCCTGAGCCCCACCTCCATCCTCCTGTCCTGGAACCTGGTGCCTGAGGCCCGTGGCTATCGGCTGGAGTGGCGGCGTGAGAGTGGTCAGTGCAGGGGAGGCTGGGCAGGCAGGGGGCGGGGCTGGGCCTCAGCCGGCCTGACCTCCGCATCTTCCAGGCTTGGAGCCACCGCAGAAGGTGGTGCTGCCCTCTGATGTGACCCGCTACCAGCTCGATGGGCTGCAGCCAGGCACTGCGTATCGCCTCACACTCTACACCCTGCTGGAGGGCCGCGAGGTGGTCACGCCTGCAACTGTGGTCCCTACGGGTGAGGGCTCTGTGGGCCTGGCCGAGTAAGTGGGGGAGGTACAGGGGTCCCCGTTTGCCTCTCACACTGTGCCTCCCAGCAGGGCCAGAACTGCCCGTGGGCCCTGTGACGGACCTACAAGCAGCTGAGTTGCCTGGGCAGAGGGTTCGGGTGTCCTGGAGCCCAGTCCCCAGTGCCACCGAGTACCGTGTCACAGTGCGCAGTTCCCAGGGTGAGGTGGACCTGGCCAGCACCCCTCCCCCACCCCACTAAGGTTCCAGCCCTCAGGGTCTGATTGCACTCTCCCCCCCCATTCCCACACTCCTGGATCCCTACAGCTTCCTTCCTGTCTCCTTGTCCTCCATCCCCCTCCCTAGATGGCACCAGGCCCAGAACTATCACAGGGTTTTTCTGCCCACCATCTGCCCTGTCCTGCCTATCTCTTTGCCTGGGTATCTCCACTCCCTGCCCCATGTCCCTGTCCGTGGCTTTCAAACATCTGTTCCCTTCTCTACACCTGCTCCTCTGTTACCCTGGCTGTGACCACTGACCTTTCACCCCATGTTCCCACTCACTTCCTGTCCATCACTGACTTGTCAATTCATATCACTGCCCACTAATCCCTGTTGTCCTACCTCCCATGTCCCTTGTCCACTGATGTCTGTCACCTGCTTTCCTGTCTTGTCCATCATGGCTTCCTGTCATCTTGCACCCTCACCCATTTGCTACCTGTCAACCCAATCGCTGTCCACTGACCTGTCATCCCATGCCCCATCCATCACTGACCCTGCCTGTCAACCCCACCTTCTCCCTCAGGCGTTGAGAGGACCCTGGTGCTTCCCGGGAGTCAGACAGCCTTCGACTTGGATGATGTCAGGGTTGGGCTTAGCTATACTGTACGGGTGTCAGCTCGAGTGGGTACCCGTGAGGGTGACCCTAGCGTCCTCACTGTCCACCTCGGTGAGCAAAGGAGGAGGGTTGGGGGACAGCTGCCTCACTCACTCCAGTCCTGCTCCTGATCTCTGACCTTTGTCTCCGACCCCCAGAGCCAGAAACCCCACTCACCATCCCTGGGCTGCGGGTGGTCGCGTCAGACTCGACGCGACTGAGGGTGGCCTGGGGACTCGTTCCTGGAGCCAGTGGATTTCGGATCAGCTGGAGGACAGGCAGTGGTCTGTGTGGCGGTGTGGGAGGGTGGATGAGGGGAATGGTCAGGGTGTGGGTGACCAAGGGGGCAGGCAGGATCCCAAGATCAACACTTCCCTCTACCCCTAGGTCCAGAGTCCAGCCGGACATTACCCCCCGACTCTACTGCCACAGACATCACGGGGCTGAGGCCTGGAACCTCCTACCAGCTGGCGGTGTCAGCCCTGCGTGGGAGAGAAGAGGGCCCACCTGTTGTCATTGTGGCTCAAACCGGTCAGTGCTGGCCCAGCCCCTTGGCTCTCTGCCTGCAGTGTCCCTTCAGAGCCCCATGCCTCCCCTGTCAGTCCCCTACCTCTCCCGTGAACTCCACAGACTCCCCCTGCGGATGCCTACTATCTCCTCCCTCAGAGTGCCCGGTTTTCCTTTCAGTTTCTCTTGCCTCCTCTTAGGCCCCCTCCTTCTTCAGATCCCCTTGCATTTCTCTGAAGACCCCCACTATCTTTGCCCAGATTTCCACCACCTCATCTCTCAGACACCCACTGCTTTTTCTGCTGAACCCAAGCCCCTCCTCTTAGACTTACACTTTTTCCTGTCGGATCCCCTCATTACCTCCTCAGACCTTATTAGACTCCCACTGCCTTCTCTGTCAGACCCTGTCGTGTGTCAGATTCCTTTCACCTGCCACCTCAGCTTCCCACTGCCTCCTCTGTCAACCCTCATCTGACTCACTCACTAGCCCCGTCAGATCCCTGCCTTCCCCTGTCAGATGGCTCCCCACTAGCTTCTCCGTCAGACTATCCCATTAGAGCCCCCACCGGCAACCCCAAGTGTCTTCTACTTCCTTCCCTATAATACACCCTACTGCCTCTCCCCCCAGACCCACTGGGCCCAGTGAGGACAGTCCATGTGACTCAGGCCGGCAGCTCATCTGTCACCATTGCCTGGACCAGGGTTCCTGGCGCCACGGGATACAGGGTCTCCTGGCACTCAGCCCATGGTGGGGACCCGGGGCTTCGGAGGGTGGTGGAGAAGTCAGGTCTGGCTGGCTGGAACAGGGAGGGGCCGGGGGTCTTGGGTGTCCAGGTGGGGCATTGGGGAGCAGATTGGTTAACCCTGGAGCTGTCCCCATCCCCAGAGCCAGAGAAATCCCAGCTGGTCTCTGGGGAAGCCACAGTGGCTGAGCTGGAAGGGCTGGAGCCGGATACTGAGTACACGGTGCATGTACGGCCCCATGTGGCTGGCGTGGATGGGACCCCTGCCTCAGTGGTTGTGAGGACTGGTGAGCGAACCCTGGAGAGCTGCCAGTCGCCTCACTGGCTATCCCACTGCTGTGTATCCCTGACTGTTCCAGCTGCCCGTTCCTCACTAGCTGTCCTAGCCACACTAAGTATCCACTCAGAGTGACCTCCGCCCTGCCCCACTCTGCCCACTCCCAGGCAGGGACCCTCTCCCTTCCAGGGGCTGCCCACCCTGACATGTCCGCAATAACCTCCCCATGGCCTTCAGACCGCCCCTGTGTTGACCATGCCTGAACATGCCTGCACTGCCTGTTCTCTGCCGGCCACACAGTGGCCCCTGACCCCTTACTCTGTCTCTGCCCCTAGCGCCTGAGCCTGTGGGCACCGTGTCGAAGCTACAGATCCTCAACGCTTCCAGCGATGTGGTGCGGATCACCTGGGTCGGGGTCACTGGAGCCACAGCCTACCGATTGGCCTGGGGCCGGAGCGAGGGTATGGCCCCTGAGCCGACCTTGTACTGCTTAGCCAGGATTGCCTCCTCCAGTCAGCCATACCCAATTCTAAACCTTGTCCTATTATGCTTGCCTGGCTAGGGGGCCCCACAAGACAGCAGATACTCCCAGGAAACACGGACTCTGCAGAGATCCGGGGCCTCGAAGGTGGCGTTAGCTACTCCGTGCGCGTGACCGCGCTGGTCGGGGACCGCGAGGGCGCTCCGGTCTCCATCGTCGTCACCACGCGTAGGCGGAACTTGGGCCCTGGCGAGCCTCGGATTGGTGGCATGGATGGTTTGGGGGCGGGGCTTGTGCCCGGTTTGGGGAAAGGAACCAGGGATTGGTAGTGATCCTATGGGGGCGGGGTCTGAGGGGAGAGGAGGGATGAAGCCTGGGATAGGCGGAGGGGCCGGTTGGGGGCAGTGCGTGCGCCAGGATCCGGCTGGGATTGGCTCAGGGGCCCGTGGGGGTGGAGCCTCTGTTTCCTACGCTTTCTCTTTAAGCGCCTGAGGTTCCACCAGCCCTGGGAACCCTTCGAGTAGCGCAGCGCGGGGAGCAGTCGCTGAGGTTGCGCTGGGAGTCAGTGCCCGGTGCGCATGGCTACCGTCTGCGATGGCGACCTGAGGGTGAGAGCATCTCTGGAAGGTTGTCAGGGACCAGTAGAGGAGTTAGCACGAGGGCGGGTTGGGTGAGATGGAGGAGGTCAGTGAGAATGAGTGAGGTTTGTCACTGGGGGTCTCTGGGGTTAGTGACAGTCAATGAAGTGGATGAGATCAGTCGGTGAGTTGGGTGGGGTCAGTTAGGTCAGTGAGGGTCAGGGAGGATGGGCAGGATCAGTCAGGAGGGTGGACTGGGTCAGCAGGATCCTTGAGTGAGGTGAGGGGTCTGAGATGGGTAGGCTCATGTGCCCCACTCCTTTACCTTCCACTCTTATACCGGCCCTAGGTGGCCAGGAGCAGTCTCGGGTCCTGGGCCCTGAGTTCAGCAGCTATCACCTGGAAGGGTTGGAGCCAGGGACCCAGTACCACGTGTGGCTGAGCGTCCTGGGGCCGGCTGGAGAAGGGCCCCCAACGGAGGTGACTGAGCATACTGGTGAGCACACAGGGCCCACCCCTGTATTGGTGTAGCTCTGTCACCCTGATTTCCTGTACCCCATGACCCTGAGTGGCTCCCCCTGCCACCCCTGACCTTGGGGTATTGCCAGCATGATCTCCCATGATACTTTTTTCACTGCCCCAGGTGTCTCACCTCCTTAGATCCCTTCCCTCTGGGTTCTAAATAATACCCAGGAATCCTTGATTCCTCCTTCAGAGTCACCTAGAGTCCCAAGTACTGAACTGCATGTAGTGGACACTTCAATGGACTCAGTGACTCTGGCCTGGACCCCAGTGCCTGGAGCATCCAGCTATATCTTGTCTTGGCGGCCACTCAGAGGCCTTGGCCAAGGTGAGAGGGAGGCCAGGGTTGGGGGTAGAGTGGCAATTTGGGCCCCATGGAGGGCCTCATGTTTAACTGAGGTCTGATCTCTGCAGTGGTACCGGGGGCTCCACAGACGCTGCCAGGCATCTCAAGCTCCCAGCGGGTGACAGGACTAGAACCTGGTGTCTCCTATATGTTCTCCCTGACACCCATCCGGGGAGGTGTGCGAGGTCCTGAGGCCTCCATCACGCAAAGCCCAGGTATGGTGGACAGGGTAGGAGGGACCTCAGGAGGCAGCTGGATGGATCAACTACTTTAGTGACTTGGCTGCCTTCCTGCAGGGTGTTCCCATGGCTTGGCTGATGTGGTGTTCTTGCTGCATGCCACTCGAGACAGTGCTCACCGTGCAGAGGCTGTGAAGCGGGTTCTGGAGCGTCTGGTGTCTGCACTTGGTCCCCTTGGGCCACAGGCGGTCCAGGTTTGGTCCCAAAGACAGCCTTGACCCCTAGCTCTCCCAACCTTCTCCCTCCGCAGGCCCCACGCCAGCTGCCACCCCCTGACCCAATAGTAATTCATACTTTCTCCTACTGCTTCTCTGGCATCCAGATCTCCCCTGATGGCTGGTTCCCTGGCCTATTGTCACTGCTGACAGCCTGATATTTCATTTACTATCCACCCCCCAAGCTCTGTATTAACCCATCCAGGCTCTGTGTCCCCCCACCCACAGTCTTTCATTGCCCTCCCCAAACTCTGTGTCTCCCCCCGCCCCAGGTTGGCCTCCTGTCCTACAGTCACAGACCCTCCCCACTGTTCCCACTGAACAGTTCCCATGACCTCGGCATCATCTTGCAGAAAATCCGTGATATCCCTTACATAGACCCAAGTGGGAACAACCTAGGTGAGGACTTCAGTGAGAGCGAACTCTTGGGGCTTCACTGTTGGGAGCTCAGTGTCCTAGGGTTCTGATATGTCCTTCCTTCCAGGCACTGCCGTGGCCGCAGCTCACAGGTACCTGTTGGCATCAGATGCTCCTGGGCGCCGCCGGTATGCACCAGGGGTGATGGTTCTGTTAGTGGAAGAACCCTTGAGAGGTGACGTCTTTGGCCCCATCCATGAGGCCCAGGCTGCTGGTAAGGAGTGGGGCTGGTGGGGCTGGGGTCTTGGGGTGGGGCTGGCCCCAGTGGAGCTGTCATGAAGGCTGCTGGATTCCTTCTTAGGGCTCAATGTGGTGATCTTGGGCCTGGCGGGAGCTGACCCAGAGCAGCTGCGTCGCTTGGTGCCGGGCACCGACCCTGCCCAGACCTTCTTCGCTGTGGATGACGGTCTAAGCCTGGACCAGGCAGTCAGTGGCCTGGCAACAGCTTTGTGTCAGGCAACCTCAGGCACCACCCAGGTTTGGAAGAAGCCTGTGGGGGGTTAGGTAGGGGAGAGGACAGGGCCTGGGGGCTCTTGATAGAACTTCCTGGGCTCAAGGAGACCCTGTGTCCACAGCCACACCCAGAAACTTGCACAGTGCATTGTCCAAAGGTAGGTGTCCAAAGCTGGGTGGTGGGCAAGGGATACTTTTGGGGCTGGCCATTCTGACCCTCATCTGATATGTCTTTCCTCAGGGCCAGAAGGGAGAACCTGGAGAGATGGTGAGGGACTGGAATTGGTGGTCAGTGGATGGGGGGGGTCAGTGGATTAGGGGAAGATTAGCAATGCAGAGCTCACTTACCACTGTTCCTAGGGCATGAAAGGACAAGCTGGGTCTCCTGGCTCCCCTGGTCTCCCGGTGAGTGTCTCCCCACACCCATCCTCTGCACCCTGTCTAGCTTTCTGCCTACTCATCTGCTGTGTTCTCTCAGGGCAGGGGTGGTGCTCCTGGCCCCCAGGGACCTCCTGGAAGCATCATTGCAAAGGGCGAGAGGGTGAGTTTCACTGTTGAGGTTCCCCTAAAGCACTCCCCAAGTTTTCTCAAGGTTTTTAGAAGAGAGGAGAAAAAGAAGAGAGAGAATTACAGAGTATTTCTGGGCACACACCCCACCCCCGAGACTTATGGAGAAGCTCTGAAGAAGGGAGGCTAGTGGGGCTGTGAGGACCCCTAGAGAGGCTCAGTGGAAGTTCTGAGCCCCAGAGGAAGGGATTTTTCTCTGCCACTCAGCAATAAGGGAACATTTTTCTGACCCACTGTTCCACCCCTGCCAACACCCAGGGACCTATGGGCCAAGGGGTCCAGATGAAGAGCAGTCTGGGCTCCTCCACATTGTCCCTTCTCGTCCTCACCTCTTTCCCTCCTTAGGGCTTCCCTGGAGCAGATGGACCTCCAGGCAGCCCTGGCCGCCCCGGTACTCCTGGGACCCCTGGGCCAAAGGTGAGCAAGTCCTGCCCTTCAGGTCATGTGGTAGGCTCATGACATCATCCAAGAGACACTTTGCCTGGGTGGGGTGGGCTGGTTCTGACTCTGGCTTCCATTTACAGGGCTCCCCAGGGTGGCCTGGGCCTCGTGGGGAAGCGGTAAGGTGCCTTCCCTTCCTTTCTCTCCCACTGACTTCCCAGGGTTGTTTCTGCATGTTGGGGAGCTTGGGCAGGAGGGTCAGTGTTGGCCCCTGGGGGGCCACCCTGAAACTCACCCTAACCCAAGCATGACTTTGCTCTGTTTTGTCTTCAGGGAGAGCGAGGGCCTCGAGGCCCAAAAGGAGAGCCGGTAGGTGAAGGACGAGAGGTGGGCACCCAGGATGTCCCAGGGAGGAGCAGGGTCATCCCAGGCCAGACTCCATGCACGGCCTAAGGCGTGAGAAGAAATCACTTCTGACTGGGGTACTTCTGTGAGCTTCTCCTACCTCAAGGCTCCCATGCCCTGAACCCTGCCCACTGCTCTGTATCCCTGCAGGGGGAGCCTGGAAGAGACATCGGAGGCGAGGGCCCAGGGCTTCCTGGACAGAAAGGGGACTCTGGACCTGCGGTAAGTTCCAGGGTATGTGGTGGTGGGTGATGGGTAAGAGGGAACGAGAGTGGGAATTCTTGGGGTGGCATCTTATACCTTGTTTTCTCCATCAGGGACCCTCTGGACCTCGTGGCCCAGTGGGGGACCCAGGTCCCCGTGGTCCCCCGGGGCTTCCTGGCACAGCTGTGAAGGTGACAGCATGATCCTCATATGATCTTATGACCTCTATGTGATCCAGTGACCTGGTGACCCAATTTGAACCCAACACAATCCCTACTGGTTGTTCTAAGCCCATGTGACTCTTTTAGCCTCACCTCAATTCCATGACTCCCCAGTTCCCTCATGATTCTTGTAACCCAATTTGACCCCATAACCCCTCATTCCTTCTAATATTTTGAAGGGGGGAGGTACGATCCAGGGTCACAGGGCCATGGTCTGTTTTTCAGGGTGACAAAGGCGATCGTGGAGAACGGGTAAGTGAAGGTCCAGATATGCTGGGGGTGGCTTGGCATCTGGTCTCCCTAGCACCTACGGACCTGATCTTCTCTCCCAGGGCCCCCCTGGATCAGGTGTTGGTGGCCCTGCTGCAGGCGAGCCAGGAGAGCCGGTGAGAGGGCCTTGATGCTCTTCTGGGAAAGCTGGGACCATGTCAGGGCTGAGAGTGGAGGGGCCGGGGACCCTGCTGGGGAGCTCGGTGTGTGCTGGGCCTCATAGTTCTGGGCTTACATTTCTATTCACTTCCTTCCAGGGACTTCCTGGAAACCCTGGTCCCCAGGGCCCAGCTGGGCCCTCTGGACAGAAAGGAGAGAAGGTAGGAGGCCTGACCTCTTTGGATCACAGTTCTGGGGCAGGGGGTTCTGGGTACTGGGGAGCAGGGCCTCCCCTTGTCTTCCCACCCATGCATTTCTCCTTCAGGGTGTCTGTGAGGATGGAGCCCCAGGCCTCCCAGGACAACCGGGGACCCCGGGTCAGCGGGTAAGTATAGAGCCCGGGGTTCTGAGTGGCAGGCATTGTTCCCACCCTTACCCTCAACCCCTTACCCTATCTTTATGCTCAACCCAAACCAATGAACCCCCAAATCCATCTCTTCCAGGGCCTACGGGGACCTCCTGGAGATATTGGCCCCAAAGTGAGTGCCATTTGTAGGGACTGGATGTGAGGGGGTGATATGCTAGGACTCCCTGTGGGATTAGGGGAGTCTGGATGGTCAGGGGTTGGAGATAAGGGGTCTCTCCAGGTCAGAGGTTGCAGTTTCAGAAGGGAGCTTGGGGAGAGTTTGAGACATCTTGTCCAGGGTTGGATGGTCAAAGCATCTCTCCCTCCTTTCTCTCCTCAGGGTGACCAGGGGCTGACAGGGGCCGTGGGGGAGCCTGGAGAGAAGGTGAGTGCAACTTTGGGGGCTCTCTGGGCCTGAGGGTCTAGGACTGGACTCAGCTCTGACCTCCTCTGTTCCAACAGGGTGAACGTGGACCCACTGGCCCAGTGGGGCCCCAGGTAAGTCACTGACCCCAATGCCAGTGTCACCTGGGCTGTGCCCCTTCCTGGTTCTGACTTCTTGCCCTACACTCCTGCTGCATGCACCTTCACTCCTCTTCACATGGCTCCTCATCCCTTCTGATTCAGGCTCTAAAACTCAGCCCTAAGGACCCAACTTCTAACCTGAACCCACTGACTCAACCCTTACTGTGCTCACCTTGACTTCCACTGACCTGGTCTCTGCCTTCCTGCTGAGTTTGACGTCTGCCAATCTTCTAGATTCTGACCTGTGACCCCTCACCAGCCTTCACTCCCACCCCTCCCCCCACCTACCTGGATCAGCATTTCTGTCCCTCTTTCCCAGGGGCTGCCGGGAGTTGCGGGACGTCCTGGAGCCGAGGGTCGTGAGGTGAGTCTGCAAATGTGGTGGGACCAAGATGGGGCTTTTGCGTGTTCCTCCCCTACCCTTCCATTCCGGGCTCACCCTTTCTCCATATGCAGGGGCCACCAGGACCCACTGGCCACCAAGGAGAGAAGGTGGGTCATGGGCTGGGGGCCTGAACCCCCAGGTACCAGGGATGTGGCAGGTGGGATGCTGAGACGATGGGTTCCTAGGTGGGTCACTGACCCATCCCTGCCTCTATCCTCTCTCCACAGGGAGAGCCTGGCCGTCCTGGGGACCCTGCAGTGGTGAGTAGAGGGAGGATACCTAATAAACCACATGACCTTGGGACCCTGAACAGGCCCAGAGCTCTGACTCTCCGCATGCCATCACCTGGCCTCTGGCTCCTGGCTGTGATCGTATGACCCCATCCAGGGCTCTATGCTCAGTGCCAACCCCGTTTCCCATGGCCTCTGCCCTGCCCCCCAGCTGCGACCCCGTGACTTCTGGTCAGGGGCTGTGCTCGGTGCCTCCCAGTTCTGTATAACTCCATCCCAACCCACACTATGGCCCTGTGGGCCCCGGATAGGACTGAACTGTGTCTGTCCTGTTTTCAGGGACCTGCTGGTCCTGGGGCCAAAGGAGAAAAAGTAAGTCTGGCGTGGAAAAGGAGAGGGGCTTCTGGGATTGAGGTCGAGGTCATCAGGCCTGTCTCTGGACCTTCCCTGAAGGTCATGAGGATTGCAGCGTGATGGCTGGGGGTTGCTGGAGTCTGGGACTGATGCTGATGGTCTTTGTCACCTCCAGGGGGACATGGGGTCCTCTGGGCCCAGAGGAGCCACTGGAGCCAAAGGGGAGCGGGTGAGTGAGGGGGAAGTGTTGATGTGGTGGGAAGGTGGTGCAGGTGAAGCGCCCCGACTACTGAGCCTTCCACCCACAGGGCCCACCTGGCTTGGTTCTTCCTGGAGACCCTGGCCCCAAGGGAGACCCTGGAGACCGGGTGAGTAAAAGTAGGTTTGGGGGCATGACAGAGGAGGATGCCCGGGAGCCCCAATGAAGCCCTGCTGCCCTTCCCTACCACCTCCAGGGTCCTGTTGGCCTCACTGGCAGAGCAGGAGCCCCGGTGAGTACCTGTGACCTTGGACTCTGGGGCCGCCTCCCCTGGAGGGCTGGTGCTGCACGTATCCCATGTCCCCTCACTTCTGCCTCCTCCACAGGGTGACTCAGGGCCTCCTGGGGAGAAGGGAGACCCTGGGCGGCCTGGACCCCCAGGACCCGTCGGCACCCGAGGACGAGATGTAAGAAAGCTGGGGTTGGGAGGATTGTGGGAGATCATAGCCGGTATCGCTGGAGATCTTGGGGCTGGGGCTGACTGTCATGTCTCACAGGGTGAAGTTGGAGAGAAAGGTGATGAAGGTCCCCCGGTGAGACTCCTTCCCACTGTGGTTTCTGATCCTCTACCTTGAGCTGCCGTGGGCTGGGGGCTTTAACCAGGTCATCGAGCCCAGCCCCTGCCTCCTGCCCAGGAGGTGTCCAGGCTCATCTCTGCCCTCACTCCCTGATGGCACCAGATGGGTTGCCTGTGTCTCCTTCTCGAGCTCTCTCTGGGTGGGGGGGGGGTGTTTCCCCCATCGAGGCCTGGGGGTCACAGGAATCAGTGACCTATTAGTAGTGACCCCTGAACTTTGAGTATGATCCTGTGTCACATGATTTGATCCTCTGTCATTTGCCCTCTCCGTCACCAGGGTGACCCTGGTTTGCCTGGAAAAGCTGGCGAGCGTGGCCTTCGGGTGAGGCTTATTGGAGAGAAGAAAGGGAGGGAGGGAGGGTGATGGGAAAACCTGTCAGATGTGGGCAGGAAGGTGCTGGGAAACTCTGAGGGAGATAAGAGGTGATGGGAAAGTCTGGAGGGGGTGGAAGGTGATCGGAGACCCTGCAGGGAGACATGGGGTGATGGGAAGCTCTAGCATGGATTTTGGGGGTAATGAGGGACGTGAGGCAATATGGGAGGTGATGGGGGGCCTGCGGAATGCTGAGGGTCTGTCTCAGAGAAGGTGCTCTTCCCAGGGGGCACCTGGAGCTCGGGGGCCTGTGGGAGAGAAGGGAGACCAGGGTGATCCTGGAGAGGATGGAAGAAACGTGAGTTCTGACCCCTGACTCCCACCTCAGCCCCCCAACCATCGAATTCCCTGCCCCTGATCCTGCCATCCCTTCTGCAATATTAAGCCTCACAATCTTCACTTCCTGTGACCTCATCATCACCACCCCCCAAAGGCTACCAGGATCCCCATGAGTCCTTATGGTCCCTTCAAAGCTACCCCAATCTGTTGCCTACCCAGAGTGACCCTGTCCCCTGGCTTTCTGCAGGGGAACCCTGGACCATCTGGACCCAAGGGTGACCGTGGGGAGCCGGTGAGCAGGGCTGGGATGCCGGGCTCAGGGGGGTGGGCATTTACCTGGTGCTGCTGCCCGTATCCTGTTGGCACCCAGGCAGGGGGCTGGAGGTCAAGGTGGAGAGCACTGATGGCCATTTCCAGGCCTGAGCTGCCCTTGGGGGGGGGGGGTTGGCATTGGGAGCTGCTGCAGGGAATCTGGGGCCAGAGTTGAGCATGGGGGCAAACCTGAGCCATGTCTTAGGACCGCAATAATTTCCTTTCCCAGGGTCCCCCAGGAATACCTGGACGGCTGGTAAATATTGGTCTGGGTCTGCTCCTCTGTCAGCCACTGTCATCTCCCTTGCTTGCCCCTAACAGCTTTGCGCTGCATCCCCTCAGCCCTTCCGCTGCTCCCCCTTGCCCCACTGCCCCTCTGATACGGACCTCCTTCCCTCCCCACGGCCCCTCGCCGGCCCCTCCTCCCCTTGCTGAGCCATCCTTTTCGCTGTCGTTCTCCCTCCAGGTAGACACAGGACTTGGAGCCAGAGAGAAGGTATCAGAGTCTGTAGGCAGAGTGAAGCTGTGAGGACCCCTCATGCCAGTTCTGCCCCGGGCTTGCCCTGGGGCCCCAGTGCTAGTCCTCAACAGGCCCATTTCTGCCACAGGGAGAGCCTGGGGACCGTGGACAGGAGGGTCCTCAAGGGCCCAAGGGTGACCCTGGTCCCCCAGGAGCCTCCGGAGAGAGGGTGAGTGTGGTTGGTCCTGAGGGGAGGTGGTGGCCTGGGAAGCCCACCCTGACTCCTTCTTCCCCCCGTCCTCAGGGCATCGCTGGACTGCGGGGTCCCCCAGGCCCCCAGGTGAGTGATGCACTTTGCCCCCTCAGCCTTATGGTTCCCATTTTGTCCTCCCCTCTCAGCTGACTTTGTTCCCTCCAGGGAGACCCAGGCATCCGAGGCCCAGCAGGAGAAAAGGTGAGCGGGTGTCAAGGCTTTTCGAGATGTGAACTCTCAAATCCATCTCAGCCTTCGAGGCCCCTCACCACTCTGTCCTCCTCAGGGTGACCGGGGCCCTCCTGGGCTGGATGGCCGAAATGGGCTGGATGGGAAACCAGGAGCCTCTGGCCCCCCTGGGCTGCCAGTGAGTCACGACCCGTCCCCCCCACCCTTCCCTCTTCACACAAAGGCCCAGCTCTTCTAGGCCTCGATAAGCTCTGGGGCCGGACAGATTATCTGTGTCTTCTTCTGGAGCCCCGTTGGGTGTGGGGGTGGGTGGGTGTTACCGCCATGCAGGCAGGAGCTAGGGGTCCTGTCAGCAGGCATGTCCCTGATCCCATGACCAGGGCGAACTCCCTGACTTTGAGTGTCTTCTTAGGGCACGACGGGCAAAGTTGGAGACCCAGGAAGAGATGTAAGTAAGGGGAGATGTTGGGACACAGGGTGGCTCAGGGGGCCAGATATAAGCTCCAGCCAGGTCATCATGGTCACTGCATCAGCAACAGAAGGGGGGTTGGTCCAGCCCTGCTCTTGGGAGGGATCTCAGACCTTCTCTGCCTTAGGGGGTCTTAGGGCCCCCAAGTTCTTGGGGTTCTTCCTTGGGAATCTTAGCAGTTTCCCCACCACAACCCATGGGGTCTCTGCCGTAGGGGACCTCAATGGGGCCTCCCAATCCTGAGGGTCTCTGCACTGGAGGAGAAGCTCAGTGGGGTCCTCCCAGTGACCGAGGTATTCCCCAGGGGATATCTCAGTGGTCCCCTCAATCCTAGCAAAGGCTTTTTCCAGGGGCTTCCAGGCCTCCGAGGAGAACATGGCCCCCCAGGACCTCCAGGACCCCCTGGAGCATTGGTGAGTCCAGGCTTTCGTGTTGTCTTTTGCCCTTTGACAGCCCTGACCGCAGCCCTGACCTCTCTGTGATCTGTTCCTCCAGGGAAAGCCAGGCGAGGATGGCAAACCCGGCCTGAATGGGAAAAACGTGAGTGTCCAGGGCAGCCAAGGCCAAACCTACTGAGAAATGCCGGCACATCTACATAGCCCAGACGCATGGATACATACGAGGCACACACACACGGAGGCACACTGAGTTGTACTGAGCCCAGGCACACAGACCTCTGCTGATGTCCGCTTCCAGGTGCACACACACTCTCACAGATGTTTAATGAGTTAGGTAGACATGGCAGCTTTGCCTGGATGGACTAGTACAGCCGAGATAACCCATAGACACGGGTGCAGATGGAGACATGCAGACACGTTGGCCTGGACACAATCCAGGGGCACTTGCAGACACACTGACACACAGACACCTCCATCCAGACTTGTAGTTTACCTGCACACGGGGCTGCATGTAGATCTGTGCTGAGGCACCTCCATGGCCCTGTGACGTGTGACACAAGCAGGACATCTATACACGTAGAGATATACAGACATACTGACGGATGCCAAGACACAGAGCTGACTGTATAGTGTGTGAAAATATCTCAGTAAAAAAATAAAAATAAAAATAAAGAGACACACAACTAACTGTCAGTATATCAAGGACATGCAGACACATGTCCAGATCCCGTGTACACCTATATAAGCCTATCCATATGCAGACCTCGGCCAAGATGTGCAGATAGGCTGAGACACACAGTCACCTTCCAGACCCATGTACACACATGCTAAGACACATATGGACACAAGTGCGTACACCCAGGACCTGCAGACACACTACCTCAGCAATGCATGCATGTGGAGTTGCATCTAGAAACAGAGATGGGAGGACGTGTGCAGTGAGATGAGCAGACCCGTGCAGGCATGCCCTTAGACCTGCCCCAGCTCACTCACATGGCTGTTGGCCAGGCTGAGCCATGCAGAGGCATGGAGCTGCAGGCACAGACCTATTGTCATCTGAGATCTGCCAAGACAGGGGCTTACAGCCAGACACTGGTGAGTGTTTAGGCTGATGTGTGTTCTCTGCCCACAGGGAGAAGCTGGGGACCCTGGAGAAGATGGGAGGAAGGTAAAGCCCCTGGCCCCCAAGCTGGGATCTGCTCTGGCCTCAGATTGGAACCATGCCTGAAGCACCCTGTCTTCCTTAGGGAGAGAAGGGAGACTCAGGTGTCCCAGGGAGAGATGTGAGTGCTGCCCCTGCCCCTGTGAGATGAAGTTCCATGTTTCCGGGGTCGTGGGGTCCTGATGGTGGCTGCATCCTCCATAGGGTCGCGATGGCCCCAAGGGTGAGCGCGGAGCTCCTGGCAGCCCTGGAGTCCAGGGCCCTCCAGGCCTCCCGGGGCAGGTCGGGCCCTCTGGCCAGGTGAGTGTCTAGGGTCACCCTGGGATTGAGTGCACCGGGGCCACTCTGCTCCCACTGACTATGCTCCTGGAGTGCTGTGATCCTGTATGACCCCTTTGTTTTCTCTGGAATGTCTCAGGGCTTTCCTGGTGTCCCAGGGAACATGGGCCCCAAGGTGAGTGTGCATGTGTTGGGTAGGGTCTATGGTGAGGGGCAAACCGGGGCCAGGAGGGCATTCCCCCACCTGCTAAGCCTTCTCTGTTCACAGGGTGAGCGTGGGGAGACTGGATCCAAAGGGGAACAGGTGAGGTCCCCACCTTCTTCACATGTTCAGACGGCCTTAGCACCCACCCCACCCCCGCCCAGGCACACAAGTCCCACAAGCCAGGTCCCCGCAGCTCATGGCTTGGTTTCTCCAGGGCCTTCCTGGTGAACGTGGCTTGAGAGGAGAACCTGGGAGTATGGCGGTGAGTCAACTTCGGGATCTGCATGACCCCAGGGGCCTCCCCTCCATCCTCTTGCACTTGCCGTGGGGGCTCCCAGGTCCTGTCCTGTGGGCTTGGCCCCCTGCCCTATTGGGGGTTCTGCAGCCTCCACCTCGGGGAACCTGCATTGTGGGGATACACTGGGGAGGGTCTCCCAGGGGAACTTCAGTCAAGCTTTAGACAAGAGTTAAAGGTCAGGGAGGGTATTTCCAGAACAGAGTGGGGCAGGAGCCAGGGGCTTCTCTAATGTGGGCAGCCCCTCACCCAGACTGTGTCCCCAGAATGTGGAGCGATCGCTGGAAAGTGCTGGCCTCAAGGTAGGTTGTTTCAGTGCTGGGGGCAGGGCCAGGGAATAGTGGCCCCCGGGCTCTGGGACTGGGTGGCTGCCCCTGTGTGCTCTGCTCCTCTGACTCCTCGCCGTCCCCTAGGTGTCTGTTCTGCGGGAAATAGTGGAGACCTGGGATGAGAGCTCCGGCAGCTTCCTGCCTGTGCCTGAACGGCGTCGTGGCCCCAAGGGGGAGCCGGGAGAGCAGGGACCCTTGGGCAAGGAGGTGAGTGGTGGCTGCTCGGTGGGGTATGCTCCATGGCGGTGTAGCCCAGCCACCGGTATTCAGTCTTCTGCTCCCTCAGGGTCCCGTCGGCTTTCCTGGAGAACGAGGGCTGAAGGGAGACCGTGGAGATCCTGGTCCCCAGGGGCCGCCTGGCCTGGCCCTTGGGGAGAGGGGACCCCCTGGACTTCCTGGCCTTGCCGGAGAGCCTGGCAAGCCTGGCATTCCTGGACTCCCAGGTCGGGCTGGGGCTGTTGGGGAGGCAGGAAAGCCAGGAGAGAGGGTGAGCCTGGGGGCTGGCCTGGGGAGGGCCAGGAAAGTGGGCTTGGGAGGAGTGGGGCTCCCCATGGACACGGCCCTCACCCTGCCCTCTGCATTTCAGGGGGAACGGGGAGAGAAAGGAGAGCGTGGAGAACAGGTGAGCTGGGGTAGGGCTGCAGGGACAGGGGCCACCTGGAGGCTGTACCGGGGCAGCCATTTCACTTTCTTCTTTTCTGCAGGGCAGAGACGGCTCTGTTGGCCCCCCCGGACCTCCTGGCCCCCCTGGCCCCAAGGTGCTCACCCCAGCCCCGCCCGAGGCCTGTGCCTGCTGTCACCAGGAGGCTGCCCTTGGTCTCTGCCGCAGGAGCCTCCATGCGGGGTCTTGGACCCCCTGACCCTCTGTGACCCTGTGATCTGTGACGGACACATCTCTTTCCTGCGACCCTGTGTGTGTAGGTGGCTGTGGAAGAGTCAGGTCCTGGACTCTCTGGAGAACGAGGACCCCCTGGGCTCAAAGGTGCTAAGGTCAGTGTGGATCCCCTGGGGCCACTCCCTATGTGGCACCGGGGCCGGCCTGACATCTCATCCCCGCAGGGGGAGCCAGGCAGCGATGGCGACCGAGGCCCCAAAGGAGACAGGGTGAGGCTGCTACGCCCCCATGTGTCCCCCCCTTCTGTGGGGACATCCCAGGGCGGTGCGTGTCTGGCAGGGATCAAGGGCTCACACCATGACACTCACTTTCAGGGAGTGGCAGGCATCAAAGGGGACCGGGGAGAGCTTGGAGAGAGGGGTC
Source organism: Tamandua tetradactyla (assembly GCF_023851605.1). Taxonomy (NCBI): domain Eukaryota; kingdom Metazoa; phylum Chordata; class Mammalia; order Pilosa; family Myrmecophagidae; genus Tamandua; species Tamandua tetradactyla. Next base: position 37,685,032 of record NC_135341.1, read on the forward strand.
ACAATGGCATCCCGGTGAGTCCTGGGCCCGTGGGCCACATGTGTAGGAGCACGGCTCTTTCATGGGTCTCTGTGTGGGGCTCTGCACTGCCTGGGACTGGTCCTGCCTCTGACCATCTGGGGGGATGCTGGGTGGGGCGGGAGCTGGGATCCGAGGGCCGGGACCGTGTGGTTTAAACCTGTTCTCTCCAGGGTCTGCCAGGGGAACGCGGCGTGGCCGGGCCCGAAGGGAAGCCGGTGAGTGGGGGTGGGGGCGGCCTGGCCCGGGCTCTGGGGAATCGCAGCCCCCAGGAGCCCGCGGGCCTCTGCCCCCCGCCCCGAGGTATGCTGGCAGCTGTGGGTGTGCGCCTGTTCCCGGGGCGGGGGGCTGCACCTGGCTGCCTGGGGGTGTGATGTCTGTGAGAGGTGGGCCGTCTGTGTGTGGGGGGGGAGCCCATGTGGGTTATCCATGGGGGGCAGCCCGTGAGTATGTGGGCTCTCAGCAGCAGCTGCTGTAGTGAAGAGCTGGACCCTAGAGGGGCGGGGACCTGGATGTGGGCCCCCAAGCAAAGGTTCCCAGTCAGTGAGCCCAGCTGAAGGCTCAGCAGCCCCCTCTCTCTCCAGGGTCCACCAGGCATGAGGGGAGCCCCTGGCCCAGCAGTGAGTACCCTGGAAGCCTCAGCCCTCCTGTCCACACCCTATGCCCAATCCCCCCCCCCCCACCTCCAACCGTGGGCAATGCTGCCTCAGTTTTCCTGGTAGGGTGGGGCTGGCTCCCCGTCATCACACTCTTTCTGTCACCAACAGGGTGGGCACGGAGACCCTGGACCGTCTGGTGCCCCGGTGAGTCACAGGGAGGGAGGACCCCCTGGTAGCGGTCCCGGCGGGATAGGATGGGCCAGGCCTTATTTATGTTAATCCCTGAGCCCAGACTGATATCTCAGACCCCTGTCCCCTCCCACGATACTTTTCTCTAGGGTCTTGCTGGCCCCGCAGGGCCCCAGGGACCTTCTGGCCTGAAGGTGAGTACAGGAGCACATGGGTATGGGGATGGAAGGAGGCGGAGGCTCCTCTTGGGGTTCTGTTGCCCGCAGTGGGGCTGAGCCCCAAGTGCTCAGTCCATGTGGGCTCTGCCCCTGGCCTGGGCCCCGGGAGCCTCTCAACCATCGGTGAGCTCATGCAGTCGCTGGGCCCTTTGCAGGGGGAGCCTGGAGAGACAGGACCACCAGGACGGGTGAGTGGCCCAGCTCATGGGTTAGTGTCCCACGAGGAGAGGGGTCGGGGGTGGGGTTGGGCTGCCCTGAACATTTTCTCCACCCCCCTCCCAGGGCCTGCCTGGACCGCCTGGGGCTGTGGGACTCCCCGGCCCTCCCGGCTCTTCGGGCCTTGTGGTGAGCAAGTCCCCTATGATCCTGAGGGACACCATCTCCCTGCCTCGTGGATCCCATGTTCTTCATTCTCCTCCTTTGTCCTTTGCCCCATGTCCCCTTGTCACGTGTCTCCTATTACATCTGACTTGTTCTCTATCAGGGTCCACAGGGGGCACCAGGTTTGCCTGGACAAGTGGTAAGTCTTGGGGTTCAGGGGCTGGGCTCTAGAGGTCAGGGGTCAACGGGCAGACCCCTGACAGATCTCTTCCCTCTCAGGGGGAGATGGGGAAGCCAGGAGCTCCGGGTCGTGATGGTGTCAGCGGAAAAGATGGAGACAGAGGGGCCCCTGGTGTGCCGGTGCGTGTTCTGGGGGAGCTTGCTTTCGGCCTGTTGTGGGGGCCGGTGCCCAGTTGCGTGCCTGAGGATGAGGAGGGGAGGGGCGGCAGAGGCAGGGAGGTGGGGGCGTGCTGACTTCCGCACACTGCTCTGTCACAGGGGTTACCAGGTCAGCCCGGCCCTGTGGGACCCAAAGGAGAGCCTGGACCCATGGGCACCCCTGGACAGGTGATCTTTAACCCTCACCCCACCCTCTGTACCTACTTCTCCTTAATTTCTGCATCTGCCCCGGGACTGGGGTGGGGGAAGGGGGGATTCTGGATAACTCACTTGGCATTTCTTCACAGGCTGGGGTCGGGGCCCCTGGAGAAAAGGGAGAGAAGGTGAGTGTGTGGGAAGCCGGGGAGGAGGGGCCAAGTGGTGGGGGCCAGGGAACCCCACTTACCCCTCTCCCTCCTCAGGGAGCCCCCGGAGGCCTTGCTGGAGACCTGGTGGGCGAACCGGTGAGTCTGGAAACTTCGGTGGCAGGTGACCTTTGATCATCTGTTTTCCATCCGTTGTGACCTTCAACCTCCATACCATGCCCCACATTTGAGCCCTCGCCTCTTGCCTCCCTCCTTGAATCTCTGCCTGTGACCCTGACGCCTGGGTTGCCTCCCGACCCCCATCTCTACAGGGAGCCAAAGGCGACCGAGGACTGCCAGGACCAAGAGGGGAGAAGGTGAGGGGGTCTGGCCCCAGGGCCTGAGCACAGGGCAGAGATGTGTCAGGCTGAGTGACTGTCCCCCTCACCATCCCTTCTGTGCAGGGGGACGCCGGCCGTGCAGGGGAGCCTGGAGATCCCGGGGAAGATGTGAGTCTGGGGTCCAAGCAAGCCTGAGCCTGGGCTGAGGCGTGCAATCACGGATACAAGGGACAGTCCTGGGCTTGATTGTGTGTCTGCGCCCCTGAGCCTGTCTGCGTGGCCTCCACGAGCCTTGGCTTCCTCACTCCGGGGGGGGTTCGGGGGCCCTGACTGTGTCTCCTTGTGCCCGTCCTTGGTCTTGCGCCTCATTACTTCTGCACACCCACGTCTGCTCCTGTCTTGTGGGCCTATCCTTGGCCCTGTGTTGACAAGCCGCTGCCCTCCCTCGTGCTCCCTGGAGCTCCCGTCTGCGGTGCCGTGTAAGCTCCCCCGAGCAGACCCAGCTGGGCCCGTGTTTACATGCGCACGCCCGGGCTCTGTGCATCTGCTCACATCCGCAGCCCCGTATGTCTGGGCTCACGCACGAGCGCCATGTATTCGTGCTCAGCCCGAACGCCCACGGATCTGCGGTCGCGTCTGAAATTCCCTTGGTCTGTGCCCTCACGGGTCTGTGGTCACGCCTGCGTCCCTGTGAACCAATCTCCAGTCACGTGTCTGAGTCCCCATGTGTCTGGGATAGCGTCTTTGCTCCCCTGGGGGATACTTCGGACCATGTCTGAGGTCACTGGCCATGCTCCTCCCCTCCCAAGCGCTGCTTACTTTGTCTTTGTAGGGTCAGAAAGGGGCTCCAGGACTCAAGGGTCCCAAGGTACGTGGCCCCAGAGGGCTCTGCTGGGGGGGTATGGCCCTGAGACTCTGTGAGTCTGATTTGATCCCCCTTTCCCTTGAAGGGTGACCCAGGAGTCGGAGTCCAGGGCGCCCCTGGGCCCGCTGGTTCTCCAGGTCTGAAGGTGAGTCAATGCCCCGTCACCAGCCCTGGGGGCAGCAGACAGGGAAGGCCGGGGGTGGGGAGGAAAAGGGACGTCTGGGGCCAGTCTTCAATTCCTGTACTTCCACTACTCCTTCTGCCCTGTCTGTTTTAGGGAGATTCGGGCATCCCCGGTCCCCCTGGTGCTCCTGGCGTCATCGGTTTCCCTGGTCAGACGGGCCCTAGAGGAGAGATGGGTCAGCCGGGCCCCAGCGGAGAGCGGGTGAGGGGCTGGCCTCATGACCTCTGAATCCGGGGCCGGGTGAGGAGGAGGAGACCTGGGCCCACCTTGGCTGCTTCTGGTCTTGGAGGACAGAGGGGCAGGAGGGTTCCCGGGTCACTCTGCCTCTTCTGCCCCCATTTTCTCTGTAGGGTCTGTCAGGTGCCCCAGGGAGAGACGGTGCTCCCGGCCCTCTGGGGCCGCCTGGGCCCCCGGGATCAGCAGTGAGTAGAAGCACCACAAGCCCCACCGTGCCTGGTTCCCTGTTTGTTGGGGTCTGTCCATAAGGACTGATGCTGGGGACCACGCCATGCTGCATGGCTGGGGACAAGGGGGGCTTTGAGGGGCAGCGGGACCCTCACCTCACTGCCTCTGACCCACAGGGAGCACCTGGGGCTGCTGGACTCAAAGGGGACAAGGTAGGTGGGACAAGGCTGCTAACTGTGTTTGCCTGCTGGCCCCTCCAGCCCCCTGACGCTTCTCACCCCCTGACCCACCTCACCCCCACCGACCTCCCCTGACGCTCTGACCCTCACTGCTTCCCATGACCTCACGAACCTTGATGATCTTGTGCTGACCCCCTCGTTTCCCTCCTTCCCTCTTCTATCCTTGGTGTCTTCTGGATCTCCAGGGAGATGCTGGAGCAGGGCCGCCTGGGGCCCGAGGCGAGCGTGGCGAGCCAGGTGTCCGGGTATGTATGTCCTGCGGCCACAGCCTACCTCTGGGGGGCCACAGCGGGGCCCCCGTCATCACTGCTCTTGCCTCTGATTTCCCACCTCCTGAGTCAGTGAGCCTGCTGTCACCATCCAGGGTGAAGATGGCCGCCCCGGACAGGAGGGTCCCCGCGGACTCACGGTGGGTCCCCTGGGGAAGGGTGCCCGGTGGGGTGATTGGTCCCCTGCCTGGGCCCTCTGTGGCTGTGGGGTACATGCAGCAGCCTGTTCCCCACATCCTCTCTTAAGTCTTCCCTTAACTCCTTGGGGCATGTGTCCTCCCACAGCCCCTGGTCCTCCCCATCTCCCCCGGTCCCTCAGTCCCCCTTCAGCCACCCCCTGCGCTCTGAATTTTTCCCTGCCAGTCCCCCTCAATTCCCTCAGCTCAGTCTTCTCTCACACAGGGGCCCCCAGGCATCCGGGGGGAGCGTGGGGAGAAGGTAAGAGTCTGGGGAGAAGGTTCCTTGGGGAAAGGGAGGATGGAGAGGGAGCTCGCATCTCAGGCTGGGACTCACACTCTTCCACTGACTAGGGTGATGCTGGAACCGCAGGGCTGAAAGGTGACAAGGTGAGTGTGAGCATGGGGAGGGCAGGGCGGGAAGCCAGGGGGTGCCTGACTCCTCTGACTGCCTCCCTCCCCCCACCAGGGCGACTCGGCCGTGATCGTGGGGCCTCCAGGGCCACAGGGCCCCAAGGGGGCCACGGTGAGTAGGCCTGGTCCCTGTGGAGACTGGGTCTCCCTTGGATGTGAGAGGGGCTCCTGTGGGGGTGGGCGAGGGGATCTAAGAGCCCAAACCCCCAGCTCCTGACTCTGCTTTCTGACCCCTGATCTAGGGTGAACGAGGGCCTCGGGGCATAGATGGTGAAAAAGGCCCTCGGGGAGACTTTGGGAACCCTGGAGAGAAGGTAAGGGGAGAGCAGGTGAAGAGTAGGGGGTACGCCATAGAGGGTTAGGAGGGGGTCCTGTGGGCTGTGGGGGCTCTCTGGGGCTCTGTGAAGGCAGGAGGAGGGCTTCAGGGGGCAGAGGGAAGGTTCTGTGGGTCACAGTGACTCCCTGAGGAGACTGTGAGGATGGGGCTCTAAGGAGGCCCACGGGCCTCAGCACGGCTCCGGAGGGAAGCTGTGGGAGCTGTGGGCTCGGGGTGGCCTGTGGGGGTAGGATGGGGGCTCCTCAGGTGCTCCGGGTGCTCCGGGTTGGATTAGGGGCCCGGTGGTAAGATGGGAGGGGGCAGGAGTGTGGGGATCCTGGGATGAGAAATGAGCATGGGCAGGAAGGGGCGTGGCTTGTGGGCGGTCAGTGTGAGTGACACTGGGGTGCCCTGTCCCAGCTGATGGGCTCCAGCCATGTCCCCAGTCTCCAGCCTGGTCTGATCCTGACTGTGTCCCTCTCCTTGTCCCTCCCAAAGGGCACCAAGGGGGAGCCTGGTGATAAGGGCTCTGCCGGATCGCTGGGAGCACGTGGACTCATGGGACCTAAGGCAAGTCCCCCACCCCAGGCCCAGGCCCAGAGCCACACGTCACACACATCTGCCCCATGGGTGTCCTTTGAGTGACAGAGGGTTTACGGCCTGCCTTGATGTTGGCCACATGCGTCTTCATCTGTGATCTGTGTGTGGCCTGGGCCGGGCCACGAAGTGGCCGAGTGGGTGCACACCTGTGAAGGGCCAACATCCTGACCCCCTCTGATCTGTGCTTCCCACAGGGCGAGCCGGGTGCTGCAGGGATCCCTGGTGACCCGGTAAGCTGCCCCTGCTCCCGCAGGGACCCCCCTGTCTCCACTGCGCCCTCATCTCCACAGTGGTCCTGCCCACGTGGTAGCCTTTGACCTTAGAGTGACCCACTGCTCTCATAATGTCCTCATGCTATCCAGGAGTTCCTACCTCCACAGTCTGTACCCACACGGTGATGTCCTGTCCACACTGGAGATGACCCTTGTCCCCATGAAAAACTCTGCCCTCCCAGTGGCCCTGGCCTCCAGTGGCGACTCCCACCCCCACATTCCCTGCCCGCTAAATTTTGAGCCCCCACTGACCTCCCCTGACCTTACACTGACCCCTCTCCCCTCAGGGACGCTCAGGGAAGGATGGAGTCCCTGGCGTCCGAGGAGATAAAGGAGATGTTGGCTTCATGGGTCCCCGGGGTCTCAAGGTGAGAAGGAGCCTGGTTTTTGTTTTCCTCCTGGTCAGGAGTGCTTGATATTGAAAGATGGAGTTTTGGGGTCAGAGGCCAGGCACCTTGAGTCAGATGTCGGGGTGTCTGAGGTTGAAAGTGTTAGATCAGAGGTTGGTGTGTCTGGGGCCAGTTTGGAGATTTGGGTTCAGGATTAAGAGGTCATGGTATGAAGTATCTAGAGGTTGGGTTTTCATTTGCTTTTCTCCCTCAGGGCGAACGAGGGGTGAAGGGAGCCTGTGGCCTCGATGGAGAGAAGGGGGACAAGGTATAGAGGTGACTGTGGAGGTGGGGGGATCCGGGGCCTGGAATGCAAGGTTGACTCCTCTATCTGGGGCCTGCAGGGAGAAGCTGGTACTCCTGGCCGGCCCGGGCTGGCAGGGCGTAAAGGAGAGTTGGTGAGTGTGGGGCGCAGCCGGAATGGGGAGGGAGCAGGTGGACCTGGGCCTGACTCATGTGTCCTCTTCCCTAGGGAGAGCCAGGTGTGCCGGGCCAGTCGGGAGCCCCAGGGAAGGAGGGCCTGATCGGTCCCAAGGTATAGAGTCTCTGGGCAGTGCACATGACGGGGCACCGGGGGGGGGGGCAAGGGAGGTCATGGTGGGGTGGAGTCATGCGGGTTTGGGGTGAAAGAGGGTCGTGGGGGATTGGGGGAGTGGGGGATGGAGTGGGGTTGGTCTTGTGGTTTCGGGGTGGGTTGGAGCCACAGGGGCAGGGGTGCTGGGTTCTTGAGGTTCAGAGATGGAATATGGGGTGTTGGAGTCATGTACATCAGGGCAGGGGGTCCCAGCGGGTGGGCGTGGGAAGTGGGAATGTCAGAATAAGGGAAATAGGTGGGGTCAGGGCCGTGGGTGCTTCAATGGGTAGAAATCTTGGGGGTCCTGGACTGGTGGGGTCACAGGTAGAGGGTCTTGGAAAGTTATGGGCATTGGGCATCATGGGGATTGAGCAGCAGAAGTTGAGGCAGGGGTTCTTCACACTTCTTCTGTCCCTAGGGTGACCGAGGCTTTGATGGACAACCAGGAACCAAGGGTGACCAGGGCGAGAAAGGGGAGAGGGTGAGTTGAGGGCAAGGCCATGGTGAATTGAGGGGAGTGTGCTCTCTGCAAGTGGGTCCATCTCTGGGAGGCTCTTTTCACTGACCTTGACTTCTTTCTCCAGGGGCCGCCAGGAACTGGGGGCTTCCCAGGCCCCAGGGGCAATGATGGCTCTAGTGGTCCCCCTGGGCCACCTGGCAGCACTGGTCCCAAAGGCCCTGAAGGACTTCAGGGCCAGAAGGTGAAGGCCGTGCCTCTGACCCCTGACTTCCAGCCTCACTAATCTCTGACCCAGCAACCCATCCCCTAATCTCCTTGCCCCAGCCTCTGAACCCATGATCCCCAACTTTCCTGACTTCTGCCCTCCACTGCCTCTGACCCTGCTTGCTTGGTCCTTGTGTCTGACAGGGTGAGCGAGGCCCCCCTGGAGAGAGTGTGGTGGGAGCCCCTGGGGCCCCAGGCACCCCCGGCGAGAGAGGGGAGCAGGTGAGTGGGGGTTCATGGGCTTGGGGTCAGGGATTGGGCGACCTCTGGTGTTCCTGAGATCAGAGGACCCAGCCTGGTCCCATCCATTGCACATAGGGTCGGCCTGGGCCATCTGGCCCCCGTGGCGAGAAGGGAGAAGCTGCACTGACAGTGAGTGTGCCCTGGGTGGGCTCCGGGCCTGCTGCCCACCCCAACACGCTGACCCCCTGGGTCCTGGGCCTTTGCTGTTCTGCTGTCCCTCCATGATCCCTGCATCACACGCCCCATGTGCTTTCCATGGTCTCTGGGTTCTTCATGTTGCTTGTGGTCTTGTGCTCCCAGGAGGATGCCATTCGGGGCTTTGTGCGTCAGGAGATGAGTCAGCATTGTGGTGAGTGGGGCCCAACCCAGGGTCTCCTGGCTCCATCTACCCCAGCCCAGCACCCCAGACAGGGCCAGGGAGGCTCCCCAGGACTTACGGGCAGCAAGCAGGCAAGGAGACGGGCAGAGATGAATGGAGACATGGGCTAAACGGCAGAACCATCCTAGTCAGACACACACACAGATGGATGGACACACGTGCTAAAAGACAGACATGGTGACAGGACATTCCCCAAACAGAGACAAACATGCAGATGTGGACAGACACATAGGACATTGGCTGGTGCCTGCAGTAATGGATGTCACTCAAGAGATGGGCCCATTGGACAGACATACACATGGCACCTGTGTGGATAGAGAGATGACAGATGGACACACAGGTAGTACCATGGACATATAGGAAGACATGTCCTGACAGATGGACACACTTGATGAACAGACACAGAGGTGGATGCATGGGCTGGTGGGGCCACCGTATTCCTGGATGCTCCGTGTGGGCATGAGTGCAGGGGCTGGGGGTGGGAGCAGAGCTGGCCCCTCTTGGGCTTGTGCTGGCCCTGAGGGGTCTCAGAGAGTGATGCTCTGACTCTTCCCATCTCTCTCTGTTGCTTCTCCTGTCATTCCCTCTGACTCTGGCCCTTGCACTCTCTCCCTCCCCTTCTCTGTGTCTGCCTTTTTCTGATTGACTGCCTCTCCTTGTCTCTTGTCCTTGGTCGGCCTGTTCCTGACTTCGCTCTCATTCTCCCTCTCTGGGTCTCTCTTTCCCCTTCTCCATCGCTCTGCCTCCCGACTTCTCTCTCCCTCTCTCTCCTTCTCTCTGTCGGTCTCTCTGCCACCTCTCTCTGTACCTTGCTACCCCCATGTGTGTGCCTTTGCCTCCTTCCATCTCTCTCCTCTGTCCTTGTTCTACCCCTTCTGCCCCCTCCAGCCTGCCAGGGCCAGTTTATGGCATCTGGATCACGTGAGTAGTTTTCTGGAGTCCCTGTTCCTAGGCCTTCCCTCACCATGGGCCCTGCCCTGCCCTGCCTACATCCTGGGTCCTCTTAGCAGGGGCATGGCCAGGGCAGTGGCCCATGATGACCGCAGGTCCCTGGACCCTTGCTCTTTGCTCTAGGACCCCTCCCTAGTTATGCTGCAGATACGGCCGGCCCCCAGCTCCACCCCGTGCCCGTACTTCGGGTCGCTCATGCAGAGGACGAAGGTGAGGACAGCTGGACCCGGGGGCATATGCGGTGGGGCCCAGACCCATGCATGGGTGCTCCTGCATGCAGGGTACATGTCACACACATGGGGTCCACACTGAGGGCACGTACAGGGACGCTTTTGTGGACACACATGGGGAGTGCTACCCACCCACCCAGGGTCAGGCACGGGCAGCAGAGACACAAGCCCTGCTCACCACTTGCCCCATCCAATGTGCAGGCCGGGTGCCCCCGGAAGATGATGAGTTCTCTGAGTACTCAGAGTATTCAGTGGAGGAGTACGAGGACCTCGAGGCTCCCTGGGATGGCAGTGGTGAGGATGAGGGGTTGGGCAGCCAGAGATGACCCCTGTTGACGTCTCACTGATCCCACTCTGATTCCCACCGCCCTTTCTGACCTCTCTCCCCTACTGGCTGCAGACCCCTGCTCACTGCCACTGGATGAGGGCTCCTGTACTGCCTACACCCTGCGCTGGTATCATCGGGCTGTGGCAGGCGGCATGGGGGCCTGTCGCCCCTTTATCTATGGCGGCTGTGGGGGCAACGCCAACCGTTTTGGGACCCGAGAGGCCTGCGAGCAGCGCTGTCCGCCTCAGTTGGTCCAGAGTCAGGGAACAGGTGTGGACCTACGCCCCAACCCCAGCTGGGGACGGGGTCCTCAGCATGCCCAGATCAGCCCCTAGAAACCCCGGGTCAGGGCCTTGGGTCAGAGTCCTGGGTGAGACCTGGTACCTGCCCAAACTGGGGGACCTGGGATGGCCCTCCAGATTGGAAAATTGAATACAGAATCCCAGCTGTGGAGCCCCCAGTTCTGGCCCCCTTCCACTCCCTGCCTTTAAGAACCTAAGTACAGATCCCTTCTCTGAGTCAGTGCCCCCTCCCTGACGAGGCCTCAGACCCTTCCCCCTTGATGTGTTTCTTTGTGGCCTGTGTGCGGGGTGGGGGAGAAGGTCACGTGGCTGAAGGCTGCTCCCACCCCCCCAACCAGGTGCTGCCCGGAGATGATGAGCTGACATTCAGCGTCCCCTGGAGGAGTCGGGATCCTAGCAGGACCCGCTGTCCCTCCCCTTGGTGCTAGAGGCCTGTGTGCCTGTGAGCGTGCATGTGCATGTCCGTTATTTCAGTGACTAGTCCTGTGGGTCTGGCCTTGCCCCCTGCTGACAAACCCCCATTGTGGCTCCTGCCTCCCTGGCAGATGACTCACTCTGGGGGGTGGCTGTGGGCAATGAGTGGACATGACTGGTGTCTGACCTGCCCTTTGACCTAAGCCTGTGATGACATGGTGCTGATTCTGGGAGGCATTAAAGCTGCTGTTTTCAAAGGTCTCTGTTGTCACGATTTGGGGATAGAGGGGACCCCAGGGGGCAGGTTTCCCCAGGGGGTCAGTACTGTCCTATGTGGGTACAGAGTCTCCCTGCCCATCCCTGTTTACTGTCCCATGACCCTCGGGCTCTGGCTAGTCCCCAGAAAGGAACAGATAAGATGGGGACTGAGGATATGTCCTAGCTGCCCCCCAGGAGGAGATGAGTCACAGGTGGGGGGCTGCCTCGTGCCAGGAAACATGCCCCAGCCCCTACCCTAGGGGGCTGAAGGAGATAAATGGACCCTGAGATGGGGTAGAGGATCAGATCACAGGATAGCACCACTGGGCCTCAGCCACAGGCCGACAAAGTGGCCCCAACTTACCCCAGAGGAGGCTGGTACGGGTAGGACTGGTGCTGGACTGGGATGGACGGGGTCTTGGGGGTTGGGTGGACCTGGGGGTTGAGTGAACCGAGATCACTGGTCCTGGAATGGTCTAGGGTTTCTGGCTGATTCTCAGCCTCAAGTCTCCCTCTCCTTCCCTTCTTTAAACTGGATCTGCTGCAAGCTGTCTTGCTCAAAACCTCAGTCTCTCCTTTTGTTTCTTTGTGTGTCTTCTGTCTCATTGAATTTCTTTTTCTTTCCATCATTCTTTCTGTCTCTGGGGTGGCTTTTGCTTCTTTCTGTCTGTCTGCTTCTTCCATTCTCCCTCCATTTTGCTCTGTCCTGTTTCCATCTCATTCTCTGCCTCTGTTTCTTTTCTGTCACTCTTCTGTCTTGGTTTCTTGTGTTTCTGTCTCTTTAACTACCTTCATCTCTGTCATTCTCTTTCTCACTTTCTGTCTCTCTGGCCCCTCTCTGTCTGTCTCTGTCAGATTTTCTCTGTCTCACTCTGGCCCTGGCTCTCTTTGTGTCTCTGTTTCTCTCTCTTTTTGTACCTGACCCGGCCTCTCTAATCTCTATCTTTCAGTCTCTCTCTTGGTCTCTCCATCTTTGTCTCTGTCTCTGTTCATACCCTCTGTCTCTGTCCATGGCCACAGCCATGCTGAGCCCCTGGCCTGAGCCTGTTTTCTCCTCGCAGCCTGACTACGCGATGACCAGGTGGGCTCTGCTGGTGCTGATGGTCCTGATGTTGGGCAGAGACCAGGTGGTCTCAGCGACCCCTATCCCAGCTTTCCAGCTCCCCTCTCAGAACTGTCCACAGGCCACTCCCTGCCCAGTGGCCTCGGAGAAACCCCCAGCCACCACCACCACAGGCCGCTCAGCTGCCTGGGACTCCCCCAGCCCTGGCCTCCGCCCTGGCCCACGCATTACCCTCTCGTTGGATGTCCCCATTGGCCTCCTGCAGATCTTGCTGGAGCAAGCCCGGAGCAGGGCTGCCCGGGAACAAGCTGCTGCCAACGCCCGCATCCTGGCCCGCGTTGGCCGCCGCTGAGCCTGAGGGAGAGGGTCATAAGAACCAATGATGGGGCCATGCCTAGATGGGAAGACCTGGAGGGCAGCAGAGGAGCTGGACGGTACATCTGGCACAGGGCATTGGACAATGCTGTATGTCACCTGGTGTCACACCACACCTGGGTGCTCGGGAGTCACAGTGTGTCTGCCCAGCCTGGACGTCGTCATGTTGGGTCCCTGCCATGTGGAATCTTACCGTGTGTGGGCATTCCACAGAGCATCTGGACATCATCACGTGGCCACCACCATGCCACTTTCAGGAGCCCCAATACAGAAAGACACTGCATCTGAGTGCCATCCCAAGTGGTCATACCCAGCCCTGCCCTGCAGGTCTGGGCACCACCACGTGGGTCATCACACAGGGAAGTGCTGGCTGAGGGTCACATGTCTGTGGATGGTCCCAGATGGATGGGGACTGTCGGGGACATTGCCAGGCATGGATGGTGTATATGGGAAGCCTCTGGCTGGGGTGTGCATGTGGGGCTCAGTCTCTGTGACTGACAGTTGTGTGTACCTGTGAGTGAAGCAAAAGGGGTCTGGGAGGAGCAGGTGCTTGCCCCCCAACCCTGCACTAAGCACCTACAACAACACACAGCCAGACACAGGTCTGTGCACAGCCCTGCACACCCACACTTGGACACACGGCTCAGGGGAGGAGCTCAGGCTGCCAGGGCTATGGGCATCTCCACCCCTGTCTTACTGGATTGTCCTGAGAACAGGTGCTCACCTTTCTGAGCCTCAGTCTCCTCCTTTGCAATCAAAGCTGGAGAGTACCAGGTGACATAGTGTACATGAAGCTTCTGGCAGCAGGAGGTGCTCAGTAAATGTAAAGTGACCAAAGGATGAGATGGAAGAGAATTAAAAGTCATGTGCACCCAGGCAGTGACACACGAGGGCTGAGTCATAGCTGGCTTCACTGCTCTCTGTTGCATACCCCCTATTTCAGTTAGTCCCTGAGAATGGAAGGAGTGGCTTTTCCCTCATCTCACACCCCCAACTCCATTGCTGGACATTTTGGATAACTCTGGCTGGAGAATGGACCGGACTCACTTTCTAGGCAGTGTGGGCAAGGTTGCCTGGGATTGGGGCAGGCACTGTGGCCAGTACAGACAACCCTAGCTAAAGGTGAGGGTGGTCTCTGGGCAGTGAGGGCACTGTGGCTGGAGGGAGAGGCGGTACTGGTGGGAGTGGGGCTGCCTATGGCTGAGCAGGGACACTGACGGTGACCTCCATAATTGTAAGGAGGCTGACCCAGCAGCCGTGGGGGGCGGGCCTAAGGTGGGGCGGGGAGAGGCGGGGCTGCAGGGCAGGCTGAAGCTGTGTCCCCAGAGTCCTGCAGGCGGGGTTGCCCCGGCTCCCGAGACAAGGGGGCGGTGGCCCTGGCCAGTTCAGTTGCAGGATGGACAGAGGCACAGAAGGAGGCAGCTTCACGATGGACTCAGGACCAGGGAACAGTGGGCAGGGTAGGTGTGGGGTGGTGTGGGGAGGGTGGGGGGATTGGAAAGAAACATGAGGGCAGTGAGGTTGTGGTGGAGGAGACTGGGGGTCTCTCTGGGTATAAAGGTGTCCGGAGGAGACTTCAGTCTGTCAGTAACCTGGAGAAGGAAGAACACTGTTGCCTTACAGGGGAAAGGGGGCTGGGCCAAGGGGGAACTATAAATAGCCTCCAGCCCAGGGAGAGAGACAGCCAGCTGGAGCTGCCTGAGGTCCTCCTGCTCTGCCTTTTGCCAGCCTGTAAGGGGTCATGTTCATCCAGATCCCTCCAGGGGTCACACCAGTTTAAGGAGGTCCAGAGGGAAGTTTGGGGAGTTTTTGATATGATGTGGCTTTAGCTCTCCAACCAGCCTTTCAAGGGTGTCTAATGTGTGCCCTGTGCTGATTCTGAACTGCTCTGAGCACCCACTTTGTGCTCTGTGCTGGTCTTGAGGCTCTCTGAGTACTTACTGTGTGCCCTGGCTGGTCCTGAGCTGCTTTGAGTCCCTGTGTGCCCTGTGCCAGGTCAGAATTGGGAGGAACAGCTCCAGGGTTCCCAAGGCTAACTTGGTCCCAGGGCTCTGTATCCCCAAGTAGGAACCTCACACCCCCTTATAAACTTGGTCAGGGAGAGTCAGGGATGATCCTTGGCTGGAAATGGCCAGAGAAGGCTGGAACTCCTGGAACCTCCCAGTGAAGGGAAAGGGAAGCAGCAGAGAACAGGAGGTCTTACCGTAGCTTGCCTGGTGCTGTGCATGTGTCTTGGTGCAGGGCTTGTTTACGTGCGTGTGCTTCTGCATGTGCATCTGTGTGTGTGCATGTAAGGCCATATAAGTATGTCCGTGTATGCATGCATGCATGCTTGGCATATACCGCAGCCTGGGTCTATATGCCACAAAGGGTGGTTTCCAGGTTCTATGGAAACTGGCCAGCAGCAGATACTGGAACTGAGAGGATTTTGAGGACTGAGGACTGAAAACTCTGGCCACTGGGAGGAGGCCCGGTGGTTAGTGCAGTGGGTACCACAGGAGCCTTGAGGGCCAGGTCAGGCAGTTCATGGGGGTCAGGTGTGTTCACTTAACCTATCTTAAGACAGGGTAGCTGACTCAATTTGGGATACTCTGGAGGAGAGAAAACCCATAAGGGCCAGTTGTTTCTATTAGGGATTTTTTTTTTTTTTTTAACATGGGCAGTCACTGGGAATCAAACCCGGGTTCTCTGGCATGGCAGGCGAGAACTCTGCCTGCTGAGCCATAGTGGCCTGCCCTAGGCATTTTTTGATGCTGAGGGAGCAGAAAGTCAAGAGAGTATTTCTATGACAATAAAGGACAAAAGCACAGGTATGAGGTGAGAAGTACGGTGATGGTGCAAGTGTGGGAGGTGAGATTTTGAAAGGCTAGGAATTGAGCTGAGTCCATTATGACTGTATGCTGGCTCTATGACCCTGGGCCCTTCTCCTCTTCCTGACCCTCAGTTTTCTACCTAAGAAATGGAGCCATGGGATGGGAGATGGGGAACATCCTCAGAGCAGATACAGACCTGGCCTTGGGGAGGAGTCCCAGACTCCTCCTGACATTGACCCATTAATTTCCTTCCTCTTAACTGCATACAGGGACTTGGGAGGGTGTGTCTGGTTCAGCCCAGGGTCACACTGTTTGGGGAAGAGTGGGAGGTACAGTGTGGCTGCTTTTCCTGACAAGTCAGGCTCATTCTGCCTGGGTGTGGGAACGCCCTTCCCGGGATGTCCCTATGCCCCTACCCTGTCCTGGCTACCCCTCAACCCCAGCCCTTGACTAACATTCCAGGGGGGGCTGGGAAAGGGGCAAATGGGTAGGCCTGGGCTGGTGCTTGGGAGTCTGTGGAAGTCAGAGGAGGTAGCCTTGATTATGAGTGAATGGGGATCGGTTAGAGTATAAGCACATGGCCAGGGTGACCCAAGGATGGCCTTGGCAGTGGCCAGGAAGCAGGAAGGCATGGCTGTGTCAGGAACAGATGAGTTGCTTTGGGGAAGTTGGAAAGCAGGTGGGTGGTCACAAGGAACATGCTGCTCAGCAGGGACTGCCCACGGGTGTGCTCAGAGATGTTGAGTGGGTGTGAGGTAGGTGGATTTTTCAGAGGGAGGACGGGAGAGAGGAAGTGGTTGACGGGACAGGGCATTTCCCTGGGTTGGCAGCTAGAGTGGGTTTCATATGGACTTCTAGCATATAGACCTCCTGAACCCTCATTTCCTGTGATGTGGGTGAGACATCTGTGTCAGAGCTGTCTTAAGGACCTGTGTCAGGCTATGGTGGGCTGGGTCGTGACCTGGAGGACTGACCTCAGGTGGGGATAGGGCCTGGAGGGCACAGGGAGGAAGTGCTTCATCTCTAGCAGATGTCTGGGGCCCTGTTCTCTGTGCTCCTAGCATGTGGTTCTTGGCTTTGCAGGCATAGGGCAGAATGGAACTGCAGACACGGGGACCCTGCCACATATATGGTGGAGGACATGGCTAGAAGGTTGTGTGGCTTGGTTTTGAGCAGTATGGTGGGGGCTGGGGCAGAAATTGTACAAAGCTTCAAGAGGCTGGCTAGGGAGGATTCAGAGAGGGGGCAGGAGCCTGCAGCCACGGGGTGGAGGCCAAACACAGGGCATGAGCCAGAGCTTCCTGAATTTCAGGATCACCTCCCTTGTCCTCTGCCCCCACTGAATTTTCAGAGGCAGAAGGGAGATAAATAATATAATAAAATGTTTACGTTCATGTGCTTTAAGAACGTATTTCTCAGAGATTGACACATTTCATTGGTAACAGAATCTTGTAAGATTAATGACCTGCCATCCCTATTTTCCATATAAAGAGACTGAGGGTCCTTCAAAAAAATGTGTGTTTGAGATGAAAATTTTAACTCGTAGAAACGAAATCCAGGAAGCAGAAGTAAGATATTGTCAAGGCTTAGTGCGTGTCCAGAGCTCGACTACAGGGTTCCACAGCTTTGCTCCAGGTGTACTGGAAGTTTAACCAGAGCTCCTCAGCAGTCAAGGCAAAGAGGGAAATACAATCCATTTTGAGATTCGTCCTGTTCTTGAGATAAAGGAGCTTTATGTACTTTAGTTTGAGCAGAATGCCTCTGTGGATGAGGGAGATTCCCTAGGCTCGCAGTCTAGCGGATACAGGCGCAAGACCCGCGGGGAGGCCAGTGACTAGAGCACTCAGGGGACGTCTGGCTGGTCCTGACCAAAACGACATTATAGGTCACACAGGTCCCGCCTACACGGCACGCAAACCCCACTCTCCTGGAGCCCCTGAGGTTACCCACAGCAGGCAACTGGATCCTCGGGTGTTGCAGTGGTGGGACTGGGGCGCCCAAAGCGGGGCCTTTGGCTGAGGCCGGAGTAAGCGAGCAGTCTCCGACGACTGCGCTGGATACCTCCGAGGCAGGGCTTAGACAATCCGGGCCTTGAGCGGCGAGTGGGGAATGAGAGTTGGGCATGCGCATTCTCCAGCCTGGCCTGGGGAGCGGGGCTTACTGGCCTAAAACGGGCGGGTAGGAGAGTTGGGCATGCGTAGTCAGAGGACTGGCCCTCTTCATTTGGGGTGGAGCCTGCTCATTCTGGGGCGGGGCCAACGGGGAGTTGGATTTGCGTCGTCGCGGCACGAGGAGGGGCGGGGTCTGAGGGGCGGGACCTCGGGTGGCCCGAGGTGGCCGGGCTGTTAGGTCGAAAGCCGCGCAGTGCGGCTCAGCCCGGCCCCAGGATGGCGTCCCCGCGGGAGTTGACCCAGAACCCCTTGAAGAAGATCTGGATGCCGTACAGCAATGGGCGGCCCGCTTTGCATGCCTGCCCGCGCGGGGGTGAGGCGGGGTTCGCGGGGAGGGAGCTGCGAAGTGCACGGGCGTGGATGGGTAGGGCGGCCTGGGCGTGGGTCTCGCGTGAAGAGGAGACCGAGGACAGGTGGGGAGCCGGGACAGGTGAAGCAGCCGCAAGGGGTAGGGAGACGGGGATAGGTGTGGCACAGCAGAGGGGCAGGGAGAGGCGTATGGTGGCATCTTGGCTCTGCTGGGGTGGGGGTAGGTCTGGTTGTCATCACCAGGGGATTGCGCCGGCCAGCCTGCACCCTGTCTCATACCCACCGTCTGTGGCTAGAGGACGACTCCGAGCTTTTGTGGACATGCCCAGCCCTTCCCTCTCTCCCGTCCAGTGAGTGTCCACTGTGTGGTGAACAGAGTCTGAGTTGTGTGGCCTTAGGCGAGTTGCTTGGCCTCTCTTGAGCCCAGACGTTTTTAAAAGCTCTAAGGTGGACGAGTCAGGTGGAGGAAGTCTGCTGCTTGGCCTTCTGCACCCACCCCTGAGCTTAAAACTGAATTTTAGGAGGCGTTTTAGGAGACATTTCAGGGACATTCCGATGTGCTCAGAATAGGGACAGTGGAAACATTGTGCCATATGGGCCTGTTTTTGTGTCCATGTGGGTTTGTGTGTGAATGTAAAACTGGGGAGTGAAACATCCAGGAGACAATGTGAAAACTCATGGAATTGTTAAGGGGCTTAGCGCTCCTGGTGTCTTCATGTTTAATTCCCCTTTTCGACTTTCTGTCCTTAGGTAACCCTTCTTCCTTTTTACCAGGAAAGAGAAAGATTTGTTTCACGCGTAACTGAGACATTGTTATGAATTTGCAAGTTGGCAAGGACCTCTGAGAACATCTAGTCAACCCATGGCACAGATATGGAAATGAAGATGAGGAGATTATGTGATGTGTTAGGTTCTCCCTGTACTCCTCTGCTTGACCATGATAAGGGAGGGGAGAGGTGCTTGACAGACTTCAAGGCCCGGCTGATAGCGGTGACTCTGACCATGGTGTGAGCTCTGGAGGAGGAGCATTGTATGTCTCTAACCATGCTGTGGGTCCTGGTGAGGAGCTGAAGTTGTGATCTGCTCTTGGCCCTGGGGTCATGGCTGTCCACTGTCCACACTCTGAGTTCTGAGGGGCTATGGGATTGCCCTGCCCAGCCCTCTTTCAAGACTTTTCTGATGTGGAGGTCAAGGCACCTCTCTCTTGTGTTGCTCATCAGTCTGTGTTAGGGCAGTGGGATCTTAATTAGGTGGTAACTATTATTACGTAAAGGGAAAGAAATGAGAACCCAAATTTTGGAGGCAGGAACACTTGAGCTGTGTTCTTGATCACCTGCATGACCTCCGTAAGGAAGTGACCCTCTAAGCCGCAGGTTCCCCATCTGTATCATGGGAATAGTCATTACCTCTGTTCTGTGAAGCTGCTGTGAGCCTCAAACAAGTAGGTGTTCAATGAGCAGTAGCAGGTAGTTCTGTCATCACCACCCTCTCTTTGCTCCCCATGACCTTAGTTAGGTCTGAAGCATCAACTCTGACTGGGAAGGAAAGTGGACCTGCCCAGGTCTCACAGCTCCTAGGGCCACAAAGCCTGGGGCAGGACCTGTGTTTCTCCAGATTCCAAGTATAGGATAAAACGTGGCTCTGGTCTGAGCAGGAGGGCCTGTGCCAGCAGAGCTTGAGGGTGTTGGAGTGGGTGGGGCTATGGGCTGGTCCAGCACAGGTGATCAGATTCCAGGTCTGGCCATAGTGCCTCAACGCCTCTGTCCTGTCCAGGCCCACATGGGTCAACATATTCTGGGGCTCTTTGATGAGGGCAAGAGAATTGGGGCTTGTGGGACCAGGGGGCTCAGAGGAGCACTGGCCTGGGAATCAGGAAGCTGGACTCCTACTCCATTCCTGCTCAGCCTACTCTGCTCTCTTGGCCACATTCCACCTTATCTCTGGGTCCAATATCCTCTTCTGCTGCAGAGCTTGTTTGACCATCCTGGGTTCCCAGATGTCTTTTTTTTTTTTTTTTTTTTCTTTTTTCCAGATACCTTAATACCCTGGACCCTGTTTATGATATTTCTCCCAGTCAAACTCCATGTTCTAGAAAATGATCTCCTAACTTGCATTTGATAAGGAGTAACTAATTTCTCCTGTTCTATTCATGAGTGATATAACTCCCTAACTGAGCTTCTGGCTGGGGAGATGGGTGGGACAGCCAACTCAGAGCAGAGGCTGCCCACCTGGGGCTATGAGCAGTGTTGTAAATGGTGGCTCCTGGTGACTATGCCTTCCGCCCTGCTTTTGAAGGTCCTTGGCTCTCTCAGCTCTCAAATGTGAGACATCTAAATTGGGGTTTAAAATGCGTTTTTGGCTTTAGAACATCCCATCAAAGATTTACTTCTTCCATTTCCCAGATCATCTCTCATATAACCTGTCATCTTCATGAGTAGTTTCTTTCTAACTGTGTGGAAGGTTGCTTTTGACTGCAGGTTTTAGGAGTGTTACCTGCCTGTGCAGACTTGCTCAGGTGGCTTTTGGTTGGGATGGCGATTTTTGCCTCTACTTTGGGCAGCACAGAGCACCAGGTCCAGTTGGGGAGATGGATTGATGACAGTAACCAGGAGACTGCAGTGAAAGCTGTGATGGGGAAAGTATAGGCCCTAAGGCTTCCTGGAAGAGGAGGTAGTACCTAAGAGGCCAAAGATGAGACCTGCAGTTTGTCTGGAGGTGTGGGCCTCAGGCAAGGCCCCTGGAGTTTACAGCAGGGAGTTGATTGAGCAGTGAAAGAATGTGGACTTGTCTGTGCATTGCCTTTGCCTTCCAGACCCTACATTTGTTCCGAGGTGTACTCTGTGTATTGTGGGCCTGTGCCCGGGTTTGAGGATCACAAGGACAGGTGAGGACCGTGGTGGGGTGGGTAGAAGCAGAGCCATGGCTGGTCTGGTTTGGGCTCTGAGGTGGGTATGTGAGCTAGCTCTAGGGTTTAGTCTCAGCAAGTCAGGACATCTGGGTCTTTTGACAGAGGAATGTCCTGTGCCTTCTCCACTCCCACTCTCCACGAGCAGTTCTTCCCCCGCTTCATAAAGTTCAGAGCCAAACACATGAGGGCTATCATTGGCCCCTCAGCTTGAACTGTGGGAGCTCTGGGTTTGGATGGGGCAGGAGATGAAGAGGAGAACTAGGAAGCATGACAGCATTTGTCTAATGGTTCTTCTCAGCCAAATGGTGGCAAGATTCTTCCTGGGTAAGGACATAATTGGTGAGTGCATGGAAGAACAAGAGAGATGACCTCCTTCAGTCACCCCTGAGGGGGGCCATGATGCTGAGTTGCTTAATTTTAAAGAACTCTTCCTATCCCTGCCTGGCTGGAAGGAGGTGGGAGCAGGTGTGGTTTGGAAATTGGCCTTGGAACCCACTCCAGGGACTCGTGGTTACCCCTTCCATGATGCCATGTGTGGCCCAGGCCTCTTGGCTCCTAGAACTCTGTGATCTTGAGCAAATTTATGGAAGGGGAATGAGGAGGGAGGCTGTGTTGACATGAGTCCAGATTTCCTTTCGCACATGCTCTGAGTTATAAAGGGTGTGTTCTGCTCTCCTGTGTGCTTAGTATAGAGGCCCATGCAGGCTCAAAATCTGGCTGCATACTACAACCCCTTGGCCCGTGTGCCCTCTGTTTCAGAGGTTTTAATGTGTTCCCTCTTTGTGTACCTCAGTTTGTACTTTCTCCATTCCTGGGCGTACTGTATAGTTGTAAGACTAGCTGTTGTGAATTCACTTGTACTTTGGTTTTTCTTTTTGGTTATTTCCTTGGATGCTTATCTCAAGGAGCAGAGGTGATGAGTAATTTATTGCTCTTTTTAAACTCCCAGACCTTATTTGCTGCCCTGCCCACCTTGAGCTGTGTGTGTGTGTGTGTGTGTTGTGGTGCAGGGGGAGGGGCGATGCTGTCACCAAATACTGTGCAAGGGGCCCAGGGGCATCTCTGGGAAGATAGAAGATGTGACGGTGAGTGCAGAACTCCAGTGCTGCCCCTGGAGAGTCATGGGAAGGGGCCTTATCACAAGGAGCAGGGCTGGTGCAAGTTCTTCCCCCTGGTTAGTGACTGATGCACTGCAGTTAGTTTGCTTGAGAGCCCTGGCCAGCCAGCTAGAACTGTGCCAGCAGCTCAGACCCCAGCTGTCTGCCAGTCATATGGAGCACAGGGCCTTGCCTAATTTATTTTTCTCTCACCTTAGCTAGTGTTGAGGTTTTTCTGCAAGTCTCTTTATTCTTGTTCACTGTTGACCTGTGTTCTGTGTTCAGGATTCCTTCCCTCCCTTCCCCTGGGGCCTGTGGTTTGGGTTGCATTTGCCCAAAAGGCCATGCGTTGGGATGAGGCATCCCCCACTGGCAAACAGGGCCCTTTGCTTCTCCACAGGGCCTGCTTGGGGACAGGTGCCTCCACGTCCCTAGGATGTTTGATGCTGAGGTACAGCTGCATCCTTAGACATGCTGCCAGGGTGGGACAAGGGACATAGACTCCCTGAGGTACTCAGGATTTTACATGGAGATAGTGTGAAACTCACTGAGGGATTATCATCCCATTTTACAGGAATTAAGGCCTGGAGTTGCCAAATAAGTATTAGAGTCAAGATCAGAACTCAGGCCTGTCTACCTCCTGATCCCTGTGGAGTGAGTTGCTACACAGTGTGTTATAAAAACAGGCTCAGGCACAGGAGAAACTTTCAGCAAATGACCACTTTTAGCAAATGTCCAAAAAAAGCAGGGGAAAAGATCCCATTGTGACCAGTCTCCTGGGGAGGAGACTGCTCCCATCAGGGTCCATGCATGGCAGCTCCACATGGCCCACATTGCATTGGAGAAGTGAGAAATATCTGTGCATATGAGTATTGAGTATTTGTACTCTCAGGGGGAGTGGCTCCTGCCACTGAGAATTCCTGTCTTTATAAGCATCTGGGACTGCTTATTCCTGGTTTCCAGTTTAAGATCTGGTCCAGCCTTCTCAGTAGACCTAACATCTCTCTGGAATTGTGAAATGAAAACAGTTTGAAACTTTATCAAGCAATAGAAGAGGAGGTGGATTTGTTGAGAGCTGGGAGATGGCCACTGAGCTGTATGACTTCCCCAGCAGTCCCCACACAAGGCTGCCCTGGGGCCTCTGCTTCCAGTAAGGAAGACAACTTGAAGGGTACACAGAGAAGCATGAAGGTGCCACAGAAAAAGGACTCATGGAAGAAGCCCAGCAGGCTATCCTAAGGAGATCTACCAGCTGATGGCACTTAAAGGGCCGGGTGGGGGGCAGTATAGTGACAGGTCCCTGCATCTATCCATCCTTCTGTGTGCTATGATTCAGGGATTGATGAAAGGGAAGTACCCTGAGACTGCCCTGAAATCTGAGCTCGTCACATGAGGCTACAGTTCTGCTGCTTAGTGTCTGTGTGGGAATACAGGTACTGTCTTTAGACCCCATCCCTACCTCCAGCTTTGGCACCTTCTCTGGCTGGCACCCTGATCTGGTGGCATGTGAGATGGTGGGGGTAGGCTGCCAAAGAAACCATCCTTGTGGGGTGTCGACCTGGGTCTCCGTCTCAGTCCTCTGCGGCTCTGCCCTGGCCCTCACGCTAGATGCCCCGTCACCCCTCTAGCCCTTAATTCCTGAGCACTGATTCTGTGCCTGGTCCAGGAACAGAGCCGAATGGCTCAGACACTGTTCAAACGCTGCAGGGCTGCTTTTACTCCACGTGACCAGTTCCAGGGTGATGAGACACATAAGTGAGATGCCGAGGACTTAGGGTACACAGAGAGGCATGAAGGTGCTTCGGAAAAGGGACTCATGGAAGAAGCAGCTTTTGAACTGGACTTGTTGAAGGGAAATTCACCACTGGGAGAGAAGCAGTGGGACTGTATGTACTGGAAATACTGAATGATTAATGAAGCAGGGTGAGAGTCGGGTTGTAAGATGAGGGTATATCTGGGTCAAGGCAGAGCACTGAACACTCTGCTAGGTTTTAGCTCTGTCCTGTTTGTGGCAGGGAACTCCTTAGCAGTGTATAGCAGGTTGAGCTTCTTTTCTGGTAGTGCACAGCAGATGAGAAGGGCTGGGGACACCCCATTGCATCTGTCAAAGCCCAAACAGGCCTGGGAAAGTGGCTTGAGCTCAGGGTCTGGGGACCCTCAGGAAACTGTCTCATGTAAGGAGAGCAGGAAGGCACTTGTATGCCCAGATTTGTGCCCGAGGCTGAGAGGAAGAGGCCCCTGGGAGGGTTCCTCCTGGTCTGACCCCTGTGCCTCTCTGTCTTTCAGTTTGCATGACCAACTGCCCCACACTCATTGTCATGGTGGGCCTGCCTGCCAGGGGCAAGACCTACATCTCCAAGAAGCTGACCCGCTACCTGAACTGGATCGGTGTGCCCACGCGGGGTGAGGCTGGCCTGGCTGCTCAAGGCAATGGGGCTTTATGGGGAGGAAAAGAGAGAAAGCTACAGTGTGGGGAGGGTCTGGGCCTGGGGGAGGTGGGTGGGAGTCAGGAGCTGGCAAGGGTTGCTATTGCTGTGAAAAGCTGAATTTCTCTTTTCCCCTAGAATTCAATGTTGGTCAGTATCGCCGGGACATGGTCAAGACATATAAATCTTTTAAGTTTTTCCTTCCAGACAATGAAGAAGGCCTAAAAATCAGGAAGTAAGTGTGTTTGTGTCTTTATGTGTGTGCATGGGAGGTGGGGGTGACTGTCAAGAGGGCTAACAAATTGCTTCCCATTTATCAAGGTCCTTGAAGTCCCTGGAGCCAAGTTGCTCGTTAATAACCGAGTTGCTCCTGGACCCTGTTGCTCCTGGGCTGTGTGACCTATCAAGATGCGATGAGGGTTGAGAATGAGGAGATAGGGTGTGTGAGTCTGCTGGTGGCTGGCCCTGCCCTGGGGTTAATGAGCCGTTGGTAACAACATCCTCTGGGAACTGAGCACAGAACTGAAGGGAGATGAGAAAGGCTTGGGCAAGAGTCTAACTTAGCTGGCACAGATCAGGGACTGGCTGCATGGAGGCCATACTCAGTTGCCCCAGAACTAGTGTGGCCACTAGTGGGGAGGGGAGCCTGAATGGCTGCAGGGTATACAGCCTCTGAGATGAGCAGGGTGGAAGTAGAGTCACCATCTGGCACCCTCTCATGTTGCCAGGAATATTAGGCCTGAATCTTGGGACTTTTCGTCCTGGGCCTCAGGATAAGGCCCTTTTGTGTGTTTGGAGTGTGCTTGCTCTCAGTGTGTGTGGTGTAGGCCTTGGCTTTGCTTTGGAGTGGCCTTTGTGATGCTGGTGTACAGTTCACACTTGTGATGTTGTTCAGCAGAGATGGAAATTTGTGTGTGATAAACCCCCATTCACACTTTACTGGAAGCTTTCACCAGAGAAACTGAGTAACAGCTAATGATCTGAGGAGCAGAGAAGATAACACCTTCGTGGCAGATGTTGGATGGGGGATCAAGTAGACCTTTGCCAGCCCAGGGTACCAGAGGTTTGCTCTGGGCCCATCCCTCCTGGGCACTAGGTGGCTTGTTCCCTCTCTGGCCACTAGGGGGCAGGAGTGCCACATTAGGGGGCTTGGATCCTTAGATTGTTTTTGCTTTGGGGTCATTGAGACTGGCTCTGACTGCTGCACCAAGTAGAGGAGATTGACGTTCAGGCTTCTGTAGCTGAACTGTGAATTAAACTTGAGGCTGGACCCTCTGGTGGTATTGAGACAGACAACAGAGAAAGGGTATTTGAATTCTTACTGTGTGCTGGCTGTATGAGATCCATTGCTACCCTTCCCCCGCCTCCATCTTACAGATGAAGAAATTAAGGCTTAGAGAGGCTAGGTGGCTTGCACAGGGTACAGCAAGTTACTTCACAGAACTGAGACTTGAATCCATGCCCATCTGCCATTCAAACTGTTTTGTACATCATTCCATTATTACCCAATTAGTAGGCCAAAGGATATATTAAACGCAAATTTTTAAACAACCCCATGTTATAGGCACTACTAGACTAGCTCGTTTTGATCTTCCCTGGAGCCTTGGTGGTGGTGCCCCACTTTCTCAGATGCTGAGACTGAGGTCAGAAAGTGATGGGACTGTCTGGGGACATTCAGGGTTTGAATTCAATCCAGGACTGTTTGAATCCAAAGTGTTTATGTGAGGAGTAAGGGAGCTGGTGCTCCCAGGGTCTGCCAGCATTCTGTCCAGGCTTCTCCTTGAAGGTGGGAATATAGGGATTAATTCAGATTAGGAAATCCAGGATCAGAGAGGGTAGGGAGCTGGTCCAAGGTTACCAGCTGGAACAGAGGACAAGGCGGTGGAAGCTAGGGGCAGTTTCGTGTACTGTCTTTCTGTGGATACACCCTTCGACTATCTCTGTATGCATCCAAAGCCTGGGTCTGGCCACTGGACCACAAGGCCATTTCCCATAAACCAGCCCCAGATTTCCCATACATGATTGGCAAAATGCAAGAACCAGAATTTTTTAAAATGGGAAACCCAGGAACATCTTGCAGAGGTCCAAGTACTCACACAGTGCTAAAGTTCCTCGGGTGTTATAATGTTGAGGTCTGTCCCTGACACAGTGGAAGGTCTAGAAAAGGGCATGCACAGTTATGTATGCACATGCACATACATCATCAGGCACACTCATGCTTGTGCATTCAGTCTCATCACGCGGTCTCTTAGCATACATGAGAGCAGGTGCACACACACTTGTATGCCCCATATACACACACATGGGCATACACGTACGCACTAGAGCACACTCAGACATGTTGTGTTGCGAGTCCCCAAGACCACCCCAATGTTCAGTAATTCACTAGGAAGACTTAACAGGACTCGGCATATAGTCGAACTCACGGCTTAGATTTGTTACAGCGAAACACTACAAAGCAACATCAGCAAAGGGAAAAGGTGCATGGGGCAAAGTCTAGAGGAAACCCAGCGTAGATCTCCAAGAGTCATCTCCCATAGAGCCACAAAGGATGTGCATAATTCCTCGAGCATTGAATTTTTACAACGCACGTGCAATGTGAGACTTGTACCGAAGTTTTTATTGGAGACTGGCCATGTAGGTACTCTCTGCTTGGCATGTGTCAAAATCCCACTCCCAAAAGGAAAGCAGGTGTTGAGCATTTTCCCATAAGTAAACATTTCATAGCAGTGAAGAGAGCTGTTTACCATTTAAGTTCCCAGACACCAGCCAAGGACTAACCTTCTAAACAGGCCTCTCTAATGAAAGCATTCTCAAGCCTGCTGTTTACTCTTTTCTGTACACATGCACAGGGTAGGTTCACACACACAGGCACACCCCTATGCACGCACTACACTTAACGTACCTCAGAGGCATGTGTTGGGCATATGCATGTTATACTTAATCATATGTGTGCATGTACACACTCAAGTACACTCATACATGTGTCCCCACAGCCAAACAGCATGTTGAAGGCATGTATACATATGTACCATAAACATGGACATGGACAGATACATGCAGTCCATATGCATATGCTTGGGGACATGTACACAAACATATACTCACATGTGGGCACATGCCTACATGTGGCACCTGCCCATTTGCACAACACTTACTCATGCCTGGTTCACTTATAAACCACATACCACACGGAGTGAACACACTTGTGTGATGCACAGCTGCACTCACACATGGATACATACACATGAGGGCTGCTCACACGTACACTCAGACTTGGGTGCACACTTCTGGATGCAGCACACTCCTGTCCACCCCCATGTGCAATTGTATTTACACATGCATGCATGCATGCACATATATGCATTCACGTACATATGCAGACTTCTAGATTGTTCCTCTAGCAGCTCTACAGAGGCCCTGAGATCCCTTCCACCTGGTGGAATGAGGACCAGAGCAACTGGCAGAGGAGATGCTGGCCCAGCAACATGGAACTGTAAATGCAGAACACAGTGGCAAGAAATGGCCTTAGCAATGCCAGTTTCATGGACTGTCAGAATTCAGATTTATTTGAGGCTTTAATTGAAAGATTCAAGGCACAGAAAGTTCATAAGAAGGCATAGGAGCAGAGCTCCTTCCAGTGACTGGGATTCATCTCTGCCACTGATTTGTCCAAGAGCTCCAGCAGGTTGCATCCCGCTTTTGATCAGCTTCTGCCTCCATAGTTGGACCACACTGGGCTGGTGAGAGCCCTGGTGGCATAGTCATTTGACAAACTGAGATTTACATAAAAAGTCAAACCAATGGGAGGAGGTTTAGCTTTATTCTTACATCAAAAAAAATGAAGGTAATAGGTAAAAGGTAGAATTAGCTAATCTGTCTGTGGACCTTACAGAGGAGATACATACGATTAGAAAGCTCCTTTTGTGTGTCAATCTATTTTGCAGCAATAAACGAAAAGGCTGAGACATTCTGAAGACAGTGTAGTCAATGTCCAGTCATGGGTGAGGATTTTGCATTCCAGAGGGAATTTGAACACGGGTACAAGGAGCAGAGGCGCAGTACTCTCCTCCAGGAGGGATGATTTTGGGAAATTCTCTCATCCAGGAAAGGAAATTGAAAATCAAGCCTTATATTGCCCTGGGAGCAAACAATAATGTCTCCCCTCTCCCTTCCACCAGCCCCTAACACTCACACATACACAGAAAATGTCTGATTTTATAAGTGCTTGTTTGATAATTAGGAAAAATGTGTGACAATCAGAAATTGGCTGCATGGATGTGTACACAATGAGAAGAGAAGAGAAAATACAGAAACATGATAGTAAAAAAAATTCCCCATGACCAGAAACATAACTTTCCACCCTACAGGAGCAAAACACTGTAACTTACCCCAAGGAAAGAGAAGTCTGGAAAAGAGAGAAGAGATGACCCCTCTTCTTTCTGGGTAGAATGTGTCCCTGACCTGCTGACATCCTGCGGCCAGATTCTGGAGCAGGGCTGACCCTGTGTTTTCTCTCCTGAAGGCAGTGTGCTCTGGCAGCCCTTTGTGACGTCCGGCGGTTCCTTAGTGAGGAGGGGGGACATGTGGCGGTGAGTGTGTCACCCTGATGACGTCTAATCCATGGGCGCCCACACACGTCTGCCCTTTTATTCATCATGTAGCCGCAGGGAAAGGCAGGGTGCATGTGTCCCCAGATGTCCCTGGATGTTGGCCCTTGGAGAAGGCCCACAGTAGCAATGCAGGAGGAAGCCAGAGGCTGGGTCTGGGCCAGGAATTTCCCTCTGGGCTTGTGGTTGCATTTGACCCTGCAGGATATCCCTCAGAATACTCACATTGTTTTGTGGCCACTTTAGTAATCAGGGGTATTGTTTTACCTGGGTTTTTAGCAAATGTGATTTCTCCTGGTTTGGAAATAATCCTGCCCAGCATTTATTGACTGTTCAGGAGCTAGTTGATTCCTGGGTGTTTTAGTTTCC
Organism: Tamandua tetradactyla; assembly: GCF_023851605.1. Taxonomy (NCBI): domain Eukaryota; kingdom Metazoa; phylum Chordata; class Mammalia; order Pilosa; family Myrmecophagidae; genus Tamandua; species Tamandua tetradactyla. Next base: position 37,714,074 of record NC_135341.1, read on the forward strand.
TAGCACTGCAGTAACAAAGTACCACCAACTAGGTAAGTGGCTTCGAACAACAGAGATTCATTGTCTCACAGTTCTGGATGCTAGAAGTCCAAAATCGTGGTGTCAGAAGGACAATGCACCCTTTGAAGTCTGTAGGGAGGAATCTGTTCCATGGCTCTCTCCTGGCTCCTGGCAGTGGCTGGCAATCCTTGGCATCCCTTGGGTTGTGGCATAACTCAGTCTCTGCCTCCGTCATTACATGGCCACCTTCTCTCCCTTGACCATCTCCTTTTCCTTTCTTAGGACACCAGTTATATTGGATTAAGAGGTCTCTTTAGTATCACCTCATTTTAAAATGCCTAATTCCATCTATAATTAATCTATTTCTAAATGAGGTCACATTCTGAGATAGTGGGGATGAGGACTTCAACATATCTTTTTGGGAGACGTGGTTGAACACCTAACACTGGGTATGGGGTTTCCACCGTGTATCAGCCCTTCATTTAGACTGAAGGAAAGATGGGACAGGGCTACCTGCTGAAAGAGCCCTACCCCAAACTTATACCATCAAACACAGGCACTGTTCTTTCCTTTCCTTTTTTCTCCTGGAATTGTTCTTTCTGGAGTTCTTTGTCCTCTGCCGCAGTCTGTGTTAGTTGCCTCCTCAGTCTACGCTGCAACTGTCACCCTGGAAACTCCCTTTTCCACCTCTCCTGGGTTGAATGCCCTGCTTCTGTATCACAGTTCTTCCTCTTCCTTGGTTTACTGACTTGTTTTGGTGGAGCACATCCTCCAGCAGCTTTCTGAGAAAGGTGACGGATGATAAATTGCAGGAGACTTTGCATGTCTGGAATTGTCTTTTCTTATTCTTGCATTTGGTCGTTGGGCATGGAATTCTAGGTTGGGAGTACTTTTCCCTTGGAATTTTGACAGTATTGTTCCACTATATTCTGGCTTCTTGTGTCATTCAGATCTGTTAATCTTCCTAAAAGCTTCATCTCTTGAGGGGAGAGGAAGACTTCTTGAGCCCCTACCTCTGGGGAGGCTTTTTGAGTCTTTGTGGTGATAAGCCTTGTGGTGGGTCTTCTCTTTTCCACCATGATAGGTCATGGGTCGGCCCTTTCCATCAGGAAATGTTTGTCTTCAGGTTAGGGAAATTGTATTATTTCTTTGATGTCCCACCCCTGCTTTCTGATATTGACTCCTCACTCCACTCCCATTTTCTGAGCTGCTTTTTCTAGAACTCTTGTTGGCTGCATGCTAGGCTTGATCCCTAAGTTTATCTCTTTCCCCCTTTTTCCTATCTCTTTTTTATTTTTTGTTCTGCTTTCAGGAAGACTTCAACATTATCTTGCAAGTATTCAGTTGAAATTTTTAAAAAAATTTCTGTGATCATGTTTTTAATTTCCAAGTTTATTTCTGGTTCCCTGAGTGTCTTTTTAGAACTCTGCTCTTGCTTTTTTTGTGTGTGGTTACTTTTGTATCTCTCTATGATATTAATTATAAATGTTTTGAATTTTCTACTGTTCTGTGGCTTGTCTCCATTTTCCCACAGTTCCGTTGTGCTGTTTGATTTAGTCTTTAGTCTCCATTTTTCATGGTAGAGGTTTGGCTGGAGCATCCAGTGAACCCTGGCTGGATGTTTTTTTTTAAGTGACACTCCAAAAGCTGCTTGGGCATGATGGTGTGTGAGCTTGCTGCACTGTAGGGCATAGTAGGGCATGCCCCAGCACTTCTTGGGGAGCTCCAGATCAGTCATTGTCAGGCTAGGGGTGTGATGGGGGTTTGGGGTAAGGGCAGGGTCTGGGGCTCTACCTGCTCTTTGTCAGACCTCCAGTCTTCCCATTTTCCCTTCACACTCGTCTCTTTATTCAGTTATGCCTGTGCCCCTGTTCCTAACTTCTCAGTTCTGTGTGAGTAGCTGGCTCTGGTTGGCTTCTCCCCCTTTGCGAGCACTTGTGTTTTGGCTATCTCCATTTTCTCTGAGTCAGACATCACATGTCTAAAGATAGACCCAATTTTGTTGACAACTCCCATCTGCTGTGTGTCCTCTCCTCCTTTCTCTGTCCTTCTGTTCCTATTTAACTGGGGTCTTAGGATGCAGTGGCAGTCAGTTCACCAGGTTCAATTCACCAGGTTTAACTGCAAGTCCTGTTAAATGGAGTCAAATACACGAACTGAGTGTTTACTGTGTGCGGAGCTGTGCCGAGTACATGCCTCTGTGTGAGGAGTCTGCTGCCCACCCACCCCCCCCCAGGAGCCCACTCCTTCCGATTTCCTTGGAGCGTCCTCCCCATTCCTAAGCCAGCCTTTTGCAGCTGTGAAGGTGGCTGGCCAGGACAGCAGCCCAGGCAGCAGCTGGTCCTGGTGAGACACCCCAGAGATGCCTGTGCTGCTGCCCTCCGTGGCCTCCTCCCTCCCTGAGGCCCAGAGGCTGAGTTAACCCCGGTTTGGTCCTAGGTTTTCGATGCAACAAATACCACCCGAGAACGAAGAGAGACCATCTTTAATTTTGGAGAACAGAATGGCTACAAGGTGAGGCCTCCTTTGCTCACTTTCTCATTTGGATTGTGGCTTGTTCCATCAGGCCCCCTGGTGTCCCTTCCACAGCCTCCTGGTGGGCCCAGGGCATCTGGCTGATGTGACGCCATGTGATTTGGGATGAGAGGGTGTTACCAAACAAAGGCCGTGGATTGTTTTGCCCAATGCACTCAATAACCAGTTCCTAAGACACTGGGATTTCAAAGAAAGAATTTACTAGTTGTATAGTAGGAGAGCAGATGGCTTAGAGGCCCAAAATCTGTCTCCCCAAACTCCAGTAATTCTGATAGTTTTATTAGAGAAAAAAAAGATGGGCAGGGTTTAGGATAAGGAGCACAGTGGCCCCGGATGATATAATTAGAGGCGATCTGATTATTGAGCATGTGCAGATTAATTACATGCTTAGTCACAGAATGTATGAAAGAAAATGGCAGAAGGTATAGGTGACTTGTAGGTTAAAGTCTAAGCTATGGTACATGTCAGGCAGGCCCACTTTGGTTATATCCAGTTTCAGTTATCAAGATAACTTTGGGTTTGTGGTGGGTTTGTTCTGGTCTGACCCAGGACCCTTCATAATAAACATTAGGGGCTGTCTTTAGTGGTTACAAGACTCTAAAGTTGAAAAACTGGATAATTGGGTACAAATGAAGGTTAGTCACAAGATAAGGGCTATACAGTCATTATCAGAGATCAAGGCATCTGGATTATAAATCAGAGCCCTTAGGAACTTCCCTCTCTCCACCCCAGTACACCAGAAAGCAAAAAGGAACATCTGTATAATGATTCATCCATCAAATCATCCCCCAAATCCTGACCTCCTGGCCATAAGGGCTGCTCTTTACCCTCCACCTGTTTTTTTCTTTCAGGGGTGCCTTAGTGAAGAGTCCTGGGTGGGGTGGCACCTCTTTTAGCTCCATGGTCCTCCCTCCAACCCCCCTATGCAGTGTGGCCCTCAGTGGGGTGGGCAGCTCATGGAGCCAGGCCCAGAGCCCTAAGTATGTCTGTGGTTCCTTCCCTCTGCTGCCCACCCCCTGGTGCCTCTGGGCCGACGGTCTTTGATGCAGACGTTTTTTGTTGAGTCCATCTGTGTGGATCCTGAAGTCATAGCTGCCAACATTGTGGTAAGTAGGGGCGTCTGGCTCTGTTGAGGGCAGTAATAAAACCAGGGTTTGGCATGTGACAATGAGGTCCCTCTCCAGGTTTTGCCTTAATTGGCCTTCTTGACTCTGGGGGGAGAGGGATGGGGATGCAATATAATGTCAAATACTGGGTTAGGGTAGCCTGGGCCCCCAGGGACCGCTTGTGTGGATGGTGACATGGCGGGTGGGCGTTTACCCTTGCTTCTTCCTCTTGCCTTCCCTCCCTCACCCATCACCCTCTGGGAGAGAGCCCCTCAGGCTGAATATAAACACCTTCAGGGCAGTATTTATATTTTGAGGGAGCAACTGGACTCTTCCCTACCCCCACCCCCACCGTCACCCTTGTTTCTTCAAGGAACACACAGCTAGGTTTGAGGAGATAGTTCAGTGTGAGGAGGGGCTGCTAGCCCCTTGTCTCCAGCCTTACCTCTCCCAGTACACAGGATGAGGGGCTCCAATCTCAGAGGGCTCAGAAGTGTCCTCCTGGCACAAGTGTGAGAACTTGGAGAAGGAGCCACTGGACTCTTCCAAGTAGCACTGGCTCCCCTGGGGTTGGCTTCTGGCCTTAGGTCCCCAGCCCTGCCTCCAACTCCACATCTAGCCCCCACCCAGGCTGGTAATCGCCTTGGCCTTTGGTCCTGCCTGACCCCCAGCCCTAATCTGTCCTGTTCTGTGTCTGGCAATGGCAGCAAGTGAAACTGGGCAGCCCTGACTATATTGACCGTGACAGTGACGAGGCCACAGAGGATTTCATGAGGCGCATTGAGTGCTATGAGAACTCGTACGAGTCGCTGGATGAGGACCTGGACAGGTGAGGGAGGAGAGCTCCTTGTCCTGCAGTGGTGGGCGGCGGGTGGTGGGGGGCCTCTCGCTGCCTCCTGTGCCTCCCCAGGCTGGCTCTGCTCTCTAGGATCAGTGGGTGGGGTCAGAGCCCCCTGAACCTCTGAAGGTCTCGCAGTAAGGTTTTAGCACCTGTTCCTTGTGGTGACAGCTAGAGGCCACCTCAAAGGGCAGAAAGAGTTTGGCCTTTTTTGTTGCTTTTCTTGAGGCAGAGATTGTGGGCCTGCAGTGACTTGCATAGACTCTGTTGCCTCATCTGGAATCCTGTGAGGCAGGATTTTCTACTATTCCATCATAAAATCAAGCCTAATTTCTATACAGAGGATCCTCCTGCAAGGCATTTGCAAGCATTACATGCTCTTCTTTAAATGCACAACTTGTTTTGGGGGAAGGGGTGTACAGACCTGCCTATGAACAGCTGGCGGTGGCCACTTCTTATTAGCTCCATCTGCTCCCTCTGGGATGGAGGGTCAAGCAGGAGTGAGCCTTGGGGTGGGGGTGGGGTGGGGTGTTTTGACTCATGAGGGGCATGTAGCTGAGGGTCAACAGCAGATGTTAGAAAGTTTTTTCTATAAAGGGTCAAGAAAGTTTTTTCTATGAAGGTCAGATAGTCAATATTTTAGGTTTTGCAGGCCATACAGCTTGTTGTATCTACTCCAATTCGCCATTGTAGCACAAAAGAAATACCGATAATGCGAAAATAAATAGGTGCAGCTGAGTTCCAGTAAAACTTTTTTTTTTTAATAAAACAATTCTTAGGCAGACCAATCCCATGGGGTGGCTTTAGGCATTCTTTATCAGTTTTACTTGTTTCAGATTTCCCAGAGTTTTACATTGGAATTTTGATTAGAATCAGGTTAATCTTATAAAGCATTTAGGAAAAATTATAAACTTTACATAATTTGTTTTTTGTTTCCCATCCAGAAACACACCTTTCCATTTATTAGAATATTATATTGACAAGTAAATTTTCTGATTTTAAAAAAAAAACAGGCCTTAGGCTGAATTCCACTCGCTGGCTGAAGTTTGCCAACTCCTGTCTTACAGCATGAATGAGGAAGTGGTTAGGTAAATAATAATATGGCCCTTTGGTAAAATATTACACAGTGGTTATAGGTCATAATTACAGAGAGATACTTGTATGCTATATAGCATTAAGTGAAAAAGCTGGAATATAAACTTGGGCTTGGTCATTTATAATTACGTAAATATAAGCACACAAACCAAGGGAAACAAGGTACTGTTGGAGAGATGGCTTCTGGGGGTGTTTATAGAACAGTCCCCAGCCCCGCCGTAAGTTTTCCCAAGCCAGCCTAGCCCCAGCCGGGACCAAATGGCTCTTGCTGCCTGGGTCTGCCTGTGGCTTATGGTGTTTTCTCTGGTTTCCCCAGCACAGTATTTCTCCTCATGGTTCTGTGATGTGGTTGCATTTAAAGGGGGTTATCTGGAGTGGTTCCTGTTTTTATTGGTGGTGTCAGAATAACAACCTTAAACTAAAGTCCCGGTGTCAAGAACATGAGAACTGAAAGCGGATTGTGCAGAGGCTGAACTAGAGTGTGATGCCCAGGAAACCCCGCCTTTTCTACCTGCTGCCCGCCACCACGCCCACCGTAAACATACTGCACACATCCAGGGTGAGAGCAGAGGCTGAGTTGCATTTATTGGCTCCTGCCACCAGCACCTGTGCTTGTCTTGTCCCCCTGCTGTCTGGCATGTAGGATGTGGCAGCTGCTTGGCACATTTGGGCTCTAGGGACAGGGTCACTGGGAGAAGGAAAGGCCAGGCCCATGGATGGCTGATCAGGAAGTGTGACATGTAGAATGTTTGCCAGCCCCTCCCAGGTCAATCCTGGAGAAAATTGTCTCTCTGTTCAACTTACAGAAGCAATATGGTAAGAGCTCAGAGGTGGGAGAGAAGGGGTCCAGGGACACCCAAGCAGCGGTAAAAGTGATGCGGTGATATGGCTGATCCTACCTACTTTGGATGTTACCTTTTGAAAGCAAGATGAGTGTTTGAGCACCTCTCACATGGTTTGCCTGTGTGTCACGTGTGTCGTGCTGCTGCCACCTCACCCACACCACTCACACACCACCTGACCATCCTGCACTGTGGGCTCAAGCCTGAAGGTCAGAGATGCAAGGTTCTGCAGCCTGGTTTCTGTGGCTGGCCAGACGTACCTTCTCTGGGTTGGCCACACTCAGAGGCCTCTCTCTCCCTTCTCTCTGGAAAGGGATCTGTCCTACATCAAGATCATGGACGTGGGGCAGAGCTATGTGGTGAACCGGGTGGCTGACCACATCCAGAGCCGCATTGTGTACTACCTTATGAACATCCACGTCACACCCCGCTCCATCTACCTCTGCCGGCATGGCGAGAGCGAGCTCAACCTCAAAGGCCGGATCGGCGGGGACACAGGACTGTCTGCCCGGGGCAGGGAGGTCAGTGTGGGGGTGGGGCCAAGGGGCCGTGTACTGGCATCTCTTCCTGGATGTGGGCACTGTGCTGGGCCCCAGCTCTTATGGCTGATGTGCAGCCTGCAGTGCTGTGTGACCAGCTGAGGTGAACCATCTTCATTTCAGTTCAGAATGTACCCACCATGAAGGGAGATGGTCACCAAGCAAATGCCTGGACTTCTGGCCTTCATGTGAGCTGTTGCCAGCTGAGCTCCTCTCCTGGGAGAGGGCTGCTGCCCCAGAAGGGGCCCTAGTCCCCACAGTGCAGCTCATGGTTGTGCCCCAGCCCAGGGGAGATATTGAGGTCCACTGGGGAGGTGGTGCATTCCAGGGCTCATGGTTCAAGGGGGATGGAGGCTGATGAGCCATGGCTAGAACTGGGGAGGACGCACAAGACAGCACATGTCAGGGTAGGGTGTCATTAAAAGGTTAGTTTATGTTTTTTTAATCACACCTGAGACAAACCTCATGGATCCCATGGCTGTGGGATCCTTTGTGGGCAGCTCAGAACCATGGGTCTGAATTTGCTTGTGGTATGTTTCAGTTTGCCAAGAGTCTGGCCCAGTTCATCAGTGATCAGAACATCAAGGACCTGAAGGTCTGGACGAGTCAAATGAAGAGGACGATCCAGACGGCTGAGGCGCTAGGCGTGCCCTATGAGCAGTGGAAGGTTCTCAACGAGATAGACGCAGTGAGTACCAGCCCCTCCCCCACCACGTTCCCCGGCACAGCCGTGCTCAACCACGGTGGCAGTGTTGAGGGTCAGAGAGAGCTTTCTCCTTGGCTTCTCTTCATTGTTTTAAGATTTTAATTCATTCCTCCCTGTTTCCTTCCCTCTCTTCTATTTGCATTTAACCGTCTAGACCAACTGGAATTCGTTTTGATGTTTTAACGTAAGCCTTAAATCCAATCTTTCCCTAGTTGACTCATTTTCCTATAACCATCTATCCATCCTTTCCTTGTTGATTTATTTCACCCACTTACATTACGTTCTTGTATATAGCCTGTGTGTCTGTTCATATGCCAGTATCACAGGTTTTAATTAGGGCAATTTTTTGTTTCTAATTAGGGCAGTTTTAAACTTACGTTTATTGGCTATCATTCAGGTATCTTTTTTTTTTTTTAATCCTATTGGTTTGTCTGTGTCTTTCATATTGTTTTTAGAAGTCTTCAAAACAATTTATTCTGAATATGATGCATACCTGGTAATTTTTAATTGAATGCCAGACATTTTTGTATTAACGATCGCAGAGCTAATTTGAAGCTCTGTTTAATGTTATTAATTTTTTTTCTCCAGCAAGGAGATTTCCTTTTGCTCCTAGCAGGCAGTGGGGATGACTTGAATCTAGTCAGGAAGAGAGCCGATTCAGAGCTGAGTTTTGATCTTTGTGGTGGCTGCTCAGTTTTCCGATCACTCCTGCCCTTTGGTATAGCCCTTAAGGCTTCTAACTAAAAACATTGCAGGCCCCCAAACTTATGTTTTTGCCTCTTCAGTCCCACAAGACTGCCACTACCTCTGCCAAGCTTCTACCTACTTAGTCCTGACTTTTTCTCAGCTTCTCAGCCTTTCAGCTGCCACTGTTGAATTGGCAAAACCCCAGATGGAAAATGATGCCATAAATTGGGTTCACCTCTTTGGATTTCCCTTTGCTTCAGGATCTTGGCTTTTAATGCCCTCTCTGCCTTGGTAGCTCCAAGATGACGTCAAACAGATTAAAACTTTTTTTTTTTGTCTGATTTTTCTAGTTGTGCTTCCTACAGAGCTGGTATGAAACAAGCTAGTTCACCATTGCCTGAAGTAGAGTTTTCTAATGGGATCAGATCTGATCTGGTCTTGAGAGTGGTTTTGTTGATGTGAGGTGGGAGTGATAATCTGGAGAAGGGCGGCTAGTTGAGGGCCACTTGCAGTGGCCTGGTGAAGGTGATGACATTTGGTACTTGGATGTTGGTAGTAAGAAGGAGAGGAGTGGATGGATTTAAAGAATGTTTATTCATTTATTCATCACATGTTTATGTGCACCTACCCTGTGCTGGGGACTGGGCCACGTGCTGGGGACCGTTATCCTGGGGGAGAAGTGATTGAAGCTGATGACAACTGACTGTAGGGGTGAAAAGGAGGGAAGTGTCCAGATGACTCCATGTTTCTAGCCACTGGGATGGGGTCTTGGGGTAAAGAGAGTGATGTGCTCACATCAGAACAGGAACTTTGTGTGTGCTCAGTAAATAAGGAAAGGAAGTTATTGGGAGATATTCAAGAGAAAACACTTCCAAGGCAGTTTGATTTCTGAGGTGAATTTGGAGCTTGGACATCTTCCCCAAAGAGATGGTTCTTAGGGCAGCAGGAGTGGGTAAGGTGGCCGGCAGAGGAGAGGTGGGCCCTGGGCAAAGCCCTGGGGAGCCCCAGCATTTAAAGGGCTACAGAGGAGTCTGTACATGGGTGTCCAGTGAGGTAGAAGTGAAACCACGCAGTAGAGGTCATGGAAGTCAAATCAAAGAGAAGACAATGGTCATTGGGGTGAGATACCACTGGGGAGGAAGTGAGACCAGCCTCCAAACTGAATATTAGGTTGTCATGACAAAGTATCTTGGCATGAGCCTGGTGTTGCAAATGCCCAGTCGGAGTAGGTGGAGGAATGAGTGGGAGGCAAGGGCACTCAGAGTGAAGGGAGACTTTGCCATGTGTAAATGCTGTTAAGGGGGGGGCTGGTAGAATGGGGGAGCCAACAAAGCCATCGAGTGGGCAGAGGCCCAGATTCTGGTATATTAGACGGAAGGGGGTGCAGGTGGGCGTGGGGAACTGTGTCTGATGTCTTCTTCAGAATCTTATGTAGGTTTTCCCTTAAGTGTGAGAAATAAGAGAAAGAGGTTTCAAACGGGAGGTAGCTGGCAAGGGTTGGGGGAACAGCATCACTGGACTGGAGACAAAGAGTTCTCTGGAGAACCTTTGTCTGTGTCCCATGGGTGATCCTGCAGCCCCAGCAAATGGTATGCAGCTGTGGAAAAGGCTGAATGGTTTTGTCTATGTGAGCATGATGGCAACACAGTGGGCAGGGGAGGTGAGTTGAGAGGAGGGTAATGAAGCCATATTGCCACGGAATTCATCCAAGTTGGTGGGGGATGAGTGACAACAGGGAAGTCCTGTCCATGACATCATGAGATGAGCGGGCCTGCAAGGGACACAGTCTTCATAGGGACAGCCAGGGCAAAGGAGACTGACAGGCTAACAAGGGATGCAGCTCTGGAGGGCCCCTGGGGAGCTTGGGCCCACTGGCTGCAGGAAGAAGCCTCCTTATAAGTTCATCTGAATAAGGTCTTGTAGCCCTCTGGTCGACAGAAAAGCCATGACAAATTATTTTATTCACTCTAGTAATTTTTCAGTTGATTCTCTTGGTTTTCTTGATGAACTATCACAGTTTTTGCCTCCGCAATTTCTGCACTGTGTGTTTCTGTTTGGTATTATTGCATTGGTCCGAACAAGTGATGGGAAAACCAGACGGATGTCCTTGTTTTGTTCTTGATTTGAGTGAGCCACCTCTTGGGCTTCCACCCTTTAGAGTGGTGATAGTACTGAGCTGATCCCATTCCTGATTTGTTTTTTAAAATTTATTACAGCAAATTCTCAATTACATACAAAAGTAAAGAGAATATTATCATAAATCCTCATACACCTCCCTCTGCCATCCCTTCTGAAGTCTTTTAAAGCAGCTCTCAGGCATAATATTGTTTCATTTGTCTATGTCTCTCTAAAAGTAAGTTAAGGACTCTCTTTCATTTTCATAACCATAATGTTATTATGAAACTTTAAAAATAAAACAGTCATTACTTCATCTAATCCATATACAAATTCCTTTGCATGCCTCATAAGTTATCTTTATAGTTGGTTTGTTTAAAGCAAGGCTTAAACAAGTCTGTACATTCCATTTGTGTTTTGTTTTTTTAGAGAGTTTTTTTATCATCTATTGAGTTAATATTTTTCTTATTGAAGTATTACTTCTTATAGTCACCCTCATATTCTTAGAGTAAATTCAAGTCAGTGGTGTAAATTATTCTTGTTTTTGTTTTTTAAAAATTTATTAATAAGTGATATTTCCCTGTGTTTTTTGGTTCTGCATTTTTCAGGTTTACATACCTGAATTACGCTGATATTATAAAATGAACTTGGTGAATTTTCAGACTCTTTTAAGCCTGTGGGATATTTGCTCTTTCTTCTGCAAAAATCCCTAGCTAGGAGTTAGGGTAATTCTTTAATGACAATTAAATTAAAATTTATTCTTTGGTCTATTTTGCTTTCTTTCTTTCTTTTTCTTTTGTTTCTTTTTACATGAGTCATATTTTTTGGCCCCAACATTTTATTATCAAAAGCTTCACACATATAGAAGAATTGAAAGACTAGTAGCACAGTATACCAGTATACCGACTGTATTAGTTTTCTGTTGCTGCATGACAAATTACCACAAACTTAGCAGCTTCAAACAATACACATTTATTATTACACAGCTTCTGCAGATCAGGTGACTGGCAGGATATGGTTACATACCCTGCTCAGAGTCTCAGCAGGCTGCAAAGTGTGGGCTGGGTCTGCAGCCTCAGCTGAGGTGTGGGGTCCTGACCCAAGCTCACATGGTTGTTTGTAGAATTCATCTCCTTAGGTTGTAGGACTGACTTCCCTGTTTTCTCTCTAGCTGTCAGTCAGAGGGTGTTCTCAGCTCCTAAAAGTCATCCATAGTTCCTTACTACTTGGCCCTCTCACCACATGGCAGCTTATTTCTCAAAGCCAGTGAGAGAGAGGCTCTTTCATCTGCTAAGATGGAATCATATAATGAAATAGGATCATGGGATTGACATCCTGTCACCTTTGCCATGTTCTTTTAGTTAGAAGCGTGTCACAGATTCTGCCCTCACTCAGGCGGAGAGGATTATATAAGAGCTGGACTCATTGAGGGGCATCTTGGAATGTACCGGTCACCCCCACCCCCTAGTTTCTACTGTCAACGTTTACTATGCCTGCGTTTTCATCCCTGTCCCTGAGTGATCTTGATCATTTATTTTATCCAAAATGTATTTGTTCATCAGAGTGTTAAAAGTTCTTAGTATATTCCTGTAAGTTGTACACTCATATAGTTATATCTCACTATCAGTTGTGATGGCATCTTTCTCCATCCTTTGATTTTTTGTTTTCTTCCCCCTCTTTTTCAATTACATTTGCTGGAGAATGGTCATTCATTCATTTTTTCCCAAAGAACCAGATCTCATATTGTATCACTCCTATGTTTTTTTCCATTTTCTAATTAATTTACTTTTACTTTTGTCTATTTTATTTTCCTTTAGATTTTTACTTCTAGAGTTTATTGACTGCTGAAAACACTTAAGCTATTTTCTGATTGGTTTTGTTGTGTCGAGAATGTGAACTGTAACTTCAGCCTTTTGAACTCATTCAGGGCTTTCTTTGTTGCCTAAACATCTCATGGGCTCCTTGAAAGGAAGGTCTGTTGTCTGTCAGTTGTATACAACATTCCATGTATGTCCATTATCTAATTTTATGAAGGAATAGCAGTGGGTTGCTTTTTTTTTTAGATGTGATAGTGAAACATTCTAACTTTTAGAGTCTTATGTTGAAGTATTTCTCGATGAAATGAAATGTATCTGATATTTGTTTCAAAGTAATCCAGTGGGCTGGGAAGAGAGAAAGCAGGTATGAGTTTAGTTGAAACAAGATTGGCTGTGTGTTTTTAATATTTATGGCTAAGAGCTGGGTATATGGGTTCATTGTACTATTGTCTCTACTTTTGTATATAGCTGAAATTTCCACAAGAAAAATTTTGTTTGGATAACAATAATTTCAGTTTATTTAGTTACATTAAATTTTCTGTGTCCTTATTTTGTCTTCTTGATCCTCATAAATCAAGAGTTAGATTCACTCTATAATTGTGGGTTTGTTTGCTTTTTCTTGCATTTTCCCTTGTATAGTTTATTGTGTTTTTGCTTTATATATTATAATGTTTTGTTATAAAGTAAATTTAAATTCATGGCTTATGAGTTGTGGGACATAGAAGGAAGCAGATGGCCACTCAGATTAAATACAATGGGGGTTTATAGAGGAGCTGTTTATGAAGATAGGCACAGGGTGTAGGGAAATCACAAGGGGTTGTGCATTGTACTGTGCTTGTAATAGCAGGAGCTGTTACTCTCCTTGGGTAGTGGAGAGAGAGAGAGAGAGAGAGAGAGAGAGAGAGAGAGAGAGAGAGAAGAGAGAGAGAGAGAGAGAGAGAGAGAGAGAGAGAGAGAGAGAGAGAGAGAGAAGAGAGAGAGAGAGAGAGAGAGAGAGAGTGAGAGAGAGATTTGTTTAGAGATAGAGAGAGAGAGAGAGAGAGTATAGAGTAGAGAGAGAGAGAGAGAGAGAAGAGAGAAGAGAGAGAGAGAGAGAGAGAAGAGAGAGAGAGAGAGAGAGAGAGAGAGAGAGAGAGAGAGAGAGAGAGAGAGAGAGAGAGAAGAGAGAGAGAGAGAGAGAGAGAGAGAGAGAGAGAGAGAAGAGAGAGAGAGAGAGAGAGAGAGAGAAGAGAGAAGAGAGAGAGAGAGAGAGAGAGAGAGAGAGAGAAGAGAGAAGAGAGAGAGAGAGAGAGAGAGAGAGAGAAGAGAGAAGAGAGAGAGAGAGAGAGAGAGAGAGAGAGAGAGAAGAGAGAAGAGAGAGAGAGAGAGAGAGAGAAGAGAGAAGAGAGAGAGAGAGAGAGAGAGAGCGAGAGAGAGAGACTAGAGAAGAGAGAGAGAGAGAGAGAGAGAGAAGAGAGAAGAGAGAGAGAGAGAGAGAGAGGAGAGAGAGAGGATACAGGAACCTGGGGGAGGGGAGCAGTGTGGAGAGAGCAGCCTGACAGGATGGGATCTCAAGTGAGGATCTAGCCTGCTGTAGTCAATTGAGGGGGCCTGGAAATAAAGACCTCCCCACTCATTCTTTCCCTCCCTTTGATTTCCTATCAGGATTTCTCATGGTCTAGCCCAGCCAGACATGGCTGTGGGACCTTTGTGGATGCCACCTGGGCAGAGAGCAGGTGGACAAGGGGGAGACAGATCTGGATGGGCAAAGGAGATCAATCAGCACAGTTTCATTTTGTTTCAGCACTATAAAGATGGCTGTTCCATTGTCTTCTGGGGTGCGCTGTTTCAAATGCAAAGTCTCTTGTCATTATCATCTTTGTTCTTCTCGTACATAAGTGTCTTCTTTTTCTTTGACTGCTTTTAACATTTTCTCTTTATCACTGGTTTTAGCAATTTTGGGGTTTATTGAGAGTCTTTGGTTTCTGAGTTCTAAATATCAAATTTGAAAAGATTTTAGCTATCAGTTTCTTCAAATTTTTTTCTGTCATCCTGCCTCCTGCTCTGGACTCCAGTGAAATCTGTGATGGACCGCTTTGTATTGTCCCACAGTTCAGCAAGCTGCTTTTCTTTTTTTTTTTTTTTCCTAGTTTTTTTTTCTTCTTGAGATAGTTTTTATCAGTTTGCATAGTTTCTATTATGCTATGGCTTCAGGTTCACTTAGCTTTGCTTCTGCATCGTTAATAAAATCATCCAGTGAACATTTCATTTCAGATACTGTGTTTTTATATTCTAGGAGTTCAATTTTTTTCTTTTGTTTTATTATTTTTTCTTCATAAGCAGATTTGTGGGTTTACAAAATAATCATGCATAAAATACAGGATTGTCATCCACCACCCCCCCACCATCACCTTACATTGGTGTGAAACATTTGTTACGATTGATGATAGTACATTTTTATAATTGTTCTGTTAGTTAAAGTCCATAGTTTAGCTTAGGTTTTACTGTATAATGTAATTTCATGGATTAAAATTTTTTTACTCCTCGACCATATGTACGATCTAACATTTTCCCTTTTAATCATATACAAATATATATTTCATTGCTGAAAATTGTATTCACAATGTGCTAACATCACCCCTATCCATTATCAAAACATTTCCATCATTTGAAATAAGAAACCTGTACATTTTAAGACTTAACTTCCCATTCCCTATCCCCACCCTATCCCCTGGTAACTGATATTCTAGATTCGGGCTCTATGATTTTACTCATTCTAATTGTTTCAAGTCAGTTAGTTCATACAATGATTGTCCTTTTGTATCTGGCTTATTCCACGCAAGGTGATGTCTTCATGGTTTGTCTGTTTTGTCATTTGATTGTTTGTGTATACCCATTTTGTTTATCCATTCATTGATTGATGGACCTTTGGGTTGCTTCCATCTTTTGGCAATTGCGAACAATGTCTCTGGGAACATCCGTATGCAAATATCTGTTTGAATCCCTGCTTCTAATTCTTTGGGGTATATACCTAGTGTAGGATTGCTGGGTCTTATGGTAGTTCTATACCTAGCTTTCTGATGAACTGCCAAACTGTCTTCCACAGTGGCTGTTCCATTTTACATTGCCACCAGCAATGAATGAATGTCCCTATTTCTTTGCATCTCCTCCAACACTTGTAATTTTTTTTTTTTTTTTTTTAATATAGCACCCGTTCTAACGGATGTGAAATAGTAATTCATAGTGGTTTTGATTTGTATTTCCCTGATGGCTAATGATGTTGTGCATCTTTTCATGTGCTTTCTGGCCATTTATGTATCTTCTTTGGAGAGATTTCTATTCAAGATTTTTGCCCATTGTTTAATTAGGTTGCTTGTCTTTTTGTTGTTGAGTTGAAGGATTCCTTATATATTCTAGATATTAAACTGTTTGAGATATGTAGTTTCCAAATATTTTCTTTCATTGTGTAGATTGTCATTTACTTTCATGATAAAGTCCTTTGAAGCATAACAATTTTTAATTTTGTTTAGGTCTCATTTGCCTATTTTTTTCTTTTGTTGTTTGTGCTTTGGGTATAAAGTCTAAGAAACCATTGCCTTTCACAAGGTCCTGAAGATGCTTCTGTATTTTTTCTTCTAGAGTTTGATATTCTACCTCTTAAATTTAGGTCTTTGATCCATTTTGAGTTGATTTTTATAAATGGTGTGAGGTAGGGATCCTCCATTTTTTAATTTAATTTAATTTTTATTTTTGCAAATGGAGATCCAGTTTTCCCAGCACCATTTGTTGAAGAGACTATTATTTCCCAATTGAGTGGTTTTTGCCACCTTGTCAAAAATCAGTTGGTCAAAAGGGGGAATAGAAATGTAACAAAATAAGTGGCTAAGAGATTTCAAGTAGCGTCTAGAGGCTATCCTGGAGGTTACAAGCTTCAGCTAGATATTACTAATTGCTATGGTATACCAAGCCCCAACCAATAGTGTTCCTGTAAACCCTAAAATATACTTAGGGCTCTATCTGAGACTCTATGAAAGTTTCAGTCACTAAGTCTATTTTTCGGAAACTTAAAACCTCCAGATGATTCCTAGGCCAGATAAGCCCTGAAACCCAGAGTTACCAGTCTCTCCAAGAGCGTCAACCAGTTGCATCCCCTTACCCTACAATGTTGATGTCACTTTTCAACTTGAAGGAGGGAGAATGGGTGTTGCCTATATATCCCTAAAGATTGGGAGAAGGATTAGAGGAGGAGGAGGAATTGTAAACAGAGACGATAGGATTTAACAAACAAGTATGACTACTGAATCATTGTATTGATATTTTATTTTTGGTGTCCAGTCTCTTAAAACAGCTAGAGGGAAACATCTGAGGTGGTGGAACTATAACCTATACCATACATTGAAATTTGTTCTAAAGCTACTGTATATGTTAAAATGTATTTGAAATTTCTTACTTTTTTGTATATATGTTACATTTCACAATAAAAAATGTTTAAAAAATAAAAATAATAATTGGGCAATAAATAAGACAAAAATCAGTTGATCATAAGATCATTTTTTAAAAAGTATTTTTCTAGTATGTCCATATTCTCATCTTAAATGGTGTTTTCTGGATTTTTATCCTCTTCCTTGGGATAGGCCATCATTTCCTGTTTCTTTGTTTGACTTATACTCTTTTGTTGCACATTGTACATTAAAGTATTAACTGTGGGATTTATTCACTGAGAGTTCTGTTTCTTGGTTTTATACATCTGTTGATCAAACACAGATTTTCTTGAACTTCAGCCCTTCTATCAGGAAGATCTGCAAAGGCAAATGCGGGGTTTTCTCTGTCTTTCTAGGCCTCTGTCTTGTCTAGGCTTTTGCTTGTTATTTGTTTTGGAGTTCCCCTGTTTATAGGAGTTTGTTTTTCTCCTCTGTTTCTCAGGAGACAGATCTTCTTTTCTCAGATGTTTGATGCCAACAGGCTTTGCTCTAGACTGTCTGCCTGTGTAGTTTTTCACACTCCTTTCAGTTTTTCAAATTGTTTTTGCTGGGAGGGCAAATTCTGGGAGTAGGGCAACTGAAGAGGACCTTCCCAAATTTGTCTTACCCAACCAAAACAGGGCCAGGGACACACAACAAAGGTGCAGACTGGCTCCAAAATGCCCAGGGAAAGGGCATCAGGAAGAGTGCCAAGAGTGTCTTCATGACCTCCCAAAGCTGAGCTTTCCTGACCTGCCCCACAAATGCAGCTATTCAGCTAACTTTATCAGGTGGTCCTCAGGAAGTACAGTATCTTTGAGTCTCCACCACAGCTGTTAGTGGACAAAGACAGTGTATTCTTTTGCCTCGTGTGTTCAAATGGCCAATTCTGAGATACCGGGGGTTCAGCGAGAGAAAAAGTTTATTACTAGGCATGTAGCCGATCAGATGGCCTAACAGCCCAAAATCTGTCTCCCCAAATGGTAGTAATTCTGATAGTTTTATAAAACGAAAAAATGAGCAGGTTTTAAGATAATGAGCACGATGGCCCCTGATAATATAATTAGAGTCGATTTAATTATTGAGCATGCACAGATTGATTACATGCTTAGTCACAGAACATGTGTAAGAAAATGGCAACCTTGATATGATGATGGGTATATGTGCCAGTTTGGAGCTATTGTGTACCCCAGAAAAGCCATGTATTAATCCTCATCCAATCTTGTGAGGGCAGCAATTTCTTTTCTTTTCTTTTCTTTTTTTTTACATGAGCAGGCACTAGGAATTGAACTGGGTGTCCAGCATCAACCATTTCTTTTCATTCTGATTCAGTACTGTAGGATGGAATCTTTTGATTAGATTATCTCTGTGAAGATTAGCGTGCTGAATTATGGGTGTGACCTTTGATTAGCTGGAGATGTGACTCTGCCCATTCAAGGTGGGTCTTAATTAGTTTATTGGAGTCCTTTAAAAGGGAAACATTTTGAAGAAATGAGAGCGCAAATACAGACATTTGGAGAGCACAGGTGACAGAGCTGAGAGAGAGCCAACACAAGACCCAGACATTTGGAGAGGCCCAGCACACGTTGCCATGTGCCTTCCCATGAAATGCTAAGCAAGTCAGAACTCAGAGTTGTATACTGGAGGAGCTAGGTGAAGACCTGCAGATACTTAGAGAAGAAAACGCTGGCATCAAAAGCTGGAAGCAGCAGAACCAGAAATAAGGACCAGCCGTTGTCAGGCACATGCCTTTCCGAATTGCTCTTCCTTGAGCAAAGGTATCTTTCTCTGGATGCCTTAGTTAGAACATACTTATGGCCTTAGAACTGTAAACTGGCAACTTATTAAATTCCCTTTTTAAAAGTCGTTTCATTTCTGATATAGTGCTTTCCAGCAGCATTAGCAAGCTAGTATAGAATGATTTTTAGTGTTATAGTGAGGTATAGGTGACTTGTAGGTTAAAGTTTAAGCTACTGCACCTGTCAGGCCCATTTTGGTTAGATCCAGTCTTGGTTATCAAGATAACTGTGGACTTAGAGTGAGTTAATTCTGGGTTAACCCAAGGCCCTTCGTTAGTACATATTAGGGGCTGTCTTTAGTGAATACAAGACTCTAAAGTTGAAAAAGTGGATGAATGTGTACAAATGAAGGTTGGTCACAAGGTTTTTACAACCACAGGGCAGAAGATAAAGGCTATACAATCATTTCAGAGATCAAGGCAATTAGATTACATTTTAGAGATTTCAGTTATTTCCCTCTGTCTACTCCAATATACTAGAAAGCAAAAAGAAATATCTATATAATGATTCAGTAATCAAAATCATCCCTTAAATTCTTTTTTATTTATTTATTTTTTATTTTTTTATTAACGGAAAGAAAAAAAAGGAAATTAACACAACATTTAGAAATCATACCATTCTACATATGCACTCAGTAATTCTTAACATCATCACATAGATGCATGATCATCGTTTCTTAGTACATTTGCATTGGTTTAGAGGAACTAGCAACACAACAGAAAAAGATATAAAATGTTAATATAGAGAAAAGAAATAAAAGTAGTAATAATAGTAAAAAAACAAAACAAAACAAACCCTATAGCTCAGATGCAGCTTCATTCAGTGTGTTAACATGATTACTTTACAATTAGGTATTATTGTGCTGTCCATTTTTGAGTTTTTGTATCTAGTCCTGTTGCACAGTCTGTATCCCTTCAGCTTCAATTACCCATTGTCTTACCCTGTTTCTAACTCCTGCTGGACTCTGTTACCAATGACATATTTCAAGTTTATTCTCGAATGTCCGTTCACATCAGTGGGACCATACAGTATTTGTCCTTTAGTTTTTGGCTGGACTCACTCAGCATAATATTCTCTAGGTCCATCCATGTTATTACATGTTTCATAAGTTTATCTTGTCCTAAAGCTGCATAGTATTCCATTGTATGTATATACCACAGTTTGTTTAGCCATTCTTCTGTTGATGGACATTTTGGCTGTTTCCATCTCTTTGCAATTGTAAATAACGCTGCTATAAACATTGGTGTGCAAATGTCCGTTTGTGTCTTTGCCCTCAAGTCCTTTGAGTAGATACCTAGCAATGGTATTGCTGGGTCGTATGGCAATTTTGAGGAACCGCCAAACTGCCTTCCACGGCTGCCTTGCACCATTTGACATTCCCACCAACAGTGGATAAGTATGCCTCTTTCTCCGCATCCTCTCCAGCACTTGTCATTTTCTGTTTTGTTGATAATGGCCATTCTGGTGGGTGTGAGATGATATCTCATTGTGGTTTTGATTTGCATTTCTCTAATGGCCAGGGACATTGAGCATCTCTTCATGTGCCTCTTGGCCATCCGTATTTCCTCTTCTGGTAGGTATCTGTTCAAGTCTTTTTCCCATTTTGTAATTGGGTTGGCTGTCTTTTTGTTGTTGAGTTGAACAATCTCTCATAAATTCTGGATACTAGACCTTTATCTGATATGTCATTTCCAAATATTATCTCCCATTGTGTAGGCTGTCTTTCTACTTTCTTGATGAAGTTCTTTGATGCACAAAAGTGTTTAATTTTGAGGAGCTCCCATTTATTTATTTCTTCAGTGCTCTTGCTTTAGGTTTAAGGTCCATAAAACCGCCTCCAGTTGTAAGATTCATAAGATATCTCCCTACATTTTCCTCTGTTTTATGGTCTTAGACCTGATGTTTAGATCTTTGATCCATTTTGAGTTAACTTTTGTATAAGGTGTGAGATGCGGGTCTTCTTTCATTCTTTTACATATGGATATCCAGTTCTCTAGGCACCATTTATTGAAGAGACTGTTCTGTCCCAGGTGAGTTGGCTTGACTGCCTTATCAAAGATCAAATGTCCATAGATGAGAGGGTCTATATCTGAGCACTCTATTCGATTCCATTGGTCGATATATCTATCTTTATGCCAATACCATGCTGTTTTGACCACTGTGGCTTCATAAGATGCCTTAAAGTCCGGCATCGCTAGACCTCCAGCTTCGTTTTTTTTTTCCTCAAGATGTTTTTAGCAATTCGGGGCACCCTGCCCTTCCAGATAAATTTGCTTATTGGTTTTTCTAATTCTGAAAAATAAGTTGTTGGGATTTTGATTGGTATTGCATTGAATCTGTAGATCAGTTTAGGTAGGATTGAGATCTTAATTATATTTAGTCTTCCAATCCATGAACACGGTATGCCCTTCCATCTATTTAGGTCTTCTGTGATTTCTTTTAGCAGTTTTTTGTAGTTTTCTTTATATAGGTTTTTTGTCTCTTTGGTTAAATTTATTCCTAGGTATTTTATTCTTTTAGTTGCGATTGTAAATGGGATTCGTTTCTTGATTTCCCCCTCAGCTTGTTCATTACTAGTGTATAGAAAAGCTACAGATTTTTGAATGTTGATCTTGTAGCCTGCTACTTTGCTGTACTCATTTATTAGCTCTAGTAATTTTGTTGTGGATTTTTCTGGGTTTTCGACGTATAGTATCATATCGTCTGCAAACAGTGATAGTTTTACTTCTTCCTTTCCAATTTTGATGCCTTGTATTTCTTTTTCTTGTCTAATTGCTCTGGCTAGAACCTCCAACACGATGTTGAATAATAGTGGTGATAATCAACATCCTTGTCTTGTTCCTGATCTTAGGGGGAAAGTTTTCAATTTTTTCCCATTGAGGATGATATTAGCTGTGGGTTTTTCATATATTCCCTCTATCATTTTAAGGAAGTTCCCTTGTATTCCTATCTTTTGAAGTGTTTTCAACAGGAAAGGATGTTGAATCTTGTCAAATGCCTTCTCTGCATCAATTCAGATGATCATGTGATTTTTCTGCTTTGATTTGTTGATGTGGTGTATTACATTAATTGATTTTCTTATGTTGAACCATCCTTGCATACTGGGATGAATCCTACTTGGTCATGATGTATAATTCTTTTAATGTGTTGTTGGATATGATTTGCTAGAATTTTATTGAGAATTTTTGCATCTGTATTCATTAGAGAGATTGGTCTGTAGTTTTCTTTTTTTGTAATATCTTTGCCTGGTTTTGGTATGAGGGTGATGTTGGCTTCATAGAATGAATTAGGTAGTTTTCCCTCCACTTCGATTATGTTGAAGAGTTTGAGGAGAGTTGGTCCGAATTCTTTCTGGAATGTTTGATAGAATTCACATGTGAAGCCGTCTGGTCCTGGACTTTTCTTTTTAGGAAGCTTTTGAATAACTAATTCAATTTCTTTACTTGTGATTGGTTTGTTGAGGTCATCTATTTCTTCTTGAGTCAGAGTTGGTTGTTCATGTCTTTCCAGGAACCCGTCCATTTCATCTAAATTGTTGTATTTATTAGCGTAAAGTTGTTCATAGTATCCTGTTATTACCTCCTTTATTTCTGTGAGGTCAGTAGTTATGTCTCCTCTTCCATTTCTGATCTTATTTATTTGCATCCTCTCTCTTCTTCTTTTTGTCAATCTTGCTAAGGGCCCATCAATCTTACTGATTTTCTCATAGAACCAACTTCTGGTCTTATTGATTTTCTCTATTGTTTTCATGTTTTCAATTTCATTTATTTCTGCTCTGATCTTTGTTATTTCTTTCCTTTTGCTTGCTTTGGAATTAGTTTGCTGTTCTTTATCCAGTTCTTCCAGGTGGACAGTTAATCCTGCATTTTTGCCTTTTCTTCTTTTCTGATAAAGGCATTTAGGGCAATAAATTTCCCTCTTAGCACTGCCTTTGCTGCGTCCCATAAGTTTTGATATGTTGTGTCTTCATTTTCATTCGCCTCTAGGTATTTACTAATTTCTCTCGCAATTTCTTCTTTGACCCACTTGTTGTTTAAGGGTGTGTTGTTGAGCCTCCATGTATTTGTGAATTTTCTGGCACTCCGCCTATTATTGATTTCCAACTTCATTCCTTTATGATCCGAGAAAGTGTTGTGTATGATTTCAATCTTTTTAAATTTGTTAAGACTTGCTTTGTGACCCAGCATATGGTCTATCTTTGAGAATGATCCATGAGCACTTGAGAAAAAGGTGTATCCTGCTGTTGTGGGATTTAATGTCCTATAAATGTCTGTTAAGTCAAGCTCATTTATAGTAATATTCAGATTCTCTATTTCTTTATTGATCCTCTGTCTAGATGTTCTGTCCATTGATGAGAGTGGTGAATTGAAGTCTCCAACTATTATGGTATATGTGTCTATTTCCCTTTTCAGTGTTTGCAGTGTATTCCTCACGTATTTTGGGGCATTCTGGTTCAGTGCATAAATATTTATGATTGTTATGTCTTCTTGTTTAATTGCTCCTTTTATTAGTATATAGTGTCCTTCTTTGTCTCTTTTAACTGTTTTACATTTGAAGTCTAATTTGTTGGATATTAGTATAGCCACTCCTGCTCTTTTCTGGTTGTTATTTGCATGATATATCTTTTCCCAACCTTTCACTTTCAACCTATATTTATCTTTGGGTCTAAGATGTGTTTCCTGTAGACAGCATATAGAAGGATCCTGTTTTTTAATCCATTCTGCCATTCTATGTCTTTTGATTGGGGAATTCAGTCCTTTAACATTTAGAGTTATTACTGTTTGGATAATATTTTCCTCTACCATTTTGTCTTTTGTATTATATATATCATATCTGACTTTCCTTCTTTCTACACTCTTCTCCATGCCTCTCTCTTCTGTCTTTTTGTATCTGACTCTAGTGCTCCCTTTAGTATTTCTTGCAGAGCTGGTCTCTTGGTCACAAATTCTCTCAGTGACTTTTTGTCTGAGAATGTTTTAATTTCTCCCTCATTTTTGAAGGACAATTTTGCGGGATATAGGAGTCTTGGTTGGCAGTTTTTCTCTTTTAGTAACTTAAATATATCATCCCACTGTCTTCTAGCTTCCATGGTTTCTGCTGAGAAATCTACACATAGTGTTATTGGGTTTCCCTTGTATGTGATGGATTGCTTCTCTGTCGCTGCTTTCAAGATCCTCTCTTTCTCTTTGAACTCTGACATTCTAACTAGTAAGTGTCTTGGGGAACCCTATTTGGGTCTAATCTCTTTGGGGTGCGCTGCACTTCTTGGATCTGTAATTTTAGGTCTTTCATAAGAGTTGGGAAATTTTCAGTGATAATTTCTTCCATTAGTTTTTCTCCTCCTTTTCCCTTCTCTTCTCCTTCTGGGACACCCACAACACATATATTTGTGCGGTTCACATTGTCCTTGAGTTCCCTGATACCCTGTTCGAATTTTTCCATTCTTTTCCGGATAGTTTCTGTTTGTTTTTGGAATTCAGATGTTCCATCCTCCAAATCACTAATTCTATCTTCTGTCTCTTTAAATCTGTTATTGTAGGTATCCATTGTTTTTTCCATCTTTTCTACTTTATCCTTCACTTCCATAAGTTCTGTGATTTGTTTTTTCAGTTTTT
This sequence comes from Tamandua tetradactyla, assembly GCF_023851605.1. Taxonomy (NCBI): domain Eukaryota; kingdom Metazoa; phylum Chordata; class Mammalia; order Pilosa; family Myrmecophagidae; genus Tamandua; species Tamandua tetradactyla. Next base: position 37,738,207 of record NC_135341.1, read on the forward strand.
CTATTTCTTCTTTTTGATCAGCCCATGTCTTCTTCTTGTCCTCCCTCAATTTATTGATTTCGTTTTTGAAGAGGTTTTCCATTTCTGTTCGTATATTCAGCATTAGTTGTTTCAGCTCCTGTATCTCATTTGAACTATTGGTTTGTTCCTTTGACTAGGCCATATTTTCAATTTTCTGAGCGTGATCCGTTATCTTTTGCTGGCGTCTGGGCATTTAGTCAGATTTCCCTGGGTGTTGGGCCCCACAGGTTGAAAGATTTTTCTGTGAAATCTCTGGGTTCTGTTTTTCTTATCCTGCCCAGTAGGTGGCGCTCGTGGCACACGTTTGTCTATGGGTTCCACCAGTGAAAGTTGCTGTGGGTCCTTTAACTCCGGAAAATTCTCGCCGTAGGTGAGGTTCGGCAGCCGAAGCGTCTTGGAAGAGTGCCAGCCGGCCCGGGGTTCCGAACGCGGGGAGGGTCGCCGGCCGCCGCAGCACGGGAGAGCGTCCGGCCGAATTACCTAGTTGGCCCGGGGCGCCAAGCGTGGCGGGAGGGCGCCAGCTGTCACAGCCCGGGAGAGTGCACTGTTCCAAGCCGGACCGGGGAGTCACGTGTTTGGAAGGGACCCCCTGGTCACTGTTCTCCGCAGTCTGGGGATTTCCGACCCAACTCTCTCAGTTGGTCCGGGGGGCCTCGCGTGGTGGGGGCGCCAGCCGCCGCGGCCCAAGGGGACCGCCTGTCCAATTCTGCCAGCTGGCCTGGGAAGGAGGAAGGGAGGGACTCCGGCCGCTTGCTGTCCCACCCAGGAAAGCCCGCGCCCCTCGGTGATCTCACCGGAGCTGGTTCTCCCAGACAGTCAGCCGTTCCAGGATGGGGTACGCCGTCCCTTTGATCTCCATCGTGGCTCCGGGAGCTGCTCTGTATTGTCTACTCCCCCAGTAGCTGTTCTGGAGGAGGAAAGGTGAGGGTGGCAAGGCTGTCGAGGCTGGTGGTGGAGGAGCCGGTGAAGGCGGAAGAGGGGAGAGGAGGGTGGGCGGGTCGGCTACTGCGGGGCGTGGGCGCCGCGCGGCAGGCCGGCGGACAAAGAGGGGAGAGGAGGGCGGGTGGGTCGGCTGCTGCGGGGCGTGGGCGCCGCGTGGCCTATCCCTTAAATTCTTATTTCTCGGTTACACAGCCACCTCTCCTGTCAGGGAAATTTTGAAACAATGTCTGCTCCTGCCTTTGTCCAGGGCAGGTTGAAGCAATAGCTGCCCTCAGAGCCAGGCCCACACTAATCAAAAGTCGTGGTAAGTGATCAGCTGTACCCGCCCCTGTTCTTGAGGAAGAGGATTTTTACATCCCCCTCTGTCACCAGCGAGCTAGCCAGGGTGTCCTGAACATAATGTCCTTTCAAGAACAAGGTATTCTTCCACGAACAAGGCCAGGGACCTACAGAGGAAGTGCAGGCTGCCTCCAAATTGCATTGAGGAGGAGAAGAGGGAGGGCCCAGGAAGGCCCCAGGAGCTTTTTCCATGCATTCCCAAAGCTGCACATACTTGACTTCTACATGCCCAGCAAATGCAGCCCTTCAACTTTCCTTTCCAGCTAGGAGGAAGCGTGCAGTCTGTAAGTCTTCTCTGCCACTTTTATAGTTTGGAATAATAGCTGCCCTCGGGGCCGGGCTCCCAGCAATCCAAAGTAGCTAATCAAAAGTAGTGATCAGTGATCAGACTGTTTGATCTTGGGGAACTAAATTTTTATGTCCTTCTTTGGTACCAACAAGCTACACCAGGGGCCGGACCTCATTGCTGTCTGCAGCAGTGGGTGATCGGGATGGTAACTGCTGCATGGAGAGAACAATTCACTGGAATTTACTGCAGTTTACCAGCCTCTTCCTTCTTCTTGTCCCTGAATGCTTCACAGTGTTCTGTTAGACTCCAGAGTTTCAAAATAGTTGATTCAGACAGTTCTGCCAGTTTAGTAGTTGCATAGTAGAGGGACTGATTCCTGGAACTTCCTACTCTGCCATCTTCCCACATTCTCTAGGAGTTCTCTTTTTTATATCTTCCATTTCTTTCCTCATGTTCTGCTCTGCAGTTCAGGAAATGCCTTCAGACAGTAAGCTGCTGCAACTATAGGGCTCACCTTATTTGTTTCTTTTCTTTTGAGATCATAGTCCTGCTTTCTTATTGTCTAGTATCTAAAAGCAATTGTTGTGTATACTTTCCTTTCTTTAAATTTTGTCAGGGTAGGGAGGTACAGATCGGGTGCTGAGTCACAGCTCAGTCTTCATTTTGGATGGTTCCTGTTTCAATATGACATACTTCTGCATGATTAATACTTTGATTAATTGAAATGCTACAGTTCGTACTTTTTGACTTTATTTTGCTGTGGTATCTCCTCCCTTTTATTTTTAACCTTTAAAAATTTTTTAATTTTAAACATATATACAAAAAAGCAATACATTTCAAAGTTTATTCTAACAAGTAGTTATAGAACAGATTTCAGAGTTTGGTAGGGGTTACTGTTCCATAATTTCAGGTATTTCCTTCTAGTTGCGTAATACACTGGAGACTGAAAGAAATATCAGCATAATGATTCAACAGTCATACTCATTTGTTAAATCCTGTCTTCTCTGTTATAATTCATCCTTCTCCTTTGATCCTTCTCCCAATCTTTGGGGGTATTTGGGCTCTACCCTTTCTAACTTTTTCATATTGGAAAGGGGTGTTGATAATATAGGGTAGGCGGATGAAACTAATTGGTGTTCTTAGAGAGGCTGGTCCCTCTGGGTTTCAGGACTTATCTGGCCTAGGAATCTGTATGGAGGTTGTAAGTTTCTGTAAAGTCATCTTAGTACGTGAAACTTCTGTAGAATCTCAGATACAGCCCTAGGTGTTCTTTAGGGTTAACAGGAATGGTTTTGGTTGGGGTTTGGCAAACCCTGGTAATTAGCAATATCTAGCTAGAGCTTGCATAAGGTAGCTTCCAGAATAGCCTCTCAACTCTATTTGAATTCTCTTATCCACTAATGCCTTATTTTGTTACAGTTCTTTTCCTCCTTTTGGTCAGGAAGGCATTGTCGATCCCATGGTACCGGGGCCAGGCTTGTCCCTGGGAGTCATGTCCCACTTTGCCAGTGAGCATTTTACCCCTGGATGTTACGTCCCATATACTGGGGAAGGTAATGACTTTACTTACAGAGTTGGGCTTAGAGAGAAAGAGAGGCCACATCTGAGCAACAAAAGAGATTTTCTGGAAGTAACTCTTATAGGTAGACTTAGGTTCTCTTCTACAGAAATAAGCTTCTCAAAAGCAAGCCTCCCAGTCTTGAATTGTGTCATAAATGCTGGAATTCATGGGAAACTTAAAAAAAAAAAAAAAAAAGCAAGCCTCAAGATCAAAGGCTTGGGGTGATACAACGATGCCTCAGTGGCAGAATTCTTCCCTGCCATGCCAGAGACCCAGGTTCAATTCCCAGAGCCTGCCCATGCCAAAAAAAAAAAAGTACAAAGATCAAAGATTTCACCTGTTGACTTGGGAGTCCCTAATATTTGAGATAGCATCAGGGATTTCCCCAGTGATAAAGCTTAATAGCACCATATTTTTTCTGCCATCCCTCAAGGAACTTTGCCTATACCTTTTAATTAACTGCCCAACGTACTGTTGGGAGATATCTGAGTATTACCTTAAGTTATACATAATTACGAGACCTCATTTCCATTCTGGGCTTCCTGTGTTTGAGCTGTTTAAATGCTCTATCCAGACAAAATGAGTTAGATTATGTGCTACAGAAAATGTAGGTTTTGGGCAAAATAAAGCCCTCTTCCTTTGGTCTCATACAATAGGTGAAGTATTTTTAACCTTTTTATGTAATTTTCCTTAGATGTGACTATTAAAAGCAGCATATCTTTGGTTTGTTTTACAGTCTATCAAAAAGGGGGTCCTAAACTCATTTACACTTATTGTTGTAATTGTCACGTTTGGGCTTGTGTTCAATACCTTGCAATTTTCTGTTTATTCAAAATTTTCTCTGTAGACTTTATCTTTTCTGTGATTTAGAAATTAGGCACTGTTTTTATTTCAGTAGTCATTACCTTAAAGTTTTTCAAAGACACTTTTAAGTAGGTTGCACATAAATAAAGGAAAAGGAATTAATGAAATACACTTTCAAATTTAGTAATAAGAAAATCATTCTTGACTTGCTATTGGGAAAGATGACGGTTTTATTTGCATTTATTTCGTTTCTGCTATTTTCTCATTGATGTAATTAGGAAGGACAAAGCATCATGGTTTACTTTTTCTCTTCAGAATTGATGATCTGTTTCAAAGTGTAAGCAGTTTTTCTGACCCATGTTTTTAACATGTTTAATTCATTTTTTAGGCTTTCATTATTGGGGCTGATGGGAGTTATATGAGACCTCTAGCAATTGATTTTTCTTTCACACAAACCTACTTGGGGCAGGTTAAGGAGCCTGATGTTTCCTTTCAAGTAAGTGGATGTGGCTCTTGCATTTATACTGCAGAGAAGCCTGTGACTATCACAATTTTTGTTCCTTTAAAATTGATTTGATTATTTTCTAGATGTTTGTAGGTTTAAGTTTTGAAACTCTTCTAATTTCTATGATCTATTGGTTATCTCTCCATGTACTTTTCCTCTGTTCTGGTAAAAACAGCTTGAGCTAATCTTCTATTTCATGTTGATTTTTTTCATAGACCAGTTAAAAATTGATTGCCTTGTCTTTCCTTTTTTTTTTAAAATTTATTTATTAATTAAAAAAATAAGAAAATAAAACATGCATCATCAGTAATTCACAATATCATCACCTAGTTGCATATTCATCATTTCTTAGAACATTTGCGTTAATTCAGAAGAAGAAACAAAAAGACAATAGAAAAAGAAATGAAACGAGCACAGGAAAGAAAAAAAAAAGATTATACCTATCATACCTCTTACCCCTTGCCTTCATTGATCACTAGCATTTCAAACTAAATTTATTTTGACATTTCTTCCCCCCATTATTTATTTTTATTCCATATGTTCTACTGGTCTGTTGACAAGGTAGATAAAAGGAGCATCAGACACAAGGTTTTCACAATCACACAGTCACATTGTGACAGCTGTGTCATTATTCAATCATCCTCAAGAAACATGGCTAATGGAACACAGCTCTACATTTTCTGGCAGTTCCCTCCAGCCTCTCCATTACATCTTGAATAACAAGATGATATCTACTTGATGCATAAGAATAACCTCCAGAATAACCTCTCAACTCTGTTTGGAATCTCTCAGCCATTGACACTTTGTCTCATTTCCCTCTTCCCTCTTTTGGTTGAGAAGGTTTTCTCAATCCCTTGATGCTAAGTCTCAGCCCATTCTAGGGTTTTTCTGAATCCCTTGATGCTGAGTCTCCACTCATTCCAAGATCTCTGTCCCACGTTGCCAGGAAGGTCCACACCCCTGGGAGTCATGTCCCACGTAGAGAGGGGTAGGGTGGTGAGACTGCTCGTTTTGTTGGCTGAAGAGAGGGGCCACATCTGAGCAACAAAAGAGGCTCTCTTGGGGGTGACTCTTAGGCCTAATTTTAAGTAGGGTTGACCTATCCTTTGTGGGATTAAGTTTCATATGAACAAACCCCAAGACTGGGGGCTCTGCCTATAGCTTTGGTTGTCCACACTGTTTGTGAGAATATCAAGAATTCAACTTGGGGAAGTTGAATTTCTCCCCGTTCTCACCACTCCCCGAAGGGGGCTTTGCAGATACTTTTCCACTCACTGATCGAATCACTCTGGGATTCATCAGGGCATCACTCTGGACAAACCAACAAAATGTCATGTCCTACCTGAGATTCCAAGTACTTATGGCATTCAATCAAACTATCTACATAAGTTATATTAGGAAATGCACTAGTCAAAATATTAATTTTGTAACAAATAAACATTTTTTGCTTTAGTCTTACACAGAAGGTGACATTTTAAAATATTAATTACCATCTATTTTCAGTACCCTGCAATAATGACATTCCTTTTTTCTTCCTCATGCAAAAACATTTTTAAAATTGTACCTTGTACATTTCACTATTATTATACACTCTAGGCATTCCTAGATTATACCATCTCAATCTTTAACATCTATCTTTCTTTCTGATTTCATTTATGTCCCCAGCCCTCCTCCCTCTATCATTCTCACATGCAGCTTCATTCAGTGTTTTAACATAATTATATTACAGTTAGGTAGTATTGTGCTGTCCATTTCTGAGTTTTTGTATCCAGTCCTGCTGCACAGTCTGTATCCCTTCCGCTCCAATTACCCAATATCTTACCCTATTTCTATCTCCTGATGGTCTCTGATACCAACAACATATTCCAAGTTTATTCACTAATGTCAGTTCATATCAATGAGACCATACAGTATTTGTCCTTTAGTTTTTGGTTAGTCTCACTCAGCATAATGTTCTCAAGGTCCATACATGTTACATACTTCATAAGTTTATTCTGTCTTAAAGTGCATAATATTCCGTCATATGTATATACCATAGTTTGTTTAGCCACTCGTCTGTTGATGGACATTTTGGCTGTTTCCATCTCCTTGCAATTGTAAATAATGCTGCTATAAACATTGGTGTGCAAATGTCCGTTTGTGTCTTTGCTCTTGTGTCCTCTGAGTAGATACCTAGCAATGCTATTGCTGGGTCATATGGCAATTCTATATTCAGCTTTTTGAGGAACTGCTAAACTGCCTTCTACAGTGGTTGCACCATTTGACATTCCCACCAACAGTGAATAAGTGTACCTCTTTCTCCACATCCTCTCCAGCACTTGTCTTTTTCTGTTTTGTTGATCATGGCCATTCTGGTGGGTGTGAGATGATATCTCATTGTGGTTTTGATTTGCATTTCTCTAATGGCCAGGGACATTGAGCATCTCTTCATGTGCCTCTTGGCCATCCGTATTTCCTCTTCTGAGAAGTGTCTGTTCAAGTCTTTTTCCCATTTTGTAATTGGATTGGCTGTCTTTTTGTTGTTGAGTTGAACAATCTCTTTATAAATTCTGGATACTAGACCTTTATCTGATATGTCGTTTCCAAATATTGTCTCCCATTGTGTAGGCTGTCTTTTTACTTTCTTGATGAAGTTCTTTGATGCACAAAAGTGATTAATTTTGAGGAGCTCCCATTTATTTATTTCCTTCTTCAGTGCTCTTGCTTTAGGTGTAAGGTCTATAAAACCGCCTCCAATTATAAGATTTATAAGATATTTCCCTGCATTTTCCTCTAACTGTTTTATGGTCTTAGACCTGATGTTTAGATCTTTGATCCATTTTGAGTTAACTTTTGTATAGGGTGTGAGATACGGGTCCTCTTTCATTGTTTTGCATATGGATATCCAGTTCTCTAGGCACCATTTATTGAAGAGACTGTTCTGTCCCAGGTGAGTTGGCTTGACTGCCTTATCAAAGATCAAATGTCCATAGATGAGAGGGTCTGTATCTGAACACTCTGTTCGATTCCGCTGGTCAATATATCTATCTTTATGCCAGTACCATACTGTTTTGACCACTGTGGCTTCATAATATGCCTTAAAGTCAGGCAGCGTGAGACCTCCAGTTTCGTTTTTTTTCAAGATACTTCTAGCAATTCGGGGCACCCTGCCCTTCCAGATAAATTTGCTTATTGGTTTTTCTATTTCTGAAAAATAAGTTGTTGGGATTTTGATTGGTATTGCGTTGAATCTGTAAATCAATTTAGGTAGAATTGGCATGTTAACTATATTTAGTCTTGCAATCCATGAACACGGTATGCCCTTCCATCTGTTTAGGTCTTCTGTGATTTCTTTTAACAGTTACTTGTAGTTTTCTTTGTATAGGTCTTTTGTCTCTTTAGTTAAATTTATTCCTAAGTATTTTATTCTTTTAGTTGCAATTGTAAATGGAATTTCTTTTTTTTTATTAGAGAAGTTGTGTATTTATAGAACAATCAAACATAAAATAAAGGATTCCCATATACCAAACCACCACCAACACTGTGCATTGGTGTAGAAAATTTGTTACAATTGAAGACAGCATGCTTTTATAATTGTTCTATTAATTAAAGTTCATGGTTTAACTTAAGAATCCTTGATTGTATAGTGAAGTTCAATAGATTTTTAAAAAATGTTAATGTTACCATATATACAATTGAACATTTCCCCTTTTAATCATATTCAGATATATATTTCAGTGCTGTTAATAGCATTTACAATGTAGTGATATCATTACCACCATCCATTACCAAAACATTTCCATCATTCCAAATAGGAACTCTATATATTTGAACCTTTAACTTCCCATTCCCTATCCCTACCTCATCTCCTGGTATATTGGTCAGGGTTCTCAAGAGAAACAGAACTAACAGGAGATATCTGTAAATATGAGATTTATAAAGGTATCTCATACAACCGTGGGAATGGAGCAGTCCAAAATCTGCAGGGCAGTCTGTGAAGCTGGCCGCTCTGATGAAGGGTCTGGATGAATTGATTGGACTATCTTGTTTGTGGGAGTCATGCCTTAGTTGATTGCAGATGTAATCAGCTACAGATGTAGTCAACTGACTGATGATTTAATGCACCAGCCTGTATGTTTATCAACCAGCCACAAAATGTCATTGCAGCAATGGTCAAGCCAGTGCTTGCCTGACCAGACAACTGGGCATCATCACTTGGTCAAGTTGGCACCAGAGCCTAACCATCACACCTGGTAATCAATATTCTAGATTCTGACTGTATGAGTTTGCTAATTCTAATTCTTTCAAAACATTGAGATCATATAATATTTGTCCTTTTGTGTCTGGATTATTTCATCAACATGATGTCTTCAAGGTTCATCCATGTTTCCACATGTATCAGGACTTAATTTCTGTGGATGAACAATATGGAATTTGTTTCTTGATTTCCCCCTCAGATTGTTCATTACTAGTGTATAGAAACACTACAGATTTTTTTTTTATTAATTAACGGAAAAAAAAGAAATTAACCCAACATTTAGAAATCATACCATTCTACATATGCAATCAGTAATTCTTAACATCATCACATAGATGCATGATCATCGTTTCTTAGTACATTTGCATTGGTTTAGAGGAACTAGTAACACAACAGAAAAAGATATAGAATGTTAATATAGAGAAAAGAAATAAAAGTAATAATAATAGTAAAAAAACAAAACAAAACAAAACAAAAAAAACCTATAGCTCAGATGCAGCTTCATTCAGTGTTTTAACATGATTACTTTACACTTAGGTATTATTGTGCTGTCCATTTTTGAGTTTTTGTATCTAGTCCTGTTGCACAGTCTGTATCCCTTCAGCTCCAATTACCCATTATCTTACCCTGTTTCTAACTCCTGCTGGACTCTGTTACCAATGACATATTCCAAGTTTATTCTCGAATGTCCGTTCACATCAGTGGGACCATACAGTATTTGTCCTTTAGTTTTTGGCTGGATTCACTCAGCATAATGTTCTCTAGGTCCATCCATGTTATTACATGCTTCATAAGTTTATCTTGTCTTAAAGCTGCATAATATTCCATCGTATGTATATACCACAGTTTGTTTAGCCACTCTTCTGTTGATGGAGATTTTGGCTGTTTCCATCTCTTTGCAATTGTAAATAACGCTGCTATAAACATTGGTGTGCAAATGTCCGTTTGTGTCTTTGCCCTCAAGTCCTTTGAGTAGATACCTAGCAATGGTATTGCTGGGTCATATGGCAATTTTGAGGAACCGCCAAACTGCCTTCCACGGCTGCCTTGCACCATTTGACATTCCCACCAACAGTGGATAAGTATGCCTCTTTCTCCGTATCCTCTCCAGCACTTGTCATTTTCTGTTTTGTTGATAATGGCCATTCTGGTGGGTGTGAGATGATATCTCATTGTGGTTTTGATTTGCATTTCTCTAATGGCCAGGGACATTGAGCATCTCTTCATGTGCCTCTTGGCCATCCGTATTTCCTCTTCTGAGAGGTATCTGTTCAAGTCTTTTTCCCATTTTGTAATTGGGTTGGCTGTCTTTTTGTTGCTGAGTTGAACAATCTCTCATAAATTCTGGATACTAGACCTTTATCTGATATGTCATTTCCAAATATTATCTCCCATTGTGTAGGCTGTCTTTCTACTTTCTTGATGAAGTTCTTTGATGCACAAAAGTGTTTAATAATGAGGAGCTCCCATTTATTTATTTCCTTCTTCAGTGCTCTTGCTTTAGGTTTAGGGTCCATAAAACCGCCTCCAGTTGTAAGTTTCATAAGATATCTCCCAACATTTTCCTCTAACTGTTTTATGGTCTTAGACCTGATGTTTAGATCTTTGATCCATTTTGAGTTAACTTTTGTATAAGGTGTGAGATGCGGGTCTTCTTTCATTCTTTTACATATGGATATCCAGTTCTCTAGGCACCATTTATTGAAGAGACTGTTCTGTCCCAGGTGAGTTGGCTTGACTGCCTTATCAAAGATCAAATGTCCATAGATGAGAGGGTCTATATCTGAGCACTCTATTTGATTCCATTGGTCGATATATCTATCTTTATGCCGATACCATGCTGTTTTGACCACTGTGGCTTCATAATATGCCTTAAAGTCAGGCAGCGCAAGATCTCCAGCTTCGTTTTTTTCCCTCAAAATGTTTTTAGCAATTCGGGGCACCCTGCCCTTCCAGATAAATTTGCTTATTGGTTTTTCTAATTCTGAAAAATAAGTTGTTGGGATTTTGATTGGTATTGCATTGAATCTGTAGATCAATTTAGGTAGGATTGAGATCTTAATTATATTTAGTCTTCCAGTCCATGAACACGGTATGCCCTTCCATCTATTTAGGTCTTCTGTGATTTCTTTTAGCAGTTTTTTGTAGTTTTCTTTATATAGGTTTTTTGTCTCTTTAGTTAAATTTATTCCTAGGTATTTTATTCTTTTAGTTGCGATTGTAAATGGGATTCGTTTCTTGATTTCCCCCTCAGCTTGTTCATTACTAGTGTATAGAAGTGCTACAGATTTTTGAATGTTGATCTTGTAACCTGCTACTTTGCTGTACTCATTTATTAGCTCTAGTAATTTTGTTGTGGATTTTTCTGGGTTTTCGACGTATAGTATCATATCGTCTGCAAACAGTGATAGTTTTACTTCTTCCTTTCCCAATTTTGATGCCTTGTATTTCTTTTTCTTGTCTAATTGCTCTGGCTAGAACTTCCAACACAGTGTTGAATAACAGTGGTGATAGTGGACATCCTTGTCTTGTTCCTGATCTTAGGGGAAAAGTTTTCAGTTTTTCCCCATTGAGGACGATATTAGCTGTGGGTTTTTCATATATTCCCTCTATCATTTTAAGGAAGTTCCCTTGTATTCCTATCCTTTGAAGTGTTTTCAACAGGAAAGTATGTTGAATTTTGTCAAATGCCTTCTCTGCATCAATTGAGATGATCATGTGATTTTTCTACTTTGATTTGTTGATAGGGTGTATTACATTAATTGATTTTCTTTTTTTTTATTAATTAGAAAAATAATTAACAAAACAATTAGAAATCATTCCATTCTACATGTACAATCAGTAATTCTTAATAACATCACATAGTTGCATATTCATCATTTCTTAGTACATTTGCATCGATTTAGAAAAAGAAATAAAAAGACAACAGAATAAGAATTAAAACATTAATAGAAAGAAAAAAAACCACAAAAAACCTATACCTCACATGCAGCTTCATTCAGTGTTTTAACATAATTGCATTACAATTGGGTAGTATTGTGCTGTCCATTTCTGAGTTTTTATATCCAGTCCCGTTGTACAGTCTGTATCCCTTCAGCTCCAATTACCCCTTCTCTTTTTTTTTTTTAATTAACGGAAAAAAAGAAATTAACCCAACATTTAGAAATCATACCATTCTACATATGCAATCAGTAATTCTTAACATCATCACATAGATGCATGATCATCATTTCTTAGTACATTTGCATCGGTTTAAAAAAACTAGCAACATAACCGAAAAAGATATAGAATGTTAATATAGAGACAAAAATAAAAGTAATAATAGTAAAGTCAAAACAAAACAAAACAAAACAAAACAAAAACCTATAGCTCAGATGCAGCTTCATTCAGTGTTTTAACATGATTACTTTACAATTAGGTATTATTGTGTTGTCCATTTTTGAGTTTTTGTATCTAGTCCTGTTGCACAGCCTGTATCCCTTCAACTCCAATTGCCCATTATCTTACCCTGTTTCTACCTCCTGCTGAACTCTGTTACCAATGACATATTCCAAATTTATTCTCGAATGTCTGTTCACATCAGTGGGACCATACAGTATTTGTCCTTTAGTTTTTGGCTAGACTCACTCAGCATAATGTTCACTAGGTCCATCCATGTTATTACATGCTTCATAAGTTTATCCTGTCTTAAAGCTGCATAGTATTCCATCGTATGTATATACCACAGTTTGTTTAGCCACTCTTCTGTTGATGGAGATTTTGGCTGTTTCCATCTCTTTGCAATTGTAAATAACGCTGCTATAAACATTGGTGTGCAAATGTCCGTTTGTGTCTTTGCCCTTAAGTCCTTTGAGTATATTCCCAGCAATGGTATTGCTGGGTCATATGGCAGTTCTATATTCAGCTTTTTGAGGAACCGCCAAACTGCCTTCCACAGTGGTTGCACCCTTTGAGATTCCCACCAACAGTGGATAAGTGTGCCTCTTTCACCGCATCCTCTCCAGCACTTGTCATTTTCTGTTTTGTTGATAATGGCCATTCTGGTGGGTGTGAGATGATATCTCATTGTGGTTTTGATTTGCATTTCTCTAATGGCCAGGGACATTGAGCATCTCTTCATGTGCCTTTTGGCCATTTGTATTTCCTCTTCTGATAGGTGTCTGTTCAAGTCTTTTTCCCATTTTGTAATTGGGTTGGCTGTCTTTTTGTTGTTGAGATGAACAATCTCTTTATAAATTCTGGATACTAGACCTTTATCTGATATGTCATTTCCAAATATTGTCTCCCATTGTGTAGGCTGTCTTTCTACTTTCTTTTTTTTTTTTTTTTTTTTTTTTTTTTTTTTTTTTTTTAAAGGAAAGACAGAGAGAAGGAAGGAAGGATAGAAGGAAGGAAGGAAGGAAGAAAGGGAAACATCTTTAAACATTTTCTTGTTTTTTATTGTATTCTGTTTCTCCGTATTTGTTACATGGGCTGGGGCCGGGAATCGAACCGAGGTCCTCCGGCATAGCAGGCAAGTACTTTGCCCGCTGAGCCACCGCGGCCCGCCCTCTTTCTACTTTCTTGATGAAGTTCTTTGATGCACAAAAGTGTTTAATTTTGAGGAGCTCCCATTTATTTATTTCCTTCTTCAGTGTTCTTTCTTTAGGTTTAAGGTCCATAAAACCGCCTCCAGTTGTAAGATCCATAAGATATCTCCCAACATTTTCCTCTAACTGTTTTATGGTCTTAGACCTAATGTTTAGATCTTTGATCCATTTTGAGTTAACTTTTGTATAGGGTGTGAGAGATGGGTCTTCTTTCATTCTTTTGCATATGGATATCCAGTTCTTTAGGCACCATTTATTGAAGAGACTGTTCTGTCCCAGGTGAGTTGGCTTGACTGCCTTATCAAAGATCAAATGTCCATAGATGAGAGGGTCTATATCTGAGCACTCTATTCGATTCCATTGGTCGATATATCTATCTTTATGCCAGTATCATGCTGTTTTGACATGCATGGCTTCATAATATGCCTTAAAGTCAGGCAGTGCGAGACCTCCAGCTTCGTTTTTTTTCCTCAAGATGTTTTTAGCAATTCGGGGCACCCTGCCCTTCCAGATAAATTTGCTTATTGGTTTTTCTATTTCTGAAAAACAAGTTGTAGGGATTTTGATTGGTATTGCATTGAATCTGTAAATCAATTTAGGTAGGATTGACATCTTAACTATATTTAGTCTTCCAATCCATGAACACGGTATGCCCTTCCATCTATTTAGGTCTTCTGTGATTTCTTTTAACAGTTTTTTGTAATTTTCTTTATATAGGTTTTTTCTCTCTTTAGTTAAATTTATTCCTAGGTATTTTATTCTTTTAGTTGCAATTGTAAATGGGATTCGTTTCTTGATTTCCCCCTCAGCTTGTTCATTACTAGTGTATAGAAATGCTACAGATTTTTGAATGTTGATCTTGTAACCTGCTACTTTGCTGTACTCATTTATTAGCTCTAGTAGTTTTGTTGTGGATTTTTCCGGGTTTTCTACGTATAGTATCATATCGTCTGCAAACAGTGATAGTTTTACTTCTTCCTTTCCAATTTTGATGCCTTGTATTTCTTTTTCTTGTCTAATTGCTCTGGCTAGAACCTCCAACACAATGTTGAATAATAGTGGTGATAGTGGACATCCTTGTCTTGTTCCTGATCTTAGGGGGAAAGTTTTCAATTTTTCCCCATTGAGGATGATATTAGCTGTGGGTTTTTCATATATTCCCTCTATCATTTCAAGGAAGTTTCCTTGTATTCCTATCTTTTGAAGTGTTTTCAACAGGAAAGGATGTTGAATCTTGTCGAATGCCATCTCTGCATCAATTGAGATGATCATGTGATTTTTCTGCTTTGATTTGTTGATATGGTGTATTACATTAATTGATTTTCTTATGTTGAACCATCCTTGCATACCTGGGATGAATCCTACTTGGTCATGATGTATAATTCTTTTAATGTGTTGTTGGATACGATTTGCTAGAACTTTATTGAGGATTTTTGCATCTGTATTCATTAGAGAGATTGGCCTGTAGTTTTCTTTTTTTGTAATATCTTTGCCTGGTTTTGGTATGAGGGTGATGTTGGCTTCGTAGAATGAATTAGGTAGTTTTCCCTCCACTTCGATTTTTTTGAAGAGTTTGAGGAGAATTGGTACTAATTCTTTCTGGAACGTTTGGTAGAATTCACATGTGAAGCCATCTGGTCCTGGACTTTTCTTTTTAGGAAGCTTTTGAATGACTAATTCAATTTCTTTACTTGTGATTGGTTTGTTGAGGTCATCTATTTCTTCTTGAGTCAGAGTTGGTTGTTCATGTCTTTCCAGGAACCCGTCCATTTCATCTAAATTGTTGTATTTATTAGCGTAAAGTTGTTCATAGTATCCTGTTATTACCTCCTTTATTTCTATGAGGTCAGTAGTTATGTCTCCTCTTCCATTTCTGATCTTATTTATTTGCATCCTCTCTCTTCTTCTTTTTGTCAATCTTGCTAAGGGCCCATCAATCTTACTGATTTTCTCATAGAACCAACTTCTGGTCTTATTGATTTTTTCTATTGTTTTCATGTTTTCAATTTCATTTATTTCTGCTCTGATCTTTGTTATTTCTTTCCTTTTGCTTGCTTTGGGATTCGTTTGCTGTTCTTTCTCCAGTTCTTCCAAGTGAACAGTTAATTCCTGCATTTTTACCTTTTCTTCTTTTCTGATATAGGCATTTAGGGCAATAAATTTCCCTCTTAGCACTGCCTTTGCTGCATTCCATAAGTTTTGATATGTTGTGTTTTCATTTTCATTTGCCTCGAGGTATTTACTAATTTCTCTTGCAATTTCTTCTTTGATCCACTCGTTGTTTAAGGGTGTGTTGTTGAGCCTCCACGTATTTGTGAATTTTCTGGCGTTCCGCCTATTATTGATTTCCAACTTCATTCCTTTATGATCCGAGAAAGTGTTGTGTATGATTTCAATCTTTTTAAATTTGTTAAGACTTGCTTTGTGACCCAGCATATGGTCTATCTTTGAGAATGATCCATGAGCACTTGAGAAAAAGGTGTATCCTGCTGTTTTGGGATTTAATGTCCTATAAATGTCTGTTAAGTCTAGCTCCTTTATAGTAATATTCAGATTCTCTATTTCTTTATTGATCCTCTGTCTAGATGTTCTGTCCATTGATGAGAGTGGGGAATTGAAGTCTCCAACTATTATGGTATTTGTGTCTATTTCCTTTCTCAGTGTTAGCAGTGTATTCCTCACGTATTTTGGTGCATTCTGGTTCGGTGCGTAAATATTTATGATTGTTATGTCTTCTTGTTTAATTGTTCCTTTTATTAGTATATAGTGGCCTTCTTTGTCCCTTTTAACTGTTTTACATTTGAAGTCTAACTTGTTGGATATTAGTATAGCCACTCCTGCTCTTTTCTGGTTGTTATTTGCATGAAATATCTTTTCCCAACCTTTCACTTTCAACCTATGTTTATCTTTGGGTCTAAGATGTGTTTCCTGTAGACAGCATATAGAAGGATCCTGTTTTTTAATCCATTCTGCCATTCTATGTCTTTTGATTGGGGAATTCAGTCATTAACATTTAGTGTTATTATTGTTTGGATAATATTTTCCTCTACCATTTTGCCTTTTGTATTATATATATCATATCTGACCTTCCTTCTTTCTATACTCTTCTCCATACCTCTCTCTTCTGTCTTTTCGGTTCTGACTCTAGTGCTCCCTTTAGTATTTCTTGCAGAGCTGGTCTCTTGGTCACAAATTCTCTCAGTGAATTTTTGTCTGAGAATGTTTTAATTTCTTCCTCATTTTTGAAGGACAATTTTGCTGGATATAGGAGTCTTGGTTGGCAGTTTTTCTCTTTTAGTAATTTAAATATATCATCCCACTGTCTTCTAGCCTCCATGGTTTCTGCTGAGAAATCTACACATGGTCTTATTGGGTTTCCCTTGTATGTGATGGATTGTTTTTCTCTTGCTGCTTTCAAGATCCTCTCTTTCTCTTTGACCTCTGACATTCTAACTAGTAAGTGTCTTGGAGAACGCCTATTTGGATCTAATCTCTTTGGGGTGTGCTGCACTTCTGGGATCTGTAATTTTAGGTCTTTCATAAGAGTTGGGAAATTTTCAGTAAAATTTCTTCCATTAGTTTTTCTCCTCCTTTTCCCTTCTCTTCTCCTTCTGGGACACCCACAACACGTATATTCGTGCGGTTCATATTGTCCTTGAGTTCCCTGATACCCTGTTCGAATTTTTCCATTCTTTTCCCGATAGTTTCTGTTTGTTTTTGGAATTCAGGTGTTCCATCCTCCAAATCACTAATTCTATCTTCTGTCTCTTTGAATCTATCATTGTAGGTATCCATTGTTTTTTCTATCTTTTCTACTTTGTCCTTCACTTCCATAAGCTCTGTGATTTGTTTTTTCAGTTTTTCTATTTCTTCTTTATGTTCAGCCCATGTCTTCTTCATGTCCTCCCTCAATTTATCGATTTCGTTTTTGAAGAGATTTTCCATTTCTGTTCGTATATTCAGCATTAGTTGTCTCAGCTCCTGTATCTCATTTGAACTATTGGTTTGTTCCTTTGACTAGGCCATATTTTCAATTATTTGAGCGTGATCCGTTATCTTCTGTTGGCGTCTGCGCATTTAGAAAGATTTCCCTGGGTATTGGATCCAAAAGTTTGGAAGATTTTTCTGTGAAATCTCTGGGTTCTGTTTTTCTTATCCTGCCCAGTAGGTGGCGCTCGTGGCACACGTTTGTCTGCGGGTCCCACCAGTAAAAGGTGCTGTGGGACCTTTAACTTTGAAAAACTCTCGCCGTCCGGGAGGTTCGCTTGCCAAAGCGGCTTGGAAGGGTTCGAGCCGGCCCGGGGTCCTAATGCGGGGAGGGTTGCTGGCCTCCGCAGCCCGGGAAAGCGCCTGTCCAAATTTCCTAGTCGCCTGGGCGACAAGCGTGGCGGGAGGGCGCCAGCAGCAGCGGCCCGCCCGGGAGAGTGCACGTTCCCGGGGAGTCACGGGTTTGGAAGGGGCCTCCCCCACCCGTCACCGTTCTCCGCGACCTGCGGATTTCCGGTCCAATTCTCTCAGTTGGTCCATGGGGCTGCGCGTGGTGTGGGCGCCAGCCGCCGCGGTTTCAGGGGACCGCCTCTCCAATTCTCCCAGCCAGCCCGGGAAGGGGGAAGGGAGTGACTCCGGCCGATTGCCGCCCCGCCCGGTGAAGCCCGCGCGCCTCGGCGATCTCACCCGAGCGGCTTCTCTCAGCCAGCCAGCCGTTCCAGGATGGGGTACGCTGTCTTTTTTATCTCTGTTGTGGCTTTGGGCGCTGTTCTGTATCGTTTCTACTCCCCTAGTAGCTGTCCTGGAGAAGAAACTAAGATCCGCACGTCTTACTAAGCCGCCATCTTCTCCGGAAGTCCCTGTACCTACTATTTTTGTACCAATTGATTTTCTTATGTTGAACCATCCTTGCATACCTGGGATGAATCCTACTTGGTCATGATGTATAAATCTTTTAATGTGTTGCTGGATTCGATTTGCTAGAATTTTGTTGAGGATTTTTGCATCTATATTCATGAGAGAGATTGGTCTGTAGTTTTCTTTTTTTGTAATATCTTTGCCTGGTTTTGCTATGAGGGTGATGTTGGCTTCATAGAATAAATTAGGTAGCTTTCCCTCCACTTCAATTATTTTGAACAGTTTGAGCAGGATTGGTACTAATTCTTTGTGAAATGTTTGGTAGAATTCACATGTGAAGCCGTGTGGTCCTGGACTTTTCATTTTGGGAAGCTTTTTAATGACTGATTCAATTTCTTTACTTGTGATTTACTTTTATTCACTTTGAAATAGATCATCTATTTCTTCTTGAGTCAAAGTTGGTTGTTCATGCCTTTCTAGGAACATGTCCATTTCATCTACATTGTTGTATTTATTGGCATAAAGTTGTTCATAGTGTCCTGTTATTACCTCCTTTATTTCTGTGGGGTCAGTGGTTATGTCTCCTCTTCCATTTCTGATCTTATTTATTTGCATCCTCTCTCTTCTTCTTTTTGTCAATCTTGCTAAGGGCCCATCAATCTTATTGATTTTCTCATAGAACCAACTTCTGGTTTTATTGATTTTCTCAATTGTTTTCATGTTCTCAATTTCATTTATTTCTGCTCTAATCTTTGTTATTTCTTTCCTTTTGCTTGCTTTGGGGTTAGTTTGCTGTTCTTTCTCCACTTCTTCCAAGTGGACAGTTAATTCCTGTATTTTTACCCTTTCTCCTTTTTTGATATAGACATTTAGGGCAATAAATTTCCCTCTTAGCACTGCCTTTGCTGCATCCCATAAGTTTTGATATATTGTGTTTTCATTTTCATTTGCCTCAAGATATTTACTGATTTCTCTAGTAATTTCTTCCTTGACCCACTCGTTGTTTAAGAGTGTGTTGTTGAACCTCCACGTATTTGTGAATTTTCTGGCACTCTGCCTATTATTGATTTCCAACTTCATTCCCTTATGATCTGAGAAAGTGTTTTGTATGATTTCAGTCTTTTTAAATTTGTTGAGACTTGCTTTGTAACCCAGCGTATGGTCTGTCTTTGAGAATGATCCATGAGCACTTGAGAAAAAGGTGTATCCTGCTGTTGTTGGGTGTAATGTCCTATAAATATCTGTTAAGTCTAGCTCATTTATTGTAATATTCAAATTCTCTGTTTCTTATTGACCCTCTGTCTAGATGTTCTGTCCATTGATGAGAGTGGGGAATTGAAATCTCCAACTATTATGGTAGATGTGTCTGTTTCCCTTTTCAGTGTTTGCAGTGTTTTCCTCATGTATTTTGGGACATTCTGGTTTGGTGCATAAGTATTTATGATTGTTATGTCTTCATGTTGAATTGTTTCTTTTATTAGTACATAGTATCCTTCTTTGTCTCTTTTAACTGTTTTACATTTGAAGTCTAATTGTTGGATATTAGTATAGCTTCTCCTGCTCTTTTCTGGTGGTTATTTGCACGAAATATCTTTTCCCAACCTTTCACTTTCAACCTGTGTTTATCTTTGGGTCTAAGATGTGTTCCCTGTAGACAGCATATAGAAGGATCCTGTTTTTTTTAATCCATTCTGCCAGTCTATGTCTTTTGATTAGGGAGTTCAATCCATTAACATTTAGTGTTATTACTGTTTGGGTAGTACTTTCCTCTACCATTTTGCCTTTTGTATTTTATATGTCATATCTAATTTTCCTTCTTTCTACACTCTTCTCCACACCTCTCTCTTCTGTCTTTTCGTATCTGTCTCTAGTGCTCCCTTTAGTATTTCTTTCAGAGCTGATCTCTTGGTCACAAATTCTCTCAGTGATATTTTGTCTGAAAATGTTTTAATTTCTCCCTCATTTTTGAAGGACAATTTTGCTGGGTGTAGAATTCTTGGTTGGCAGTTTTTCTCTTTTAGTAATTTAAATATATCATCCCACTGTCTTCTCGCCTCTATGGTTTCTGCTGAGAAATCTACACATAGTCTTACTGGATTTCCCTTGTATGTGATGGATTGCTTTTCTCTTGCTGCTTTCAAGATCCTCTCTTTCTCTTTGACCTCTGACATTCTGACTAGTAAGTGTCCTAGAGAACGTCTATTTGGATCTATTCTCTTTGGGGTATGCAGCACTTCTTGGATCTGTAATTTTAGGTCTTTCATAAGAGTTGGGAAATTTTCAGTGATAATATCTTCCATTAGTTTTTCTCCTCTTTTTCCCTTCTCTTCTCCTTCCGGGACCCCCACAACACGTATATTTGTGCGCTTCATATTATCATTCAATTCCCTGAGTCCCTGCTCATATTTTTCCATTTTTTTCCCTGTAGTTTCTATATCTTGTCGGATATCAGATGTTCTGTCCTCCAGTTCACTAATCCTAACCTTTGTCTCTTGAAATCTACCATTGTAGGTTTCCATTGTTTTTTCATCTCTTCTACTGTATATTTCATCCCCATAAGTTCTGTGATTTGTTTTTTCATACTTTCCATTTCTTCTTTTTGTTTGTTCCTTGCCTTCTTCATATCTTCCCTCAATTCATTGATTTGGTTTTTGATGAGGTTTTCCATGTCTGTTCGTATATTCTGAATTAGTTGTTTCAGCTCTTCTATCTCATTTCAACTATTGGTTTGTTCCTTTGACTGGACCATATCTTCTATTTTCCTGGTGTGATTTGTTGTTTTTTGCTGGAGTCTAGACATTTAATTACCTTAATTAGTTTATTCTGGTGATTGCTTTCACCTCTTTTACCTAGGGTTTTCTTGCTAGATGGATTTGTTGTCTATCTGTTCTTTGACCTTCAGTTCAGCTTTTTCTGGACCTCTAGCTTAGGTTTTGTTTAACAGAGGAGAATTTTTCAGTTCTTGTTTTCTTGTTTCTTGCCCTGCTTGTATGGTGCCTTTTCCCTCCCCACCCTTAGGTGGGTCTGTGTAGGTATTATAGACTGCAGCCGGGTTTTCCGGACTAAACTGGCCTCCTATCAGGGGCAAGGAGTCACTTGCTTCAGTTTTTCCTGAGGGTGAGACCCAGCAGGTTAAAAGGCTTCCCTGTGAAGTCTCTGGGCTCTGTTTTTCTTATCCTGCCCAGTATGTGGTGCGTCTGCCTGCGGGTCGCACCAGCAAAAGATGTTGCGGCACTTTTAACTTTGGAAGACTCTCCCTGCTAGGGGCGTGGTGGAGATGGAAGAGAGGTTGTAGGCTGGTTTTAATGGCTTCAAATTGCCAAGCCCTGGGGTCTGAATTCCTTGAGGGAGAGATTCCACCTGAGTTGGGCTTCACCCCTCTCCTGGGGAAGGCACAGGTGGGAGACAGCCCTGAAAGCAGCCTGTTTCTGCCTATGCCTGGGGCAGTTGCAGCCTGAGAAGTCCCGCTGCTGAATCCAGAGGCTGCCAAGTCTCCGTAGAGACACAGCCATTAAAGCCTCCGTTTCCTCCCCTTTCCTCTTTTTCCGTGAGCCCAATGAACGACCTCTGCCTTGACCAGGTTTAGAGTCTCTTTCCTTTCCCTCTGGGAAGCCGCCTGTGGGGGAGGGGCGCCGGGCGCTGGCCACCGCAGCTTGGGGAACTCACGGTTTTGGGGCTCTTGCAGCCGATCCAGCTGGTCCCGACTGGGGTACACCGTGTGTCCGGTCACTGATGTGGCTCTGGGAGCTGTTCTGTATTGTTTCTGGTTATTTAGTAGTTGTTCTGGAGGACAAACTAAAATGCACACATTGCTAAGTTGCCATCTTGGCCCTCCTGTTTGTTTTTAATAACAGATTTTTCGAGATATAACTCACATACAATACAGTCCACCGATTTAAAGTGTACAATCCAATGATTTTTAGTATGTTCACACAGTTGTGCAATCATCATCATAGACCATTTTAGAACATTTCATCTTCCCAGGAAGAAACCACACCCATTAGCGGTCTCTTCCCATTTCCTGCCAACTTCCTCTTCCACCAGCCCTAGGCATCCACTTGCTTGTATTGATTTGCTTATTCTAGACATTTCATATAAATTGAATTATACAATATGTGGTCTTTGTGACTGGCTTCTTTCACTTAGCGTAATGTTTTTAAGGTTTATTCATGTTATAGCATGTATCAGTACTTCATTCCTTTTTATTTTTGAGTAATAGCCTGTTATAATGTTATACCACATTTTATTTATCCACTCAGTGGACATTTGAATTGCTTCCACATTTGACTAATGTGAAAAATGTTGCTATGAAAATTAACGAACAAGTTTTGTGTGGACAAATATTTTCATTTCTCTTGGGTGTCTACCTGGGATTAAAATTGCTGGGTCATATGGTAATTTTTGTTTAAACTTTTGAGGAACTTCCAGATTGACTTCCAAAGTGGCTGCACCATTTTGCATTCCCACCAGCAGTATATGAGGCTTCTAGTTTCTCTACCAGTCCCTTGTCAGATACATCATTTGCAAATATATTTTCCCATTCTATGGACTGTCTTTTGCTTTCTCATGGCGTCCTTTAAAACACTAAAGTTTTAAATTTTGATGAAGTGCCATTTATCTGTTTTATATTTGGTTGCATGTACTCTTAGAGTCATGTCTAAGACACCACTGCTTAATCCAAGGTCAAAAAGAATTAGATCTATGTTTTCTTCTAAGAGTTTTATGGTTTTGTCTCTTATATTTAGGTTTTTGATTCGAGTTAATTTTTAATATGGTGGGGTTAGTGATCCAACTTCATTCTTTTTCATTTTAATATCCGGTTATCCCAGCACAATTTGTTAAAAACGTTATTCTTTCCCCTATTGAATTATCTTGATACCCTTTTGGAAAATCAATTGAGCGTAAATATGACGGTTTATTTCTGGACACTGAATCTTTATTCCATTGCTCTGCATGTCTATCCTTATGCCAGTACTATTACGCTGTCTTGATTACTATTGCTTGTAGTAAAGTTTGAAATTGGAAAGTGTGACTCCTCCAACTTTGTTCTTCTTTTTCAAGATCATTTTGGCAACTCTAGGTCCCTTGAATTTCTACATAAATCTTAGGATCAGTTTAATTTTTGAAAAGAAGCCAACTGTAATTTTAATGGAAATTGTGTTGTATTGAGTCTGTAGAATGATTGGGAGAATGTTACTGACTTAATAATATTGTCTCCCAATCTGTGAAATGGGGTGCCTTTCCATTTATTTAGGTCTTCTTTAATTGTTTTGTTCCTGATCATAGGGAGAAAACATTAAATCTTTCACCATTAAATATGGTATAAGCTGAGAGTATTTTGTAGATTCCCTTTAGGAGGTCAAGGAAGTTCCCTTCTATTTCTCATGTGTGCTTTTATTATGAATGGGTGTTGGATTTTGTCAAGTGATTTTTTTTGCATCTATTATGTGTTTTAGTTCCTTATTTTATTTATAGGGACTGTTATATCAATTTGATTTCCAGATGTTAAACCAATCTTGTACTCCTTGGTCATGGTGTATAATCCTTTTTATATGTTGCTGGATTCAGTTTCCTAGCTTTATTGTTGAAGATTTTTATGTTTGTATTCATAAGAGATATTAGTCTGTGGTTTTCTTTTCTTGTGATGTCTGTTTGGTTTAGTACTAGGGTAATAATGGCATCATAGAATGAGTTTGGACGTTCTCTCCTCTTCTATTTTTTTTGGAGAATTTGTGAAGAATTAGTTCCAATTCTTCTTTAAATATTTGATAGAACTTGTCATTGAAGCCATCTAGACCTTGGCTTTTCCTTGTGGGTAACTTTTTGATTTTTAATTTGATTTCTTTACTTGCCATAGGTCTGGTTGGGGATCGGATCATTTCTCCCAAAAAAGGCAAGTTCAGGTCCCAGCTCCTGGTCCTGTGGGTGTGAACTCATTTGTTAATAGGGCCTTTGAAGCTGATGTTAGTTAAGGCATGCCCAAAATGAGTAAGGGTAGGCTGTAATTCAATATTACTGGCATTCTGAAGAACAAAGGAAATTGGACACAGGAGGAGAAAAGCTACGGGATAGCAAGAAACAGGAAGTCAATGGAACCTAGAGGAGAAAGGAGAAGACATAATCATGTGCATTGCCATTTGACAGAAAAAGTAAGGAACCCCAAAGATTGCCAGTTAGCCAGGAGATGCCGACCCTGGGAGGAAGCAATTCTTCTAGCCTCTGAAACTGTGAGCCAGTAAATTCCTGTTGTTCAGCTAACCCATTGTATGATATTTGTTTTAGTACCTAGGAAACTAAAACACATTTGGTGTTAAAAAGTGAGGTGCTGCTGTGACAAATACCTAAAAACGTGGTATTCGAAATTGAATAATGGGTAGAGAGAAAAATTGTGAGGGTCTGGATAGAAAAAGCTCAGATTACTTTGAAGAGACTGTTGGTAGAAATATGGATATTAAAAATATTTCCAGAAATGATTAATGTGTTATTGGAAACTGTGGGAAAGGCAAAATTGCATTCCAATATTGGATGGAAGGCAGTCTTGAAGGCAGTAAACTTGGATATTTAGCCAAAGAAAAAACAAAGTGTGGCAGTACCTGGTTTTTCCTTGCAGTTTATAGTGAAATGAGAGAGAAACAAGATAAACTGAGGGTTGAACTGTTAAGCACAGAGAAACCAGCAATTAATGATTTGGAAAATTCTCAGCATATTCGGACAGTGTGCTTTGGAACTAAGACCAACAGCAGCTCTATCAGGGACCTCCTTGGGAAGTGACTCCCCAGAGAACAGGGATCCATGCGAGGGTTTAATTGAACAACCCCCTGCTAAAGAAGGTGTTGCTGAACATGGATCCGGTCTGCCATTTCAGTGAAAGTCAGTATTGAAAAGGCAGTTATCTAGGAAGAATCTTTGGAAAGTTCTATTGTCTGATGGTTTAGAGCCCTTGGACCTACATGCAAAGCTAACCAGTTTTTGCAAGATTTGTATGAGCAGCTTTTTCCTCTTCTGGAGACAGTTTCTAGAGGCATTCAGAGTGACCCAGTGTTTGAGGTACCTAGCCCACAGTACTGCTTCCAACAAAACTAGGCTGTACCAGACCCCTGCTAATAGAGTTGCTTACCTTTAGTCCAAGAAGGTTAGAAAAGCATCAAAATCTACATGTGGTGCATGCCCAGGTCAACTTTGAAGGGTTTGTGCTGTGAAGTATAATGTTCTTTATGATTTTATGTAAAGCAAAAAAACACGTCAGCAGAGCCAATGGTGGTTCCACGTGTGCTAAAGGTGTCCATGACAGGATCAGGCATGCTTTCCTGATTCAGGAGCAAAATACCGTTGTGAAAGTGTTGAAGGCACAAGCACAGAGTCAGAAAGCTAAGTACAAAAAAATTATGTTTTTTTAATTAAAATAAAAACTTCTATAAACAGAACAATTTCTCTAAGCAGAACTATAAGCCAATCTGGACTGAAACAGAGAAGGGATGAATTGAAGGAAGATTGACTTCAAGGGCAGAACCATGGAAACAAAGTCTAGACCGAAAAGATCTCCTTGGCACAAGAGAGCAGGTCCACCCCTGTGGTAGGGTGCTGCCTCCCCAGTGTTCGCAGCTAATGAGGCTTGTGCCCAGTGTTCACAGAGAGCCTGGCCGCTGTTTCTATGCTTGGAGAGAATAGAGCCTATACCCCTGTGTTTAGGGAGAGTATGGCTTCTATGTATGTTCTTCGAAGGGGTGGGGCTGCTACTCCATCAGAACCAGGGACAAGGAATTAAACAATAGAAAGCTCTCAGACTTGAGATTTAATGGAGTTTGCTCTGCTGACTTTTGGATTTGTTTAAGAGCTGTGACCCCTGTTTTCCTTCCAATTTTTCCCTTCTAGAAGGGCAGTGTTTATCCCATGTCTGCCCTTCCATTGTGTATTGGAAGCAGATAGCTTGTTTTCTAGGTTTCACAGGTCTATCAAACAGAGAAATTTTGCCCACAAAATTTAGGATACGCCACATATATACCGATTTTGATGAGACTTTTTACTTAGTGTTACTGAAATAACTTAAGGCTTTGGGATGTTGTTATGTAATGAATATACTTTGCATGTGGGAAGGACATGTCTTCTTTCAGAGGGCAGACTCTTGAGGATTGAATCATGTCCTGTGGGTGTGAACCCATTTGTAAATAGGACCTTGGAAGCTGTTACTAGTTAAGGCATGCCCAAATTGAATGAAGGTGGGCTCTGATCCAGTATGACTGAAGTCCTTATGAACAAAGGAAATTGGTTATAGGAGAGAAGCCATGGGGAGAGCAAGAAACTGGAAGTCAAAGGAACCTAGAAGAGAAAGAAGACATTACCATGTGCATTGCCATGTGACAGAAAAACTAAGGAGTCCCAAAGATTGCCAGCCAGCCAGCCAGGAGATACTGACCCTGGGAGGAAACAAACCTTCTAGCCTCTGAAACTATGAGCCAATAAATTCCTGTTGTTAAGCCAACCCATTATATGGTGTTTGTTTTAGCAGCTAGGAAACTCAAACAAAATCCATTCGGATTTTCTTCCTTAGTCAGTTTCTAGTTTGTGTGTTTCTAGGAATTTGTCCATTTCATCTGAGTTATCTAATGTATTGATATATAGTTGTTCATAGGAATACTATAACTGTTTTAATTCTGTAAGGTTGGTAGTAATGTCCCCTCTTTCATTCCTGCCTTTAGTAATTAAAGTCTTCTCTCCCTTTTTTTTTCTTGGTCGGTCTAACTAAAGGTTTGTCATATTTGTTGATCTTTTCAAAAGAACCAATTTTTGGTTTCGTTGATTCTCTCTATTGTTCTTTTATTCTTTTTTTCTTGTTAATTTCAGCTCTAATCTTTATTATTTCCTTTCTTCTGCTTGCTTGCATTTTGTTTGCTCTTCTTTGTCCAGTATCATAAGATGTGAGGTTAGGTTATAGATTGGAGATCTTTTTTTTCTTTTTGAAAAATGCTTGTTCAGCTATAAATTTCCTCTTTATCTTTCCTTTTTTAAGAGACGGCTTTGCCTCAAGGCAAAGACAAGAGACCAGCAACTTTTTATTAAGGTTGTTTTATTGCTTCTTCTCCCTGGATATGTCCTCTCTGCTGGCTTATGACTTGAGCCATTTAAGGACTGACATTGGTCAATTCAGACATCTTCCCAGGCTCCTTGGTAACAGAATGGATGAGGAGGACATTGTCACTCCTCACAGGCTCTTGGGGAAGTGGTTCATATGCTCCTCATCATGTGGTGGTCATAGCTATGGAAGTGTTGGCCTGGGCCTCTCTGGGCCCTTAAATGAGACTTAGTATTTTCAATTAGTGCTCATCTCTGCTGTTTTTTATGGCATTTGTAGATGGGAATCTATGCTATATACATGTGTAAATGAGTGTGTGTACATAAACCCAATGATCAAATGATGTATTGCTTTGTAGTTTGTACAACAATCCATACTAAGAAGTAGTATTTCCATATATCATAAAGACACATAGCAAATATGTTTATGTTTATCTTGATGGTATAAACTAAATGGATGGATGAATTGGTGGATAGCTTGATGGATGAGTGGGCAAGGCTGTTCTGGTACTTTTTTACAAGTGGGCTGCCTCCACGCTCAGTCCCAGAGGACCTGTTTCCTCATGCAGGTTCTAAGCTTTAGGCTAGGAGGGTCCCCTGGCCCAGGAATGCCCCATAAACCTGGATTCCTTGGCCTGGGGCACCCGTACCCCTCCAACACAGGGTTAGTCTCCCTGGCTTGGTGCAGGAGGTGTGATGACCTTGTGTCTCCCTAGGGCGTCTGTGAGGAAATGACCTATGAGGAAATTCAGGATCATTATCCACTGGAGTTTGCCCTGCGAGACCAGGACAAGTACCGGTACCGGTACCCCAAGGGGGAGGTAGGTTTCAGGGCTTAGTCCCAGTTGCCTGTGCCTGCCTGGGAGTACAGCGATGGCTGGGGGCCCTGTGGGGCTCTCTGCAGAGACTATGTGGGCAGCAGGAGGGTCCTGGCCTCAAAGACAGGCCTGTCTGGTCATGTTTCAGCTTCAACCATTTCCCAGCAATGCGACCTGGGTCTCAGTGCCTCCTCAGGTGGCAGGTGGACAGTGCTGCATAGGACTCCTGACCCTGAGTCCCATGGGATCCCTCCTGCCCATCCCTGTCTTCTCCCTTCCCAGGGGTAGATATTTGGGAAGGACAGGGCCTGAGGTGAATGGGGCTGGCTGTGTGGGATTCAGCTCTTATAGGACACCTGGACTGTGCTCATAATCCCCCCAAGCTCATAGTCCCCTGACACTCCCAGGCCAGCTCCTTTCTGAGGGAACTGTCAGCTCTTCCTAGCATGCACAAGTGGTCAGGAGTTAGGGACACCTGCCCGACCTGAGGCTCGGGTTTTAGCTCACCCACGTCTCTGCCCTGGGCCTTTCCCCTTCCTCTTGCTGCTTTCCCCTTGTCAAGGGCTCTTCCTGTCCTCCCTGTGGCTTCCGGCACGTGAGGACCTTCCCCAGATGAGTCACCACAAGCCACCGGCACTGGTCCCCCTTCTTCAGGCAGACACACTTGCCAGCCCAGGTCACAGGTCAGAAAGTGGGGCTCACCTCTGACTCTTGCATTACCCTCCACATCTAGGTGATGGCCTGGGGCAGTGACCAAATAAGCATCTCCTCTGTAGAAACATGAATGAATGTATACACACCTAGAAGCCAGATTCACGGGCTCCTTTTCCACACTTTCCAGGGGTGGATGGCCCTGGGTAACATTGATTAGCCTCATGTCATGCTGTGAGCTAAATAGAGTGTAAACTTAGAATTAACCCAGATAACTAAAAAGAAACAAAGCAGCTGGTTGCTCAAACTTGAGAATACAGGAGAATGAAAAAAAAACAGGAAAATTAAAGTTACCAAATGAATTGATCTAGGATTTTCCAAGAAATACCGAGGGTCAGCCCAGATCCACCTGTTGGTATTACTCCATAATCAGAGCATGGAGGAAAGTCAGCTCAGACTGCTGGGCCTCCTTTTTGAAGGAATGCTTATTGTGTGCAAGCAGCTGTGGGTGGGCAGGCTGTGAGGACTGTGCCTGGGGACCCCAGGAAGTTCCAGGAGTCTTTGCTCTTCCCTTCTTATTTTCCAGCCCTCTTTTGTGGGCTGGAAGGTAGCAGTGTCTTGTCCACCCACCACCAGCTGCTGGCTTATGAATTCTAGCCTCTATATTTGAGCAGATTCAGTGAATGGTCCCATCGGTAGGGCCAGAGGTGGCCTCACGGGATGGAGGGCTGAGCTGCCCTAGCTCCATCCTCACAGACCTAGAAAAACAGGCTCTAGGATATGGGAAATGGCTCCTTTCCCAGGCTACCCATGCCCCATTCTCCACTCCCTCCCCAAACAGGAAATCTCTCTCTTGAGGACCCTTAGGAGCAGGCCCCAGCACTGATCCTACCATGAGTTCTGGGAGTGGGACAGTGGCCCATTACCCAAGATATCTTCATTCCTGCTCCCTGGAGCTAGTGCTGAAGGACTGTCCCCTGTTGCCCTTGCAGTCTTACGAGGACCTGGTGCAACGACTGGAGCCCGTCATCATGGAGCTGGAGCGGCAGGAGAACGTGTTGGTCATCTGCCACCAGGCTGTGATGCGCTGCCTTCTGGCCTACTTCCTTGACAAGGCAGCAGGTGCAGGCCCTGCCCCCAGGGAGGTGGGGTGTTTGTGTGTGGTGGGGGGACTGTCACCATGGCGTTTCTGGTGTGATAGCCTTCCCTGTCTGTGTCCACAGAACAGTTGCCCTACCTCAAATGTCCACTGCACACAGTTCTGAAGCTGACTCCCGTGGCTTATGGTAAGGAAGCATCTAGCACTTTGACCTTGGGGTTCTATGATTTTTCTGCAAATGCCTTGAAAATCCCATTACACCCACTCCTCTCTCCTCACCCACTACCTTTCTCGATTTTAAAAAAGATGCCTGTGAGACCTTAACGTGGCCATAGGAACCTCCCCCCCGCCCCCCCAGTGATTCTTTCTCTACCCTTACCCATCCTTATGGGGGCCTTTTACTGGTTTCTCCTAAATCTCTACGCAGCTCCATGGCCACCAGGGCCTTAAAATAGGGCCTGGACCTTAAAATATTCTGGGCTCAGTGATAGTGTCCACCTCTGAATCTTACTCTGCCTGATGCAAGATGTCAGGCAACTTCCTAACCCCCTAGGTCTTGGTCTCCTTACTTTTCCTTTTATCTCCCCCTATTATTTATTGATTTTTATCCTTATTTATTTTTTTACTCATCTGTCCATACCGCGATTAAAGAAGCTTCAGACACAAGGTTTTTTACAGTCACACAGTCGCATTTAAAAAATTGTATCATTATACAGTCATCTTCAAGAAACAAGGCTACTAGAACACAGTGCAGCTGTTTCAGGTACATCCTCCTGAATGTACACTCCAATACACCATAAACTAAAAAGGGATAGCTCTGTAATGTGTAAAAATGACCTCCAGGATAACCTCCCCACTCTGTTTGAAATCTCTCAGCCACTGAGACTTTATTTTGTCTGATTTCTCTCTTCCCCCATTTTAGTCAAGAAGCCTTTCTCATTCCGATTTTGCCGGGTCCCAGCTCATCCCCAGGAGTCAGGTTCCACATTGCCAGGGAGATTTACACCCATGACAGTCATGTCCCATATAGGGAGGAGGGCAGTGAGTTCACCTGCCAAGTTGGTTTAGAGAGAATTGGTCTCTTTACTTTGGACACAGTCTGTGAGGCATTCCCTTGGGCGGTTGTGCAGCAGGTTCTGGGAGAGAATGGCTCCAAAGCTCAGTGGCGGCTGAAGGCATTCCATTTGTGATGAGTATCCAGTACCATATATCAGCAGTTGATTCAGCCTCATGTGGCAGGGGTGGAGTATGGGTGTTGTGGGGCCCTGAAGACCATAGAGCTTTGTCGTGTTCCCCAGACCGCCCTTGGTCCCAGGGCCTCAGTGTGGCCATGTCCGTGTATGTGGGCTCCGCCCTAAGGCCATGTGGGGCAGTTGCATGTGGATAAGTATGGGGCTGACTGTGCTACATCCTTCCTTACGGGGCTGCTCGGAGCTGCCTAAGATGGAAGGACCAGCGTGAAGCTGTAATGCCTGCTCCATTCCATGATCCCCTTTGAGGTTCCAGCTGCCTTTCAGGAGGTGGAATGGATTTGCATCTTCCCTTTGGCAGGTTGTAAAGTGGAGTCCATATTCCTGAATGTAGCAGCTGTGAACACGCACCGGGATCGGCCTCAGGTAGGAATGGGGTCACTGCTGGGGTGGTGGGAATGTTCCCCAGGGTGCCAGGACATAACGTCTTCCAGGGCCAGGCCCAGCAGGGGCGCCTGCCAGAGGGAGCTCAAATTCTCTGCCAAGCTATTCCCTCATCAGGGTGGGAGGGCTCTTAGTTAGATACTTGCCAAGGCCAGCCATTCCGTGGGTGGGGCAGTTCCTGGAGCTGAGCCACCAGGCTGAAATGTGCTGAAGCCTGGGTGGATTTGTTTCCCAGGACTTGAGGGGCCTCAGTGCTCTTGGGCAGCCCCACTGTGGAGGTCTGAGCTGAGGAGTCAGATTCCAGCTGGGAAAGAGGCTGGGGGCCTGTGAGGGGTTAGGTGGGGATTCTTCCATGTCCCTTCCCCCGAGCCTCATGAACACCTTTTCCCACTTGAGTACCCTTAAAAATTCAAACAGTTATGTGCTTTGTTGGGAACTAGTTGTGCAGACCCTGGGGGTCTCAGCCTTGGGCAGAGCCACTCCTGCAGAAAGACAGTTTGCTACTCTGTGTGCCCCCAAGTGCTTGTTTTGCAAAGAGCACCTTGCAGTGCTGCCCAGAACATCTTGCTGCCCCATGGGGCCCCTTCTCTATATAGGATACCCCTCCCTCTGAGGCTGAGGGTCCTTCCAGGACCGCAGTCCCAGTTTCCAGAGTCCACTACACAGAGAAGGCCTCCAGGCCCTCTATCATGCCTGTTGCCATCCATAATGGGGCAAGGTTGGGCCCTGAATCCCTGCCAAGGGGGCAGGCCTTGGGCTGGACCAGGAAGTTCAGCCTTGCTGGCTACATACACCCTACTCACAGCCCCTTGACCTTAAGCCTCACAGAAGAGTGGATATATCCTATTCCTTCCCATGGCTGCTCCCTAACCAGCGCCAGTCACTGTTCAGGACTCATCCATTTGCCCTGAGAACCTGGTCTTGTCCACATGTTGGTCAAGTGTGACCCAAAGCCAGCCTAGCACTCACAGATCACAGGGGAAGGCACGTGCTAACTGGCATCTGTGCTGCTGAGGAAAACCCAGCATTGGCCTTCAGCAGTGATGAGTGATGGTGAGAGGTTTGTGGGAGGTTCGTGGGCCGGGCAGGTGGCGGGGGGTGCTGACCCTGCTGGTGCACAGGGCAGCTGAGAGACAAGGCCTTCAGTGGCTGATGGCCCTCTGCCCTGGGTGGACCCTTCTGAGAGGCAAGCTTCTGCTGGCCACGGGGTTCCCACGTAATTCTCTTTCAGGTGGTCAGTGTCCAGGGTTTCCTGGTCCATCCTTGGGGGCAGGCTGTGATAGGAAACGGGGCCCTCCCTCCTTGCTCCCTACAATTCCAGTGGCCAGTCCTGTGAACCTGAGGGTATAGACATGGAGGCCCCACCTCCCTCCCTATAGTCTGGACCTGTCATGCTGCACAGGTGACCTGTTCCTACAGGTGATGACTGTGAGGAGGGGCCGCCAGGACCGGGAGTCACAGAGGATGGCCTCACAGGGCTGAGGGAAATTCCAGGTTTCCCATTTCTCGGGCAGGCTAGGGACAGTACTGGGTCTGTGGCTTCGTGGGGACCTGCAGTTGAGGGTTTCAGAGCTTTGGGAGGGACTCTGTGCCCCAGCTGTCCTGAGGGGACAGATCAGGCTGCAGAGTAGGAGTTGTCCACAGGCTGCTGGGGCTGCAGCTGATAGTCGTCTTCAGACACAGCCATGAGGGAGGCAACCCCAGGTGCTAAAGCAGGAGGTGGGGATGGCCTCACTCTGGGTCTCTCTTAACCTGCCTGCAATGAAGGACACATGTGGCTCTACTTCTCCCTGGCCCATTGGATGGACAGAAGGTGGTGCCTTCCCCACCCCCAACCTTGGTTCTTTTGTTCTTCCACTGACGATGTGCCAAGAGGTCCTTGGCCCAGCGCTCTTGGGGGAGGTTGGAGTCTGGAGTCCTGCAGCTGTGACTCCTGGGGTAAGAATTTGAGCCCTGACAGGTCACAGAGATGAGAAAAGCAGTTAGTGGATGGACCTGTCTATTCCTGCCTCAGGGTGAATTTGTTCTGTGTTTTTATTGTTGTGCAGAATGTAGACATCTCAAGGCCTCCAGAGGAAGCCCTCGTCACAGTCCCTGCTCACCAGTGACCGTGTCTTGTCCACTGTGACCCCTGGACAAGTGTTGATCTCTGCAGACTGGGTCAATTCCAGGCCCCCCAGTCATGTTGGTTGCCACGCAGGAGCACCTTCAGTGCCACACGAGGCTGGTGGCACCCCAGCCCACCTGCCTTCTTGTTGACAGAGATGCATTGTACGTGGTGCCCAACTTGCTGCTAAGTATCACGCCACCAGACCACGCCAGCCATGGGCTAGTGAGAGGATTCCCAGTGCCTGGTTCCATTGCAGTGTGAAGGTGTTCTCTGTCACTGGGTCAGGTTGGCTATGTGAAATGTGAAACCCGAAAATGTGAAACAGAAGGTGCTTGTTGTGATGTTCCCACTAGGGCCAAGCTGCCTGGGGTGGACTGGTGACCCCTGCAAGACTCTGCTGTCCTCTTGGTAGCCACTTTCCAAGCTAGACACAATGTCTTCATGGGATTCTGAGCTTCTCCTGCCTTGAATGAGATGAAGAACCTGTTTCCATCCTTCCCCACCAGGAACTGAAGGGCTTCAGCAGCCAAGGCAGACGTCTCCAGGGCTGCCACTGGCCAGGCCTCTGTGTCTGCCTCACTGGCATTTGTGGAAATTCATGAAAGCAGCAGGCACACTTCAGCACATGCCAGTGCACAGAAACACAGAGGGGGTAGGCATTTGTGCTTGACCCTTCCCGAGTGTGCATGCATTAAGGTACCTGGGGCCACCTCTTCCCAACTGCTCTTGTGGGGGAACCACATAAAGATAGGACATGCATATGTGCTACCTTTCCTGGTGCACACACCAAAGTGCTCAAGGGAGAGGCTGCCATCTGATCTCCCCTTCCTGGGCAGTGCTCATGCAGTGGCAGGGAGGCAGAAGCCTTTGCCTGTTGCTGACTGTGTCCACCCTGGGATGTACGCTGGTGGCAGAGACAAGCATTTGCTGTATATTAGTCAGCAAAGCTTGTGGTCGTGTAAACCCTGCCTGGCATTGATGGACCTCTTCCAGTAGGACTGGGGTGGGGAAAGGACAAAACCCTAGCCAGGGGAGGATTTTCCCAAGCACATCAGCCTTTGATTCCTGCACGTACAAGCCTCATGAGTTCATTTTGGGCCTGGAGAGGCAGACTGGGCAGTTGGTTCCATCTCCATTTTACAGCTGAGCAAACAGGCCCAAAAAAAGGAAGTCATTTGCTGGCCAGCAGATTGTAGGGCTGGGTCAGAGAGTGTCTGTCTGGAACTTGGAGTTAGGTGTCCTGCTGTCCACAGGTGGGCCTTGGGGAAGCCTGGCCCCAGGATCCCAAAACCCACTTTGTACCTGAACTTTTCATGGGTTGTGCCTTGCAGAGCAACCATCCTTCCTGCCCCCCAGGGCTTTGCAGCCTGTAGATGCCACCTGCCCCTGAGAGAAGTCAGTGTCCCTGGTCCCATCCGGTGGTCTCTCAGCCGTGTGTGCAGTAGCTGCAGCTGTGGACAGACTCGGGAGGGGGTGGGTAGAGGTGTCCACAGCAAGGCCAGGCAGGATCATACTTCTGGACTCATCTCTTTAGAGCCCCAAGCACTCCTCAGCAGAAAAGAGGCAGCACTCCATGTCCCAAAGGACATAAAAACTTAGGGCCAGCATATCCCTGCTTTGGGGACATGGGGACTGCAGCCTCTGCTTCCGTGTCCCAGACTTTTGGTGCCTTTTGGTCACCTAGACATGCTCATTCGTTAGCCTTGGTGGGTCCCTTCGGTCAGCAGCAGGCCATGTGCGTCAGGATGTCTCCACCTCTCCCAGGACTTCAGGCTGGCTGAGACGAGACCACTGAGCCCTCTTTGAACACAGATAGTGTCAGTGAGGGTGAAGGGAGTGGGGGTGGTATCAGAGGCTGCCAGACTTCGATGAGTAACAAGAACTCATCAAGGGCAGAAGGCAAGGAGAAGTGTGGGAGGTCAGAATGCAGGCGGGGCAGTCCCCTTCCCGGCCTCTGCCCTGGAATAGTCTCTGCGTGGGCAGCGACACGCTGGCTGGCAGGCGCCATGTTCAGCTGTGGTGGTTATTGTGCTCATACGAAGGTTGATCTTTTCCCTGCAATGGATGGTGTTGTCTCAGCCAGACATCACACTGTATTCAGCATTCTCTGCAATAAATAATTTTTTGAAAACCCAACAATTTAAGAATGTAATTAATACCACTGAGTTGTTGTTACTTGAAAGCAGTTAAAATGGGAAATGTTATGTTGTATATGTGTTACCACTATTAAAAACAAAAAATCTTAATGTTGTGTCCTGTGGCCAGCTTTCCATGTGGAAGGTGTTCTTTCCAGCCAGCTCTGCAGTCCATGTTGTGGCCTCTAGGTCTGCTTTGGGGTCTTTGGTTTAGCTCCCACCCCACCCTCCATACTTTCCCTTCTCAGGAGAAGGGCTAGGCACAAGCTGGGCAAAAGTACCTTCCTGGGGTGCTGGCCTTCACCCTTGAGCAAGAGACAGATGTGGGGAGGGGGATCTGAAGTGGAGCTCCCTTAATTCCTTAATTCTGGGGTCCCTGGAAATGTGGGTCCCAAATGTTAGTATCTTTGGGAAGAGGGGCCAGGGCCTGGGTGGAGGATGGAAGGGCTGCCAGAAGCCGCGGGTTAGGGGTGTGCTGGTCATTCCCTGGTGTTTTCTTTGTCACCTACCTCTGGGGTGGGGAGAATGGTGACAAGGGGCAGTTCTTTTCCCACGCCTAGAATTTTGTGGAACGTTCTATACTTCCTGCCCTAGGGCTGGGCTGTCGGGAGGGTAGATTGCAGGGGTGTCCCTCTGCGGACATGATGTGTCTGGGCTTGGCTGGTGCCCACCCGTGCTTCACCTACGTGTCGGGATGAAGGAGAGCTATGGCTGAGCAACTTCCGGGTGGTGCTGGGTAAACAACAGCTGTGGCTCTGCCTCATTGTGCTGCATCACAGCGGATGACAGGAAGCCCTGGGGTTCAGAGGGAGAGGCAGGCACTATCAGGCTACAGCGTTCAGTCTCCCTGTGGCTAAGTGAATGAATGAATCTTCTTAAGCCTTTGGTTTCTTTGCTCTACGTCACACAAGACCCAGCTTTCATTTAGATAACCATGTGGAAAAGTGGGACAATTCTCAGCCCATTGAGCACCACACTGATTCCAGAATCTGCTGAGTGTACCCATATCGATAAATTCAGCCCAATGTAAACTTAGATTCTTATCATCTGGGTCTAGGACTCAGCATCTGTTCTCACACATATTCTCCACATTTTGGCTGACATAAGGTAATAAATTCTTGTGATTCTTTTGATATATAAGCTCTCTCTTCCTGTCTTGACTTTGGAATAGGGTCCCTCAGGCACTGGCGATATTAAGGAGCTGGAGAGAGGGTCGTGAGAAAAGTTGGCTTCCTCTTGCAAGGAAACTCCCAAGGTCTCATGAGGTCATTTTGGGGAGGACACCTTTCTCAGCATGCAAGGGTGGTGCAGAAGAGGTTGGGGGTTGGTGGTAATCTGTTCCCTGTGAATTATTTCATATATCTTAATTCTGATTAATTCATTAATTTAACACATTTGTTGAATGCCTACCCTGTGCTGAGCATTAGGAATATGCAGTAAGCACCAGAGGCAAACAAACTCCCTGCTGTCACAGAGCTGACATGTTAGTGGTTGGAAACACAGTAAAGAAATAAATGAAAAACAATGTGTCAGACCATGCTGGGAGAGAGGGCAGGGGCTGGGAGGAGGTTGCAAGAAGGCCTTGCTGAAAAGGAGACCTTGACATTGACCAAAGGCTTGGAGGAGGTGAGGGGTAGCTTGAAGGCCCTGCAGGTGGGGTTGTGCCTGGTGGGTTCAAGGAACATGGAGAAGGTTGATGTGGCTGGAGAGCCGGGAGTGAGGACGACGACTAAGTCATAGAGGGTCATGGAGTATAGATGAGGGGGTGGGGCTTCCTGGAAGGGTTTTGAGCAGAAAGAAGAGAGACTTGATCTGACAAACATCCTAAAAGAATCCCTCTGCTGCTGCTGACTCAAGAATAGACTAAGAGGGCAGAGCAGAACCCCGAAGACCTGTCTGGAGGCTGCTGTGATAATCCACGGGAGATTCAATGGAGCTTGCATGGAGCTGCTGAGAAGTGGCTGTGTTGCTGAAAAACAGATTTGCTGCTCAATGTGCACTGAAATCGATGTAGTGACACTCGTACTTCAGAGAGAGAAAGGGCTTTATTTCAGGGCCGCCAAGAAGGGAGACAGGACTAAAAAAAGAAAAGCAAAAAAACTCAAGTCGGTCCCCCAGAGTCTAAAGAGGTTGGGGTTTTTATGGATTCAAACAAGGGGAGGTGGAGTTGTAACCATTATGATGGCAAGTATAAACACTAGTCAGTGGTTACAGTTGGTTTCTACATATACATTGAAGGGAGAGCCAAGACTGGCCGGAGGTTTAGATGAGGGCATGTGAGAAAGAGACGTTGCTGAGGGATGGAGTTACCCACTTACAGATATGCGGAAGCCCATGAAGGAAGCAGGTGGGTTTGGGGTGTGGTAGATTGAATTCCGTACCCCAACAAGAAGACATGTTCTCAATCTTATCTGCATTTCTGTGGGCATGAACCCGGTTGTAAATTGGACCCTTTGAAGATGTATTACCAGTTAATGCGTGGACTCATTCCTGAATAGGATCTTCAAAGATCTTCTAAAATCCTATGTAGGTGTGGCCAAACTTAATCAGGGTGGGCCTTAACCTGTATGACTGGATGCCTATTAAAAGACAGAATTCAGAAGCAGCCAGAGGAGCAAGAAACAAGTCAGCAGAAACCATCAAGAACAGGAGTAAGGAGATTCCCACGTGATAGGAAGTAGACATGCAAACCGAGGAACCCCAAGAATTGCAGGAAGCCAGCACCAGAACAGAATGCTACACACTTCAGAAAGAAAATATGGCCCAACTCATGCCTCGATTTTGGACCTCTGGCTTCTGAAACCATGAGACAATAAATTCTTGTTGTTAAGCCAGTGTGTGGTATTTATCATAGCAGCCAGCAGCCAGATAAACTAAGACAGGGTGAGGGTGGGTGGGGTGGTGAGCAGTTCAGTCAAGGGCATGTTAGGACGAGATGCCAATTGGACATCCAAGGGAAGCTATTGACAGGACAATTGTATCTTTGAGTCTGGAGCTGAAGACCTAGGCTGGAGATAAGAAATGGCACTGTCAGTGTATATAGATGGGGTTTAAAGCCATGGCATTTGAAGAACTCTCCAAAGGAAATGTGAATAGAAAAGAAATGCAGCCTAAGGAATGAGCACGTGAGATGAAGACAAACCAGGACAGGAGCCTGAGAAGGAGTGACCTGTGAAGAGGAGGAGACCTAAGGGAGTGGGAGCCAAGTGAGGGAGTGTATGAAGATTGGCCAATTGTGTCAGATGAAGCTGATGGGTCAAGGAAGATAAGGACCTAGCGCCAATCATTGGATGTAAGTGTGTGGAGTCCAGTTCCCCAGAGTCTTGCTTTCCTGTACAGTCCCTAATGATCACATAAAATACTTAGTGATGTGGTGAATCCAATTGGTATTTCAGTCTGGAACCCACAGAATCAGCCTTTGGATTCAATAATAGGTTACCTCAGCCTTGTGACTGCAAGAGATAAGAGACTCCTTTAGCAAAGTTGAGAAAGTCTTCAGTTTGTGCCTTGACACAAGCAGCCAAGAATTTGACCTCATCATTTTTTCTTTAAGCAGTTTGGTGCTGTTAGAAGCAATCACCAGCACCCCAGTTCTGGCCTCCTTGGGCCCTTCTTGCTATTCTAGGGCAGAGGCCCTTCATCTCCCAAAGCCTTGTCTTCTATGAGCTCAAACCACCAGTGGTGACTTTACTGGCTCTGTCTTTTATGCCTTCCAAGGGCTGCCCTTCCCTTCATCTCAGCTGGATTTTCACTGCTTTCAACTCCAGCCAGGCAGATGATGACTCCAGACATACCCTAAATTCCTCCATGGTCTATCATGCACTACTGTTGCTGGAGATAACCCCTCTATCAGTTGGAAGATATTGACTCTACCCAACTAAATCAGAAATGGAATTTATGAAAACGAACTTGTGTGGCTTGCAGAGCCGCTGAGCAGGCTGGAGGGCAAGACTTGAAGGTCATGAAGCATAGTCTCCAGCCCAAATTGCAGCTCTTTGGCCCAGTAGGCATGTTGCTGCCACTGCCACCAGGGGCAGGCAGGGGACAGTGCGATTCACATGGCCCTCACCATGGGCACAGATGCTGAATGTGGTTGCTCTGGCTGCTAGTCTGCTTGTGGTCACCAGCCTCTGAATCAAAGGGATTGGCTGGGTCTAGAACATAAGCCCTGAGACAAAGGAGTCTAGGAAAGAACCTGGTGTTTCTGGCTTCTGAGATGGAGGAAAGAAGCCTAGGTGCTGGGTGAGGAGGATCAGACTCCTGGGGCAGCACTGTATTCTGGCACTCACCGCTAATATATTCTCCTTCCTTTTCTCCCTTCCCCAGTTCCTCAGCATCTTCGGGAGAGGGGCAGGCATGACTCATGGTTATCCCTTTTCCATGGAAAGGGCCAGAGCAAACATGCTAGTTTGAAATTGTTATGTACCCCAGAAAAGCCATGTTCTTTTAATCATTTTTTAAAAATTTTTTATTAATAAAGCAAATCAACATACAATATAAACATTCTTTTTTCATTACATAGTTATCTGTTCATCATTATGATAATTTCTTAGAACATTTGCATCAATTCAGAAAAAGAAATGAAAAGAAAACAGAAAAAAAATTCATATATATCATACCCCTTACCCCTCCCTTTCATTGATCGCTAACATTTCAATCTACTAAATTTATTTTAATATTTGTTCTCCCTTTTATCTGTTTTTAATCCATATGTTTTACTTATCTGTCCATAAGGTAGACAAAAGAAGCATCAGACACAAGGTTTTCTCAATCACACAGTCATGTTGTAAAAGCAATATCTTTATACAATCTTCTTCAAGAAACATGGCTACTGGACACAGCTCTACATTTTCAGGCCCTTCCCTCCAGTCTCTCTGTTATGCCTTATCTAAAAAGCTGATATCTATTTAATGCATAAGAATAACCTCCAGGATAACCTCTCGATTCTGTAATCTCTCAGCCATTGACACTTTATTTTGTCTCATTACTCTCTTCCCCCTTTCAGTGGAGAAGGTTTTCTCAATCCCTTGCTGCTAAGTCCCAGCTCATTCTAGGATTTCTGTCCCAACTTGCCAGGAAGGTCCACACCCCTGGGAATCATTTCCCACGTAGAGAGTGGGAAGGCAGTGAGTTTGCTTGTGTTGGCTGAGAGAGAGAGGCCACATCTGAGGAACAAAAGAGATTCTCTGGGGGTGACTCTTAAGCCTAATTTTAATTAGGCTTAGCCTATCCTTTGTGGGGTTAAGTTCACATGAACAAACCCCAAGATTGGGGGCTCAGCCTATTGCTTTGGTTGTCCCTACTGCTTGTGAGAATATCAAGAATTCTCCACTTGGGGAAGTCGAATTTTCCCCCTTTCTCACCATTCCCCCAAGGGGACTTTGCAAATACTTTTTTATTCACTGTTCAAATCCTTCTGGGATTTACTGAGGCATCACTCTGGACAAACCTACAAAATCTCATGCCCTACTCAAGGTTCCATGTACTCATGGTGTTCAATTAAGCTGTCCACATAAGTTATATTAGGAAATGCACTAGGCAAAATATAAATTTTGTACCAAATAAACATTTTTTGCTTTAGTTTCACACATAAGTTAAAGTTTTAAAATATTAATTACCATCTATTTTCAACACTCTGCATTATTGACATTCCTTTGTTCTTCCTCATGCAAAAAATTTTTTAATTTGTACATTTAGTCACTATCATTATACACTCGAGGCATTCCTAGATTATACCATCTCAGGCTTTAACCTATATCTTTCCTTCTGATTTCATTTGTGTCCCCAGGCCTCCTTCCTCTATCATTCTCACACTCAGCTTCATTCAGTGTTCTAACATTATTGTATTACAGTTAGGTAGTATTGTGCTGTCCATTTCTGAGTTTTTACATTCAGTCCTGTTGCACACTCTGTATCCCTTCATTTCCAATTACCCAATATCTACCCTATTCCTATCTCCTGATGACCTCTGTTCTTAACTGAAAATTTCCAAGTTCATTCATTAATATTAGTTCATATCAGTGAGACCATACAGTATTTGTCCTTTTGTTTCTGGTTAATCTCATGAAGCATAATGTCCTTAAGGTCCATCCATGTTGTTACACACTTCATAACTTTATTCTGTCTTAGAGCTGCATAATATTCCATCGTATGTATATACCACAGCTTGTTTAGCCACTTGTCTTTTGATGGACATATAGGCTGTTTCCATCTCTTGGCAATTGTAAATAATGCTGCTATAAACATTTGTATGCAAATGTATGTTTGTGTCTTTGCCCTCATGTCCTCTGAGTAGATATCTAGCAATGGTATTGCTGGGTCATATGGCAGTTCTACACTTAGCTTCCTGAGGAACTGCCAAAGTGCCTTCCACACTGGTTGTACCATTTGACATTCACACGAACAGTGGATAAGTGTGCCTCTTTCTCCACATTCTCTCTAGCACTTGTCGTTTTCTGTTTTATTGATCATGGTCATTCTTGTGGGTGTGAGATGATATCTCATTGTGGT
Organism: Tamandua tetradactyla; assembly: GCF_023851605.1. Classification (NCBI taxonomy): domain Eukaryota; kingdom Metazoa; phylum Chordata; class Mammalia; order Pilosa; family Myrmecophagidae; genus Tamandua; species Tamandua tetradactyla. Next base: position 37,780,365 of record NC_135341.1, read on the forward strand.
TTTGATTTGCATTTCCCCAATAGCCAGGGAAGTTGATCATCTTTTCATGTGCCTTTTGGCCATTTGTATTTCCTCTTCCAAGAAGTGTCTGTTCAAGTCTTCTGCCCATTTTGTAATTGGGTTTTCTGTCTTTTTGTTGTTGAGTTGAACAATCTTTTTATATATTCTAGATACTAGACCTTTATCTGATATATCATTTCCATTGTCTCCCATTGTGTAGGCTGTCTTTTTACTTTCTTGATGAAGTTTCTGGATGCAAAAAATGTTTAATTTTGAGGAGTTCCCATTTCTTTCTTTCTTCAATGCTTGTGCTTTGGGTGTAAGGTCTAGGAAATTGCCTCCTATTATAAGATTTATAAGATACTTCCTTATATTTTCTTCTGAAAGTTTTATGGTCTTAGATCTAATGTTTAGGTCTTTGATCCATTTTGAGTTAACTTTTGTATAGGGTGTGAGATATGAATCCTCTTTCATTCTTTTGCATGTGGATATCCAGTTCTCTAGGCACAATTTATTGAAGAGACTGTTCTGTCCCAGGTGAGTTGGCTTGACTGCCTTATCAAAGATCAATTGTCCGTAGTTGAGAGGGTCTATATCTGAACACTTTATTCGATTCCATTGGTCAGTATATCTATTTTTATGCCAGTACTATGCTGTTTTGACCACTGTAGCTTTGCAATAAGCCTTAAAGTCAGGTAGAGTGAGACCTCCAATTTCATTTTCTTTCTCAGGATACTTTTAGCTATTCGGGGCACCCTGCCCTTCCAGATAAATTTGGTTATTGGTTTTTCTATTTCTGAAAAGTCAGTTTTTGGAATTTTAATTGGTATTGCATAGAATCTGTAAATCAGTTTAGGTAGAATTGACATCTTAACTATATTTTATCTTCTGATCCATGAACACAGTATGCCCTTCCATTTATTTAGGTCTTCTGTGTAAGAAATCACATTGTTAAAAGAATTAACAGAGGACTTCCTGGAAGATGGCGGCTTAGTAAGACGCGCGGATCTTAGTTTCTTCTCCAGGACACCTACTAGGGGAGTAGAAACGATACAGAAAGCGCCCAAAGCCACAACAGAGATAAAAAAGACAGCGTACCCCATCCTGGAACGGCTGGCTGGCTGAGAGAAGCAGCTCGGGTGAGATCGCCGAGGTGCGCGGGCCTTACCAGGCGGGGCGGGAAGCGGCCGGAGTTACTCCCTTCCCCCTTCCCGGGCCGGCTGGGAGAATTGGAGAGGCGGTCCCCTGAAACCAAGGCGACTGGCGCCCACACCACGCGCAGCCCCCGGACCAACTGAGAGAATTGGATCGGAAATCCCCAGCCCGCGGAGAACGGTGACGGGTGGGGGAGGCCCCTTCCAAACCCGTGACTCCCGGGGAACGTGCACTCTCTCGGGCGGGCCGCTGCCGCTGGCGCCCTCCCGCCACGCTTGTTGCCCAGGGCCGACTAGGAAATTCGGACGGGCTCTTTCCCTGGCTGCAGCGACCAGCAACCCTCCCTGCGTTCAGACCGCGGGCCGGCTCAAGCCGCTTTGGCTAGCGAACCCCCTGGACGGCGAGAGTTTTCCAAAGTTTAAGGTCCCACAGCACCGTTTACTGGTGGGACCCGCAGACAAACGTGTGCCACGAGCGCCACCTACTGGGCAGGATAAGAAAAACAGAACCCAGAGATTTCACAGAAAAATATTACAACCTTGCTGGGTCCAACACCAAGAGAAATCTGAATAAATGCCCAGACGCCAGCAGCAGAAGATAACTGTCCACGCTCAAAAGATTGAGAATATGGCTCAGTCAAAGGAACAAACCAATAGCTCAAATGAGACACAAGAGCTGAGACAACTAATGCTGAATATACGAACAGAAATGGAAAACCTCTTCAAAAATGAAATCGATAAATTGAGGGAGGACATGAAGAGGACATGGGCTGAACATAAAGAAGAAATAGAAAAACTGAAAAAACAAATCGCAGAACTTATGGAAGTGAAGGATAAAGTAGCAAACATAGAAAAAATAATGGATAGCTACAATGATAGATTTAAAGAGACAGAAGATAGAATTAGTGATTTGGAGGATGGAACATCTGAATTCCAAAAAGAAACAGAAACTATCGGGAAAAGAATGGAAAAATTTGAACAGGGTATCAGGGAACTCAAGGACAATATGAACCGCACAAATATACGTGTTGTGGGTGTCCCAGAAGGAGAAGAGAAGGGAAAGGAGGAGAAAAACTAATGGAAGAAATTTTCACTGAAAATTTCCCAACTCTTATGAAAGACCTAAAATTACAGATCCAAGAAGTGCAGCGCACCCCAAAGAGATTAGACCCAAATAGGCGTTCTCCAAGACACTTACTAGTTAGAATGTCAGAGGTCAAAGAGAAAGAGAAGATCTTGAAAGCAGCAAGAGAAAAACAATCCATTACATACAGGGGAAACCCAATAAGACTTTGTGTAGATTTCTCAGCAGAAACCATGGAAGCTAGAAGACAGTGGGATGATATATTTAAAATACTAAAAGAGAAAAACTGCCAACCAAGACTCCTATATCCAGCAAAATTATCCTTCAAAAATGAGGGAGAAATTAAAACATTCTCAGACAAAAAGTCACTGAAAGAATTTGTGACCAAGAGACCAGCTCTGCAAGAAATACTAAAGGGAGCACTAGAGTCAGATACAAAAAGACAGAAGAGAGAGATATGGAAAAGAGTGCAGAAAGAAGGAAAATCAGATATGATATATATAATACAAAAGGCAAAATGTTAGAGGAAAATATTATCCAAACAGTAATAACACTAAATGTCAATGGACTGAATTCCCCAATCAAAAGACATAGATTGGCAGAATGGATTAAAAAACAGGATCCTTCTATATGCTGTCTACAGGAAACACATCTTAGACCCAAAGATAAACATAGGTTGAAAGTGAAAGGTTGGGAAAAGATATTTCATGCAAATAACAACCAGAAAAGAGCAGGAGTGGCTATACTAATATCCAACAAATTAGACTTCAAATGTAAAACAGTTAAAAGAGACAAAGAAGGACACTATATACTAATAAAAGGAACAATTAAACAAGAAGACATAACAATCATAAATATTTACGCACCGAATCAGAATGCCCCAAAATACGTGAGGAATATACTGCAAACACTGAAAAGGGAAATAGACTCAACTACCATAATAGTTGGAGACTTCAACTCACCATCTCATCAAGGGACAGAACATCTAGATAGAGGATCAACAAAGAAATAGAGAATCTGAATATTACTATAAATGAACTAGACTTAATAGACATTTATAGGACATTACATCCCACAACAGCAGGATACACCTTTTTCTCAAGTGCTCATGGATCATTCTCAAAGATAGACCATATGCTGGGTCACAAAGCAAGTCTTAACAAATTTAAAAAGATTGAAATCTTACACAACACTTTCTCGGACCATAAAGGAATGATGTTGGAAATCAATAATAGGCAGAGTGCCAGAAAATTCACAAATACGTGGAGGCTCAACAACACACTCCTAAACAACAACTGGGTCAAAGAAGAAATTGCAAGAGAAATTAGCAAATACCTCGAGGCGAATGAAAATGAAAACACAACATATCAAAACTTATGGGACGCAGCAAAGGCAGTGCTAAGAGGGAAATTTATTGCTCTAAATGCCTATATCAGAAAAGAAGAAAAGGCAAAAATTCAGGAATTAACTATCCATTTGGAAGAACTGGAGAAAGAACAGCAAGCTAACCCCAAAGCAAGCAAAAGGAAAGAAATAACAAAGATCAGAGCAGAAATAAATGAAATTGAAAACATGAAAACAATAGAGAAAATCAATAAGGCCAGAAGTTGGTTCTATGAGAAAATCAATAAGATTGATGGGCCCTTAGCAAGATTGACAAAAAGAAGAAGAGAGAGGATGCAAATAAATAAGATCAGAAATGGAAGAGGAGACATAACTACTGACCTCACAGAAATAAAGGAGGTAATAACAGGATACTATGAACAACTTTATGCTAATAAATACAACAATTTAGAGGAAATGGACGGGTTCCTGGAAAGACATGAACAACCAACTTTGACTCAAGAAGACATAGATGACCTCAACAAACCAATCACAAGTAAAGAAATTGAATTAGTCATTCAAAAGCTTCCTAAAAAGAAAAGTCCAGGACCAGATGGCTTCACATGTGAATTCTACCAAACGTTCCAGAAAGAATTAGTACCAATTCTCTTCAAACTCTTCAAAAAAATCGAAGTGGAGGGAAAACTACCTAATTCATTCTATGAAGCCAACATCACCCTCATACCAAAACCAGGCAAAGATATTACAAAAAAAGAAAACTACAGACCAATCTCTCTAATGAGTACAGATGCAAAAATCCTCAATAAAATTCTAGCAAATCGTATCCAACAACACATTAAAAGAATTATACATCATGACCAAGTAGGATTCATCCCAGGTATGCAAGGATGGTTCAACATAAGAAAATCAATTAATGTAATACACCATATCAACAAATCAAAGCAGAAAAATCACATGATCATCTCAATTGATGCAGAGAAGGCATTCGACAAGATTCAACAACCTTTTCTGTTGAAAACACTTCAAAAGATAGGAATACAAGGGAACTTCCTTAAAATGATAGAGGGAATATATGAAAAACCCACAGCTAATATCATCCTCAATGGGGAAAAATTGAAAACTTTCCCCCTAAGATCAGGAACAAGACAAGGATGTCCACTATCACCACTATTATTCAACATTGTGTTGGAGGTTCTAGCCAGAGCAATTAGACAAGAAAAAGAAATACAAGACATCAAAATTGGAAAGGAAGAAGTAAAACTATCACTGTTTGCAGACGATATGATACTATACGTCGAAAACCCGGAAAAATCCACAACAAAACTACTAGAGCTAATAAATGAGTACAGCAAAGTAGCAGGTTACAAGATCAACATTCAAAAATCTGTAGCATTTCTATACACTAGTAATGAGCAAGCTGAGGGGGAAATCAAGAAACGAATCCCATTTACAATTGCAACTAAAAGAATAAAATACCTAGGAATAAATTTAACTAAAGAGACAAAAAACCTATATAAAGAAAACTACAAAAAACTGCTAAAAGAAATCACAGAAGACCTAAATAGATGGAAGGGCATACTGTGTTCATGGATTGGAAAACTAAATATAGTTAAGATGTCAATCCTACCTAAATTGATTTACAGATTCAATGCAATACCAATCAAAATCCCAACAACTTATTTTTCAGAAATAGAAAAACCAATAAGCAAATTTATCTGGAAGGGCAGGGTGCCCCGAATTGCTAAAAACATCTTGAGGAAAAAAAACGAAGCTGGAGGTCTCGCGCTGCCTGACTTTAAGGCATATTATGAAGCCACAGTGGTCAAAACAGCATGGTATTGGCATAAAGATAGATATATCGACCAATGGAATTGAATAGAGTGCTCAGATATAGACCCTCTCATCTATGGACATTTGATCTTTGATAAGGCAGTCAAGCCAACTCACCTGGGACAGAACAGTCTCTTCAATAAATGGTGCCTAGAGAACTGGATATCCATATACAAAAGAATGAAAGAAGACCCATCTCTCACACCCTATACAAAAGTTAACTCAAAATGGATCAAAGATCTAAACATTAGGTCTAAGACCATAAAACAGTTAGAGGAAAATGTAGGGAGATATCTTATGGATCTTACAACTGGAGGCGGTTTTATGGACCTTAAACCTAAAGCAAGAGCACTGAAGAAGGAAATAAATAAATGGGAACTCCTCAAAATTAAACACTTTTGTGCATCAAAGAACTTCATCAAGAAAGTAGAAAGACAGCCTTCACAATGGGAGACAATATTTGGAAATGATATATCAGATAAAGGTCTAGTATCCAGAATTTATAAAGAGATTGTTCATCTCAACAACAAAAAGACAGCCAACCCAATTACAAAATGGGAAAAAGACTTGAACAGACACCTCTCAGAAGAGGAAATACGGATGGCCAAGAGGCACATGAAGAGATGCTCAATGTCCCTGGCCATTAGAGAAATGCAAATCAAAACCACAATGAGATATCATCTCACACCCACCAGAATGGCCATGATCAACAAAACAGAAAATGACAAGTGCTGGAGAGGATGCGGAGAAAGAGGCACACTTATCCACTGTTGGTGGGAATGTCAAAGGGTGCAACCACTGTGGAAGGCAGTTTGGCGGTTCCTCAAAAAGCTGAATATAGAATTGCCATACGACCCAGCAATACCATTGCTAGGTATCTACTCAAAGGACTTAAGGGCAAAGACACAAACGGACATTTGCACACCAATGTTTATAGCAGCATTATTTACAATTGCAAAGAGATGGAAACAGCCAAAATCTCCATCAACAGAAGAGTGGCTAAACAAACTGTGGTATATACGTACGATGGAATATTATGCAGCTTTAAGACAAGATAAACTTATGAACCATGTAATAACATGGATGGACCTAGAGAATATTATGCTGAGTGAATCCAGCCAAAAACTAAAGGACAAATACTGTATGGTCCCACTGATGTGAACGGACATTCGAGAATAAACTTGAAATATGTCATTGGTAACAGAGTTCAGCAGGAGTTAGAAACAGGGTAAGACAATGGGTAATTGAAGCTGAAGGGATACAGACTGTGCCACAGGACTAGATACAAAAACTCAAAAATGGACAGCACAATAATACCTAATTGTAAAGTAATCATGTTAAAACACTGAATGAAGCTGCATCTGAGCTATAGGTTTTTGTTTTGTTTTGTGTTGTTTTGTTTTGATTTTACTATTATTACTTTTATTTTTTTCTCTATATTAACATTCTATATCTTTTTCGGTTATGTTGCTAGTTCTTCTAAACCAATGCAAATGTACTAAGAAATGATGATCATGCAGCTATGTGATGATCTTAAGAATTAATGATTGCATGTGTAGAATGGTATGATCTCTAAATGTTGGGTTAATTTCTTTTTTTCCGTTAATTAAAAAAAAAAAAAGAGAAGGGATAATTGGAGATGAAGGGATACAGACTGTACAACGGGACTACATATAAAAACTCAGAAATGGACAGCACAATACTACCCAATTGTAATGCAATTATGTTAAAACACTGAATGAAGCTGCATGTGAGGTATAGGTTTTTTGTTTTTGTTTTTTTTGTTTTTTTTTTCTTTCTATTATTGTTTTAATTCTTATTCTGTTGTCTTTTTATTTCTTTTTCTAAATCGATGCAAATGTACTAAGAAATGATGAATATGCAACTATGTGATGTTATTAAGAATTACTGATTGTACATGTAGATTGGAATGATTTCTAATTGTTTTGTTAATTCTTTTTTTAATTAATAAAAAAAAAAAAGAGAAGGGATAATTGGAGATGAAGGGATACAGACTGTGCAACGGGACTGGATGTGGAGACTCAGAAATGGACAGCACAATACTACCCAATTGTAAGGCAGTTATGTTGGAACACTGAATGAAGCTGCATGTGAGGTATAGGTTTTTTGTTTTTGTTTTTTTTGTTTTTTTTTCTTTCTATTATTGTTTTAATTCTTATTCTGTTGTCTTTTTGTTTCTTTTTCTGAATCGATGCAAATGTACTAAGAAATGATGAATATGCAACTATGTGATGTTATTAAGAATTACTGATTGTACATGTAGATTGGAATGATTTCTAATTGTTTTGTTAATTCTTTTTTTTAATCAATAAAAAAATAAAAAATAAAAAAAATAATAAAAAAAAGAATTAACAATTTCTTATAGTTTTCTCTATATAGGACTTTTGTCTCTTTAGTTAAATTTATTCCTAAATATTTTATTCTTTTGGTTGCAATTGTAAATGGAATTTTTTTCTTGATTTCCCCCTCAGATTGTTCATTACTAGTGTGTAGAAACACTACAGATTTTTGAGTGTTGATCTTGTAACCTGCCACTTTGCTGTACTCATTTATTAGCTCCAGTAGTTTTGCTGTGGATTTTTCAGGATTTTCAACATACAGTATCATATTATCTGCAAACAGTGGGAGTTTTACTTCTTCCTTTTCAATTTTGATGCCTTGTATTTCTTTTTCTTGTCTAGTTGCTCTGGTTAGAACTTCCAACACAATGTTGAATAACAATGGTGATAATGGACAGCCTTGTCTTGTTCCTGATCTTAGGGGGAAAGTTCTCAGTTTTTCCCCATTGAGGATGATGTTAGCTGTGGGTTTTTCATATATTCCCTTTAACATGTTGAGGAAGTTCCCTTCTATTCCTATCCTTTGAAGTGTTTTCAACAGGAAAGGATGTTGAATTTTGTCAAATGCCTTTTCTGCATCAATCGAGATGATCATGTGGTTTTTCTGCTTTGATTTGTTGATATATGTATTACATTAATGATTTTCCTGTGTTGAGCCATCCTTGCATACCTGGGATGAATCCTACTTGGTCATGGTGCATAATTCTTTTAATATGCTGTTGGATTCGATTTGTGAGAATTTTGTTGAAGATTTTTGCATCTATCTTCATAAGAGAGATTGGTCTGTAGTTTTCTTTTTTTTGTAACATCTTTGTCTGGCTTTGGTATAAGAGTGATGGCTTCATAGAATGAGTTAGGTAGCTTTCCCTCCTCTTCAGTTTTTTGGAAGAGTTTGAGCAGGCTTGCTACTAATTTTTTCTTGAAGTTTGGTAGAATTCACATGTGAAGCCATCTGGTACTGAACTTTTTCTTTTTTGGGGAGCTCCTTAATGACTGATTCAATTTCTTTACTTGTGATTGGTTTGTTGAGGTTGTTTATTTTTTCTCCAGTCAATGTTGGTTGTTCATGCCTTTCTAGGAAGTTGTCCATTTAATCTACATTGTCGAGTTTATTAGCATAAACTTATTCATAGTATCTTCTCATTACTTCCTTTATTTCTGTGTGGTCAGTGGTCATTTCTCCTCTTCCATTTCTGATTTTATTTATTTGCATCCTCTCTCTTCTTTTTGTCAACCTCACTAAGGGTCCATCAATCTTATTGATTTTCTCATAGAACCAATGTCTGGTTTTGTTGATTTTCTTGATTGCTTTCATGTTCTCAATTTCATTTATTTCTGCTCTAATCTTCATTATTTCTTTCCTTTTGCTTGCTTTGAGGTTAGTTTGCTGTCTTTCTCTAGTTCTTCCAAGTGGACAGTTAATTCCTCAATTTTTGCTCTATCTTCTTTTTTGATATAGGCATTTAGGGCAATAAATTTCCCTCTTATCACTGCCTTTGCTGCATCCCATAAATTTTAATATGTTGTGTTTTCATTTTCATTTTCCTCAACATGTTTACTGATTTATCTTGTAATTTTCTTCCTTGACCCACTGGTTGTTTAAGAGTGTGTTGTTGAGTATAATGTTCTATGAATGTCTGTTAAGTCTAGCTCATTTACTGTGCTATTCAAATTCTCTGTTTCTTTATTGATCCTCTGTCTAGATGTTCTGTCCATTAATGAGCGTGGGGAATTGAAGTCTCCAACTATTATGGTAGATGTGTATATTTCTCTTTTCAGTGTTTGCCTCATGTATTTTGGAGCATTCTGGCTCAATGCATAAATATTTATGATTGTTATGTCTTCTTGTTGAATTGTTCCTTTTATTAATACATAGTGTCCTTTGTCTCTTTTAACTATTTTACATTTGAAGTCTAATTTGTTGGATATTAGTATAGCTACTCCTGCTCTTTTCTGATTGTTTTTTGCATAAAATATCTTTTCCCAACCTTTCCCTTTCAACCTATGTTTATCTTTGGGTCTAAGATGCATTTCCTATAGACAGCATATAGATGGGTCCTGTTTTTTAATCCATTCTGCCAGTCTATATCTTTTGATGGGGGAGTTTAATCCATTAACATTTAGTGTTATTACTGTAATGGCAGTACTTTCTTCTACCATTTTGCCATTTGGATTTTATATGTCATATCTAATTTTCCTTCTTTTTACCTTTACTGATAGTCTTCATTTCTACACTCTTCTCCACACCTCTCTGTCCTGACGTTTCATATCTCTCTCTAGTGCTCCCTTTAGTATTTCTTGCAGAGCCAGTTTCTTGGTCACAAATTCTCTCAGTGATTTTTTTGTCTGAAAATGTTTTAATTTCCCCCTAATTTTTGAAGGACAATTTTGCTGGATATAGAATTCTTGGTTGGTAGTTTTTCTTTTTTAGTAATCTAAATATATTGTCCTACTGTCTTCTCACCTCCATGGTTTCTGCTGAGAAATCTACACATTAGTCTTATTTGGTTTCCCTTGTATGTGATGGATTGCTTTTCTCTTGCTGCTTTCAAGATCCTCTGTTGACATACAGCTTCAAACCACCATACTCCATCTTCTGTACCCCAAAAAGGCTTGTTCTTACTACATACAAAATGCATTCATTCCATCACAACATCCCAAAAGCCTTACTTCATTTCAATAACAATGCTAAGTACAAAGTCTCATCAAAATCAGTTATGGGCATGGTCTGTCCTGGGTCATAATTTCTCCTTTGTCTGTTGATCTGTAAAATCTAGAAAACAAACTCTTTGACATCTGACATTCTGATTATTAAGTGTCTTGGAGTACATCTATTTGGATCTATTCTCTTTGGGTATGTTGCACTTCTTGGATCTGTAACTTTAAGTCTTTCATAAAAGTTGGAAAATTTTCAGTGATAATTTCCTCCATTAGTTTTTCTCCCCCTTTTCCCCTCTCTCCTCCTTCTGGGACACCCACAACATGTATATTCATGTGCTTCATGTTGCCATTCAATTTCCAGAGTCCCTGCTCATATTTTTTTCCATTCTTTTCCCTATATTTTCTTTTGCTTGTTGGATTTCAGATATGTCGCCCTCCAATTCACTAATCCTATCTTCTGCCTCTTAAAATCTGACCTTGTAGGTTTCTACTGTTTTTTTTTTCATCTCTTCTACTGTGCCTTTCATTCCCATAAGTTCCGTGATTTATTTTTTCAGACTTTCAGTTTCTTCTTTTTGTTCATTCCTTGCCTTCTTTATATCCTCCCTCAATTTACTGATTTGATTTTTGATGAGGTTTTCCATGTCTGTTCAAACACTCTGAATTAATAGTTTCAATCCTGTATCTTATTTGAATTGTTGGCTTGTTCCTTTGACTGGGCCATATCTTCAATTTTCCGAGTATGATTCATTATTTTTTGCTGGCGTCTAGGCATTTACTTACCTTAATTAGTTTATTCTGGAGATTGTTTTCACTTTTTTTACCTAGGATTTTCTTGCTGGAAGACTTTGTTGTCTATCTGTTCTTTGACATTCAATTCAGCTTATTCTGAACCTCTAACTTGGGTTTTGTTTAACAGATCAGAATTTTTCAGTTGTTTTCTTGTTTCTTACCCTGCCTGTATGTTACCTTTTTTTTTTTTAACCCCCTTAGGAGGGTCTACTTAGATATTGTAAACCCAAGCCAGATTTTCCCAGACCAAACTGGCTTCCCATCAGGAGGAAAGAGTCACCTGCATCAGTTTTCCCTGAGAGTGAGACCTAGCAGGTTGAAAGAGTTTCCTATGAAGCCTCTGGACTCTCCATTTTTCCTATCCTGCCCAATATGTGGTGCTTGTCTGCCTGCTGGTCCCACTAGCATAAGGTGATGCGGTAACTTTAACTTCAGCAGACTGTCCCTGCTGGGGGCGTGGTGGAGACCAAGGAGAGATTGTAGGCTGGCTTTAATCATTTCCCTTTTCCAGACCATGGGGTCTGAATTCCTTGGGGGAGGGATTCCACCTGAGCTTGGCCCCACCCCTCTCCTGGGGAAGGCACAGGCCCCAGACAAGCTCTGAAACAAGCTCAGTCCTGCCTATGCCTAGGGCAATGGAGCCCAAGAAGCCTTGCAGCTGTATCCAAAGAGCAGTCAAGCTGTAGAAACACAGCCACCAAAACAAATGAGAAAAATCCTTTTCACAGCAGGATCCCCATTCCTCGAATTTGTCAATCAAGAGCTTAAGTTGGTACGTTGCTCTGTGTATCTCCAGGTCCTATGTGCCCCCTCCTTTCCTGCAGGGCCCAGACCTTTTCAAATCCCAAAAAACCTCTGTTTTATCTTTTTCTGTCAGCCCTGCCACCTCTGTGCCGGGGCAAAAACCAGTGACCTCCACTTTTACTCGAGGGTCAGCTGAGCTGGGGGCCTATTTTTAGTTGTCAGAATTTGTTAATTAATTCCACAATTGGCTTTTGGTTGCACTCAGCCTCTGCTGCTGGTAAAGTCTCTTTCCTTTCCCTTCTGGGAAGCAGTCTGTGGGGGAGGGGCACCAGATGCCACGGCTTGGGGGACTCTGGTTCTGGGTGGGCTCACAGCCGGTCCAGCTGGTCCAGACGGGAGTACGCTATATGTCCAGTCACTGACCTGGCCCCAGCAGTTGTTCTGTACTGTTCCTCATTATTTACTAACTGCCCTGGAGGACGAACTAAATCCCACACCTCACTAAGCTGCCATCTTGGCCCTCCTCTCATGTTCTTTTAATCTAAATCCAGTTTTGTAGGAGTACGCCTACTGTAGAATGGATTATTTTCATGGAGATGTCACCCCTATTCTTTCAAGGTGGGTCTTGGTTTACTGGAGTCCTTTAAAAGGGAGACATTTTGGAGAAAGCACAAATACTTAGAGAAATGACACCGAGAGCTCAGAGCCCATCCAGAGAGCAGATGTCTAGATGCAGACACTTGGAGATGCTTGGAGAGCTAATATAGAAAGTTACTGGAATCAGAAGCTGAAAGCAACACAACCTGGCTGCACAGGAGTAGGAGATGCCAGCCACGTACCTTCCCTACTGACAGAGAACCCCCAGATGTGATTGGCCTTTCTTGAGTGAAGATATCCCTTAGTTGATGCCTTAATTTGGATATTTTCATGACCTTAGAACTGTAAATTTGTAACCTAATAAATACCTTTTGTAAAAGCCAATCTATTTCTGGTATATTACATTCCAGCAGTTTTAGCAAACCAAAACAGAGTGCAAGAGTCAGGAGTCTGTTAGCCAGGCTGGAGAATGAAGGCAAAGAAGGGGAGCTCTGGGCCTGCACCCTCACTAGGCATCTACCTCATGGTATCATCAGGACCAGGAGATTCCACATTCCCCAAGGTAATCCCCCTGTCCCTGGCCTCAAAGCCCTAAGATGCCACCAGTTCAGCTGCTCACCATTCCAATTTATTTTCATCTTTAGATTTGGGCAACTGGATTGGGAGATGTGATTGATTGGAATACTGTTCAGCAAATATTAATCATGTCCCCCTTTCCCTTAGAAGGTTAATATCCCAGAAGTATGTCGGAACCAGGGAAAGGCTCAGGGCTGGTGAGATGCCAAGGCTGCTGGGTGGGGCAGGCAGGGTGCTGGGGGGTGTGGGAGCCTCATCTGCACCAGCACCTGTGGTCCACCTGCCCACGAAGAGGCAGCGATGTAACTCTTGGTACAAGGTCTCCAGTTCCCCTGGCAGTCGGCCACTTTTCCTTGGGTGCCTGTGGTTCCTGGTCTTGAGTGTTGTGAGTCTATGGCTCTGCATGTCAATGATTCTGTGCTCTTGTGGCACAAGTTCCTTATGGCTCTGTGCTGTGTCTACAACTCCCTGTTCCAGAACTCCTTTTCCTAAGGCTTCATGGGTGTGGGCCTGGTGTCCAAAGCTGCCTGTTTCTTTGGCTTTGTGCTCCTGTGGCTTGTTTACAAGGTCCCTGGTATCTGTAGCTCCCATGTTTCTAGTTTCCGTGACTCTATGGATCCAAGGTGCTGTCGTGGCTTGTGTTCCTGCGGTTCTGTGTGTCTGTGGAGCAGTGCCCAAGTCTACCAGGCCCTGTGGCTGGGGGAGCCCATGATGCTGTGACTCCGCAGCTGAGTGTTCCATGGTGCCACCACCCTGTGGTTTTGTGTGTTGTGGGGTAGTGACAGCATACATGCATCTGTGGTTCTCCCCACAACTGCACATATCCGCTGTATTCTGTGTCTGGGGCTGCATGTCTCCATGTTTCTCCTGTGGCTTTATATGGTGGGGATACAGTGTTTATGTGTCCATGTGACTCTGTGTCCATGACCTTCTCTGGCTATGCTGTGGCAGCCTTCAGCAGCCTCACGGGAGGCCACAGGTATGCCTTGCTCTGGTGTAAGCCTTGGGCCCTAGCCCCTTGCAGTGAGCATTCAGTGCTGCCCCCAGGCCCAGGACTTGGGTGCAGCTTCTTGCCTGCCCTTCCTGTCCTTATGTGAGAGTTGTACATCCACAGAGCTTCTGCTGTGGGTCTGTTCTGGGCTGGTGGGCAGCACCCACAATAGGCAACACACACCCCATCAAGCACTGGACTTTCTGGCATTGTTGGTGTGGCTGTGGCTGTGCAGAGCTCCTGCCTACAGCTTGGCTGTGGGCTGTACTACCAGGGTCTCAGGAGGCAACAGCTGGATATTCAAGGAGAGTTTAGTAAAAGGATTGTTTACAGAGCTGTAGGTTCTGGGCTAGTTAGTGTCAATGTGAGCTATTTCCACGCCAAGGCCTGCAGGGTCAAGGTGGAAAAAGAGTTGCTGGAACCTGGTGGGACCCCTTCCACTTCAGTTTTGGTTTCTATAATCTGCCCACCAGAGGGATCTCCCTAAATCCAGGTCAGTTACTTCCTGTGGCCTTCAGGATAAAGTCTCCATTTCTCAGCATTATGGCCCTGCATGGAACCCAGTGAGAGCCCAAGGAGTTGTGGCTCTCAGCAGTGGCCTTGCCAGGAAGGAACTGGGAAAGAACCCCCACACATGCACTCTCCTCTCACCCTCTGACCTCCTGCTACTGCCTTTTATTGGAGGAACCCAACAGGAAGAGGAGGAGAAGGAGAAGGGAGGCTCTAGGTCAGAGCGGGGTGGAGGGCAGACCCAGAAGGGAGAGTGGAAGACAACTGGGACAGGTTCCTACCTTGTGCCAGGCCTGGGCTTGGGGCACCGTGATAAGACTGACATGGTTCACAGGGAGGGAGATACACAGACAGCTACAGCCCAGCTTGGTCATTGCTGGGGCAGTGTGTGTGTGTGTGTGGGTGTGTGTGTGTGTAGGTGGGTGGGTGTGGGTGTGTGCAGTCTGCACAGGGGGATGATTCACAGCTGGTGCTCAAGGGACAGAGACCAGTGGGCGGAAGGGGATCCTTTATTCATTGTTTAATGTTGTTAAGACCCTAGTGGGGGCACAGCCCTTTGCTGGATACAGGAAACAGACCTGGTCCCAGTCTCACTGAGCCCCAAAGTAGCAGATGACACCCACACAACTCAGGGGTTGGTAGTGGGCTAGAGGAGTCACATGGGGCTGTGAGAACATGGAGAGAAGCCCCAACCCAGACTTGGCATCATGGGGGCTGTTCTAGTTTGCTAGCTACCAGAATGCAATATACCAGAAACAGAATGGCTTTTAAAAAGGGGAATTTAACAAGTTGCTAGTTTACAGTTCTAAGGCTGAGAAAATGTCCCAGTTAAAGCAAGTCAATAGAAATGTCCAATCAAAGACATACAGGGAAAGATACCTTGGTTCAAGAAGGCCAACAATATTCAGGGTTTCTCTCTCATCTGGAAAGGCACATGGCGAACGTAGTCACTGTTTCTCTCTTGGCTGGAAGGACACATGGCGAGCAAGGCGTCATTTGCTACTTTCTCTCCTGGCTTCCTGTTTCATGAAGTTCCCCGGAAGGCATTTTCCTTCTTCATCTCCAAAGGTCGCTGGCTTGTGGACTCTCTGCTTCTCATGGCTATTTCATTCTTCTCTGCTCTCTCTGAATCTCTTTCTCCAAAATGTTTCCTCTTTTATAAGACTCCAGTAAACCAATCAAGACCTACCCAAATGGGTGGAGACATGTCGTTACCTAATCCAGTTTAACAACCACTCTTCTTGACTAAATCACATCATCCAGGGAGAGGATCTGATCAAACATACAGTATTGAATAGGGATTATTCTACCTTTATGAAATGGAATTTTGATTAAAACATGTCTTTTCTAGGGGGCATACATTCTTTCAAACCAGCACAGCGGCCTTCCTGGAAGAGGTGGCGTTTAGTCTGAGATCTAAACAGTATGCCAGAGAGGATGGAGGAAGGTGAAGTGGGGGCTGCTGAGGCAAGGAAGCATAAAAAACCCCATTCAGTGTTATGGGACTGAAATTGGGACTTTATTTTGAGAACCATGGAGGCCATGGTAGAGTTAAAAGTAGGGCGTGTGACTGATTTGTGCTTCAGGGATATAGAGACAGTAAGCATGGGATGCAGATGGTGAATCCCAAGCTGGGTCAGTCGTGGGTGGAAGAGGGTTCTGGAGGTGAAAGAGGCAGAGTGTGGGGGAAGTTCAGCAGCATGCCTGGGTGAGCAGGAAGAGATGGGGATACAGGTTTGGGGGAAGTGAGGGGTCTGCAGAGGCCCAGGACTTTAGTTCCTTGGAGACAGAGCTTTGAGCTCTGGGAGTCCTCTGGGTACGGGTGGTGGTGGCTGAGGACTTGGAGGTGGACAGAACTCAGAGGGAGTCAGAGCAGAGGGAACAGTGAGCAGGTAAGCATGGGCATGGGTTGAGGGGGGCAGGAACAGAGGTGGGGTGGGAGGTAAGGAAGGCGACAAACAGATGGTTCAGGACACCAGCAGGCAATCTGAGGCTGAAATGTCAAGGGAGAGGGTGATGATCCAGGGAAGGGAACTGGAGTACCACTGGTCTCAAACAGGGAGAACAGGGGACTGTGCCCTGAAATCAGGTGTGAGCAATTTCAGGTTTTCCTGGTGGGGAAGGACTGGAATTCAAGGTAGGGTCTGTCTGATGTTTTGATTTTCTCCTCCAAGCAGGAGAAAGAGCATCTTCTGGGGGAAGAGGGGGCTTGGAGAGAGTCCTGATAAGAAATGGATTGTCAAGTTACGGGGAGGGTGGGGTACAGCAACTGGTCCCCACTGCCATGCCCCCTCTACCCTGGATCTGTGGCCTTTCTTTCATTGGTCTGTCTCCTTCTGGTCTGGGTCCTCATGTCATGTGACCTTGCATGGATTTGGGTCCCCAGAGCCTTGTTGAGCCCCCCACATTTGGGGGTTTATTTTCTGCCTCGGAGGGGCTGCTTTCCCAGGCCACCTGTGACAGTGACTGTTTCCAGGCTTCGCAGGCTTGGTGCACAAGGAATGTGCAGGCATGTCAGATACCGGGGGTTATGATTTCTAAGTCACTGGTGGGTTCTTGGCCCCTACCCCCTCCTGCCTGTACATGGCCCTGGGTGGGTCCTGCAGACCCCATTGTACTTAATCATAAAGGTTTTCATATGGGCTTGTCTGTGAGGTATGGATAGGTGAGGGGGCATTGGGGGAACCCAATACTAAAAAGATCAGGAAGGATGAGGCCATGGGAGAGGATCTGGAAGTGGGGAGCATCAGAGGGGAGAGGCCAAAGCAAGTGGTGGGAGGCAAGGATCGACGACACTTTGGAGTTTGGCTGGGAGGGAGGGACTGGGCTGTGAAGAGAAACCAAATTTGCAGATGGGGGTCCCAAATGGAGTGAGCAATCTCGGGGGAGGCAGAAGGGTGGGCACTGAGGGTGTGGGACATGGTGGTGAACATGGAGAAGGCAGATCTGGACTCAGCTACAGCTGAGGGGGCAGAGGCAGGCTGGGGGTGCCACCAGACGCCCACCGCATGTCATGGGCAACCTCCCATGGAAAGGACACCAAGCAAGGTGAGTCTTACATGCCCCCTGACCAAGTGGCTATGGAAATAATAGGGGACCCTCCACTCCCTGTTCTCTCCCCAGCTTAGGGAACGGCCCCACGGACATTCCAGGTTGGCCCGGGAGGTCTAGCTCTTTGCCCCGATGCTCTAGTCCTCCGATGGGAACACGTGGTGGCACGTGGGGTGTATACTCAAGCTGAGGAGCTCTCTTGAGCGTGAAATTTCATGTTTTTTGCCTTTAGTGCAAGTACTGACTGCCAGGTGCAGGGCGGGCAGGAGGCCAGGAAGCCTGGGGGGCCTCAACTCCCTTTCTCTGGCTCTGCCTGGACTCCTGTTCCACAGTGAGGGGGGTAGCAACCATCTGGGTGCCATTACCTCATCTTGGGGTGTCTTGTGAGATCACATGCTCCCCAGGCAGACAAGGGAGCAGACCCCTGGGCTCACCACGGGGATGGAGGTGCCACCCCGGGGAGAGGGTGTATTGCTTAGAGGGTAGCCTGGTACTGGGCTTCCAGAAAGGAACTCTCATTTATTGGGGGCTTACTGTGTGCCAAGTTTTGCACAGTGCATTGTTACTACAACACTTCACCTGGGCCTGCACACAACAGGGTTCAAAAGGGTTAAGATGCAGGGTTCTGCGGGGGGGCCCCTTCGGATCCGGTGTCATGGGGTCTGGGTCCATCCCATCCCAACCCCAAAGAATCGGGTGAACCAAGGGCAACTTCGGTGCATCGCGCGTCCCGGAAATGGGTCAGGAATTTTCAGGCAGGAACCGGGAGTGGGCCTGGCCTGGGAGGCAGGGAGGGGCGTCCGCTTCCCCTCCCCTCCCCTCTCTCCCATTCCCCTCTCCTGCCGGGGCGGGGGTTCCGGGAACCGGCCGGGGCGGGGCGAGGAAGCGGGTTGGCCGCCCGGGTCGCTGAGGCTGCCGCAGCGCCGCGACCCTGGGTTTTCCGCCCGCCCGCGCGCCCCGCCATGGCTGCCCCGGCCCCCGCGCTGCGGATCCTGTTGCTGCTGCTGCTGCTCCCGCCGCCCTCAGGTGGTGAGCCGGTGGGGGGAGGGGTGTCCTGGGCAGGGCCAGGGGGCAGGCACCTCCAGGGGGCAGGCACCTCCAGGTCCCAGACGTCGCTGGAACAAGCCTGGGCAGCGCCAGCCCCACAGTGACCCCCAGCCACCCCTAATAACTTCGAGGCCGTCAGCGAACCCACACCACCGACCTCTTTCCTAGCTCCGGACCCCGCTGTCTGAACTGGTACTGCCCGAAGCTGAGCAGCTGCCACCTTTCTTCGGTTCTGGGATGGGGTAAAGGGTCTGTCTTCCCTCTGATGCTCCAGGGGGTTAGGCCCTAGAAGCTGGGGGCTCTTCGGATAGGATTCCCTGCCAGGGTTCAGCTGCCGGCCCTGGCGGCCCCTCGATCAGAGCCCTTCCCTCCCAGCCTCTGTTGACTGGCTGTGAGTCCCCATTCTCCACATGACCCTTGCGTTCATGGAGACGCTAGGTTGGAAGAGACACCACTGTGTGTGTTGACTGTAGACAGATGAATCACAGGGCTGGGAGGGCAGGCAAGGGGCCTTTTAGGGGTGGGAATTGCAACAGCCCTACGTCCCCAGCCTTGGGAAGCCAAAGCCCCCTCTGGGGTGGGTGGCCTAATGGAGGGGAAAAGCTTTATTCCTGGGGATGGGGAGAGTGAGAAGGGAGCATCTAGAGGAGCTAGAGGTGGGGGGCGGGGATGAAATGGGGAGCCCTGGGCCCAGAATCAGCCAAACTGTGGAGTGAGCCTGTAGAAGGTCTGGAGAGGCTCATCCGGAGTGTCTGGGGGTTAGAGCGCATTTGTACCATGGACTCTTGGCTTAAACATACCTCAGTGGCATGTGTTTTCAGCCCCAGCCCAGAGGCTCTGGCTGGGCTGGGCTCCTCCTGTAAAGATCCTGCCAGGTAGTAAGGACAGTGTTGACAATACCTGTTGGCAGGTGGTCACCTGGATGGCCTGGGCCTGTTGGTGGTTCGAACGTAGCCCCACAGCTTTGTCCAGAGTAAGGATCTGCTCTGAGCTGTCAAGAATAAATCAACACCCTGCCATACCTCCAGTTATCTCTTCTCAAGGGGAGTTACTCAGAGTCTCTATCTTTGGGCCTCACTTCACTGATGGCACATGGGAACATGACACACTGACCAGTCTGGGTCTTCAGACACTGCACACTGCATGGGAACTTGGCCAAGCTGGGTCTCTAGCAGCTGTGTGCTGTTTCTAGGCCCATGCACCAACACCGTCGTAGGCATTTGCCTTGGTGGACTGGGTGGTCCATGTGGGGCCTGTCCAGCCAGAAGCCTGGGGACTGTCCCTTCCTGTTTGTGGGCACTAGACTTCTGTTAATGTGACATAAATATACCTGGGTACATTTGAGTGTATCATCTTCCTGTGAGGTTTGCTAACCTTGTGGTTATCCAAAGCTCTGGGTCGTTTTCCACACTTGTCAGCCAGGTCCCCCCAGCGTGACCTTGTGTGCTGAGGTCTGTTCTTACTCCAGCCTGGGAGGTCCCTAGATTCCTACTCTGGCTGTGAGCCTTATCAGGGTTTCAGAGTTTATATTCCTTCTGGGGCTTCAGGTAGTATTGTTACCTCAGATCCCTGGCCACTAAGGACACAAACATCTTGTGGGCACCAGCTCTAGACTCAACTCAGGGTTAAATGCTTTATAGACACTTATGAGTTCCAGGGAATGGCCCTGGATGTGTTGGTGTGTATAGCTGGGGCTGATAGCAAATGGGTCAGGAGACAGCCTGCAGGGGCAGTGTGGAATGGGGTGGTCCCTGAAGTTGGTGTTCAGTAGAGGCTGAGAATTCTGTAGCTGGATAGTCCAGTATCTGCCCCCAGCAGATGGTCAGGGGTGTTAGCATTCAGCTGTGTGACTGCTGGCCTTGGGTAGCTCCTGGAGGAGGTGGCCTTTGAGTAATGCTTTGAAGGATGTCTAATTGAAGGGCAGGGATGGGAAACAGGCAAGAATATGGGCAGAGTATAGTTGGGACTGGGAACTCAGTGTGACTCTCTAGGACCTGTGCAGCCTAGATCTTGCTTCCTGAGCTCTGGGCTTGATCTTAAGGCAGGAGCCAGGGAAGACCTGCGAGTAGGAGTGGCCCAATCAGACTCACACTTAGAAAGGTCACTCTCCCATCAGAAGGCAAGCAGACAGGCTGGGGAGGCAGGAAACCAGATAGGGACCCTCTGTTTGTCTCAGGGGAAAGGACAGGCTTAGCTATGGCCACAGGTGGTACAGTGACCTGGAGATGGCCCAGCATGCTTGTATGTACCAGCTCTGCTGGGGCATGGCCAAGGCAGCAGGTGAGCAGATATGTTTCTTTGTTCCAGCCCATGGTGAGGTGTGTATGGCTTCCCGTGAACAAAACCTTTTTGCTGAGACCTGTCCTGAGTTCTGCTGTGGTACCTGTGATGACCAGTATTGCTGCTCTGATGTGCTGAAGAAATTCGTGTGGAATGAAAACTGTATTTTGCCTGGGGCCAGGTGGGTATACCAGTGGGTTACAGAGTGGGTAGTCTGTTCCTGTTCCGTGGCAGGAGAGAGTGTGGATGATCAGTAATCCCATTCTTTGGGACTTTTAGTCTTCAAAATGGTGGCCAAGAGCACTGGATTAGGAAGGATTGGATGGGACTCCCCACACCCTGCTCAGTTAGCCTCTTGCCCCTGTCTTCTCCACCACTGGTGCTCTGGCTCATTCAGCTCTGGGCTGGGCTGGTTTCTCAAGTGTCAGTGGCCTCTGTGGTCTTACATGTGTACATATACTAGCATGTCCTCAGTGTGGGTACCTTAACATGAGTTTATTCTACAGTGCGTGTGTGCACCTTGTTTGTGATTTGTGCACATACCATTTTGTGGGCCCTGGAGAACACAGTGCATAGGTGTGTGTGCCAGTGTGAGCTGTGCCTGTGTCTTCTTGGAATGGTCCAAGGATTTGCCCCGTGGCTTCAGTGTAGACTGTTTCATGGGCTGGAACCAAAGTCCCAGGCCCCTGTATGTGTCCCCCTTTACCACATTCTGCGTTTCTTGTGTGTTTGGCCTCAGGTATAGAGGACTGAGGTAGTCGTAGTCCTTGTCATTGGTTCGGGCAAGTCCTCACTCTGACCCTGTATTATGTATTTACTTTCATCTCCTGTGTCCACCCCCATTCGCCTCTCACCCCAGAGGCAACCAGTCTGCTGGGTTTAAGGTATATCCTTTTGATTGTTTGTGTTCTTGCAAAGTCTATATTGTTTTGTGGGCACATTTTAGGGTATAGTGAACCCCCTTACATTTTTCATTCAGTGCAGCGTTTCACTCATTCACATTGCTGTGTGTAGAGCTGGCCCTTGCCCACTACTGCTGAATCATTTTTCATAGTGTAGTCCAAACTGTTAACCACCACACATGACTGCAGTGGGCATCCTTCTTATTTTCTTCTGCCTCCTTTTTTTCGAACCATATGAGAATTGCTTGGAGGTATACATGTGAATAGAATTGCCAGGTCATAGAGATACACTGATTAAGAACTTAAAAAGGTATTTCGGGAATGACTGCATGAGAGTACTCACCTGCCAGCATGTCTGAGGTTCCATATGGATCGTATTCCATTTTTAACTTTCCCTTTTTGGTATCTTTATATTTTAGATGGTTTTTGGTTATTGTTTACAGATTTTCTTTAAACACCCCATTTTGGTGATTTTTTTAAAAATCAGGAACATGTAGTCCATTTGCATTTATGTTATAATTCTCAGATGATATTTGGCATTGGAATTTATGCATTTGTCTCTCTTCTGTATTTCTTTCTCTGCAATTTGTCATATTGTTTTGATTTGTTTTATTCCATTTTTCTTCTACTGTGTACTTCTTCTTTTCCCATCTGTATGCCTTTTATTTCTTTTTCTTTCTTGTTTGCACTAGCTAGAACTTCCAGTATAATGTGGACTAGAAGTGATAAGAGTGGACATCCCTTTCTTATTCCCAATTTTAGGGGAAAGTATTTAGTCCTTCATCATTAAATTTTATGCTAACTGTAGGTTTTTCATAGATGCCCTTTATCAGATTAAGGACGTTTCCTTCTATTTTTAGTTTGTTCAGAGGTTTTAATCATGAAGGGGTATTGAATTTTATCAAATGACTTTCTGCATTTATAGAGATGATCATGATTTTTCTATTTTTATTCTCTTAATATGATGAGTTAGTTTTATCACATTCTTAAAGAATATTTTGTCTGAACAGAGAACGTAGGTTGATGCTTATTTTCTCCATTCCAATGTCTTCTGGCTTCCATTATTTCTGTTGAGAAGTCAGTTGTCAGTTCATCTCTAATTTTAAACTTGTTTGAGGGCTTTAAAGATTTTTTCTTGTCTTTTGTGATTCTGCAATTATACTCTGCTGTGGCTAGGTGTTTTTTTGTTTTATTTATGTAGCTATGCTTTTTTAACTTCTTGAATCTGTGGTTTAGTGTCTCATAAGTTCTGGAAAATTCTCAGGCATTACCTCTTTAAATATTGCCTCTTATTCTCCTCGTTCTTTCTTTCTGGGATTTTGATTAGATATATATTATATCTTCTTGCTCCAATGTCTGTGTCTTCTACCCTCTATTCCATATTTTCATCTCTGTGCTGCATTCTGGATATTGTTTTCTAACCTCATAGTACACTTAATTCTTTCTTTACCTGTGCCTAATCTGCTGTTAAGCCCATCCACTGAGGGTTTTTTTTTTAAATACTATAACATTATAAAATATAACTCAAATACAGAACAGTGCACAAAAATAAATGTACAACTCAGTGATTTATCACAAAGCAAATATATACATAACCACCATCCAGATCAAGGCATGGAACATCACCAGCACCTCAGAAGCCTCCCTGAGCCCACTCTCAATCATTGCTCCTCCCACTCCCCAAAAGGTAACTATTAGAGTACATTTTATACAACCTTGCTTTTCTTTAGAGTTGCGATACCCAAGCATGCATCCCTAAACACTGTATTTTAGTTTTGCCTTTTTTCAGAGCCTTAAAAGAAAAAATAATGGGACTATTAACCTTTACCATCAGGGAATCCCCTTATACTGTATCAAACATTAGGGGCACCCAAATCAATAGGCCAAGCCCCAATCTTGAGGCTTACTCTTGTGAAACTTATGTAGGTAGTGGAGAAGCTTAGCCTACCTATAGGTAGGCCTAAGAGTTACTTCTAGAGGACCTCTTTTGTTGCTCAGATGTGGTCTCACTCTCTCTAAGCCCAACTCTGTAAGTGAAATCATTGCCCTCCTCCCTACATGGGACATGACATCCAGGGTGAAAATCTTCCTGGCAATGTGGAACAGGACTCCCAGGGATGAGTCCTGGCACTGTGGGATCAACAATTCTATCCTGACCAAGAAGGGGGAAAGAAGTGTAACTAATAAACCATCAATGGCTGAGAGAGTTCAGACAGAGTCGAGAGGATATCCTGGAGGTCACGCTTATGCAGGCTTCAGTTAGACATTGCTACTTACCATAACCTGCCAGCCCCCAACCAAAACCATTCCAGCCAATCCTGAAGAACACCTAGGGCAATATATAAGATACTACAGAGGTTCTATGTACTAGGGTAACTTTCCAGAAGCCTACAACCTCCAGATGGATCCATGGCCAGATAAATTCTGGAACCTAGAGGGCCCAGCCTCTCCAGAACATCAGCTAGTTCCATCTCCCTACCCCATTATTAGTGACAGACCCTTCCAACATAAAAAAGTTAGAATGGCCATAGCCCAAATACCCCTAAAGAGTGGGATAGAAAGATCAAAGGTGATGGTGGATTTATACAAAGAAGGTAGGGTTTAACAAATGAATATGATTATTGAATCACTGAATTGATATTTCTTTTAGTTTCCATTATCTTAAAGCAGCTAGAAGTAAAAACCTAAAGTTGTGGAATTGTAACCCATACCAAACTCTGAAATCTATTCTACAACTAATTGCTGTGTTGTGCTTTGAATTTTTTTGTGTGTGTGCTTTGAAATTTATTGGTTTTTTATAGATATGTTATTTTTTCACAAAAAAGGGAAAAAAAAGTCGATTGTGATGATAAAAGAATATTTATTCCTTCTAGCCTCCTATATTCTGGAGCAGCTACAAAGGAAAATCTGAGAGGATGGTATGGTATAGCCCATGACAAACTCTGGGATCTATCCTGTAACTCCTTGTTGAAGGGTGCTCTGAAAATTAATGCTTTTTTCTTTCTTTGCTTTGCATATATGTTATATCATACAATTAAAAAAAAGTTTGCTAGATGAAAAAAAGTGCTGCTGTGAACTTCTTGTAAATGTCTTTTGGTGCACATGTGTTTGCATTTCCCTTAAGTATATAACTAATAGTAGATGGAAGTAGGAATCCAGCTTCTTTTTTAAATATGGATATCCAATTGACATAGCATCATTTTAAAAAAAATTTATATATTTATTAAACATAACCATACACAAACATAAACATTCTTACCTTTTGATCATTCCATTCTTGATATATAATCAATAACTCACAATATCATCACATAGTTGTATATTCATCATCATGATCATTTCTTAAAATATTTGCATTTTTGATCATTCCATTCTTGATATATAATCAATAACTCACAATATCATCACATAGTTGTATATTCATCATGATCATTTCTTAAAATATTTGCATCAATTCAGAAAAATAAATAAAAAGAAAACAAAAAGTTCATACATACCATACTCCTTACCCCTCCTTTTCGTTGATCGCTAGCATTTCAACCTACTAAATTTATTTTAATATTTTTTCCCCCTATTATTTGTTTATTTTTAATTTATACGTTTTACTTGTCTGTCGATAAGGCAGATAAAAGGAGCATCAGACATAAGGTTTTCACAATCACATAGACACATTGTGAAAGCTATATCATTATATAATCATCTTCAAGAAACATGGCTACTGGAACACAGTTCTACATTTTCAGGCAGTTCCCTCCAGCCTCTCCATTACACCTTAACTAAAAAGGTGATGTCTATTTAATGCGTAAGAATAACCTCCAGGATAACCTCTTGATTCTGTTTGGAATCTCTCAGCCATTGACACTTTATTTTGTCTCATTTCCTCTTCCCCCTTTTGTTCGAGAAGGTTTTCTCAATCCCTTGATGTTGAGTCCCAACACATTCTAGGATTTCTGTCCCATGTTGCCAGGAAGGTAATGTCCCACGTAGAGAGGGGAAGGGCAGTGAGTTTACTTGTTGTGTTGGCTGAGAGAGAGGGGCCATATCTGAGCAACAAAAGAGGTTCTCTTGGGAATGACTCTTAGGCCTGATTTAAAGTAGACTTAGCCTATCCTTTGCGGGGTTAAGTTTCATATGTACAGATCCCAAAATTGGAGGCTTAGCCTATTGTTTAGTTGTCCCCACTGCTTGTGAGAATATCAAGAATTTTCCACTTGGGGAAGTTGAATTTTCCCCCTTTCTCATCATTCCCCCAAGGGGACTGTTCTAGTTTGCTCACTGCCAGAATGCAATATACCAGAAAGGTACCCTAGGGTACATACATCTTTTCAAATCAGCACAGGAACTTTGCAAATACTTTTTTTAAATTAATTAAAAATATATATATAACCAAACAGACACAAACATTCTTAACTTGTGATCATTCTGTTCTACATATATAATCAATAATTCACAATATTATCACATAGTTGCATATTCATCATCATGATCATTTCTTAGAACATTTACATCAATTCAGAAAAAGAAATAAAAAGACAACAGAAAAAAATTCATGCATACCATATCCGTTACCCCTCCCTTTCATTGATCACTAGCATTTCAAACTAAATTTATTTTTAACATTTGTTCCCCCTATTATTTATTTTTATTCCATATGTTTTACTCATCTGTTGATAAGGTAGATAAAAGGAGCATCAGACAAAAGGTTTTCACAAATCACACAGTCACGTTGCCAGCATCATTTTTTAAAGCGTTTTTTATTGTAAAATGTATATAAAAAGCAAAGAAAGAAAAAAGCAATAATTTTTGAAGCATACTTCAACAAATAGTTACAGAACAGATCCAAGAGTTTGTTATAGGCTACGATTCCACCTTCTCGGATTTTTCCTTCTGAGTGTACCAAAACACTGGAGGCTAGAAAAAATATTAATGTAGTGATTCAGTAGCCATACTCATTTGTTAATCCCATTTTCTCTGTTATACCTCCTATTTCTCCTTTAATCCTTCTCCAGATCTATAGGGATCTTCTGGGCAATGTCTGTTCTTACTTTTTCATGTTAAGAAGGTGTGTCCGCACTAAAGGATGGGGGATGTAATTAATTGATAATCTTGGAGGCTGGCTCCTCTGAGTTTCAAGATTTATCTAATCTAGGAATGACCCAGCATCATTTTTTTGAGAAAATTATCCTTTTTCCATTATTCTATAGTGCGAACTTTGTTATAAATTGAGTATTCACATCTGCATGGGTTTGTCTCTAATATCTCTGTCCTATTGCATTGGTCTGTTTGACTATCCTTGTGCTAATACTCCAGTCTTAATTATCATAGCTTCATAATAAGGGTTGATAATTTTATTAAATATTATATTGGCCTTTTACATTCTGTATGAATTTTAGAATAAACTTGTCAATAAAAATCAGCTTTGAATCTAGACAATTTTCATTAAAATTGACATTTTATTGTATCAAGTCTTACAATCCGTGAACATGGTATATTTGCACATGCATTTAGGTTTTTCTTCATTTTCTTTCAATTATGTGTTATAGTTTTCTATCTCAAAGGCTTGAACATCTTACATTATATATTTTTCCTAGATTTTTAATTTTTTTTGATGGTGCTGTAAATGATATAGTTTTACATTTTCATTTTTAATTGTCTACTGATATATAGAAAAATAATTAATTTTTATAAATTGACTTTGTATCCAAAGACCTTACTAAATTTAGTTATTCATTTGAATGATTTAATTGTAGATTCTTTAGGATTTTTTACATACATGTCATCTGCAAATAATGGCAGCTTTATATCTTCCATTCTAATTCTTATGCTTTTTATTAGTTTTTCTTGTCTTATTGCACTGGCTAGGATCACAAGTACAATTTTGATTAAAAGTGGTGGTATACAGAATTCATTTCTTGGCCTCAGAATACAGGCTTTCATCATTTCACTACTAAAAATAATGTTTGCTGTAATGTTTTATCGCTATTCTGAATAGTGATACTAAGTACCTTTCTTTTGTATATTGTGACATATAAAAAGAACTTATTTTTTCTGGGTGTATAACTAGGAGTGGAATTGCTGAGTCATTGGGTACAGGTGTGCAGCTTTAGCAGATCCTTCCAGTTTTCCAGTATTGTTGTACCATTTACACTCCCACCAGCTGTATGTGAGAGTTTCATTTTGCTCCATATCCTCTGCAAAACTAGATAATATAAATCTTTTTAAAAAAATGTTATCATGATATTTTAGTTTGAAAGCTGCTGGAATATGATATACCAGAAATGGAATAGCTTTTTAAGAGGGGAATTTATTAAGTTGCAAGTTTACAGGTCTAAGGCTGTGAAAATGTCCAAATTAAGGCAAGGCTATAAAAATATCCAATAAGGCATCCAGGAAAAGATACCTTGGTTCAAGAAGGTTGATGATGTTTGAGGTTTCTCTTTCAGCTGGAAAGGCGCATGGTAACATCTGCTAACTTTCTCTCCAAGCTCCTTCAATGGCTTCCCTGGGGTTCTGTTCATTCTGTTGGCTCTGTCAGATCTAGTGGCCCCAAAGCTTTTTCCAAAAGGGTTCCTTCTTAAAGGGCTCCCGTAAGGAACCCCACCTTGAACTGGTAGAGACATATCTCCATGGAAGCCATCTAATCAAAAATTACCACCTATGGGCGGGCCATGGTGGCTCAGCAAGCAGAATTCTCGCCTGCCATACCAGAGACCCAGGTTCAATTGCCGGTGCCTGCCCATGTAAAAGAAAAAAAGGAGTTATCATTCACAATTGGGTGGGTCCCATCTCTATGGAAACAATAAAAAAAGATCCCACCCAGCAATATTGAATGAGGATTAAAGGACATGGCTTTTCTGGGATATGTAATAGCTGCAATCTGGCACACATGGTAACATACATATATATATATATATATATATATATGTGTGTGTGTGTGTGTGTGTGTGTGTGTGTGTGTGTGTGTGTGTGTGTGTGTGTGTGTATATGATATAAATTTTGCCATTTTTACTGTAAGTGTACAATTTGGTGGCATTATTACTTTTACAGTGTTTTGCTACCGTCATTACCAACCTTTATCAAATCTTCTCCATCATCCCAAACAGAAATCCTTGTACCCATTAAATAATAACTCCTCATTCCCCTCTGCCCCACCCCTGGCAACTTCTCATCCACTTTCTGCCTCTATGAATCTGCCAATTCTACTTGTAAGTAGAATCATTTATTTGTCCTTTTGTGTGTGGCTTATTTCACTTAGCATAATGTCTTCACAGTTATAATAAGCATGTATCAGAATTTCATTCCTTTTTGTGGCTGAATACTATTCTATTGTGTGAATATACCGTATTTTGTTTATCCATTCACGTGTTGATGGATACTTAGTTTTTTCCCCACATTTTGGCCATTGTGAGCAATGTTGCTGTGGACATTGGTGTACAGCTATCTGCTTGAGTTTCTGTTTTCAGTTCTTTGGGGTATATATGGAAGACTGGAATGTCTGAGTAATTCTGTGTTTAACTTTTGAGGAACCACCAAACTGTTTTCCACAATGCCATGCCAATTTGTCCGCATCCTTGCCAATACTTGATATTTTCTTTTTTAAAAATAACCATCCTAGTGTGTATGGAGTTGTATGCTCTTGTGGTTTGGACTTCAGTTTCTGTAAATCATAATGATATTGAGCATTATCTGTTCATGTGTTTCTATGTTATTTAAAGAAATGACTATTCAAGTCCTTCTGTCCACTTTTTAACTGTTGTTTGGCTTTTTGTTGTTCAGTTACAGGAGTTCTTTGTGTATTCTGTATATTAAGTCCTTATCAAATATATGATTTGCAAATATTTTCTCTCCTTCTGTAGGTTGTCTTTTCACTTTCTTGATATGTCTCATTTGTTTTTAGCCTTTCCTATTTCCTGATATGTGCTATTAAAGATAAAAATTTCCCACTAAGAACTGTTTTAGCTGTGTGTTACAAATTTTTACCTGTAGTATTTTTATTGTCGTTCAATTCTACATAGTTCTTAATTTCCTTTATGATTTCTTTTGTAACCCACAGATTTTTTGCTTTTTTTATCATGTTGATTAGTTTCCCTAGGTGTTTGTAGTACTTCTTTTTGTTGTTTTATGACTGTGGCGTGGTGATCTGAGAAGCTGCTCTGTGTGATATCATCTTCAGGAGTCGTTGAGGCTCCGTGGTCTGCCTTTGTGCACGTTCCTGTGTGCTGGGTGGGGTGTGCATGTGTTAATTGTGAGGCTTCCTCTTTGCAGCGTGGATGCTAACATTGAGTCACTGGAGCAGCTGGACTCGACGCTGAGATCTCACTCCATCTTGGACAGTGACCCCATGTCAGGGTAAATAAAGCCTGCAGGGTGGGTGCGTCTTCTTGGTGGAAGTGACAAGGGCCCTCAGGTGGGTGAGGGTGAGGCTCTGGGGACTGGGAGGTCCCAGAATCATTGGGCTGGGGCCCTGAGAAGCTGTCACCATGTCTAACTGTCAACGCCATTGATCCTTGCGTTGGAAAATTGTGTCTTTGTCAGCGTGCTAGGGTAGCAGTGATGCGGGTGATGTGGTTGGGGGTTGATAATTAAGGCTCGAGTGTGGGGGTCCCTATTGATGTGGGTGATGAGACGGGCAGCAGGTGACTGATGGCGAAGGTGGTGGGGAGCGTATGGTGTGATCGGGCCTCAGTGTGCAGGGAGGCTGTTAGTAGAGGGAGGTGGGTATAGAGTGATGGGGGTAATGGTGGTGACGGGGCTGTGACGGCAGATATTTGGTGATGGGGTGACAGGACAGGGATGAGGTATGGGGACTGATAGCAGAGGGTTGATGGTGATAGAGCAGCGTGGTGGAGATGGAGCAGTGGGAGTGAGGGTGGGGAGGGTGGGGACAGGGTGGCAGAGTGAAGATGCCTGGACAGCTGATGATACTACAGTCCCCGTGTCAAGGTTCATGGGTTGTGGTTATATATCAGGGCCCTCATATTGGGGGACAGGAAACAACCTCCCCCCCCCCCCCCCGGTGGATCTAGAAGCCCCTCTTGGGAGAAGGCCTTCCCAGGCCTGGCTGTCTGTTGGAGGAGGCTTCAGGCCTGTGGAGGGCTCAAGTTCTGTCCTGCCCCATCCTGCCCTGTGTGCCTGGGCAGGTGTGGGCCTCACTGGCAGCTGTGAGTCAGCCCCCTCAGCACACTGAAGCTGGGCCTCCCCCTCTGCTCTGTAAGCTCATCCAGTTCTCTGGAACTCAGAGGCCCTGATGTGCCCCTCCCTCCATATCCAGGGAGCACCCTTCCTGCACCAAGGCCCAGGAACATGGGCTTGCAGATGGCCCCACCAGAAATTCTGATGCTCAGCCAGGGTTGGGGCGCTCCAGGGTGGCTCGGCGGCAGCTCGGAAGTGGGCCTCATCCTGAGGTCAGGGGCCACCACAGAGGGCCCTGGGCAGCGCTGAGGTTTGAATGTGGGGATCAAGAAGGCAGGGCAGGCGGGGTGTGGGGTGCAGCAGGGTGGGGAGGCAGCACGGACTCCTCCTGGTCAGAGAGGTGTTGGAGGCCAGAGCAAGGCCAGGCTGGGGAGGGGGAGGTGAGGATGGCAATGAGCCGGGAGCAGCAGCTGGCAGGAAGGGACTGGGGGAGGTGGCAGCCGACGGGGCGGGGTGTGTCCTGGTCTGTGTCCCGGTGACAGAGCAGGAGGCCAGCCCTGCACATGAACACAGGATGAGGGGCAGGTTTGGGGGAGCTGAATGTGTTGGGGGCTACATCTGAGGATCAGCAGTGTTTGAGAAGCAGCTGCAGGAGGTGAGAGGGCGGGGTCAGCAAGGGGCCAGGAAAGAGACCTGGGTAGAGCCGCTGTTCAGCGGAGTGGAGCGGGGTGAAGAGTGAGTTAGAAGACACTCTTGCGTATAGACAACTCCTTGGGGAGAACTGGCTGTCAGCGAAGGCGTGAGGATGGAGTTACAGAAGGGATCAATGTGAATAAGGGATTTTTATTTCCCTGGTGAAGGAGACTTGAGCTGGGAAAGTGGCGGGAGGGAACAATGCAGAAGGAGGGCCCCAGGGGAGAGAGGAGGAGAGGAGGAGTGGCTTTCCTGGGCTTTGGCAGCAGGAGGTGACTGGGGTCCAACTCAGCTCGGAGCACCCCTCCATCTCTGAGCTGCACATGGGACCAGACTGCTCAGCCCTGCCCCACCTGTGTCCTGCCGCCACCCACCTCCCTCAGCCCCTCACTGGGAAGTGCAGCCCCTAAGAGTCCTGCTGCTGCCCCATCTCCCCTCCCCACCCAGGCCTCTCCTCCTTTTTGTACTTCTGAGCCCCCAGCTCCTCATACAGCCCCTGGCCTGTAAAGGTTTAGGGGCATGAAAGCAGGTACTGGGAGCCGAGAGGGAAGGGCCATCTTTTTGACCAAAAGCTCTGCTGCTTGTCCACCTTGGGGCTTGAGGGAAGCCTGACAGAGGAAGGACCCTGCATCAGCTCTGCCCCCACTCTCTACCACCCACCCTTCCCTTCTTTCCCCTTCCTTGGGCCCTTGCCCTTGGCTCTCTCCCCCTGGGCAACTCCTCAGGTTCTCCAAGAAGGAGTGCTAGGTTAGAGCACAGGGTTCCAGGTGAACCCACCCTGCCCAGCCTTGGGATGCTATTACAGCCTAAATGGGTCATGTTCCCCCTCGACGTGCACCCCACAAAGTGTGACTGTGGTTAGTATCTGAGGGCTCAGGGTCGGCCTGGGTCTCCTGCCCCCCCACCCCCAGCTCTGGCAGGTGAACCCTGTTTGCCCTGTTGTATGGCCAGTGGCCTCATGTCCATTTGCAGCTCATTCCCGACCCGGGCACTTCCTTGGTCCCCCTGTTATAGTTCTTTTAGACCCTGATATCATTGTCCCTTCCCAGCTTCTTGCAGTTCACAGGGCTGTCAGGTGTTTTTAAGCACCAGAGTGGCACAAGTTCGGACCTCAGGCCCCCCGACAGGCCGCTGCTGCCCCTCTGTGACAGGGCAGGGGAAAGGCGGGGGCCCACTGAGCCTGTGCAGCCCCCGGCCCCCAGCCGTCCTTTCTGTAGCTCTCAGACCAGCATGTTCGGCCGCTTCTCTGCATCACGGTCAGTGTGCTGGTGTTCCGGTTCCATGGACAGTGCTTTCACAATCTGGACAGTGTGGGTCTTTGGCCTCCTGGAAGCTGCCCAGTTCTCCCCAAGTACAGTCCTGTCCCAAGTCCTGCCTGGGCTGTTGCACTTCAGGACTTCTGTTCCCTCCCTCCTGGCCTGACCCTGTCTTTTGAGCTTGGCCTTTGGACTCGTTGGCCTGGGAGGTACCCCCAGGCTTGGCGAGGGGGGCGGGCATTCTTTCCCCAGTTCTGGGCTCTCCTGGAGTGATGGCTCTATCTGCACCCTGTCCCCGTGTATGACATGTAGCCTGCTACACTCTGAGGCCAGCTCTCATATGTGCTTCCTCATAGCATGTATTTATTCATGTCAGATAATTTACGAGTACCTATTGTATGCCAAATGCTAGAGATACAATGAATGACTCAAATAAGTACAGTCTGTTCCCCCCCACCCCCCCACCCCATCCCTGTGAAATCCACAGGCTGGAGGGGAGATGCACATTAATCAAATGCACACACAAAGGAGTATTTGTAAACTGAGGTAGAAAAGAGTTTGAATCTGTAAGGCTGTTACCAAGGAGCCTGACCTCACCTGGGTAGTTAGGGAAGGCTCTCCAAGTAAGTAATGCTTTGAGCTACAGTGTGAATGAGAGGGAGGGAGAAAGCCAACCAGGCTGGAGGAACTGCATATGCAAAGGCCCTGAGACAGGACAGAACTTGGTGCTTTCAAAAGCTGAAGGCGGGTAATAGTGGCTGAATTGTAGGGAGAGTGGGTGGCCCAGACCACACAGGGCCTTGTGGGTCAGGTGAGGAATTTTATTTAATTTATTTTTAAGGTAAAGATTAAAATTTGCTTTATTGTCATTTGCAAGCCCCAGAGTATATAGAGTATATAGAAAAGTACAGGCACGCATGCATACATTAACAAGTAATTATAAAGGAAATTCCTGTGTAATTCCAAGAGCAGCATGAGCCATGGAGGGCTTTTGAGCAGAGGAGTGACATGTACAAGTCTGCAGGACAGCCAGAGGGACTTCAGGGGCTGGCTGCCTCGTCCTGGAAAGGCAGGTTTGTGGTGTGGAGAATACCCTAGTGGGAGAGGAGTTGCAGAGTGGATGGGCTGGATGGAGCTCCCGTATCAGCCAGGGCACCAGGGTTCCAGGGCCTAGGCGGATAAAGGTGGTTATCAAGGGGACAGCTGGAGCAGGACTGGCCAGCCGAGCAGAGTGTGGTTCGGCCTGCTGAGGCTAGGGTGACTCAGACCCTCCAGTGGAGATGTCCTGGCCAGTGGGCTGGACAGACCGTGGCTCAGGGGCCAGGCCAGAGCACCTCAGCCTCCCCTCCCGTCTCCCTCCGGGCTGTTGGTGCAGCTGAGTGCTGCTGGGGCACCTGCTGGGGACCTGGGCATCCTGTGTCTTTAAGAGGGTGACTTCCTGGGCCACGTGCGGCTGTCCTTCCTGCTGCTGACGTCAGAGATCGGGGGAGGACCGAGGAGGTTTGCTTTCCTTTACCCTGGAAGGGGAGGAGATTGAAACTGTGTGGTCTGTGATGGGAAGAGGGGAAGTCTGGGTGTGCAGAAGGCCCCTAGGTGAAGGCAGAGGCTAACATGGGGTGAGCTCGGGTGCCATACTGTGCGCTTGTGTTTGTGTTTGTGTGTGTGTGTGTGTGTGAGAGTGAGAGAGAGAGAGAGATGGCAGAGAGATTAACCCTGGCCCTCTGGTGGCTCCAGCCTTGTGTGTGTGTGTGTTTGTGTGTTTGTGTGTGTGTGTCTCTGTTTCCTGGGCCAGAGGAGGGGCTGCCCCCTGTTGAACAGGAAGGTACTTACTGACCCTGAAAATCCTGTCTTGGGGCCTTGTTCTGGCCCTTACGGCAGCTCATGGCCCCTGTTTGGCAAAAACGTGCCTGGGTATCTTTGAGTCTGGGGAATGAAGCCTCTGTCCTAGGTCTGCCCTTAGGCTGTGCACACTGGTCCCTGCTGAGGTTGTGCTGTCTCTCAGGACTGGTGAGGTGCAAGCCCCTCGCTCCAGGGTGGGGCAGGGAGCTGCCCCCCCCCCCCCGCCCAGGCCTCAGGGGAGGTGGATGTCCCACAGTTACAAAGCGTCTTTAGCTTTTTAATCAGTTACCAAGAATTTGCCTTTTATTAGAATCAAGCTTGCCCTCACACTGGGAACCTGAGAGGATAGTGAGTGGCTCTTTGTTTTTGGAAGTGAGTTTTGGCAAAGGCCAGCAGGGATCTGATTTTTCGAAGAGGCTGGCATCCACCTGGAGCTGGAGTTGGGGCAGAGCTCACGACTGTCCACATGGCCTTGTTTTCCTGGAACATTCCCTCCCCTGTACTGGCCTGGGGGCTCCCGGCAGCCAGGACTTGGTCTGTCTCTTCCACTGCTGAGATTTTGGCTCAGATCACACACTGCCTGGCTTATTGCACGAGTTCCTTGAACAACCGCTGATTCGTTGATATTTGCAGTGGTTGGGGTGGGGGGAAGGGGCGCGGAAAGGAGATGCTTGAAGAAACCCCCTCCCAAGGTCCTTAGGGTGGGACTAAGGGAGGCAGTCTCTGGGTGAGGTGTTTACATATATTCACAAACCACCCCATTTTACACTTGGGGAAACTGAGGTTGAAACTGGTTCAAGCTACATACCAGGAGGTTGCTCTGCCTGTATTGCACAGGGTCTGTTCTGGCAAGCGGGGTGCCCCTGGGAATGGATGAGTTGTGGACTGCTCGTCCTGGGAACGGCTTAGAGGCCCTTGGTCATGACTGGCTCCTTGGCAGGTTCGGGGCGACCGTGGCCATCGGCCTGACTATCTTTGTGCTCTCTGTTGTCACCATTATCATCTGCTTCACTTGTTCCTGCTGCTGTTTGTACAAGATGTGCCGACGACCCCGTCGTAAGCATGCCCATCCCCACCCTGCCTCCTGTGGTTTCCTGTGTGTGGGTGTAGACTTTTGGGTGGGCAGAGGAAATTAACCAGGGTTCTGCTTTGGCTGAACTGGAGGGTGGGGTGGCAAGCCTGGCCCCCAGGACCCAGGGAGACGGAGAGTCCTGACCAGGGTTCTCTTTGCAGCGGTTGTGACCACCACCTCATCCACCACTGTGGTGCACAGCCCATACCCACAGGCTCCCAGTATGCCACCCGGATACCCTGGACCGACATACCAGGGCTACCACCCCATGGCTCCCCACCCAGGGATGCCAGTGGCATCCTACCCGACGCAGTACCCACCGCCCTACCCGACCCAGCCCTTGGGCCCGCCTGCCTACCAGGAGACTTTGTCTGGTGAGTACCACAGCCAACTCTGTGACCCCCTTGACCCCTGAAGTCCGGACTCCCCCTTCAGATCCCTCCCAGGGCATCCATCCCAGAGTGCATGGCTCAGTTAGGTCCTCTACCCCTTCCTGCTGGTCTGCCCACTCCACGGTAGCCCATGATGCCCACAACCAACCAGTGTCCTCTTTATTTTCAGGAGATGCAGCCATGCCCTACCCCATTAGCCAGCCTCCTTACAACCCGGCCTACATGGATCCCCCAAAGGCGGCCCCCTGAGCAGTCTGGCTGCCACTGTGATTGTGTTGTGTGTGTGAGTAGATTGGTGGGCACGTTTATTTCCTGCCCCATGCGTGGTGTGCATATGTGTGTTCTGTCTCTACACATGCTTCCTTTGATGCTGTTGAGGTTGGAAATAATCTTTGCCAGAGTGGGCTTGGACTAAACTTTTTGTCCTCCTATTCACTTGAAATCATGCTTTCTGAAATCTCAAGCAAAACTCAGAAGAATTGAGGTGGTGGTATTTTTTAGAATGCCTCACGGAGATCAGGTGGGGCTTCTCTCGTGGGGATAGCAAAGCATTTTGTGGACAAGACATGTGTCCTTGTTTTGGCAGAGTAGCCAGTCTCTGCTCAATGCCACAGCTTGGCCCCAGGGTGTGAGGTGCCCTTCCTAGTGCCAGAGCCAAGATGCCGGCAAGTGGGCAAAGTTTTGGATCTGACTGAGTTAGGTTTCAAGCCTTTGGGGCAGATGCCCATAGCCTGGGGTTGTGGGCCAAGGGGCTCTGGCAGCTTCTTGATACCAAAACATCTCTGGCAGGGCCCCACCCACTCTGGACCATTCTCAGGGCCAGTTT
Organism: Tamandua tetradactyla; assembly: GCF_023851605.1. Taxonomy (NCBI): domain Eukaryota; kingdom Metazoa; phylum Chordata; class Mammalia; order Pilosa; family Myrmecophagidae; genus Tamandua; species Tamandua tetradactyla. The sequence goes on from NC_135341.1 coordinate 37,817,498, forward strand.
TGGCATGTGACAGTTGTTTGGTGGACTCTCCCTATGCCCTGCATCCTCCCTGGGACCACCTGGACGTCCACGTCCACCCATGGTTACGGCTGCCCTTGGGGAAGCTTTCCTGCCCTTGCTGGCCCAAACTCCTGCCACAGGTTGGCAGGGTGGCCTCTGTCCGCCAACAGACTCAGGTCTCTTCCCTGCAGTGTTTTACTTTTAGCCAAATATTACCCACTGTGTTCTGTTTCCAAGTGTGTGTGATGTTTGCTGTGAGGCTGAAACCTCTGGGTCCTGGGGAGAAATCGTCTTACAGAAAAGAGGAAATATAGCTTCTCGTAGTCCCTACTTCCCCAGACACCACCCCTACGGTGATCCAGCTTCTTGAACCTCAGTCCACAATTCATACTGGCAGTGGGGACACCTGGACCCAGGGGCCATCTGGACCGAAGGTGGGCAGTGCCCTTGGATGGCAGCTCTGGCCTAGACATGAATACCCTGGTGTTCCCCATCCCTTTTGTTAATGTTTCACCAGAAATGTCTTAGCTTTGTATCTGCTAATGTGTTTCTAAGAAAGGATCTGTGGTCTATATACTTCTTTATAATAAATACAAATTTGGAGCGGCAGCCCCTTTCTTCATAGCCTTGGCTGTTGGGATGTACCATTTCCATTCAACACTTACAATTTCAGTTTTTGACCAGGTTCTACTTTTATTGGGCTTAGACTTCTGACCATCCTGCTGGGAAGGGTGGAAGACAAAGACTGTGCCACGGTCTGTGATCTCCCCTCCTCCCCCAGGTTCCTGTGTGGGCAGAGGCCCAGGTTGCAAAGGAGGGCAGGAGGCGAGTGACCAGGTAGTGCTGTTGGGGTCTTTATTAGTCAGATTTTCCTTGTTGGCCTTACTGCCCAGGGATACTCAGGGACAGCCCATACAGTATGGCTATTAACAAGGTCAGGAGGGTCAGTAGGCCCAGTGGGGCCAGCAGCCCCTTCTTGGGTAGGGCTCCAGGGCCCTTCACTGGAGGAGGAGACTTGGACTTCCTGCCCACCCTTGTGCTGGGACTGGTGTCTTTGGGTACAGCCAGGGGTGCGGTGGCTTTGGCAGCAGATGACCTAGGGTTGGTCCCAGTGGAGGCTGTGACCATGTACATGGGTTTGATAGTGCTGAAGGGCCTAGCGTGAGCATCCACCCACCGCAGCAGGGCCTGTGGCCTCCACTGACAGATGCTGAGCAGGGCCAGGACGTCACCCTCAGCTGTGTGCGAGTCTGGTGGGCTCTGCCCAAATAGGCGTGTGTAGATGCTGCCCAAGCTGTAGCTCTTTCTTGGGCCATGCGCAGAGGGGCTGCTGCCTCGCTCCAGGGCCTTCAGGGCAGCGATGCTGTCCACGCAGAAGGCACCATCCAGTGTGTTGGCAAGGCCCACTGCAGCCAGCTCTGCCTGGAGCAGGGGGAAGTCATAGCGATCACCGTTGTGTGCTACCAGGCACCAGGGCTGTGGCTGGCGTTGTAGGAAGGTTTGGAGCAGGTTGGCCAGGTCGGCATTGAAGCGCTGCCGCCCATGTGCTGCCAGCATAGCCGTGCTCAGGCCCGTGATGTTGCTGGCCGCAGGGCTGCAGACCTTCCCTGGAGCCACGCAGAGGGAGAGCTTGTCTACCACCCGGGGTAGTGGAGGCACTGTAGGGGTTGGCCCCTGGGGCGCAGGGGGGCTCTCCAGGGCACATCTGTGGATGGCTAGCAGGCACAGTTCCGTGACCTTGGGCTGGGAAAAGGGCAGGCCAGTGGCCTCCAGGTCCAAGAAGATGAAGGTCTGCATGGGACCCGGGGGTGGGGCCTGTGAGCCCATGGTGGGGCAAGTACCTGCCGCTGAGCCTGGGGAAGGGGTGGGGCATTGTGAATGCTCCTGTGGAAAAGTTATCTAAGGTGGGGAGGGCAGGAAGCTGGGGAGCGGGGGAGCTTCCTCAGTGGGAGCATACACTCTATCAGTTTGGAGGGAGGGTGGGCCTGTCTTCTTCATGTGGGTTTGGCCCCCTCCCCCAGTGCTCACCTAGCCTGGTGGGGCTCCCCACAGCCATCCACCCTGTCCCATCCCCCTGGGGGTCTGCACTCACCGAATAGCAGGCAGGCACAATCACTCTGGCGTGCTCTGGCTGGTTCTCGCCAAGGGCCAGCAGTGGCGGGAAGTGAAACTCAGCCTTTGCCCGCCCACAGGCCCGCGTGAGCAAGGCCCGCCCTGCTCTTCTCTTAGCCTGCCTGGGCCTCTCTCGCCAACACCCGTTCCCTCCCCAGGCAACCCTCCCTTCCCCCCTAGCTGCCATGGCACCCTTAAGGCTTCTTAGATCCACAGCTGTGGACTTGCCAGCTGACACCAACTGAAAATACAAGGGGTGCCCAGGCTGTCTGGGGAGGCTAGCTCCATGACTCAAACACTGCTGGGAGCTCCTGCTGTGACCCTTTTGTGCCCACCCCTCGGCTCCACTTTCCCAGACCTCCCTGGTTTAGGCCTGGGCTGAAGGCCACCTCCTTCCCTGCCTTACACTGATTTCTTCCCATGGCCCCAGCCCAAAACAATGACTCAGGACAATTTCACAGGCTGGGCAGAGCTCTTTCCTCAAAGCAGATTAGTTACCATGGGGATGGGGTCTCAACTCTGGGCAGGGACAGGAGGAAGGATCCCAGCCTTCCCTGGGACCAGTCCTGTTCCATCCCTCCCACTCAGACAAACACAGACAGACTCAGGAAACACAACACCAAGGCTGGCATGTTCTTGGCAAGAACAACCTGTCACAGCTTTTAATCAGTTGATGAGATGAGGAAAGCAGGAGTGCTGGCGCCACCATGTGGCATGATGCTCACGGACCTCAGCCACAGTCCATCTCGGGGTCGTCTACATCTGTCTCAGCAGCACAAAGGTCATCCAGGGCTGCCTCTGAGTGAAAAAGAGGGTTCTATGATGAAGGCTTGAAAGTGCTGGGGAATAGGGGAGGTCCCACCTCTCCTCCCCCAAAACCCGCAGGAACTAACCAGTCCCTTCCACGCCCAGGCCTTGCTCCCTCAGCTACTGCAAGCAAAGTGATACAAAGGCAATTCAGATAGGGATATCTCTGGAAAAACCGTGGCTCTGCCAGGCCAACTCAACAAAACATATAAGCAAACGGCAGTTCAACGTGTCTAAAAGAACTGGAGCAAGACAATGAGACTGTCGCCAGTGTTGTAAAGAGCTGTGGTGGATGGAGGACTGCTGAAGGAAGGCAAGAAGTCTAACCTGTCCATGAACTTCAGGGAAAACCCCACATGAGGGCTAGGACAGGGCTGGGTTCTCTTGCCCACTCACCTTCACAGTCTGTCACATCAGGGAGCCCTCGAATGAGCGTGCTGACCCCTGGCATCACCTGGTCATACTGATGCAGGACCTCCACGCAGTGCACAGTAAAGAGCTTGTCCTTCTGGGACAGGCTGTGCAGCAGCAGCACTGTGTCCCGCAGACATCGTACTATTCGCTTATGCCGGTCAGTCTTTGGAGGCCCCTCTGCCCTCCGCACCGTTAGCCACTGTCTGTGCAGCATCACTGTGAGTGCTCTGACAGCCTGGTGGAGGGTGCAGACTGAGGTCAAGTCTTTCAGCTGCCTGCACCCTAACAGCTCACGAGGCTGACCAGCACATTTCCCACCCACCCAGGAGAGGAAGGTTCTGAGTGATGGGTAGCATGATTAAAGGGAGCATAGGGTCCTTGCCCAGGGCCACCTTATCCACCAACAGAGCTGCCATGCTGTCAGCCCCTGCCCGCCCCTGTCCACTCACCTCCACATTGCACTGGCAGTTGGAGCCAGTGGCTGGGGAGGAGGGGCTCTGCACACCAAGCTTAGTCAGAAGCCACACCGCCTAGAACAAGAAGACTGTTCTGTAGCCACCATAATGAGGCCCTGATTATAAGCAAGGGCTTTCTCAGGCTTCTAAAAGAGCTCCAGCTTGTTTGCACAAATGGGGTCCAAGGGTGCTGGGCTTTTCTGGGCCAGACTCACAACTGTCATGTGTCTCTCCAAAAACCCCATTTGCCTCCAGGTCCTGCTCAAGTCACCAGACCCAAAGTCAGAACAGGCTTAGTCATCAGGTAACTCTGGCAAGTCCCAGGACAACCTGGCATGCACCTGCATGGCATGGGGTCCCCAAACCAAGTTCACCTCCTCAGCTGCCTGATAAACTCTTACCTAAATGAATTAAAGCTCCCACGCTTCTCAGGATGGGAAGGATAGAGAAAGGAGGTTCCGTGGGGCCTTGGCATGAGTGGGATGGTGAGCAGTCCCTGGAAAGGTCTCTGGAGATTTTACCTCTTGTTCCAGCTGAAGCCACTGTGTCTCTGAGGCCACTCTGTCAGGCCTTGATGTGATGTACGTGTACAGCAGAAGGAGGAGGCAGCCTTCTGAAAAGGATGCCCACCTCTCACTCAGAGCCCCCTTCTCACCCAGAGCTCAGGGTATGAGCTGCAGAAGCCCCCAGGAGGCCCTGACCCTCCACAACCTTTCCCTCCAATCTGCAGCAGCCCAGATGTCCACCCACCACCCCATTTTACCTGAGTGGGAACAGAGCTGAGGGGTGAGCTTCTCGTGGTCCACCAGGAGAGAGAGGAGCTTAATGGTCAACAGCACACTAGGCAGGGGTGTCTCTGGGCTGAGACACTGTGGCAGCACCTGGAACATACACTGGAACCTAAAAAACAAGGGTCCAGAGAGATGTAACACTTCCCAACCCCAATCTACCATTCACCCTCACTTTTCACTACAGGCAATGGGAAATCAGATCACAGCAGTACAAAGAAGAGACTCAGTTCATCCAGACTTGGGTTTGAATGCTGACTACCACCTACTTGCTGTGAAACTCATTTTTTTCATGAAAACAGGGGTACTGACCTTTATTGGACTGCTGTGGTTAGAGATGACAGTCCCTCACCTGATACTGCATCACGCAGGAAATGGGAGCAAACTCCCTGGACCCAGGAGGCCTGGCTTCCACCCAGCTCCTGGGCTCTTTCTTGCCATTGATACCAAATATGGTACAAGCCATTATTTGGTGTGAGAGAAATATTCTAGGCCCACCATCAAAGGACTGAACAGAGCTCCTGCTGTGACAAATGTGGACTTCACTATGGTTGGAACCGATGAGATCACACTCAGAGCAAGGAAGACCATTTGTCAGAAGACATCAGGCTCCTCTGCTGCCAAGCGTGAGGTGTCTGCAGTGGCCTTGTGCACTGACGAAGGGCTCTAGGCACACTCTCTCCCAGGTCCCAGGGGCAAAGGGATGACTTTTACCAAGGAACCAAATCCCAACACAACCACTGCAGTTTGCACAGTCCACACAGCTCAGGGGAGTATGAGGCAGGACTAGCTTGGTAGGTGGGAGGGCAATTCTAAAACAACCCCTGGGTCTAGCTTGTGCATACCTTTCATGCACCTGCAGGGTGTTAGCACAAAGCCCAGTGGACCAAAATATTCCTCAGTATGTCATTAGAAGCAGAGTCTCATTCTATTTTGGGTGAACTCATTTAGAGCAAATCCTACACAGCAGACATGCTACATGTTCTTCAGTTGCCAAGTTATGTGGGATTTTGTGGGAAACTGGAATTTAAATAAGGTTAGAACTGATTCCGAACTAGTCCACTAAAGCCCCTGAAACTACTTGGGCGAAAGTCCACCTTCATATATGACACAGGGGTTTCCAATTTACTTTTCAATAGCATGGGAACCTTCTTTTTAAGTGAAGTTTTTGGTAAAGTTCCAATATACCAAATAGGTAACACGCTGATCTGGTTAAATTGGGAGTGAACTCTTATTTGCTCAGAACCCCTGCCAGTCCCTGGGGAACAACCCTGGACCCCTAGGGCTACTAGAGACACAGTAGGAAAGATAAAGATATGAGGGGATAGTTAAGGACCATAAGACAACTGCAGCCTTCTTGATTATTGGTATTGCATCACATTGCTTTAGAGCCTTGAGAATCCTGTTCCTGCTTGGTTTTCACTCCAAAGCAGACAGGCAGCCATGTGGTAGTGGAGTTCTACTTAAGCACAAAAAGCAGGAAAGAATTCTGAAGAGACTCACTGGTGTGAGACAGTGATCAAGGACAATGACTCTGGAGACTTGACACCTGGCCTGAAACTCACCCTCATCCATACTACACTTCCTACAGTTTAGCATTTATTCACTCACCAAATACTTACAATAAGCCAGGCTCTGCACTAGGTATGAGGAAGCAGGGCTATGAGGGTGTCACGGGAGCTAATGAATGGAAGGCCGCTGGCACAGTATCTGGCCTATAGTCAGCACTCATTAAATGGCTGTTTTTAAATGTCCTCGTGGAGAAGCTCAACAGGAATGGAATGTTGGTGTGCCTGCCAAAAAAGCTGGTGAAAACTTGGTTTCTGGAGTTGATTCATTAAAGAACAAATATGAAATGAGCAATCAGCTACTATGAGCTAAGCACCAGGGTTGTGTCCCCCACTGTGCCGCTCCTCCTACACTGCCGTACTGTGTTCAGAGTGAGCACTGCTTTCAGGATGGACCAGACCAATCAGAATGTATTCAGATGCAAACCAGAATCCAGCAGTGTTTTAAGGAACTCAGAGATGAGAAGACTTAAGATACTCCTAGCCAGTGGAGTCATTCCAACCTAGGAACTGGCCCCTTGGAGTGCTCTGCAGGAGACTGAATTACTGGATGGAGGGTGGGCTGCAAGGTGTTTACAGTTCTTCCCAGTCTTGAGGTCCTGGCATCCCAAGCTAGGATTTTTCTACCACTTCCAACAAACCTCAAGAGGAACAGGAAGCAATCTGTAGCTCATGCCAGAGGCAGGCACAGTGATGATTAGACTCCCAGCAGGGCCCACTCCCCATATCTTCTGCTTCCTTACGGAACCCTACCAAAATTAACTGTGGCTGTGTGGCCTTCACCTGATCCATGCCCCAGGTTCAAAGACCTCTTGGTTCAGCCTTTGGTCCTAGGGGCAGGACCCTCTTCCATAGTAGCTAACAGCTTCCTTTTCTTATGCATGCCTTCTGTTTACCTGCTGTACAGAAGCAGAATTAAACCAAATAAACCACTTTCTTGGTTCTCCCAACACCTAGCCCTCCCTGAACCAAGTCTTAGAACTGAGCAGGGTAAATAAATCAAGGATGGGAACAAAGTACAAGAGTTCACAGGCTAGACCTCGTAAGTAAGACCCATAAGGAACCATAACTCCCACCCTGCTTTATACCTGGGCAAAAAATCAAACGAAGCATTTTCAGCTAATTTCACGAAAACCTTAAGACACTGGCTCAGGACACTGGCTTGCACATGACCTGCTGCTGCAGAAGAGAAGGCCAACAGGTGAAGAAGCATCTTCAATAGTGGATGCTGAGCTTGGTCATCAGCAACCTCCTTTGGAACTGAGGTCATATCCTCATGACCATGTCTGTGAGCTAGGCTCTCGTTTCTGTTTCTAGAATCTGCCCCAACTCCCGACAGTAACAGGCAGACAACTGCTCCGCTGTGGCACACAAGGTGCTGAAGAATGCTAAGTGAAGCAACAGAGAAGCCTTCCAGGTTGCAAAGTGAGTCCTCGGGGCCGGCCTCTACCCCAGAGCTCACACAAGAGGAATGTGTCTGTGAATCCCCAGGTGCTCCACTTCTCTTAGTTGCTGTCAAATCGTGCAGGGCCTGGCAATGTAAGCCGATGAAGAACTGTACGAGGGGGAGGAGATGCACGGCTCCAGGAAGCTGGCAGAGTGGGAAGGCCCGTCTACTTCCCTCTGCTGGGTCTTGGTCACATAAGCCTTCATCCCTGGCAACCAGATTCAGTCCAGTGAATGCCAGGCTCTGTGCTTCTCTCAGGGATGAGAGAGAAAATGACCCATCACGAAAACTTGTGGTCCTGAGGCCCAAAATCCCAGCCACAGCACTAGCAACAAACATAAAAGAGACAAGTTTGGAATGGAGAGGTCAAAGGCCCCAAACAGCCTCCCTGCCAAACTCTAGTCTCCCTGCCCAGCCCACAGATCTCCCAAGCTGGCCAGGGCCAGAAGGGGCTTGTTTCCTGGCAACTCTTTCCCAAATGAGCTTTTCAGAAGCCTTACACTTACCTGCCAAACCCTGGTGGCTGCAAGAGGGTGCCAGTAGGCAGCTCAGAATAACTGCTCAGGAGGTGGCACAGTCCTAGGGATGACCCTGGGATCAAAGGCTGCTTCAGAAGCAGATTTATCAAAACGGAACCTGCAGAAGACAAGGTGACTCTAGAAGGTTCTGACATGGCAGTCTTTTTCTAAGGCCTCAGAAGAAAAAGCTGAGGGTTTTGTGGATTCCAACTGCCTTCTAAGTCAAGGATCCATTATGTTGCCTGTCAGTGCTGAAAGCTCTGGGACAGCCTATTCTTGGCCTTTTCCTATTTCATAAAGTTGTCTGCTTAAGTCACAGATTACTACTCCCTTGACTTTCTGAAGGACTGCCTGGAGCACTGGTTTTCAGAGCTCCAAACAGTCCTCCAGGCAATGCCACTGTGGAGCTAGACACTGCAAAGGACTACTGGAGCCAGGAGGCCCCCTGCAAGCAGCAGGGATTCTAGTACCTTGAGTGTTTGATCTCTGTCCCCAGCTGTCAACCAGAGTTTTCTGGGCCTCTTCTTGTCTCACGGGTTCACCTCCCAGACTGTGGGTCTTATTCTCTGAAACTAGATAAAATGTGAATCAAAACTTGAGCACAAAAGCAAAGGCATATTAGAAATTCTTACATGTAATAAATTAAAAACAAAGTCAAATTGTTCTACTTCTTCAGCCCTGGATTAAAAGAAGAGCTGAGGCAGCTTGAAAACCCTTGCATCTTTTGCCTTTTCCATGTAAAATAGAAACTCACACGAGGAAAGGAAAAGAAAATTGTATGCCCCACTTCACAACATCATAAAATAGAAACAGTAACTACTGACATTTATATAGTGCTTTTTATGTGCCACAGACTGTCATAAGAGCACTATATATTAGCTTATTTGTTCCTCATAGCAACCCTATGAGAAAGAAAGTGTTATTGTTAGCCCTGTTTTACAGAGAGAAACCAAGGCACAGAGATTAAAGGACTTGCCCAATCACATAAACAAGTAAGGGACTCACATCCAAGTGATGTGTTCCACTGCCTGAATGTCCTACTACCCTATACTACCTCAATTGCTAGAGGCCAAAAATGTGAGTGGACTGCAGTTTTTCAAGAGGCAGTATGAGGGCCAATGATGTGGAAAGGTTGACGGTGGGAAGAGCAAGGCAACGTATTTGAATCATAAGATAAACTGGCATAGCATAGTATCAGAATGAAAACTGCTAATGCTAGATTATCTCCCTCTAGAAATCAGCAGCATTCCCTTAGTCTGATTCAACTGTTCAAACTCAAGGCTGGGCTATGAAAGAAACATTAAGTCCTGCAGACCAGCTCTGCTTTTAGCATGGTCAATGGATGCTTACTGGGATGGCTTTAAAATATACCTGCAAGTTATTAAACATGCCTCTCTTCAAAACGTGAAGCCTAATTTCCTTCCCCTTGAATGTGGCCCAGACTCACTGACTCACTTCTAGTGAACAGAATGTGGCAGAAGTGATGCTGAATAACTTCCAAGACTAGGCTATAAAAAAGGATAGCTTTTGCCTGGTGCTCTCTGTAGGATAGCTTGCTCTAAAAGAAGCCATCCACCATGTCATGAGGACACCCAAGTGGCTCTGTGGAAAGGCCCATATGTGGAGAGAAACCACACTCCCAGACATGTGAGTTAGCTACTTTGGAAATAAATTCTCCAGCCCCAGTCAAACTTGTCTCAGCCCCAGCAGAGACAAGCCTGCCCCATTTGCCCTTTCGGAACTACTGACCCACAGAAACCAGGAGAGAAGAAACGATTATTGTCATTTTAAGTCACAGGTTTGGGTAATCTATTATATAGCAATAGATGACTAATATACTGACTTACCCTCTCTGCCCACCAGAGACTTATGTCTTGGCTCTGTCTGGCAGGGATGGAGAAGGGACATATTAGCACTAAAAGACTCCTTTGTAGGGAAAGATGTTTTTCCAAACTGTGGAGAGCATGCTTCCGGCTTTATAATCATAGAAGGGCTCTTCCTAGGACTGGAAAAAGTTAACTATGAAAGCAAAGTAATAATTCTGCTAAAACTACTTAAAATTTAACTACGTAAAATAACTGGTTACAAAACTTTTAATAACAAGTTTTAAAACTTTTCAAGTCTAGGTGTTTGACCAAAGGTTTTATCTTGTATATATCTAATGTGTTTTGGGGGGCAGCAGTGCAAAATTCAAGACATTTTGATCCAAATTGTTGAAAGTCTTTATTTCCATATTCTTCTAATTACCCCAATATACTGGCCATAATTCCTATTTTACTATTTCCAATTCTGCTTAAACATGGTCTCAATTGAGAACCAACTCTTTTTTCATAGTCACGGGCTGAATCCAAAGATTTAATAGAAACAGGGACTATTAGAAAGTGCATTGTATCTTACAGCTTGCAAACTGAGCAAATTCCTCAGCACCAGTGTTTTACATTAGAGAAGCAGTCTTAACGCTATGATCTAGAGTTTCCAATGAGGCATACAAGCTTGTTGGAAATGGTGCTGTCCTTCTGTTAGTGTTGTGCAAAGAGAGGCAAGGATAGACCCCTTCAGTTCTCAGGTCTTATAAGAGTTCAATTTCATGTCCTGCCTGTTATAAGCAAAGGCCTACCTGCTGGGAGCAGAATGTTCAATACCATAAAAAGATGCCTTGTTCAACTTTCAAGGCTGATACTGACCGTGCCAGACTTCTCTGGCAGGTGGATCACAGAGGGCAGGACACAGACCATTTATAAGCAGATTACATTTGACAGCAAAAACAGGGGCTGTTAGACAAAGGTCCCAGGGCAGCAAATAAGAAAACGTATTCCAAGTAGTTGGGACTGAAATAGACTTGTGCTTCGGACAAAAACAGCTATTTTCAACAAATTACATAAAAACGAAGACAGGCGCACATCAAAAGTTTAGAGAGCTTTACACTTTTTTTCTAGTTTAGCTCAAATAAATCTAATCCTGAGGAGCTGTGTTTATCCTATACAGAAGAAGCATTTCTAAAGTGTTGGGCCTTTATGTTATGATGCCCTAAACCATTCAAGCCTCATCTAAACTGGCTTGAGTCCTTCCAGAAAGAGGTTCACTGTCCAGCTGGCCTTCATTCAGGGCTACCCTGACATCATTTGTTGTTTAGACTTTTACTTAACAATGCAAAACTGAACTCTCCCTCTAGCACCATCATTACCTGAGGTGGGAAATGGAGAGAGCAGTCAGTTTATTTGTTCGCTCAGTGCTTTGAAGCTTTGTCCTTAACTCGTTCATCTCTGCATCTTTAAAGTGGAGTTCAGACTGCAGTGATTGAAGCTGGAAGGCACAAGAAGCATACTTGTAGTGACCCCATCAGATATACAAAAATATCTGTCTTCCAAACCTCACGTTAGTAAAGGAAAAACAGTGAAAAATAAGTATGAAAGTCTGCTGTGATATACATGTCCTATAATGTCAAACTTTGCTTTCTTCTTGAAAGACGGCTCTAGAAAGCTATTTTGACTCAAACTATTGGAAGGGTAGTTTGTGAGGGTTCAAATACTTGCCATTTACTTACCCTCTCAGAACGTAAGCTGATTTGTAATATCAAGATAAGAATTGTCTTCATCATGGTTGGAGACTTAAATAAAAATAATGTATGTAAAATGCACAGCATAGAACTTGGTGAGGGTGCCATATCTCTGTAGTAACATGCTGACCTTTCAGTGAATATAGTGGTGCCTAATGCCAGCAGGTCTAGACAGAGTATTTGGAATAGTTTTACAAAGACCGTGTGCAAAGTGGGGAGACCTATTGCTCTGGCAACAAAGGTTTATTGCCAACAGCAACTTCTGCCATTCATCAAAGACACTCTGTGCCAGGCATGATACCAGAGACAGGAAGTACAGAAGTGTTTATATTCTCACAACTCTGTTGGTCATTTCCTGGAAGAAATAAGGAAAATGAGCTATGGAGCTTAAGTAATAGGCCTGAAGTCACTATTTTATGTGATGAAACCTGGATTCAAACTCCAGTGTAATACTGTAAATCTCTTGCTCTTCTTCATTTATATGGAAAGTCAACTTTTGCTGTTAGTGCCGGGCACAGGTAAGTGCTTATTCAAAGTTTATTAAGTTTGCTTAATTTAGTGATGGCAAAACAAGACTTTGTGTTCTTGAGATTGAAGCACTGGGACCTGCTGAAGGAAAGTGGTGGTATGTACTGGATACTTGTTTTCTTCCTAGAACAGCAACTCTCTTACTCTGAGAAACAATCTTTTCCCTACCTCTGACTACGTGAATGAGAGCTGCCATTTCTTTGGTTACAGTGACTGGTCCAGAGACAGGCATCTGACTTGAGTCAGATCAATCAGAGCCTTCTCCAGAATTTTAAAAACTTGAGATGAGAGAGTCCAAGTCTTAACTCTTCTCTGGAGCTATGAAATATAATTCCAGGAGCTTCTTTCTGGTGACCACATCCCTTATTATAAGGATGAAACCTTCCTATAGCATAGAAAATAGAGAGTGGTGTCAATATCTGAGTCATTCAAGGCCCCACCACATCTTTGCTGTTCCAAGATTTGGTTATGAAAACCAATACTTTCCCCTTTGACCTATGGTAGGTCAACTGATTTTCTGATCTACCAAAATGGACCAATTTCTGAAAGTCCTAAGCTAGTGATTTATCCTTCCAAGACCAAACGCCAAAGCAAAGCAGAGTTTCATCTAAGTCCTTTTCCAAATCACATGCAGAGCTTGGAAGAAAGTGCACGGCAAGTGGCTCACAGCAGAAAGTATGTAAGACAATAGTTAAAATCTCTCTGGAAGATTTACAAGCACCTTTGGTTATTGCCTTCTAAAGGAATTCAGTGAGCAGGCAAAGCTGGTGTACATAACATGCAAAACAAATATTCTGGATCACCTTTTTGGAGAACTCCTTTTCTTTGTCACTGAGTACTTGAGTTTTCTCTTGCTCGAGAAGGAAATGTGATCTTCTCTGTTCCTCCAGAATGGATTCTGTCTGGTACAGTGAGTCCCGCAAAATTTTAATTTCTCCATTTTTAATGAGGACTTCTTCTTCCATTGACTTCAGCTGTAAATGCCAAATAAATCTTGTGAAAAGTTTGTAAGGGAAAATATATATATACTTGCTTTAAAGTATTGTTTAAATATGGAGCTGGAGAGACTGAGAATGCACACATATCCTATAGACTAAATGAATATTCAGTATATAGCTATGCCAACCACACTCCAGCACAGTATGTTAGGCTTGCTCGTGGGACAGCTGATATTCAGCAGGATAGTCTAGGGACACAGTCTGAGACTGTGCAGTCCTAGACTGCATTCACACATGCAGATTCTCTAGGCTCTAACAGGCATTGAACAATCTGGGCTACATAGTTTATGTAATTAAAATTCCATATTATGTTTCTGGCTTTCCTAGGGAACCATAGAAAACTAGTCATATTAAGGATGTCTGCTCTTCTTACAAACAGCTAATAAAAATAGCAACCATTATGATGTTGTGTTCCTCTTATAAAGATATATGCTTTCAATTCATTTCAGTGCTGTAACAGAAAATGTCTGTATTTCTTTTTGGATTTTTCATGCCTTGACTGTTAGGAATCTCAGGATGTAGTTTCAGCCTAAATTTTCTCACTTTCTTGCATAGCCTTCTCCCATTGCATCTCTCAGTTGATGGTATATATCCTTGTTTTAAAAATTTTAAAATAGGTTATTGTAAAATGCCTTGTAGCACATGAATAAGTAAGTGAATTAACTACAAAAAGTACAAGTCAAGTCACTTACCTTTTCCTTAAGTTCTTTGTATTGTGCCTGAAGTAGTTCTAATTCAAAATTATCTTTAACTGGACCACTTTCTCTGCTTTTTCCTGCAGGATTTTTGTTTTTTGACATCCCATCTAGTCTGGGGACCTTATGCACACCTGTAAAAAACAGTTCTTATATACATATCAGGACCCAACATTTGTCCACTTTTCCCAGACAATGCTGAAAAGAATCACTCTTGAAAGCAAATTAGAGAAAGATCTATTAAGCATTATAAAGGTATTCTGCAACCTGAAAACATGATTCAAACTCATAAATGATCTATTCAAAATAACAGAATATAACAGAACTGCGCTCTCTCAATCTCCTATCCAATTCCAAGAGTCTCATCAAAGGGCTGAAGGCCTCTGTGGGTACCTCACTGGCCAGAATTCAGTGATCTATTATTAAACAATATTTACTGAGACCCTACAATATGCTAGGCATGATACTACATTCTGAAAGTAAAATGGTGAGCAAAAATGGACATAGTTCTTACACTCATGGAGCTTACAGGACATTTGACAAATAATCACACGAATAAATATAAACGCAGTATATATACTGCGATAAGAATGGCAGAGGAGACCAAATACAGGAAGGTCTATAGGGGGATTTCACCCAATTGGAATGATAGGAAGGCTCTTTAAGGAAGTGATAACTGGGCTGAGAGCTGAAGAAAAAACAGGAATTAACCACATGGGTAGGGATGGGGAATGGAAGGAAAGAGGGCTCGATGTATAAGAAACAGCAATGTGCAAAGTCTCTGAGCTATAAGGAAGCAGGGAGAATTCAATGAATGATGGAATTTCAGTATGTCTAGAACCCAGACAGTGAATGGGAAAAAGCCAGACCATGGTGGGTCTTGCTGGCCATAGTAAGGATCTTGGTCTTTATTCTGGAAACACTGGGAACTTATTAAATAGGGCTTTCAGCAGGGATGTTCACTTGTACATGTGTGAGACACAGATTTGAGTTTTGAAGATCACTCTTGCTGTGGTGTGAAGTCTGACTTATCTGGAGTCAAGGCTGGAAATGGGGAGACAATTTAGCAGACTATGTCCAGGGGAGAGAGAAAAGATGATAAGGACAGATTCCAGAGATGGATTTAGAAGATAAAGTTGACAGAATTTAGAAAAGAATCACAGGTAAGATCAAGAAAAGAGGAGGAACTGCCTTGTGCCACTGTACGGAGTGGTGCTGGTCACTGCCCTGTGGTACATCTTAAGTATTTTCTTTATGTCTGCTTTGCCAGGCACCTTGCTGGAGGTGCTGTAGTAGTATGTCCACTGCAGTTCCTAATGTTTGGGCACCCAGCACAATTTACCGGTTGTACTAAAAAGGAAGTTCCTTAAAAAAAAAAAGAAGTTCCTTGCAGGCCCCTCCTATGTCCATATGGCCCAAGGGGGACGGTGGGCTTCCTAAGATCTAATTCCTCCCAACCTGTTAAAAAAGTGGGTAAGCCCTCTGTGGGGAGTGATGATTCTGATGGTGGTGGTAGTCGTGTTCCAGAGATCTCTACTTAGAACCAAGAACCAAGTGGCCAAAACTTTAGAAACGGCAATAAACACATTAGAAATATATTTAATATATTCGTTACTTATATTTCATGAAAACATAAAAATATAGAAATATGGTCGTTTGGTATTCCTGATACATTTCTCCCTCAAATCAAAAAGGACCTTTTGGAACACAAGCTCTGTTTAAATCGGGCTGTTTCTATATCTTAAAAAGGTGAAGGAGCAGTGTGGGTAGGAAAAACACGGGGAGCTGTCCCGTGGGGTTCTAAAGCCAAGGCCGTCGCCAAGGGGAGCCGGCGGGTCTGCAACCACCCCCCGCGGCGCACTCACCGGACGCGTCCCGAGCCGCGGCAGGGCACTGGCTCAGGGCCTGTGACGCGAGAGTGTCGAGCTCCTCCAGGTCGTCGGCGGTGAAGTCCCCGTGTGCGCCGAACGGGTCTTCGGGGTCCGGGACAGCGGCCGCGGGGAAGCCCCGGGCTCGTTTACTGGGGGGGTGTCCGGCGCCGGGCGGCGGGCCATGGCAAGGCGCCGGGGGTCCGCTCCGCCTCCTGCTGCCCGGCGTGGGGATCCCAGCCATGCCTCCCTGGCTCCAAGTCTCTGAAGCCTCGAGCCAGGCCCGGCTACTGCAAGGTCCAAGGGCTGGACCAACCGCCCGCGCGCCGCCGGTCGCCTCAGACGCTGGTCACCCCCCTACCCCCACCCCGAGCACACGGGCCAATCAGCTACTCGGACGCGGAGGAATGACAAACGAGCGAGCGCGCCGCCACGCTCAGCCGAGTTCCCGCCCTACTCCGCCTCGCCCCGCCCCGTCTCCGTTCGTCCCAGTCCATCTCCGTCGCGCTTCACCCTGTTTGCTTCGTCCGGCCCCCAGGTACTGGCTGCTGGGATTCGGTATAATATTCTGTGACTGAGACCAGATGTGGCACGATCTGGTGCTGTAGGTCCGAGGCGCACCTGCTCCACTGCGCGGGTGGCTCTGCGTCCCTGCCTGGCACTCCGCGAGGGCCACAGTTGCGCGGGAGGAGTTCTCACTAACATTCCCACGCGTGTTTGAATTGAGGCAGGAAACATTCAGGAGTCTGGCCTCAGTGACCTCCCTGTTCTCCTCCCACCAAACCCACCCACCATATATCTCAAGGCCCTCTTGGGGAAGAGGTTGGGAGAAGGAGCTTGGAGAGGAGCATGAATAAGAGCTATTGTGAGCTGACTCATCTTTGAAAAAATAGTATTTACCATAGTTTTGAACGTATACATTGAAGTAAGTCTGGGGAGGAGGAGAGGGGTTAGGAGTAATCCTGAGAAGGGTGTGCCTGTTTTGGAGGGAGCTGGAAACTGCTCAAGCTGTTAATGTTTTCATTCATTCATTCCTCTAATAGTGCTGGACCTTTTT
Organism: Tamandua tetradactyla; assembly: GCF_023851605.1. Classification (NCBI taxonomy): domain Eukaryota; kingdom Metazoa; phylum Chordata; class Mammalia; order Pilosa; family Myrmecophagidae; genus Tamandua; species Tamandua tetradactyla. The sequence goes on from NC_135341.1 coordinate 37,834,309, forward strand.
TGCCCTAAGTGCTGGTCATATGGAGATGAATGAGGCTCAGGTCAAGGAAGGCCCCCTGGGCTGTCCTATAAAATAAGTGGAAGTTAGCCAGATAAAAGGGTAGCTGGCACTCAAGGCAGCTCAGAGATAACAATTCAATCGTAAAACGGAAGGCACACAAGTGCTGGGTAGGAGTTATCCATAACAGAGAGGAGCAGGGATTTGAGCTGGGTTTGAATATCTGGGAGGCTTTTCTTAGACAGGAGTGGTGTGCAGGGCAGTTAGCAGGAACAGAGGATTAGTATTGGAAAATAAGAGGGGCAAGACTTAATTCCCACGAATTTTGTGCCAAACTTAGCCTGAGTGTCCTACAAATGTTTGTGAAAGCAGTAAATGAAAGGCAGATTGCCTTCAGGGCTTAGAGGGCCTTGAATATGTAAGGAGCTTAGAATATCTTAAGACAACTTGTGTGTTCCCTCAGATAGATGCCCGAATGCTAAGATGCTTAAATCTTTAATTGCTGCAGGTCTCTGGTCCTGGATAGGGACAGGATTGTATTTCATCTGTCAGAGGGACTAGGTTCCACCAAAATAAGAGCAGTAGCTTCTCAGGGAGTATGTGTTGGCACTGGCTCTTGAAAGGGTTGTTCTCAGCAGGACAGGGCTGGGTGCCAGCGGGCAAGGTTCCACAGGGAATCTTAAAGCTCAAAGGAGTTCAGAAATAGAAAAAACAATAACCAAATTTATCTGGAAGGGCAGGGTGCCCTGAATAGCTAAAAGTATCCTGAGAAAGAAAAATGAAGTCGGAGATCTCATGCTACCTAACTTTAAGGTGTATTACGAAGCCACAATGGTCAAAACACCATGGTACAGGCATAAAAATAGATATACTGACCAATGGAATAGAATAGAGTGTTCAGATATAGACTCTCTCATCTATGGACAATTGATCTTTGATAAGGCAGTCAAGCCAACTCACCTGGGACAGAACAGTCTCTTCAATAAATGGTGCCTAGAGAACTGGATATCCACATGCAAAAGAATGAAAGAGGATCCGTATCTCACACCCTATACAAAAATTAACTCAAAATGGATCAAAGACCTAAACATTAGATCTAAGACCATAAAACTGTTAGAAGAAAATGTAGGGAAATTCTTATATAATAGGAGGTGGTTTCCTAGACCTAAGCATGAGCATTGAAGAAAGAAAGAAAGAAAGAAATGGGAACTCCTCAAAATTAAACACTTTTGTGCATCAAAGAACTTTGCCAAGAAAGTAAAAAGACAGCCTACACAATGGGAGACGATATTTGGAAATGATATATCAGATAAAGGTCTAGTAGCCAGAATATATAAAAAGATTCTTCAACTCAACAACAAAAAGACAGACAACCCAATTACAAAATGGGCAAAAACTTGCACACACACTTCTCGGAAGAGGAAATACAAATGGCCAAAGGTACATGAAAAGTTTGGCTATTAGGGAAATGCAAATCAAAACCACAATGAGATATTATCTCATACCCACCAGAATGGCCATGATCAATAAAACAGAAAACGACAAGTGCTGGAGAGGATGTGGAGAAAGAGGCATACTTATCCACTGGTTGGTGGGAATGTCAAATGGTACAAACACTGTGGAAGGCACTTTGGCAGTTCCTCAGGAAGCTAAGTATCGAATTGCCATATGACCCGGCAATACCACTGCTAGGTGTCTACTCAGAGGGACATGAGGGCAAAGACACGAACAGACATTTGCACACAAATGTTTATAGCAGCATTATTTACAATTGTCAAGAGATGGAAACAGCCCAAATGTCCATCAACAGACGAGTGGCTAAACAAGCTGTGGTATATACATACAATGGAATATTATGCAGCTGTAAGACAGAATAAAGTTATGAAGTATGTAACAACATGGATGGACCTTAAGGACATTACACTTCGTGAGATTAGCCAGAAACAAAAGAGCAAATACTGTATGGTCTCACTGATATGAACTAATATTAATGAATGAACTTGGAAAATTTCAGTTAAGAACAGAGGTCATCAGGAGATAGGAATAGGGTAGATATTGAGTAATTGGAAATGAAGGGATACAGAGTGTGCAATGGGACTGATTGTAAAAATTCAGAAATGGACAGCACAAATTACCTAACTGTAATACAATAATGTTAGAACACTGAATGAAGTTCAATGTGAGAATGATAGAGGGAGGAGGTCTGGGACACAAATGAAATCAGAAGGAAAGATATACGATAAAAACTGAGATGGTATAATCTAGGAATGCCTAGAGTATATAATGATAGTGACTAAATGTACAAATTAAAAAATGTTTTGCATGAGGAAGAACAAAGGAATGTCAATAATTCAGGGTGTAGAAAATAGATGGTAATTAATATTTTTAAACTTTAACTTATTAAAGTGAGACTAAAGCAAAAAATGTTTATTTGGTACAAAATTTATATTTTGCCTAGTGCATTTCCTAATATAACTTATGTGGACAGCTTAATTGAACACCATGAGTACATGGAACCTTGAATAGGGCGTGAGATTTTATAGGTTTGACCAGAGTGATGCCTCAGTAAATCCCAGAAGGATTTGAACAGTGAATAAAAAAGTATTTGCAAAGTCCCCTTGGGGCAATGTGAGAAAGGGGGAAAATGCAACTTCCCCAAGTGGAGAATTCTTGATATTCTCACAAGCAGCGGGGACAACTAAAGCAATAGGCTGAGCCCCCAATCTTGGGGTTTGTTCATGTGAACTTAACCCCACAAAGGATAGGCTAAGCCTAATTAAAATTAGGCTTAAGAGTCACCCCCAGAGAATCTCTTTTGTTCCTCAGATGTGGCCTCTTTGTCTCTCAGCCAACACAGGCAAATGCACTGCCCTCCCACTCTTTACGTGGGACATGACTCCCAGGGGTGTGGACCTTCCTGGCAATTTGGGACAGAAATCCTAGAATGAGCTGGGACTCAGCAGCAAGGGATTGAGAAAACCTTCTCCATTGAAAGGGGGAAGAGAAAAATGAGACAAAATAAAGTGTCAATGGCTGAGAGATCACAGAGTTGAGAGGTTATCCTGGAGGTTATTCTTACGCATTAAATAGATACCACATTATTAGTTAAGGCGTAACAAAGAGAGGCTGGAGGGAACTGCCTGAAAATGTAGAGCTGTGTTCCAGTAGCCATGTTTCTTGAAGATGATTGTATAATGATATAGTTTTTGCAACGTGACTGTATGATTGTTGAAACCTTGCATCTGATGCTTTTTATCTACCTTATGGACAGATGAGTAAAACATATGGATTAAAAATAAATAAATAATAGGGGGAACAAATGTTAAAATAAACTTAGTAGATTGACATGCTAGTGATCAATGAAAGGGAGGGGTAAGGGGTATAGTATGTATGAACTTTTTGTTTTCTTATTTCTTTTTCTAAATTGATGCATTGTTCTAAGAAATGGTCATGATGATGAATATATAACTATGTGATAACAAAAAAAGAATGTTCATATTGTATGTTGGTTGGTTTTATTAATAAAATTTAAACAAACAAAAACTCAAAGGAGGTCCAAGAAGGTTCTTCCTCCCACGGCTGAATTGCTCCAGACAGCTGGACAGGAGCTTAAGCAATGCTAGCCCCCTGCTGTTGCAGAGCCCTCCCCTACCTCCTGTGCCCACAATTCCTTAGGGCTGCCTGATTCTTGCCATGAGTATGCCACTTTGCTGGGTTGCTACTTTCAAGCATAATCGTTTGATTGCATGGGGCAGTTAGATTTGCCATGTAAGGTCAGTTTTAGGAATTGTTTATAGATAGAGGAACTTGTGTCCTTCCTAGTCTAGCGTTTGGGGTATGGAAAATTGTTGTGTGGTAGGTTTTTTGTCTTTTTGGGTGCATGATCTGAGAATCAAACCAGACCAATGCATGGAAGGCAAACATTCTAACACTGAATTTGGTTCTTTTTTCCCCAGCCTTTGGTCTCTGCCTTCTTCCTTTCTCTACCTTCTACATTTGTCAACTTGGGCCTTTGCTCCATGTGAGCCTCTGGAGAATGCCCCCTCTCTGTCCACCTGTACATGCCTATGAGGCCAGTGCCTTCAGACTAGGGTTGGTGCCTCCTTCACCTTGGGGTGGGAGCTGGGGGTCTTTTAAAAAAAAAAAGAAAAGAACAAGGTAAAGTCTTTAGCAGTTTCCACACATCGACATTCTCAGAGGTGGCAAGGTTTTACTAATCTGGATTTACTAGCAATTTCCTCCTTGCCAAGACAGGGGCCTGCCTGCCCTGGGTTTTCACCAATCCGACCTGAGTCTGCCGAGCCCACAGAAATCTGGGGCAGCCATCCTCAAGAAGCCCATCTTAGGAGCCAGAACTCCTTTGCTAGCATGGATTCCTGAAGTTGGGACAGCCTAACTAAAGCAGTTGCAATTTTATTTTTTTTACAGCTTTTTTCCCCAAAATGATTTGTAGTTGAGTGCAGCACTTTGCCTTGATATGTGTGTTCTACAATAAAAACCAAATCTAATATATTCTGGGGAAAAAAAAAGCTTTCTAGGAGACAGTCAAAGCAGACTTTTTTTTTGGTCAATATCAAGTACATCAGCATCATAAAAGAGGTTCTAATCTATCAAAATCTTTTCCAGTCTTGACTGGCAAAATCTCAGAATGGTTCTAGAGTTTCTTGGTAACATACTGTCAGAGGATGTGGAGGGGAAATTCAAAGACTTGTGCCTCTGAATTGAGGAGTTTAAAGTAAATACACATTTAGCACACATGACAATGGTCCTCCGCCTTGGAGTTTACATTTCATTCAGGGGTCGTAGGAAACAGGGTGACACTGGGACTGCCACTTTATATGGTATTCAGGGAAGAACTCACTAATGGGATGTCTAAGTTTCAGTTTTCTGAAGCAAAAAAAGAGTATCCAGAATCTAAGAGAAGAGTGTGACAGGCAGCATAGTCGATGAAAAGTGAGCAGGAGTTTGCCTGGAATATAGGCTACTGTGGCTAATGATAGATCAGGATGGATAGTAGATATAAGAGCTAAGGGTGTAGGTTCCAGATCCCTTAGGGTATTAGGCTTTTACTCTGAGAAACCAAGGAATGACAAAGTCTGACTTACGGTTTAGCAGGATCACTCAGGCTCCTAAGTGAAGATTATATTGCAGGTACAAGGGTAGGGGCAGGAAGACAAATTTGGAGGTGATTGTAATAATCTAGGCGAGGGATTATAGGGTTAGAATAGGGAATGGTATTGAAGGGACCATGATTAATTTCACTGATTGGATGCAGGTTTAAGATGTGGGAACCTAGCAATGACTTTTCTGAAGCCTTAGTGAAGTACAGACCTGCCCAGTGAGTTTGGGAGACCTTCAGGAATCATCTCCCTTCTTTTTTCTTTATAGTATTACCACATGTATTTGTCCCGTTTCCCTCCCACAATAGAGAAGTTCCTTGAGAGCATGTGCTGTTTGTTGGTGAAACCCACCCTCAACCCCCGTGCCTAAACAGTACATTTCTTACATTAAGATAAATGACCCATCAAAATACATGGCAAATTCGATGTCACAACAAAGGGGGGTTAAGTTTTCTTTCCAAAGAACAAATCCTTCCACTAACCTCATGTAAGGTCTTCCACACAAGAATGACAGCCATTTCAATTGAGTTGGTTTAATTTTAGGTGGTACAGAATTTGAGGCAGAGAAAAGACTGAAGAGCAGACTGGAATGATTCTGGACTTGGCTTATTCTGATTTCACAGTTAAAGTAGGAACGGCAGAGTGAGAACTAACAAGAAATGAGCCATTCTGTGGTATCTTTTTTCCTACAAAAGTTTATTCTTCAATGTACAATAGGCTCCAAGACAAAACTTCATTCTAGCTATAGGTGGCGAAAGATGTTATAGCAGGGAATCCAGATGTTTAAACAGGAATTGAAGGAAGAGTCATGATGGCCCCAGGCACAAGGAGCAGCTTACTTTTTGCCAGATTTCTTAATCCCACCGGTGGCTATGAAGGGGAAAAAAAAAAAAGTCAAAAAGTCACAGCCAGGGAAGAATACAGTTATGACTTAAGTCCCAGGAGAGAGACACGGATTCTGGTAAAACAAGATTCTTGTACTGGGCATTCTCTATGGCACTGGTCTGGATCTACAGAGTTGTGCACTTCACAAAGATTAATTCATTTAACGCTCATATTCCATCAACCCATTTTACAGAAAAAAAAATGAAGTCTTAAAGTTACATATTGTTCAAAATCATAAATGGACATATGATGGAGCCAGGATTCCAACCTGGGTATCTGACTTTCAAGTCCTTATTCTGAACTGCTACACCACACTACTTTACCTTCTGTACTCATGACCCCAGAGTCTGGTTTATGCTATACATTTATGTTATCCAATTTCCAGGTGATTATATTTGGCGTAATGTAGGTAATTTCAGAAATAGTTGTAGAAAGAATGAAGCTCTAAAACAGTTACAACAAAATAAACCTTTAAAAAATTAGATGATGCTCAATGAGAAACAACCAGTACAAGGTTTCACTAAGGTTCGACCTTCTCCTTACACACAAAGATTAATAAAAGGATACCAAAGATCATTCCAAAAAGGAATCTCAAAGTGCCGTGAATTAAAATGGATTAAACCTGCTGTGTAAGAGTGGGGTGTCACACTCATCATTCCAGTCCCTTCAGGCCCAGTGTAGCTCACAGTGCTGGGATGGGGCACAGAGAACTATGGAGAATCTAATCACTAGTTTGAGGAACATGAACACCATTAAGGAAAAGTACAGAGGTATGGGGACTGAGCCTAAAATGTTATCAGTTAACCCCTCCTCTTATATAAAGGAAAGGATGAGACAGAATTAAATTAGAAAAGCATATGGAGCAATAGCAGGCCAAGGAGCCTTGGCTTTATCCTTCAGGAACAGAAGTGAAAACCAGGATTCAAAAGTATCTGTTATATAACATTATAAGCAATAAACTAAAAGCACTATAAGCTGTTATAAGCAATAATCTGGCAGTGAAATACGAATTTGGGGCAAGAAAGTATGGAGGAAACTTGGAAACCCAACTCTATGAATTCGGATCTAAAATAAATGAATTTCTATTTCCATTTCTGCAACATTCCTACTGAAGGGAAAGCTGAACTGCCTGGGAGGCAGGAGACCTCCTTTCCAGATATGGTTCTGGTTCCCGTCCCTTCCCTCTGTTTTGAATCCAAGGTGGGCTAGTCCGTCACAACGGACATTTCTTCGGCCCAAACCTCGCAGCTCACCAACGCGGGGCAGGAGACAGATCTGCTCCAACTCGCGTCCTGACTTACCCAAAGGGCCCTTCCCCGCAGCTTTCGCTTTTAGTTCTTCGAGTTTCTTTTGGTCTTCTTTTTGTTTCTGCTTGAAAGCCTTATCTTCCTAGGGAGAGGTAGAGCGGGTTCACTCCAGGCTGGCCTCCCACACCTCCGGGCCCGCCCGCGCCTCCGCGTCCACCCTCACCTCGTCCATTTCCTTGGCCTGCTTCTTAGGCTGCTTCAGGGGTTTCTTCTTGCCACCTGTGGGCGACAAGGGCACGCTCGGCCAGTCTCCGCCGCCCAACCCTCGCCCTGTCTCGCTCAGCCCCACCATCCCCGCATACTCACCTTCGCGGCCGGACATGGCGCCTGCCGCCCCTTCCCCAAACCCAGCCGCCGGAAGCGGAGCTCTCAGCCTCAGACCGTGCACCTATACAGCCACGCGAACCGGTTGATTGGCTCCTAATCAGGAAGTTTCGCTACTGCTGCCGGAAGCAGTCCTCCAGGGGCGGGGCCCTGAGGGGTCAGAGGCCAACTGCGTGGGTTTATGGTTTGAACGCTCTGCGGGTCCCAGGTGTGTGGTAGGTTTGCGGCTGGGACGCTGTACCAGCCCCAGGTATGAGCAGTGAGCGGAGGGGGAGGGTCGGCTTTTCTTGGAGCATCCGGACCGCGGAAGGGAACTTAGCCGGAAGGCACCAGACCTGTGAAAGTGCACAAGAAGAGTACAACAGGCGAGTGCAAGGGCAGAGGCCGTGGAGCAGGAACAAGCATGACTGGAGGTAGATAGAAAGGGAGGTGGCAGAAGTGGGCGGGAACCAGATCACTTGGACCTAAAACTCTGGAGATCGCCGGAAGCGTTTTGGGTTTTATATTATTGTTCTGGATGCCGCTGTTTGCCAATTCTGTTTTTTCTTCTCGAACATATTTATTGAGTAATTCCTATATGCATATAGTATTCTAGGCACGGAGGATACAGCAGTGAACAAAACAAAGTGAATGCACTGGCATATTCTAATCGGTGAGACGGGCAATATGCATAGTAAATAAACGAACTACAGATCTCGGATCATGTGATACGTATATGGCGAAAAATAAAGCGGGGAAAGGGGATAAGGAGTGCTGGAGTGGGGATAGGGAGGTCAGGGAAGGCCTCCCCAGGAGATGACATTTGATCAGAACTTGAAGAAGATGAGGGAGCAAGCAGTGCAGATAGTGAACAGTTGGTGTGAAGCCCCTGAGGTGGGAATAGCCCTGAGGTGGGGATAGTATTTTAGCAACATCAAGGTCCCTGTGGTTGGAGCGAAATGAGGAAAGGAGAGGCTAGTGGGAGATGAGTTCAGAGAACAGTGGAAGTCGGGGGGGCTGATGCCCCTTAGGCCATGGAAAGGACTTTGGTTTTTACCTTGAAAGAAATTGGGATCCATCGCAGGGTTTGAGCAGAGAATGATATGATCTGACTGCTGTTTAGAAAGGACCAGGGGCTTCTCTGTTGAGAATAGACTGTAGTGCCTAGAGTAAAAACTGGGAGACCTGTTGGGAGGCTCTTGCAATAATCCAGGTGATGTGTTCGGTTGTTGGGACCAGGTGGTGGCAGTGCCAGAGTTAAGAAGAGGAGTGTCCCTGGATGTAGAAATCTATTTCCTGATAAATTTGACATGAGGTCGGAGAGGAAGTGAAGAGTCAGGGATGATGTGAGGTTTTCAGCTTGAATATTTAGACTTGGAATTGCCATCAGCTGAGATGGAGAAAGTATAGGAAAAGCAGATTTGAGAGGGGAAGACGAGGAACTCGGTGTTGGACCTATCAAGTTTGAGATCCCCATTATCATTCCAAGCAAATGGGTGGATTGGACAATTAGATAATGAGACTGAAGTCCAGGGGAGAGGTGTGAGTTATAAAAATCAAAATGTGTGTGTGTGTGTGTGTAATTTCTTAATTTTTTTACTTATAAAATTTTTCATTGAGGTAATATATACATAAAGTAAAAGTAATTGTAACTATTTTAAGGGCACAGTTCTTTAATGTGAAATACATTTACAATACTATGTAACTTTCACCATTAATTCCAGATGATTTTCATTATCCCAAACCAAAACTCTCTTAGTAATAACAGCTCTTCCCTCATCTCCACCCTGATAGGCACTATTCCGTTTTCTGTCTATGAATTTGTTTACTTTAAGTATTTCATTTTAAGAAAACTCATACAATATTTGCCTTTTGTGTTTGGCTTCTTTCACTCAACATGATGTCCTCAAAGATTCAACCACGCTGTTGCATGTATCAGCACTTCACTTCTTTTTATGGATGAATTATATTCCATTATATGGATATACCACATTTTGTTTATTCATTTAGCTGTGGTTGAGTGCTTGGGTTGCTTCTACCTTTTGGGCTGTTGTGAATAATGCTGCAGTGAACATTGGTATACAAATATATGTCTGAGTCCCTGCTTTCAATTCTTTGGGGCATATACCTAGAAGTAGAATTGCAAATCATGTAGTAATTCTATATTTAAATTTCTGAAGAACTGCCAGATTGTTTTCCACAGTGACTGCACCGTTTTACATTCCCACCAGCAGTGAATAAGGATTCCTATTTCTCTGTATCCTCATCAACACTTACTATTTTCTGTTTTCTCAATAACTGCCAAGTGTTGGTCACTTTTTTTTTTAATAGCCATACTAGTGGATACAAAGTGGTATCTTGTCGTTTTAATTTACGTTTCTTTACTGGCTAATGACGTTGCGCATCTTTTCATATACTTAATGACCATTTGAATATCTTCTTTGGAGAAATTTCAGTTCAAATCCTTGGCCCATTTTTAAATTGAGTTCTTCCTATATTCTGGATATTAAACTCTTATCAGATATATGATTTCCAAATATTTTCTCCCATTCAGTAGGTGGTCATTTCACTTTCTCAATAATGTCTTTAGCACAAAAGTTTTTTGTTTTGATTTAGTCCATTTTGTCAATTTTCTCTTTTGTTGCTTGTGCTTTTGGTGTAAAATATAAATATCCATTGCCTACTACAAGGTCCTGAAGATATTTCCCTATGTTTTCTTGTTAGAGTTTTATAATATTAGCTCTTATATTTAGGTTGTTGGTCCATTTTGAATTAATTTTTATATATGGTGAGAAGTAGGGGTCCAAATTAATTCTTTTGCATGTAGATTTCCAGTTTTCCCAGAACCGTTTGTTGAAGAGATTATTCTTTCCTCATTGAATGGACTTTGTCCCCTTGTTGAGAATCAGTTGGTCATAGATGTGTGGATTTATCTCTGGACTCTCAGTTTGACTGCATTCATTTATATGTTTGTCCTTATGCCAATACCACATTGCTTTAATTATTGTAACTTTGTAATAGATTTTGAAGTCAGGAAGTTTGAGTCTTCCTAGGTTTGTTCTTAAAGAGTGTTTTGACTCTTTGATGCTCCTTGCAATTCTATATGAATTTGAGGATCAGCTTTAAATTTCTACAAAAATTAAAAAATTTCAAAAATACTGCTGACTAGGTCCTACTTTCTGCCCGTGCTCATGTGAGCTGTTGACCACCCCTGGTGCTCTATGCGCTGTGTGCAAAGTGTGTGTGCTTGTTTTAAACAGCATACATGTGTACATAACCACCACATGTTTATATCCACACATATCTAGTTTTATTACTATAGATTCTAAGAATTGGTGGTTAACATGAAATGTTACCTTTTAACAGACTTTTTAAAATTTAAAAATGTATGTACAGGTTTTGAAACTTTTTTAAAAAGGGGAAACAATGACTATTAAGAGGAGGCTATTTGATGACATACAACACTTGAATTTTTTTTGCCTCATTCTGTTTATCAGTTCTAGCAGTCTGTATAAATGCATTTATGAACTGATAGACAGTAAACTTGAATTTGTCTTTGATAAGAATACATGCCACTGTACAGATATTATTTACATTTGAAAACACACTGTTCTATATGTAAGGTACTGTATGTAAAACTCTATGAAAACTATTTCACACACCCTAAAATTTCAGCTTACCTTTTGTGGCCTTATATTTTTATATAAAGGTGATTAAAAGAATGTGCAAGACAAATTATTACCAGTTTTTATTGCCTTTTGAGATTCTCTGACTTGACAGATGTGCCGAAGGTCACAAAAATAAGTCCTTTGTATTTGTTTGTGATGCATTAATTTTGTCATAAAGATTTGGTCGTTAGATGAAAAGCCTTAGTGGAGGCGATATTGTAGTGTAGTTGCTTAAATTTGCATGTTAAAGTACGAAATGTAGTGCCTGTATTTCATGTGTGGAGTAAATTTGCTAATGTCAATATTGCCAGACTCATCTCTCATTTCAAGACTTATACTACACGTCTGTGTTTAAAAACAATGGCTCTGATCTATTTCCTATTGCGGTTAAATTCTAGATACTGACTTTTTGTCTTCTTTTGTCAGAAATGGGGCATATAGCTCCCTTAATCTATTAATAATGCTGTTGCCTAGATTCTTGTCACATGTACAGAAGACCCTTTATAGCCAGTAATATTTTTCTTCTCAACCTCTGATGACCACATTTAAATTAAGGTACATTTGTTTTTGCAGTATCTTAAAATTATACCACTTCATTTGTTGGCAGCCAGTCAACTGAACGTTCCATTAATAATAATAATATTAAAAACTTTTGTTCTGCTTAAAAAAAAATTGCTGAAATTTTGATAGGGACTATATTAAATAGTGCTTTAGGCACTATTGTTATTTTAATAATACTAAATCTTCCATCCATGAATAGGGATGTCTTTCTATTTATTGAGTTCTTCTCTAATTTCTTTCAGCAGTATTTGTAGTTTTCCATGTACAAATCCTTTGGATCCATGGTTAAATTATTCACAGATATTTTAATCTGATTTCCTTTTCAGATTATTTGTTGCTAGTGTATAGAAATACCAATGATTTTTGTGTGTTGATCTTGTATTCTGCCACTTCGCTGAATTCATTTATTAGCTCTAATAGCTTTCTTGTGTATTATTCTGGTTTTCTATCTATAGGATCATGTCATCTGCAAATAGGGAAAGTTTTACTTCTTCCTTTCCAATTTGGGTGACTTTTATTTATTTTTCTTTGCCTAATTCTTCTGGCTAGAACTTCTAGTACAATGTTGAATAACATTGGTGACAGTGGACATCCTTGTCCTGTACTTGATCTTAGAGGAAGATTTCACCATTGAGTCTTTCACCATTGAGTATGATATTAGCTGTGGGTTTTTCATACATGCCCTTTATCATGTTAAGGAATTTTCCTCCTATTCCTAGTTTTCTGAATGTTTTTTTTCTCAAGAAATGGTGCTGGATTTTGTTAAATTCCTTTTCTGCGTCAACTGAGATGATCATGTGTATGTATGGTATTTTCCTTTTTTTTTTTCCGCATGGGTAGGCACTGGGAATCGAACCCAGGTCTCTAGCATGGCAGGCAAGAATTCTACCACTGAACCACCATCACACCGCCCTGTATATTATTTTAATAGCAGCCTTATTGAGGTGTAGTTCATATACTATACAATTCGTCCATTTAAAGTGTGCAATTCAATAGTTTTTAGTGTATCAACAGAGTTATGCTGCCGTCACCACAATCAATTTTAAAACATCTTCATAGATGGGTTTTAAAGCCATGAGACTAGATGAGAGGCATCTGAGGACTGAGCCTTGGGACCTTAAAGTATTCAGAAATCAGGGAGATGAGGAGGGGCTAGAAGCCAAGTGAAGAAGGCATTTCAAGGAGGAGGGAGTGATCTTGAGACACAAGCTGCTTACCGAGTAAATCGGATGAGGACTGAGAACTGGTCATTGGGTTTCGCAAATGAAGATGGCCTGGACAATAGCAGTTCCAGTGGTATAGAATTGAAAGCAGATTAAAGAGGGTTTAAGAGAGAATGGGAGAAGAGGAACTGCAGACAATGAATACAGGCAGTCCATCAAGGAATTTGACTGTAAAGAGGAGCAGCAGAGAATTGTAGTGGTCATTGGAGGGGGGGTTTCAGATCACTTACAGAGCAATGTCTGTGAGGAGGGAAGAGGATATGAACAAGAGGGTGGAGGATTGCCTCTCCTAGGATCATGGACCCTTCATTCTGAGGAACAAGAGAAATGGTAGAGGGAATGGAATAGACACTGGCAGGTGAGAAGATGTGGTGGGAGTTTGTGGAAGTTCTCTTTCAATTTTTTAAATTTTCGTTGTGAAAAATGAAGTAAGCTATCAGTTGCAAGTGAGGGTGAGATATTAATTATGGAGTTTGATGAAAGGGTAATTGGTATGAGATAGTAATATAGATGGAGTGGGAGAATGGATTTGGAGGGGTCAGAGTCTAAACTTGACCCTCAGGGCCCTGCTTGATCTGGCCTGTGTCCATTTGTCCATCCATCTCCTCTGCTTCTTCCCAGCTTCCCTGGTCATCTTTCAGGTGATGTGTCACCTCAAGCGCGTTTGTGCCTTTTCCTTCTGCCAGGAAAATTCTTCCCTTGCTGGTTGAGGGGCTTCTGAGATATCTAAGCATGGGTATCACAGGGATGAGAGACAGGCCTGGGGGCACTGAGAAGAGGGCCTGGAGTGCAGAAAATTTTAGGAGTCATTGGCATGTTCCCTTATGAAAAGGAGTTCCTGCTCTCATCAACTTCTGGTCTGGTGGGTGGAGGGTTGGGGATAATAGCACATAATATGCAAATCTGTATCCCATGGAGAAAATTAAAGCAAAATTAAATAAAATGAAAGGGACTGGTTGAGGAAGGCCCCACTGAGAGAGATAATTTGAACGAAAACATAGACAAAGTGAAGGTGAGCACAGTGGACTTATGGAGGAAGAATGTTCCAGGTGATGGAAATGGCAGGGCACAGACCCTGCTGCAGGATTGTGCTTAGCATCTTAGGGTGGCTGGAGCAGAGTACAGGATAGGGAGAGGGAAGAAGATGAAGTCAGAGAGGTTCTGGGGATTGTTGACCACTATTAGGATTGGTATACATGCTAGGTGAGATGGAAGCAACTGAGCAAATTGAACTAAATGATTTGATCTGACTTACATATTAATAGAGCCTGTGACTTCTATGTGGTGAACAGGCTGTGGGGGACAGGGGAGGAAGCCAAGACTTTGTAGGAGGCTGTAGCTGTCATCTCTGCCAGGGATGGTTGACCCTGTCTGTTTTAGTTTGCAAAACATGCTGGAATACAATATACCAGATATGGAACGGCTTTTAAAAAGGGAATTCATTAAGTGGCAAGTTTACAGTTCTAAGGCCATGAAAATGTCCAAACTAAGGCATCCAGATAAAGACACCTTAACTCCAGAGCAAGGGACAAATGGCATTTGGGCTTTCTCTCTTAGCTGGGAAGGCACATAGGGACATCTGTTAGCTTTCTCTCCTTGCTTCTTGTTTCATGAAGCTCCCCTGGGGGTGTTTTCTTTATTTGTCTTCAAAGGTCTATCGCTGTGTGGGCTCTTTTGGCTCTCAAGCTTTTGCTAAAATGGTTCCCTCTTAAAGGGCTCCAGAAAGCAACTCCATCTTGAATGGGTGGAGATACATCTCCGTGGAAACCATCTAATCAGACGTTACCACTCATAGTTGGGTGGGTCACATCTCCATGGAAACTGTCTAATCAAAATATCCCACCTAGCAATATTGAATGAGGATTAAAAGACAACAGATTCAGACTGGTACACTGTCCAGCAAGTGGGTGATTGGTGGAGAAGCAGCTGGGAAAGGAAACTTTGAAGGATGGAGAAAGCCGAGAGGGGCCAGTGTTTTTAGGATGAAAGCTTTAGAGAGATTGAGGAAGGCATCTGAGAAGTACCTGCTACATCTGGCAAGGTAGAGGTTTTGGGGGCTCTCTAGGAAAGTAGTCTTGGTGGGGGAGTGGGAAGGAAGTCATGTTGGAGTGGGATCAAGAGAGAACGAGGAAAAACGAATGAAAAATATACACAAAAGAGATGAGAAACAAAATGGCACAATATAAAAATTCAAATAAATGTGAAAGTAGGCAATAAATGGAAGAATTAAGGGATAAAAAAGGATTAAGACCAAATAGCAAAATGGCATAAGAAAGTCCTGTAGTTCTTTTTTTTAAAATGTGTTTTTATAGTAAAATCTAACATACATACAAAAGAAAGAAAGAAAAAATCAGTAATTTTCAAAGCATACTTCAGCAAGTGGTTACAGAACAGATCCCAGAGTTTGTCATGGGCTACCATTCACCCTCCTCAGATTTTTCCTTCTCGCCACTCCAAAACACTGGAGGCTAAAGGGAATATTTATATAGTGATTCAGCAGCCATACTCATTGTTAAATCCCATTTTCTCTGTTATACCTCCTCCTCTTCCTTCTTCTTTAATCCTTCTCCCAACCTATAGGGAGAAGGTATAACAGAATGCAGTGCGCATTCTGACTTCATCATGTTGAAAAGGGATGTCCACACTAAAGGATAGGGGGATGAAATTAATTGATAATCTAGGAGAGGCTGATTCCTCTGAGTTTCAGGATTTATCTGCCCTAGGAACCCTCCAGGAATTATATGTTCCAGAAGGGCAAACCTAGTGCATGAAACCTTTGTAGAGTCTCAGTTTGAGTCCTAGATGTTGTTAAGAGTCAACAGGAGTGATGCTGGTTGGGGTTTAGCAAACCAGCAGTTAGAACTATCTAACTGAAATTTGTATAACAGTAGCCTCTAGAATAGCCTCTTGACTCCATTTGATCTCTCTTAGCCACTGATGCCTTGTTTTATTACACATCTTTTCCCCCCTTTGGTCCAGAAGGCATTGTTGATCCCAGGTGCCAGGGGACTTTCACCCTTGCCTGTCATGTCCTGTGTGGGTGGGGGGATGGGGAGAGAAATGATTTTCCTTGCACAGTTGAGCTGAGAGAGAGAGAGAGAGAGAGAGGCCACATCTTGAGCAACAAAAGAGGTTTTCTGGAAGTAACTCTTAGACCTTGTTATAGGTCGCCATAGCTTCTCCATTACAAAAATAAGTTTCATAACGGAGAGCCTCAAAATCAAGAGCTTGGCCTATTTTCTTGGGTGTCCCCAATGGTTGAGAAGGTACCCAGAGTTTCCCAGATGGGAAAGTTTAATAGTTAAACTATTAGAATATATAAACTATTAGAATATATAGAATAAAAATATTTTTCCTTTGAACCCTCCAGGGTCTCTACCAATATTCTTTAATTATCAGCCCACCATAGTCTGGGATGTATCCAGGCATGGCATCAAACTATACAAAATTACAAGGCCTCATTCCCATTTTGGACTCCATGTATTTGGGTTTTTTAAATGAGCTATCTAAACAGGTTGATTTAGAGTGGGTATTATAGAAAATTTAGGTTCTAGACAATAAACCTCTCTGCCATTGGTGTCATACATTAGTGAAGGACTAGACTACATATACTATCATCTTTTACCCTGCATTCTTATCTGCCCTAGACCCTGCCAGATTGGCTTTGTTTTAAACTCTAATTGAGGCCTGATACTTCTTCAGTTACTTTAATTGTTATTATATGTAGCCATGCTAACTTTCAGGGCTATAGCCCTCCATTTCTCAGTCTTAGGTATTAAAGTTCCAGGGAAATACCAGCTGATACACATATAACTCAGCGTCTCAGAATCTAGAAATATGTTTACAATTTCAGACTAAATGTGGTTGCTATAAGGGCCTACTATCGAGGCTACCATTTTCTTATAAGTATTTTTCTGAGAGAGATCTTAGCATATTTGTTCTTTTGTTTCTGGCTTATTTTGCACAACACATTGTCCCCGAGGTTTATTCAGTTTGTTTTGTGATCCTTGATGTCCTTCCTTTTTGTAGCTGTACCATATTCCATCATATGAATGTATCATGTTCACCATTGTGCTTCTCAGTCATTGTATCCTTTGGCTCCCTCCATCTTTTGGGCATCAAGGATAATGTCCAAAATAAACAAACCATGTCTTACTGTATCCTCGTGTTGTTGTACAATCAGCAGCACTCTCAATTTTAGACAATTTTCTTTGGTTCATAAAGACAGGGAACCAGCAATCACAGCCTCACGAAATATCAAATCAAAACTTATCACTTGTCCCTTCCCCACAATTAGTTGCCCCTGGTAGTGCAGTGGTACTCTTGATATCTTCTTGTTAAATATTGGCCATAATGTGCATTTTTAGTTTTTCCTCTATATCCCTCTACTATTAACTCTTTGTCCACTATTGAACCTTGAAATAGTTCACGTGAGAACTTATTCATAATTGTAGATTCAATCAATGGGATACATGGCTCTGTACATCCCTTTTCACTCATATTCACCTTCAATATGGCAATATTACTTATAAACCTGCTAGTTAGTTACCATCACTTCTATCTGTTCCTTGCATTTAGATTCAGCCACTCTGGATAGTCTCTAGCTTTTATGTACCTCTAGGTCTGCTATATTCTACAGTGGAACCTCTGAGATTACCTTTACCAGAGTCATAATAGTGAAATCATACAGTATTTTTTCTTTTGTGTCTGACTTATTTCACTCAGCATTATGTCCCCAAGGTTTATCCACATTGTTATATGCTTCAGGGCCTCATTTTGTCTTAACTGCTGCATAATATTCCATTGTATGTATATACCACATTTTGTTTATCCGCTAGTCTGTTGATGGGCACTTGGGTTGTTTCCATCTTTTGGCAATCATAAATAATGCCTCTATCAGTGTGCAAATGTCTGTTTGTGTCATCAGTAGTTATTTTAAGTGTAAATGAGATTAAACTCTCCTATCAAAAAGCAGAGATTGGCAAAATGGATTAAAAAACATGACCCAACTAAATGCTGTTTATAAGAGACTCATCTTAAATGCAAAGATACAAGTAGATTGAAAGTGAAAGGATGAGGAAAAATATATATATATAATCCACGCAGGTAGTAACTAGCAGAGAGCTGGGGTAGCTGTACTAATATCAGATAAATTAGACCACGTCAAAAATTGTTATGAGTACAAGAATATATATTCTTTTTAATTATACTGATAATTATGCTGATAAAGGGGTCAATTGAACAAGAAGATAAAAAAATTGTAAATATATTTGTACCTAACAGCAGAGCCTCCAAATTGTAAAACAAATATTGAGAGATTTGAAGGGAAAAATATGCTTTTCTCCATTAATAGTACAAGACTTCAGCATACCACTTGCAATAATAGACAGAAGATCAGTAAGGAAATACAAAACCTGAACAATACTCTGTCAACTAGATATAAAAGACATATATAGAGTACTTTACCCAATAACAACAGATTACATATTCTTCTTGAGTGCACATGGATCATTCTCCAGGGAGACCGTATCTTAGGTCACCAAACAAGTCTTAATAAATTAAAAAAAAAATTGAAATCATACAATGTATGCTTTCACAATTGAATGAAGCTAGGAATCAATAATAAAGGGAAAGGGAAAATTCACAAATAATGTGGAAATTAAACAACACTCTCTTTAAGAACTAGCAGGTCAAAGAAGAAATCACAAGGGAAATTAGGAAATATCTTGACAAATGAAAATGAAAATATAATATAGCAAAACTTATGGATGCAGCAAGATAAAATGAAACCAATTTTGTTACTTCTTTGAATAGATCAATAAAAACAACAGAACTTTTAACTAGATTGACAAAAAAAAACAGAATCGGTAATCAAAAAATCTCCCAATGAAGAAAAGCCCACCAGATGGCTTCACTGGTGAATTTTACCAAACATTCCAAGACGAATTAATGACAATCTTGCTGAAATTATTCCAAAAACTTGAAGAGGGAACACTTCCCAAATCATTCTGTAAGATCAGCATCACCCTAACACCAAAGCTGATAAAAATTCCACAAGAAAAGAAAACTACAGACAAATGTCTCTTATGAATATAGATACAAAAATATTCAATACTGGCTAATTGAACCCAACAGCACATTAAAATAATTATACACCATGATCAAGTGAGCCTTATCGCAAGCATGCAATTGACCATAAAAAGTCAATTAATGTAATACCTGCATTAAATAGAATGAAGGAAAAAAACCTGTATGATCATCTCAATTAATGCAGAAAAGGCATTTGACAAAATCCAGCACTGCTTCTTTATAAAAATACTTAGAAAAGTAGGAATAGAAGGAAACTTCCTCAACATGATAAAGGGCATTTGTGAAAAGCCCACAGCTAACATTCTACTTAATGGTGAAAGACTGAAAACTTTCCTTCTAATATTAGGAACAGGACAAGGTTGCCCACTGTCATCACTGTTACTCAACATTGTACTGGAAGTTCTTGCCAGACCAATTAGGCAAGAAAAAGAAATAAAAGACTACTAAATCATAAAGGAAGAAGTAAAACTTTTGCTATTTACAGTTGACATGATCCTCATCTCATATTTAGAAAATTCTGAAATAATTAGGACGAAGCTACTTGAGCTAATAAATAATGAGTTTAGCAAAGTAGCAAGATACAAGATCAACATGCAAAAATCAGTAGGGTTTCTATACACTAGTAATAAGCTATCCAAGAAGGTAATCCAGAAAAAAAAAATTCCATTCATAATAGCAACGGAAAGAATTAAATATCTGGGAATAAACTTAACTAAGATGTAAAGGACCTATACACAGACAACTACAAAACATTGCTAAAGTTAATGAAAGAAGATGTAAATAAATGGAAAGACATCTCACATTCATGGATTGGAAGGCTAAATGTCATTAAGATGTCAATTCTACCCAAATTGATCTACAGATTCTGTATTATTCTAATCAAAATTCCAGCAGCCTACCTTACAAATATGGAAAAGCTAATTACCAAACTTATTTGGAAGGCTAAAGGGCCTCAAATAGCCAAAAACATCTTGAGAAAGAAGAATGAAGTGGTAAAACTCATATTTCCTGACTTTAAAGCATAGTATAAAGTCACAGTAGTCAAAATAGCATGGTACTGGTATAAAGATAGACATATTGATCAATGGAATCAAATTGAGAGTTCAGAAATAGACCCTCAGATCTGTAGTCAATTGATTTTTGAAAAAGCTCCTAAATCCACTTAACTGGCATGGAACAGTCTCTTCAGTAAATGGTGTTGGGAGATTATCTGTATTTCTTCCAGAATTTGTATGGTACTGGAAATTTTCTTTTTTTTTTTTTTTCTTGTATACTGTATGGCGGGGTCACATTTCATGTTTTTCCGTGTGAATATCCCATTACTGCAGCACCATTTGTTGACTTTTTGGTTTTTGTTTTACTTGTTCATTTGTTTTTGGGGAAGTACAGAAGAATAAACAAGGGCCTCTGTCTCATACCCTATACAAAAATTAATTCAAAATGGGTCAAAGACCTTAATATAAAAGCCAGTACCGGGGCAAGAGTAGTTTGGTGATAGAATTCTTCTTGCCTGCCATACGGGAGAACCGGGTTTGACTCCCGGACCATGCACTTCCCAAAAAATGAACAAGTAAAACAAAAACCAAAAAGTCAACAAATGGTGCTGCAGTAATGGGATACTCACACAGAAAAACATGAAATGTGACCCCGCCATACAGCATACAAAAAAAAAAAGAAAAAGGCCAGTACCATACAAATTCTAGAAGAAATAATGGAAACATCTTTAAGATCTAGTGACAGGAAGTAGTATCCTAAACCTTATACCCAAAGCATAAGCAGTGAAAAAAAAAAAATAGATAAATGAGACCTCTTCAAAACTGAATACTTCTGTGCTTCAAAGGACTTTGTCAAAAGGGTGAAAAGGTAGCCGACTCAATGGGAGAAAATATTTGGAAACCACATATCTGAGAAAGGTTTGATATCCAGAATACATAGAGAAGTCCTACAATTCAGCAATAAAAAGATGAACAGCTCAGTTAGAAAATGGGTGAAAGACATGAATTGACATTTTTTCCCAATGTCTTTTGGAACAGATGGCTAAAAAGCACATGAAAAGATGCTTAGCTCACTAACTATTAGGGAAATGCAAATCAAAACTATAATATGATATCTCATACCTACTAGAATAGCTGCTATCAAAGAAACAGGCAACTACAAATGTTGTAGAGGATGTGGTGAAATAGAAACACTTATTCACTGCTGGTGTGAATGTAAAATTGGTACAACCATTGTGGAGGTCATTTTGGTGATTCTCAGGAAGCTAAGTTTAGAGTTGCTACTTGTGGTATACCCAGAAGAGCTGAGGGCAGTGACACAAATACACATTTGCACACTAATGTTCATTTGCACACAATTGTTCACAATTGCCAAAAGATAGAAACAACCCAGATGTCCATCAGCCGATACATAGGTAAACAAAATGTGGTATATACATATGATGGAATGTTATTCAACAGTAAGAAGGAATGAAGTCCTGAAGCATGCATCAACATGGATGAACCTTAAAGACATTGTTAAGTGAAATAAGTCATACATAAAAGGACAAATATTAATGGTCTCCCTGATATGAACTAATTATAATATGTAAACTCATAGACATAAAATATAGACTATATGTTACCAGGATATAGAATGGGAAGCAGTTGCTTCATATGTGCAGAATGTTTAATAGGTTGAATTTAAATGTTTGGATATGATTAGAGGTGACAGTAACATATTATTGTGAGAATAATCAGTAGTACTGAACAGTATGTGAATGTGGTGGAAAAGGGAAGTTTAAAGTCCTGTATGTCACCTGAAGGAAAGTTGGAGGTTAGGACATGGGAGTGTATGACAGTGAATCTTGTGGGGGATGATGACTGTGAGTAACTGTACAAATATAAAAAATATACTAAAAAGTTCTTTCGTAAACTAGAACAAATGTATGACACTATTACAAGGAGTTAATAATAGAGGGGTATATGGGAAAAATGTACCTGTTGCAAACTATGGACTAGAGTTAAAAGTATCGTTTTAATATTCTTTCATCAACAGTACAAATGTACCACACCAATACTATTGGTCAGCAGTAGGGAGAGATAAGGGGTATGGGGGGATTTGGCTTTTATTTTTTACCGTATATATTTTTTTAACTTTTTTATTGTATAATATAATATATATACAAAGCAAAGAAAGAAAAAAGCAGTAGTTTTCAAAGCACTCTTCAACACGTAATTACAGGACAGATCCCAGAGTTTGTCATGGGCTACCATACCATCATCTCAGATTTTTCTTTCTAGCTGCTCCAGAACCTGGGAAGCTATTAAAAATATATATATTTTTATCATAACTTTTTTCTTTTTTGTGAAAAATAATATATATCTAGAAAAGCAAAAAATTTCAAAGCACATTGCAACAATTAGTTGTAGAACAGATTCAGAGTTTGGCATAGGTTACAATTCCATAATTTTAGGTTTTTACTCCTAGCTACTTTAAGATACTGGAGATAAAAAGAAAAATCAATATAATGATTCAGTGATCATACACATTTTTTAACTCTGCTTTCTCTGTATAACTCCACCATAACTGTACAAATATAAAAAATATACTAAAAAGTTCTTTCATAAACTAGAACAAATGTATGACACTATTGCAAGGAGTTAATAATAGAGGGGTATATGGGAAAAATGTACCTGTTGCAAACTGTGGACTAGAGTTAAAAGTATCATTTTAATATTCTTTCATCAACAGTACAAATGTACAAATCAACAAATAACCATTGATTTTTTTTTTATCTTTATTTCTTTTCTGGAGTAATGAAAATATTCTAAAATTAAACTTGAGGCTGTATGCACAACCATGTGATGATACTGTGAGCCACTGATTGTACACTTTGGATGGTTTATATGGTGTATGAAGATATCTCAATAAAATTGCAAAAAACCCTAGCAAACCAAATCCAAAAGCACAGTAAAGAATTATATACCATGATCGAGTGAGCATTATCCCAGGCATGCAAGAATGGCTCAACATAAAAAGTCAATTACTGTAATACCATGCATTCATAGAACAAAGGAAAATAAATCCATGTGATAATCTCAATTGATCCAGAAAAGGCATTTGACAAAATCCAGCCCCCCTTCTTTGTAAAAATACTTAGAAAAATAGGAATAGAAGGTGGTAATGCCCTCAATGTGGTAAAGGGCATATATGAGAAGCCTACAACTAACATCCTACTTAACAGTGAAAGACTGAAAGCTTTTCTTTTAGTATTAGAAATAAGACAAGTTTGCCCACTATCACCACTGTTATTTAGCATTGAGCTGGAGTTCTTACCAGAGCAGTTAGGCAAGAAAAAGAAATAAAAGGCCTCCAAATCAGAAAGGAAAAAGTAAAACTTTCTCTTTGCAGATGATATGATCCTCTATACGGAAAATTCTGAAAATACACAATAAAGCTCCTAAAGCTAATAAATGAATTTTGCAGAGTGGCAGAGTACAGGATCAACACCCGGTAATCAGTACTGTCTATACACAAGCAATGAATAATCAGAAGAAGAAATCAAGAAAAAAATTCCTATTCATAATAGCAACTAAAAAAATCAGATATCTGAGAATAGACCTAATCAAGGATATAAAGGACTGGTACCTAAAAAACTACAAAACATTGCTAAAAGAAATTAAAGAAGACACATAAATGGAAGGACATTCTGTGTTCATGGATTGGAAGACTTAATATTGCTAAGATGTCAGTACCACCCAAAGCAATTTGTAGATTTAATGCAATCCCAATAAAAATTCCAGCTTTCTTTGCAGAAATGGAAAAGCCAGTTATCAAATTTATATGGAAGAGTAAATAGCTAAAGCCATCTTGAAAAAGAAGAGTGAAGTGGGAGACTCATGCTTCCTGATCTTAAAATGTATAACATAACCAGTTGGTTTTTGACAAGGGTGTCAGGTCCACTCAATGGTGAAAGAATAGTCTCCACAACTAATGGTATTGAAAAAACTGGATATCCATATGCAAAAGAATGAAGATTGACCCCTACCCCCTACTTCACACCATATACAAAACAACTGTGGATCAAAGACCTAAATATAAGAACCAAAACTATAAAACTTCTAAAAGAAAACATAGGAAAGCATCTTCAGGACCTTGTGTTAGGTAGTGGTTGTTTAGACTTGACACCAAAAGTATGAGCAACAAAAGTAAAAATAGATAAATGGGACCTCATCAAAATAAAAAGAAATTGTGTATCCAAGGACTTCACCATGAAAGTAGAAAGACAACCTACAGAATAGGAAAAAATATTTGGAAACCACATATCTGATAAAGGCTTAATATCTAGAATATATAAAAAAGTCCTACAACACAACAACAAAAAGACAACCCAATTTAAAAATGAGCAAAAGACTTGAACGGACATTTCTCAAAAAAAAAAATAATAATAATACATATAGCCAAAAAGTACATGGAAAATGCTTAACATCATTAACATTAGGGAAATGCAAATCAAACCACAATGAGATATCATTTCATACGTATTAGAATGGCTACTATTAGGGCGGTGCGACAGCTCAGTGGCAGAATTCTCACCTGCCATGCTGGAGACCTGGATTCGATTCCCAATGCCTGCCCATGCAAAAAAAAAAAAAGAAAATGTAGAATGGCTACTATTAAAAAAGAAAATTAAAAAGAGTATTGGAGAGGATGTGGAGAAATAGAAGCATTCATTCATTGTTGGTGGGAATATAAAATGGTACAATTGCTTTGGAAGACAGTTTGGCATCCCTCAAAAAGTATAGAATTATCAAATGACCCAATAATCTCACTTCTAGGTATATACCCAAAAGAATTGAAAGCAGGGACTTGAATAGATATTTGCACACTGATGTTCAGGGCAGTATTATTCATAATTGCCAAAAGATGGAAGCAACCCAAATGTCCATCTGTTTTAGGTTGCTAAATGCTGCTGGAATGCAATATACCTGAAATGGAGCCATTTTTTAAAAGGGAGTTTTTTAAGTTACAGATTTATAGTTCTAAGGCCATAAAAATGCTGAAACTAAGGCACCCAGAGAAAGATACCTTGACTTAAGAAAGGCTGATATCTGTCACATGGGAAGGCAGTTTGCTTGTGCCTGTTGGACCTTCTTCCCTGCTCCGTTGCTTCCAGCTTCTGATGCCAGTGGTTTCCTCTCTCAGCATCTGAGGGCCTTCACTTGGGTCCTCCAGGACACAACTATGGGTTCTGGTCTGCTTAGCATCTCATGGGAAGGCACATAGTGACGTCTGCTGGGCTCTGCATCTCCGAAAGGCTGTGTCTAAGTGTCTGCTCTCTCTGTTGGCACTCTAAGCATCTCCAAATGTCTGCATCTCTGTGGCCATGAAGCAACTGTTCTCCAAGGGTCTAAGCTTCCTCCAAAATGTTTCCTCTTTTAAAGGACTCCAGTAAACTAATCAAGACCCACCTTGAATGGGTGGAGTCACATCTGCATCTAATCCCAACTGGGTGTGTCACACCTCAATGGAAACAATCCAAAGTGTCCACCCTAAACAAGATGTCTGCCCCCACAAGATTCGATTAGGAAAGAAAACATAGGGCTTTTCTGGGGTACATAATTTCAAAGTAGCACACCATCCATAGATGAATAGATTAATAAAATGTGGCATATACACACAATGAATATTACTCACCTGTAAAAAAAAATAAAGTCCTGATACATGCTACAACATGGATGAACCTTGAACACATCATGTTACATGAAATAAGCTAGACACAAAAGGACAAATGTGCGATCTCATTCATATAATTAGAATAAGCCAATTCATAGAGTCAAAAACTAGAAATCAGGTTACCAGGGACTGGGGTAGGGTAGAAAATGGACAGTTAATGCTATAGTTGTACAGTTTCTATTTAGTGTGATGAAAAAGTTTTGGTAGTGGATGGTGGTGATGGTAACACAACATTGTGAATGTAATTAACGGCACTGAATTATATAATTGAATGTGGTTAAAAGAGGCTATCTAGGTTGAATATTTGTTACTAGAATAAAAATTTAGAAAAATACCACCATAGGACTTTGCAAAACAGTGAACCCTAATGTAAACTATGGACTATAGTTAACAGTATAATTATAATACTGTTTCATGAATTGTAACAAAGGGACCACATTAATATAAGGTGTTAATAATAGGGAATACTGTGTGTGAGGGCTGAGTATGTGGGAACTCTATTTCCTGCAGGATTTTTCGGTAAACCTACACCTTTTCTAATAGAAAAAAAGAGGGGGCAGGGGTGAGGAAATGATGATAACCAAGGTGGACACTTTCACCTGATTTCTGCTGGGCAGGAGAGAGGGTGCTATGGCTCGAGGGCCAGCAGGGCTGTCTGCTTTGCTTTGTTGATTTGTTGAGGGATGTTCCCAGAGGGGTGTTGTTGGGCCAGCCTTTGAGCATTCGGGCCCTAGCTTTGTGCCCTGGGAGGCTTACTCAGCCGCTGCTGCATGGATTGGGAGTGTTCACCCCACTCCCTGTCCCCCAGCAGTGGTCCCCAGTCTCATGAATGGGTTGTTGTAGACGTCCCTTCCTGTGGCTCTCATTTGAGGCTCATTTGGCCAGGAGGCATGTCCCTGCCTGAGCTTCTCCAAAGACTGTCCCCAGCATGGCATGATGATGAGGAGGCTGTAGTGCTAAGGATGGGTCTCTGTTCCATCTCGCCTTACATCATGAAGCCCCTTTCCATTTGTAACTGGAGCTTGTCTCGTTTATCTTCCTGCCCCTGCTCAGTCCTCTTCTCTCTCTTGACTGGCTGGTTGGCCACCAGGTGTCGCACTAATAATATATAGTCCTTGGGACTTCGGTGTGTAGTTTGACCAGAGGAGGCTGCTGCTGGCTCAGGTTTGACTGGGACAGTGGGTTGCCGCCCCTCTTCCGGGTCCTCACCGTCACCGTCACTGCTGTTCTTGGGTGCGGGCCAGACCTGACTGCCAATAATGGGAGACTTTCTGTGCTGTTCAGGTGTGGAAAAACAACATAATTGTTAGGATCCAAACATCAAAGCAAAGTTGAAAAGGAAAGATTAAAGAAACCTAACCTGTTGAGCAGTGACTAAGGAAAGGAGGAGGGAGAAAGCTTAGGGAAGACAAGAAATGTGGGAATGGGAGTTCATCACCCGGAGAGCCAAGGGTTGAAGGACAGAAGGAGAATGGTTGAGCTGAGCTTAAGAAGTTACCCTCAGTAAAGATTAAGTGTTTTTCCTGAAATTGTCTTTTCATAGATGATCTGGAGCTCTCTGTGTTGGGACACGAATGACGTGTGTTCTTGTATATAAGCAAAACACTGCTCCAGTTTTAAGGCATCCTCAGGGAGTCTGGGAAGTTGGTTTTGAGGGTCTTAAGGATCTTTTATAGAAGTGACATCAGATCTTAATCTTTCCCTGAAGTCCCTTCTGTTCCACAACTTCTCCAGGAATCATAAATTTCTGTGGGGCTTTGTCAGTCTGAATATGACTCAGATTTGAGAAATTTTTTTTGATATTGACTGAAAACCAGGTACCAGGCTTCTCATCCAAATCACAACAGAGAAAACTTGTGGATGTGGGAGGTGGGTGGAATGGGGGTGTCTGGTTTGTGTGGCCTTGCAGAGGGAAGCAAGGCATAATTTCCTAATTAGGTCCTTTCCCAAATGAATTCTACTGTCTGGAAGCACCTGGGGGAAAGTCTGGCACCTTCCAGCTGCTGGAGCTGCAATGCCTGGGTCCAATAAAGTGGGGCTTGGTTTGGATATTTTTAAATGAAAATTAGTTGGTTCAGAACTGTCACTAGGCCTTGAGACCTGACTTATGTTCATAGCTTTTCTCAGCTCAAACTGATCTGTCTGGCATTTCCCTCACAGGTCTCCCGATGACAGGGCGCAGCCCTGTGTTTGCCATGCAGCACATTGTGGGTAGGTCCCACATATTGGTGCGGAAAGAACTCCTTGGAAGGGACCTCTTTATGACCAGGACTCTCTGTAGCTCAGGCCCCAGCCAGCCTGGAGAGAAAAGACCCAAGGAGGCAGCCCTTGGGCTATATCACCGCCTCATAGTGCTGGGAAGAGCCCTGGGGTGCAGCATTCAGCAGCAAGCCTCCTCCACAGCCAGGACTTGGTGGGACAGATATGAAGAGTTTGTTGGCCTCAATGAAGTTCGAGAGGCCCAGGGAAATGTGACTGAGGTGAGGAGGGGAGCCAGGGTGGTTGGCCTTCTGGGAAGTGCCACCTGGTGGCTCTTCCAAAATAAGTCACCTGCCATGTGGTGCTGGGAAGTCACATCCAGACTTGCCCTTTCTTGAACAAACACCACCAGCAGAGGGTCTCTACTCATTAAATAGAAACCTGAGTTTGTTATTATTTGGGGCATAGGTCTTGAGTATAACTGTACCCCCATCCCCTCTAGAAACAGTCATCTTATACTGATAAATCCCTGGCCATTAACATCCATTCTCTTAGGTCAGGAAACACTTCCTTCATTGACTGACAGATTGGTGATGTGAGTTGCCTTGTGGTTTGCTGTATTTCAGTCCCCAAAACCCCGTATGTTAATTGAACACCCTTGTGAAGGGAGAGGGCACTGGGAAACATCTTACTGTGAGGTGGAAAGAGCTGCCTGCGGTTGTCAAGTCCTTTGTGGCAGTGGAAATCCATTCTGCTATCTCTGGTCTCATCCCTGGAAAGGCATGGACCAGTGTAGCAAGATGGGAAGCACCTGGGATTCAGCTGAAGGCTTTGAGGCACAGTGTCATCTCTCCCTCGGAGACTGAGATCCTTTCAGAGCCAAAGTTTCCCTATCTATAAAAGGGAGACTGTAGCAATGCCTCTCATGGCCATTGTGAGAGGTAGAGCAACGTATGAAGCAGCCTAAGAATGTAGGTTCCTTAGGTTCCTTAGTGTTAGACCAAGAGTTGGCTGGTTTACTGGATGTGGATATATGTGCATTGTTAGCTATTTTCCAGTTTCTCAGGGGTACTTTATCCTATTTGAATGGATAAATCTAGTGGTTCTGATGGGTGTGGCCTGGGGTTGTTCTTTGAGTACCACTGGGAGAGGCAGGATTAGTGTCTGAGGGACTCTGTTTCCACTTTTTGCAGCTCCCAGTGGCCTTTTCTCAGCTACAGTCTTATTGGGAATAGAACTGAGCCTGTGTAGGTGTGAGGAGAAGGGGCAGATGGCCTCCACTGTTCTCTCTGCAGGCAGAGAAGGTATTCATGGTGGCTCGTGGGCTTGTCCGAGAGGCTCGGGAGGACCTGGAAGTAAAGCAGGCCAAGCTGAAGGAAGTGAGGGACCGCTTGGATCGTGTCTCCAGGGAGGACAGCCAGTACCTGGAACTGGCAACTTTGGAGCACAGGATGCTACAGGTAGGTGTCTCAAGCACAGCTATTCCCCACTAGGACAAGGATCCTAGCCTGGTAGATTATGGGAGGGTGAGGGGGGATCCCTGACTGTCTGGTGGGTAGAGGCTTCGTGATGAGGTGAAGTGGAAGCTCTGGCAGAGGGGCAGCACCCTAGGCTTCCAAGGCTTGGCCATGCTTCTTCCTGGGGTAAGGGGCCAACTGTCTAAGGCAGTGTAGTTGGGGGCCGAGATTGCTGAGGATGGAGTACCATGGAGAAGGCTGCCCCAGAAAGCGCTGGACTCTTCCTTCCATATAGACACATTTTATAGACATCAGTGCACTTAGGACTGCAGGTGGGAGGACAGTGCAGATCACCTTTGCTTCCTCTGCCCCACCAGGCTTATGCTACCTTCATTCACTCAGCACATGTTTATGGAGCCCATACTCTGGGCCAAGTACTAGGGTAAGCTCCAGGAACCTGGTAATGGGGCATCTCACAGCAGCTACAGCTGCAGAGCCACATTGCTGCTCTATTACATAGCTTTACTTCTACAGGAGGAGAAGAGGCTCCGCATGGCCTATCTGCATGCAGAAGACTCTGAGCGAGAGAAGTTCTCCCTTTTCTCTGCAGCTGTACGGGAAAGTCACGAGAAGGAGCGTTCCCGGGCTGAGAGAACCAAGAACTGGTCCCTAATCGGGTCAGTCCTGGGGGCCCTGATTGGTGTGGCTGGCTCCACCTATGTGAACCGGGTACGGCTACAGGAGCTGAAGGCCTTACTCCTGGAGGCACAGAAGGGGCCTGTGAGCCTCCAGGAAGCCATCCGGGAACAAGCATCCAGCTACTCCCTCCAGCAGAAGGACCTTTACAATCTCATGGCAGACCTGAGGGACCTGGTACATGCTGGGCCAGGGCAGGGCTCTGGGTCCCAGGCAGGTACTTCCCCCACCAGAGGCAGAGACACAGATATACTTTCAGCTGCTTTGAAAGAGCAGCTCAGCCATTCCAGGCAGGTCCATTCATGTCTAGAGGGTTTACGAGAGCAACTTGATGGCCTGGAAAAGACTTTCAGCCAAATGGCTGGGGTGGGTCAGCTTGCAAAGGCAGCAGCACACCCAAGCCTGATAGAGCCAGCAGATGGGGCACCGCCCAGTTCCTTGCCAGAGGGGAGCATGATCTTGGCGCTGTCGGACATGGGGCAGAGGCTAGAAGCCCGGGTCGACAGGAACACTATCTACAGCACGCTGGTCACTTGTGTGACGTTTGCAGCCATGCTGCCTGTACTCTATCTGCTGTTTAGAAACACCTAGCCCCTAGACTCACCTCCAGTGGGTTTGAGGGGGTCAGTGTGGATATGGATTTAGTTAGAGAATCCAGCAATGAAATGAGCCTTCTGGGGGGCTGAGAGGGCGCACAACTTCAGCCTGAGACTGAGCCCTATCTGTGTGGCTCACCTGAGTACCCAGCAGACTCACTCTCCTTTTTAGGCAATGCTTATGTACATTAATTATCAAACTTTGTGCTAATCTACAATTAAAGTATCTTTGAGTTTGTATTATTTAAAGCAATTTACATCAAACTGATTTTGCCCATTGGAAATTGAGATTCATGACTCAAGGGTTGGGCATGGAGTTAGAGCAATTGCTCCTTTAATACCATCTCATCTTAGGTCCCCTAAGATGGTCAGGCCTGGATTTTCATTTTGTATTTTCTGGCCTGACCTCTGCCTGTCTCATCTTCTGTG
The DNA here is from genome assembly GCF_023851605.1 of Tamandua tetradactyla. Classification (NCBI taxonomy): domain Eukaryota; kingdom Metazoa; phylum Chordata; class Mammalia; order Pilosa; family Myrmecophagidae; genus Tamandua; species Tamandua tetradactyla. Next base: position 37,865,554 of record NC_135341.1, read on the forward strand.
TCAAATGGGTTAGGGATCTCAGTGCGTGGAACCTAGCCAGCTGTCCCTCATTGGTGACCAGTTACGTCTCTCTTTTGGATTACTTTCTCTGGCTTGGGGTGGGTGGGGGGTGGGGTTGAATCTCCTGGTACTAACGCTTGAGTAATCAGGATAGCAGGGAAGGATTAGGGAGATGGTTGGTAAATGTTGCTTGGGACGTAATTATAGAGATTGGTGGTTATTTTAGTTTTCTGGCTGCTAAAAGAAATACCATACAAAGGGTTGGCTTAAACAACAGGAACTAATTGGCTCACAGTCCAAAACTGAGGAGTCAGTAAGGTGATGCTTTCTCCTCAAAGACTGTGCTGTTTTGGGGTTGGCTGCAGGTGATTCTTGGTCTTTGGCATTTCTGTCACATGGAAATGCAGATGGCAACATCTTTTTCTCTCTTCCAGGTTCTATTGACTTACAGTTTCTGGCTAATCCCTATATCTTTTCTTTGGTGTCCAACTTTCTTTGCTTATAAGGACTTAACAATATGAGATTAAGGCCCACTCTCATTCAGTTTGGGTGAACCATAAACAATAACATCTTCAGTGGTCCTATTTACAAATTGGTTCACACTCAGAGGACCAGGGATTGGGATCTGAACATGCCTTTTGGGGGGGGACATGAGTCAGTCTCCAATAATGACCAAGCTGGGTCCATGGGGCATTGGACAGCACCACTGTGCTGCTGGGGTGTCTTCCCTCACAGAGACTGGGAATGGCCTTGAAGAGGAGGGGCCTTTCAGAGGTGGGAGGTGCAGAGGGGAGTGAAGGCAGACATCCCTGAGGACACCTGACTTTACCTCTCCCTTTTTGGAGGGGAACAATGACCCTTAATCTCCAGGGCTAAATGGCCTTATATGCCCTTGAGTAAACAGGAGTAGTGGGGAGCACTTGGTACTCATGTCAGTATTGGAGGACTCATGGACTTGGCACATGGTGGAGAACCCAGTGTCCCTTTAGAACACACAGTGGCTGTTATGCAGGTTTGCCTATGCGGAGCTGACTTAGCAGAGGGGCCCTCTGCTCATGGTGCCTGTATTCAGGCTGGGCAGTGAGCATGACCTAAGTGGCTCCATGGGTGTTCAGAATCTCAGAGCATCTGGTTCCTCAGTCATTTGGTCACTCTGTCCTTGGTAGTGTTCTCTGTGTTGTGGTTCCCCAGGATGGCATAGGATAAAATGACCCTTGCATTTGACTGTTCACACTCCTGTGGGGCAAGAGATGATGGGGGTTGTGGGGTTTGTTAGTCTTAAGTCCCCTCTGGGTTGAGATGGATCCTGAACAGTGCATGTTGAGTAAATGGATTTGGAAAGGAGTAGATTCCAAGCACGTGGAGGGGGCCCCCAGAAGGTGCAGAAGCAGGAAAGCCAAGGTGGGTGAGGGACTGGTGGCCAGACTGAGTTGGCTGTAGTGGTGATGGGTGTGGGGCAGTTGTGGAGCATGTTAGAGAAAGGTGGAGGACTTGAAGTGCAGGTTGGGAGGCACCAGGGGTCTCTAAAGTCAGAGGCCAGGTGAAGTAGCCTGGAGGGGCCATGATGCTGGCATAGAAGATATGCTGAGCACCTGAACCAGGTGTTGGAAGTGGGAGTGGTTGGGGAGGGAGGATTTGGAAGAGACGTGTGGTGGATGAGAATGTAGGAGGCCCCTTGATAGGGGTGGGTGGTTGGGAACTGTGTGCCTATGGTGTTGCTCTTGTGGTAGTAGCCAGTGTGGGTGACCCAAATCTCCTGGTTGTGGCACCCCCTAGCTGTGAAGATCCTGAGGGTTTCCAGTGTAATGTGTGTAAGACAGATTTTGCCTCCCAGGAGGATGTCCAGATAGCCTTGAGCCAAAGTCCTCCAGAAGTCCTAGCAGGATGGGCCAGGTCCTGGCTCTCAAGTTTACAGAGCACAGGCCAAGGATATGAAGGGACTGGAAAAGGACACAAATAGGCCTCAAGGAGAAGACCCTTCCACTCTAATGAGGGAGTCCAGATTTGCCCAGCTTCCATGGGGCCCAAGGTCACTTTTTGGGAAAGGACCAGAGTACAGGCCTGAGGGGAAAGAAAGGAAATGTAGTCTAGCTCTGCACCTCTGCACGTTCCCTAGGCTCTCCTTTCCCCCCAGGGTAAGGGTGTGGTATCACCCCCATTTGCAAACGAGTAAATAGGCTTGGGGGTCAGGTTACTTGGCTCAGTGAAGGTGCAAACCCAGCCCAGGTTCTTCCCGCACAGTCAGAGGTGGAGGTGGGGGCCGGAAGGAGGGACTGGTTGTTGGGGAGTCCTGGAAGAAGGGGCGGTTGGGGGCGGTGGGGAGAATCAAAGCTCCCAGGAGTTCAGGTAAAGGAAATTGGGGGATGAAGATTACAGGAGCGAGGTACTGGAAGGGGAAGAGAGGGCTCGGGGCGCTGGGCAGGGCTAGGTGGTGGAGGCTAGCGAACTGGCTGAGCAGGTGAGAGGGGGCGGGAAGAGGCCGGAGCTCTGTACCACCAGAACCTAGGAGTGCGGAGCGACACGCCCCCTGCCGCCCCCCGGCCCCCGGCCCCTCTGATCCCGGGAGAGTTCCTGATTCCGGTTCCAGCGCTGCGCGCAGGTGAGGCCCGGCGGGGGAGGGGCGGGGCCGCGGGCTCCACTCCTCACCCCCCACCCGGTCGTTATCCTCGTTGTCACGGTTACCGCCGCGGTGCAGCCGGTCCCCACTCCCCCACGTGGTGGGGTGAACCCCCGGCCTTCGGCAAATGTCGAGCCCGCGGGGCTGGAATGCGGGATCCCCGGCTGCTCGAGGCCGCGCGCCCGGCTCTCTGGCTGCTTCCGGCCTGGCCCGGGCGGCGGGCTGGTGAGGGGGGGAAGGAGCAGAGCCCGGCCCGGCCGACGCGGCTTTGTCTCCTTTGTTCCCCGCGGTAGCAGCGCCGCGGCGGGAGGGGCGGGCAGCGGGCGCAGTTTTCCGCCCCTCGGTCTCCGGGTAACAGCTGCGGCTCCGCCGGACCCACCTCCGGGGGGCGGGGAGGGGGGGCAAGGCCGCGCGCGCAGATCCCGAGCCCGGAGTGGCCGGCGCCCGCCTCGGCGCGCTCATCCCGCGGGGCCCGGCCGGGCGGTGAGTGAGGCGCACGGGCCCGAGTCCGGGCCCGGGGCTGGGGTGGCGGGGACGGGGACCAGGCCGCGTGCCCCAGAGGTGGAAGGACCCCAGGCCGCGATCCCGGCCAGCTGAGGCAGCCTGGGTGAGTGGTGGGCGTTTCGGATATGTGAGTTGGGACTACACTTCTCCGCGCGAAGAGAAACTCTGGCGGCTGCTCCTGTAACGCGATTGGGAGACAGAGGAGGTGGAGCTGCTCCTCCGCGCCCCCTCCTCGCCGCGGCTGGGACCGGCCGGCCTCTTCCCCGCCCTCCCAGGACCACTGGTGGGGTCCTTATCCCGCGGGAAGAGTGAGGGTGGGGGAATAGCCGAATCGGGAGGTCGAGGCTTTCCTTCGGGCTGCACTCGGCGGGCCTGACAAAGGCGGTCCACCACCCTCCTGCCGCACACCCCAAGAGGGGGGACGCCCCTCACCGTTCACTGACTGTGGGTTATTAATGAGCGCTCCCTGAGTTACCGCGGGCGCGTGGCAAATGGTCCCCCCCCCACACACACACACACCCCACCCCGCAACACACAGAAAACAGGGCGGGCGGTGCGCACCAGTGCGCTGTCAATGAGTAACTTGCCTCCTTGGTGGACGCTGGGAACAGAGCAGAGCAGGAGGACCGAAAAGAAAGGCCGATTTCCCACAAACTCCGGAGACGCGGCAAAATGTGGGCTAGGTGGGAGCTAGATCCTCTGCAGGTGCGCAAGGGCAAAATTTGCCTTCCTTTGGTTGGTGAGAACAGCCCTCGGAGGGTCCTGCAGGTGCTTACTCTTGGCAGATATGTTAGGTAGCCTTGGACCGTGCTGAAGAGGTCCAGAGAAAGACTGCTGAGCAGGTCAGGGCAAGAGTTAAGGCTTTGGCTGTGAGCCTGGACTGGGCCTGAGACCTGGGAGTGGGCAGGAGATCTTGCCTGTGCAAGTGGGAATAGGAGGCCTGGCTCCCAAACCAGCCTCTTCTGTCTGCTCTGGCCTGGTCTTTAATATGAGTGGGAATGATGCCTTGCCCTTTGAGAAGGTCATGGACCTACGTCTCCTGGACTGGCTAGGTTTACTTCGCTGTGAAATGGGGGTTCTTTCAGCATACAAGAAAACACCTGCTCTGTACCAATGTCTGTGCTAGTTGCTGGGGCCTCTGAATGAAACACCACACTTCCTGCTTTGAGCGAGCTTCATGTTCGAAGTAGGAGGGTGGAATGGGAAAAAATGGTCTCGGATAGGTGCTGCTAATTCTAGGCACACAGCATATCATGTTTAATGGTTCAGAGCAGTCCTGCCTCCTGTTGTACACATAGGAAATCTGAGGCCCAGAGAGCCAGAGGCAGAGGTACAATAAGTGCTAACACTAGTCCATCCACACTGAGCTCCCTCCTCAGGGCCTGGGAGGACAAGGAAGGCTCCCCGGGGACAGAGTAGCTGGGTGTGGGAGTTAATGGGATGAAGAGGGAGTGGGCATTCCTGGAGGGGGGAACAGCCTGTGTAAAGGCACAGAGGAGTGAAGCCGCCTGCAGTTCAAGCTGCAGGAACGAAGAGCATGTGCGGGGGAGGGCTTTGTCTAGAGGACTTTGACTTTTATCACTGAGGCCCTGGGGTGCTCCAAAGGCTCTGACGAGAGGGCTGTGCTCAGATTCTGCTTGAGTGAGAAAGATCCCACTGAGATGCTGGGATAGGGTGGGGGTGGGGAGCTAGACTAGAGGGGCTGATGGCTGCTCTGTGGCCTGTGGCAGAGGTTAAGTAAAAATACCATGGCTCACTGCCTACCATGGAGGAAAAAATGCCACTGCCCTTCTTCCTTTCTTCCTCCCCCCACCCAGTGCCCTTCCCTACACATGGTTTGCGGGTGGGCGCTGGGCCCAGTTTCACGAGAACTGTGATTGAAGAAGGCTGACAGCTTTTCTGTAGTGGGCCGTGTAGGTCAGTCTCCGACCTCTGTGGCCTGGCCAGGAACTGTTCTGATCCCGCCTCCTCTTCCCCTGGGCCTCTGGATCCAGTTGTGATTTTACATATGGGGAGTGGTTTGATCGCTCCCACTTGAGGGCTGGAAAACCCTGACCTGGGGTAGGCTCAGAGCAAATGAGGGAGTGTTAGTCTAACAATAGGACCCTCTGCCCCAGGCACATCACTGGGAGTGAGGTGGCTGGAGGGAATGAGCAGTCATTGAGAGCAGGAGGTGGCCTCTGCCCTGCTTAGACAGGTTCTTTTTTTCCCAGAGGGAGAAACTCCCCCCCCATCCCTTGGAAACAAGGTGGGGGCTCCTGGGCAGCCTAGCCTGGCTTACCACTATCCTGGGCTTCTCGCCGGGTTCACCGCTCTCCCTGCCACCCACCCTACCCTGTCCCTACCCCCACCCCCTTGGGTGGCAAACAGAGGCAGCCTTGTTCCTGCTTCCATAGAGCTGCCCTGTTCTCTGCACACTAAAAATGGAAACCCCCAAGCTATTTTGGGAGCCGTGCCCAGCGGGCTGTGGCCATGGCTTCCCTTCTCCCACCGGGCTGGTGGACACTCCTCCGAGCCCAGTGCCCAGCCTGGCCTGGGGAAAGCTTTAGGAGTACCCGCCACAGCCTTGACTGGGATGAGCTGACTTGGGCCAATGAAAGCTCTTGAGAGAGCCTGCTTGGACAGCCTGACAGCTGGGTGGTGGTGGTGGGGGCCGGGTGGCATGACCTGAGCACAGGCAGGTAGACTAAGTGTTGCCCAGCCTAGAAGACATGACCCATGGCAGGACTTTGCCAATCTTGGTGTTCCTAGTTAAGGACACTTGGGGTTTGGGGAAGGTAGTCCTGCCATAGTTTCCTGGTCTCTGGGTCTCAGGCCTCAGCTGGGACCTGTAAGGAGGTGTCAATTAAGAGAGAGGCATCCAAGGTCTGAGGAGGTCTGGAGATGGGCCAGAAATTGGAGACATAGCCAGCCATGGTGACATCCTCCAGGACACCCTCTTTCTCATCTCCTCTCCCACTTACTCCACACCTTGGGCCCTGGCTCTGCTTTGACCTTCTGGACTAGTCAGTCCTGTTGTACATGAGGCTTGAACCAGAGAGGTATCTAAATGTGCAGGGTGGCATGCATATTTGGGGAGTTTGTGTGATGTGTGCCTGTGTGAGGTGCTTGTTTGTGCAATGTGGGTATTTCTGTGTGTGGTAGGGTTGCTGATTGTGGGAATGTGTCGTTATGCGGGTATCTAAATGTGGGTGGGTCCATGTTTGGTTTGTGTGTCTTTGTTTTCATGTATGTGTCTGTGTGTATGTACAGATTACATCTGCATGCAGCTGCGTGTATGCAAGTGCCCATGTGTTTGTGGGGTGGTATGTACCTGTAGGGCGTGTGTTGTATATACATCCTGGTGTGTGCAAGTGTCCGAGTGTGTATCTGCCTATGTGGATGCTGGTGGTGTTTTGGGGGGTACACACTGAGATGCCTTGACGGAATGGAATTTGGGCAGTGGGTGTGACTGGGAGACTGCTGAGATGAAAGGGGACTGCAGATGAAGGGGCCATACTGGGGCCCAACTAGCCCTGCTTGCTGTGGGGCTCCTTCCTAGTTGCCCTTTCCCAGGCTCTGCGGGTGCCTGGTTCTGTTGCCCTCCCCCTTCCCGTGTGGGCTCCGAGGAGGCATCCCATGTGGAATGTGTTTGTGGCCCCGGGCCAGGCTGGGCCCAGCTCCACTGGCAGCCTGGGCAGCAGGGAGGGGTATCTGTGCTGTCTCCATGGTGGGGAGCCCAGGGCTCCCACATGGCTGCAGCTTAGCCCCAACTTCATGCTCTGCTTTCTCCCTGGCTATGTTATTTCCCCTGCCCTTCCCTCACCCCATCCCAGGTCTGGCTGTTGTCTTCTGACCCAGCTGGCCCTGCAAAGTGAGCCTGATCTCACATTGAGGCATCTGGGAATAGTATGACTCCCACTTATGTTGAGGGCTCTCCAAGGTGGGTTCCAGACCCTCAGACCCAACCCTTCCAGTCTTAACCTCCCTTTTCCTTCTGGCCTGGTAGATCTGTAGTTATTACCCTCCTGGACTCTTGGCCTGAAAGGCCCTTCACCCAACTCCTGCCCAGCTCTGGCACAGTAGGTGGCCCATAGGACTTCACCCTCACTCCCTCCTCCTGACTGAGAAAGCAACATCTGCACGGAGGGGCTCTCTGCCTTCTTGGGGTTCTGGGTCCCTCCTTGTCAGCATCCTATTCTCCTCCCCCTTCCAAGCCTTGGCTCCTGGGGATGGGGTATTTCCTGAGTCTCTGCCCCTCCAGCTCCTCAAACTTTGAACCCTGTGGTGGTGCAGGGCAGTGCTGAGTGAGGGTGGGATGGGGTGCAGGTCTTCTGAGACTGGTGCTTGCAGAGAACGAGCTGTGTTGAAGTTTCCAGGGGAAGCATATCGGTTTCTGACTCCTTGCAACTGTGTGTGGTCCTAGGATTGACCTGGGCCACAGTACCCATCTTAGTCTGGTTAATCTTCCAGGTTAGGGGGATACCTTGGCGAGGTCAGTGCTTCCACTGCCCATATGCCTGTTCTTCACTGTTTTCCCCATGGTGCCCTGGTGGCCACGTCAGCCCACTTGACTTCTTTCTCTCTGCCAGGTGACCATGCCTGTCCTCGGCCCAGCTCTTCTCCAGGCACTCTGGGCTGGGTGGGTCCTCACCCTCCAGCACCCCCCACCAGCAGCCTTCATTCCCAACGGGACGCATCTGCAGCATCTGGCACGGGACCCTATCACAGGCACCCTCTACCTAGGGGCCACCAACTTCCTTTTCCAGCTGAGCCCGGAGCTACAGCTAGAGGCCACCGTATCCACTGGCCCTGTGCTGGACAGCAGGGACTGCTTGCCACCCGTGCAGCCCAGTGAGTGCCCCCAGGCCCAGCCCACCAATAACCCAAACCAGCTGCTCCTGGTGAGCCCAGGGGCCCTGGTGGTGTGCGGGAGTGTGCACCAGGGGGTCTGCGAGCAGCGGCGTCTTGGGCAGCTCAACCACCTGCTGCTACGGCCGGAGCGGCCTGGGGACACGCAGTATGTGGCTGCCAATGACCCTGCAGTCAGCACAGTGGGGCTGGTGGCCCATGGCCTGGCTGGGGAGCCCCTCTTGTTTGTGGGGCGGGGCTATACCAGCAGGGGTGTAGGGGGTGGTATCCCACCCATCACTACCCGGGCCCTGCAGCCACCAGACCCTCAGGCTGCATTCTCCTATGAGGAGACAGCCAAGCTGGCTGTGGGCCGCCTCTCCGAGTACAGCCACCATTTTGTGAGTGCTTTTGCACGTGGGACCAGTGCCTACTTCCTGTTTCTGCGGAGAGACCTGCAGGCTCAATCCAGAGCCTTTCGAGCCTATGTGTCTCGTGTGTGCCTCCGGGACCAGCACTACTACTCTTACGTGGAGTTGCCTCTAGCCTGCCAGGGTGGCCGTTATGGGCTGGTCCAGGCTGCGGCCGTGGCCATGTCTGGAGAGGTGGCCCGTGGGGAAGTGCTCTTTGCAGCCTTCTCCTCAGCTGCTCCCCCTGCTGTGGGCCAACCCCCATCAGCAGCTGCCGGGGCATCTGGAGCCTCGGCCCTTTGTGCCTTCCCTCTGGACGAGGTGGATCGGCTTGCCAATCGCACGCGAGATGCTTGCTACACCCGGGACGGACGTTCTGAGTATGGGGCTGAAGTGGCCTATATCGAGTATGATGTCAATTCCGACTGTGCGCAGCTGCCCGTGGTGAGTTCTGATGCCACCCCAGCCCTTTCCCATCTCTGCGGCCACAGACTGGGCATTTGTAGTCAAGCAGCTGCCCCAGAGTCCAAAGGAAAGCTGGTGGTGGTGGTGTGGTCAACTGATGTTAAGTGCTTCCTGTGTGCCTGGGAGAGGGAGGGGTATCTTACCACAGTGTGGTATTCAGGGAGGCAGAGGGTAGTGCAGGGATAGACTGGTACTGGGCTGGTAACGGGGTGGCATCTGTGTAGGTGAACTGAGACAGTGTTTGGGGCTCAAGGGCATGGGGCAGAGACCCTGAATATTGGGATAGGAGCTGCTATTTAAGGTTTTTGAACAAGAGAGGAAGGTGATATTGGGACTTGTTTGACCCTGGCCTCCAGATGGTTGGAAAACGGGAGAAGATGCAGATGGGGGCTAAGTCAGTGAAAGGTGGGTGCGGGGCCTGGACTAGAAGAAGGGGTACAGGTTGTAAGGGGTTTTGAGAAGTTGTCTAGGAGAAGGCTGAGCAGAAAAATGAAATGAAGCAGCTCACAGGCCAAGTTTGGGAGAAGGTAGGGCCAAGGACAGAGGTGGAAATGAAAAAAAGGCGGAAAGAGCCAATGAAAACTGTCCAGGGTAGCTGGGGATAAGCCCACTGAGATGGGGCTGAGGATGTGGCTAAGGAGATGTTGCTGTCAAGGAGAGCCAGCAGAGAGGCCAGGGGAGTCCCACAGAGAGACAGGAGAAGGACAGGGATTGTCCCAGGAGGGCTGATTGAGAGCCCCTGGGAGGGGATGAGAGGAAAGATAGGGCAGGAGATGTTGAGGGTGGGCCTAACCATTGCTTCTTGCTGCCTGCAGGACACCCTGGATGCTTATCCCTGTGGCTCAGACCACACGCCCAGCCCCATGGCCAGCCGTGTCCCGCTGGAAGCCACACCAGTGCTGGAGTGGCCGGGGGTTCAGCTAACTGCTGTGGCAGTCACCATGGAGGATGGACACACCATTGCTTTCCTGGGTGACAGTCAAGGGCAGCTACACAGGGTGAGTCCACAGAAGGCACTGGACCCTGCCCAGGGTCTGGAGGGGAGGAGAGGGAGTAGTAGGGGATGTGGGCTGCTGGAGACCCAGCCTGGGCAGAGCTTCCCCTGTGACCTGTTCCTGGCTGGGAGATGTGACCTGTGATCCTCTTCTCAGGCCTGGGTAGTGTTTACCTGTGGCTTCCCCTGCCCCAGGGCTGGTTGGTATGACCTGTGACTGTCTCCTCTCCCCTCCCAGGGCCGGGAGGATTTTATCTGTGATTTTTCCTCCAGGGCTGCCTGGTGTCACCTGTGACTACCCAGGAGAAAATTCTACTTGCAAATTGCTTCATTGGGCAGGGGAGGGCCTTGGGCCTGTGGCCATAGACTTGGGCCGCAGACCCAATGTGGTCTCTGATCTCAGGTCTACTTGGGCCCGGGAAACGACGGCCACCCATACTCCACACAGAGCATCCAGCAGGGGTCTGTGGTGAGCAGGGACCTCACCTTCGATGGGGCGTTCGAGCACCTGTATGTCATGACCCAGAGCAAGGTGAGTGTCAGCCGTGAGCCAGGGCCCTAACTGCTGGCAGGGCCTCTGGGTAGGGTCAGGAATCCACACACTGGTGAGCCACTAGTGTTTGGATTGCTGGCCTCAGGTCCTCTTTGCTGTCACAGCTTCTCAGGGTTCCTGTGGCTTCCTGTGCCGAGCACCTGGACTGTGCATCTTGCCTTGCTCACAGGGACCCATACTGTGGGTGGTGTGTGCTCCTTGGCCGGTCAGTGCTCCACCAATTCCTGAACCCTGACCCCTTCGCCAACCCCAGTTCCAGCCCCAGCCTTATGCTCTCAGTGCTCCTGCATAAGTACGCTTCCTAGGACTCCTAATCCTTGGCCCTTGATTCTCAACTCCTGACCCCTGATGCCCAACCCCCCACCCCTCCAACCTGACCATCAGTACCCTGCCAGGGCAGACACAGGACCCTGCCCAGGTCCCCCCTTATAGTCCTCAAGATTGTGGCCACATGAGAGTCATGGGTGGGACACTGGTCATTCTCACTCAGGTGCAGTCGCCATTCTGAGTGCTCACGGGGCCAGGGCCCAGAGCGGTGGCTGTGGAGCTTCCAGCCAGAGCTGGGCTGTCTGCGAGTGACAGCCCTAAGTCCTTCCAACATCAGCCGAGAGGAGAGGAGGGAAGTGAGTGGCCAAGCAGGGCAGGGGCCCTGGTGGGAGGACTCTGATGATGGGTGGATACCTCGGATTTTGATATCGGATATACAAGACTGGCCTTGCATAAGTCACTTCTCTTGGGGCCTCAGTTTCTCCATCTGTTACCAAACCAGGCCCCAGAGGATATGTGAAGGCTCGGGTTGGTGTCTGGTACCCCTTAAATGCAAACCCTGGTTCACTACTTGCTGTTTGACAGAGTGTGTCCTGGGGCTCTCTTGGCAGATTTTCCTGTCGGTGCCAGATCTGCCACTGCTGCAGCCGGGGGAGTCATATTCCTGCCACTTTGGGGAACACCAGAGTCCAGCCCTGCGGACTGGTTCTGGGGTGATGTGTCCCTCCCCAGACCCTAGTGAGGCTCCAACACTGCAGAGAGGAGCCGGTGGGTGAGAGAAGCAGCTGGCCCTGGGGCCGGGAGCCCCACCCTGCTCCCATCTGGCCCCGGGGGGTGTGGTCTGTGTGAGATGTGAGTCCAGGCAAAAGAGTCGATGCCACCCTGTGAGTCCCCACTGATCCCAACTTCCCTAGATCTTCGTTCTGCGCTCTCCTGACCCTGAATGTCCCATCCCTTTTGAGGTATTAGCACTGGGGTGGATCTGAGCACCCTTCCCCATTCCTCATCCCTGGCCCTCTGTTTCTCTGTAGATCACGTCTCTGTGACTGTGGAGCTCAGGTTTGGTGCTGTCGTGATCACCCATGCTGCCCTCTCCTTCTATGACTGCACGGTGGTCACCGAGCTCCACCCGTCGGCGCCGTGAGTTCCTTCCCCTGACCCCTGGCCCCTGGGCTCCCTGTGGCGACCCCTACCCCACAGCTGTGCTCTGTGTAGGTGCCAAGCCTGCGTGAGCAGCCGCTGGGGGTGCCACTGGTGCGTGTGGCAGCACCTGTGCACACACAGGACCTCATGTGACGTCGGGCCAATGGTGGTAAGCCAACAGGTGAGCGTGACTCCAGGCTGGGGCACACAGGGGGTTGGGGTGCTCCAGTGTGAGGGTTACTCTGACGGCCCGGGGTCTGTGTGCTGCCTGCCATGTGGGGCTTCTGCACACGTGAGCGGCTGTGTGAGAGAGAACTCACTGGTGGGCGGCTGCTGAAATGTCCTGCCCATTTCAGGAGAGGACGTTAGTAGCTGAGAGGCAGGGGAGGTCTCGCCTTCGTGCCCCCCCATCAGCACAGATACCCCTGGAGCCTGCCCTCCCTTTTCTCCTTTGGAGAATTAATGGGCCGTTTTTGTTTCTCTTTTCCTTGGTCTCCTTTCCTCTTAACACGCCCTTTGCCTGCCTGCCTCCTGTTCCCGCGCCTACCCCTGAGTGGCCTTTCCTGCCCTTCTCTGGCTCCCCCTTCAGAGCCTGCTGCTCTCCCCAGCGCCCCCTGCAGGAGGTGTACCTACTTCCTTCCCACCCACGGACCCCACAGCCACAGTCAGCCCTGTTCCTGTCACCCTTCCTGTGGAGCCTGGAGCTCCATCCACAGCCACAGCCTCACATGTCTTCCCTGAGGCCAGGCCTTCCCTGCTCAGCCCTGGGGTACCTGCTCCCGTCTCCACGGAGTCATCTCTCCATGAGGAGCACCCCTTGCCCAGCCCCCCCAACAGGCCTGGAACTGCTGTCTCTTCCCCCACCGTCTCTGGACCCACCCCCGAGAACCTCTCTGCCCCCTACCCATCACCCTCAGATGCAGCAGCACTGCCTCCTGCCCCCGCAGACCCTGGCCCTGAGGCCCTCCCCTCTGCCGTACCCCCGGACCAGCCCACTGGCGCTGTTCCCACCACCACTTTCCCAGGGGCCGCTGGCTCCACGAAGCCCGCTCTGGACTGGCTAATGAGAGAAGGCGGCGAGCTGCCCGAGGCGGACGAGTGGATGGGGGGTGACGTGCCCGCCTTCTCCACTTCCACCCTCCTCTCAGGTGATGGAGACTCGGCCGAGCACGAGGGTCCTCCCGCCCCCCTCATCCTCCTGTCCAGCCTCGACTACCAGTACGACACCCCCGGGCTCTGGGAGCTGGTGAGGCCAAGCCCAGGAAGGAGGCCTCAGGGGAGGGCATCTGGGGAAGATGCAGCCCCTTGCTTGCCTTGTGATTCAGCACTGGGAAGGCTTGAGGGACAGGGTGGGTCTGTACCCGCAGGCCAGCCTCACCCCTGGGATTCTGCATGGGAAAGGAGGAGGCGGGCAGAGTAGGGCCCATCGACTGCCTTGCTCTTGGTTCCTGCAGGAGGAGGTGAACCGGGGGCCGAGTGCCTGCCCTTGTATGGAGAGTGTTCAGGGTTCCCTGTTAAGACCAGTCCACGTGAAACGAGAAATACAGCTGCTCGGTAGGAACCTGCGCCTTTTCCAGGTGAGTGTGTCCTGCCTGCATGTGTCCTGGCCTCCTTGGATGTTTATACACAATGTACAAGCCCTGGGGCATGGGCTAAAAAAGAAGGCATGGGGACCAGGTCTCAACCCCATCCCAGAGGTTGTGCCGAGGGACCTGTGGTGTGTGCTGGGCCTGGCTCTTGAAGCTGCCCCAACAACTGTGTCCTCTGCTCCCAGGACAGCCCAGGCGACAACGAGTGTGTGATGGAGCTGGAGGGCCGCGAGGTGGTGGCCAAAGCCCAGGTGGAGTGTGAGCCGCCCCCAGACACTCGGTGCCATGTCACGTGCCAGCAGCACCAGGTGGAGACCATGTGTGCCTGGGTGGGCAGGGTGCACTGGCCCACTGGCCAGCTACCAACCTCAGCCCAAGCTCTGATCCTTTGTCCCCCATGTGTTCCCATACCCCATCTCAGAGATGACCCCATGCCCCATGTGATCTATATACCCCAATTCCGCCTCTGACCCTGTGTCTCCAAAGGGTCTTGGTAACTTTGATCTCTGACCCTGAGGCCCCAGGGAGTCTCTACAACCCAGCTCTGACCTCTGATCACAAGAGGTCATGGGGTTCCTGCACCTCGACTCTCTGACCCTTGCTTCCACAATCAGTTATTTGGTCCTTTCTCTGACTAGCCCCTCCTCGAGCCTGCCCCACCCCAGCCTCAGGCTCTGATGGCAGCCCTTCCCCCCCCCCCCGCCCATCTCTCAGCTCAGCTACGAGGCTCTGCAGCCAGAACTCCGCGTGGGTCTGTTTCTGCGCCGGGCCGGCCGCCTGCGTATAGACAGTGCTGATGGGCTGCACGGTAAGCTACCAGATGGGGTCTCTGGGGGCCAGCTGGTGCAGTGGGGCTCATCCAGGCCTGATTCTCACATTTGTCTCTGCCACCCCCAGTGGTCCTGTATGACTGCTCTGTGGGACATGGGGACTGCAGCCGCTGCCAGACCGCCACGCCCCAGTATGACTGCGTGTGGTGCGAAGGCGAGCATCCACGTTGCGTGGCCCAAGAGGCCTGTGGCAAGGCCGAGGCTGTGGCCACCCAGTGCCCTGCACCCCTCATCCACTCGGTATATTGAAGCACTGGCACTTCCCCTCTTCACTGCTGCCCCTGAAGGGAGGGTGGGGATGACATGGGTTCAGAGGGCCCAAGAATGGGAGGCTGGGGCTGCCAGGGGTTGGTGGGTGGGTGGAGGTGAGCAGTTCTTGTCCTGGAATAGGTGGAGCCTCTGACTGGGCCTGTGGACGGACAAACCCGAATCACTATCAGGGGCTCCAACCTGGGCCAGCACGTGCAAGATGTGGTGGACACGGTCACGGTAGCTGGGGTGCCCTGCACCGTGGACGCCCAGGAGTATGAGGTGTCCAGTAGGTGAGCTGGCGAGACCTAGCAGGAGTAGGGCTCACCCCAGTAGCCTTCCTGCTCAGGGCCACCCACTACTCATCTACCACTCCTTCCTAACCCCTTTCCTTGGCTCTGCTCATGGTGTCTGAGGTTGCTGTGCAGCCCCAGAGCACCACCTTGACCTCCTTCAGAGACCTGCCTGGGCAGGGTGGCTGTCCCCAGCCAGCAGGGGGCTCTGCTTCCTGGCTCTGCCTAGGAGTCCTCACCTGGCACTGGACACAGTGGTAGGAGCAGGGTCCTCAGGTCTCAGGCACCTGTGCTCAGGGCTTATCTGAGCTGATAATCAGCTCACCTTTCTTCCCCAAGCCTGAGCCGGGCCCTCTGGAGGGTAGACTGTGGCACACCTCCAGTCCCTGGGGACGTCTTTCTGCTGCCTTCCTGGGGCTGGCGGCTTACCAAGGTTCTGGGCCATGGTTACCCGGCTGGTGTTACAAAGGTACACCCATAGGAACTTCCTAAGGGGGTGTTCATGAGTGGCAGGCCCCAGCCCTGGCCGCATATCAGTGTTACCTGGAGAGCAGGTCCAAAACTCAACCAGAGCAGCTCCTTAGACCCTCACGAACCTGGCTTCAGCAGCCCACAGTGGGGTCTTATGGTCTGCATTTTAAACAAGGAACCACCTTCCTAGAGTAGGTAGTTTTCCCCCAAAATGTGTTTTGACTGAGTACTTTAAGTGGTCTAGATTGTTAGTGATTCCAGAACCATAAGACATAGTGGTTTATAAACCACTGTGAAGTGGTTTATAAAGTGATTAAAATATATTCTGGCTGAAGCCTGTCCTGGGTGGTTAACATGGCACTTGCTTTGTTGCCTTGGAGCATTTGCAGTGACCATGACAATATCGTGGAGTTGAGCTGCCACAGCTTAATGTTCTGGAAATCAGTTTGCCCTGGACTTAGGTTTTCTGGCTAAGAATCATCGTTTCCTTATATTGCTTGCTTTCCCTTCACGTTTATCCCCAGAACTGACTGGAGGCTATCGGGAACTTCTTAAATTTTTTCCCCAGTGTTCTGTAAGTGTTGCCGTGCGCATGGCGGTGGTGGAGGATGGCTAGGCCTACTCATTAGCTCAGCCACTCACAACCAGCCTTACAGAGCTTCTTTGTAAATTTGTGCCACCACAAAGAGATCCATTTCTCCTTGTTGGGGACCTCTGAGGTTGCACTTGAATGATTGAAACCGCAAATGCTAATCTTCAGATGCCAAGGCCTCCTGGTGTGCCATAAGGATTTCCCTCCAAAGCAAAAGAGGCTCTCTGTCAGGAGACCACCTGACTGTGTGGGACGGGGAGAGGGCAGTGGCGACAGTTGGGGGGGCCGTTGGTGCAGCCTGGCATCCCCAGCCTTCCCTGTCCCCACAGCCTCGTGTGCATCACTGGGGCCAGCAGGGAGGAGATGGCAGGCCCGGCCACAGTGGAGGTGCTCGGAAGAGGACGTGGCATCTCAGAGAATGACTTTGCCTACCAGGTACCTGGCTGGGGGCTACCCCTGGCTGCCGATGGGCTGCTCCCTGAGGTGGCTCCCCTCGGCCTGCCTGGTTCTACTTTCCTAAGGCTCTTTACTTGCTTCATGTGGTTCCTTCTCATCTACCTCAGGCTCCCCCTGCCTCTTGTTTCTGGCCTGATGCCTGCCTCTCTCTTCCTATCCCCTTTCTCCGCAGGATCCAGAGGTGCATTCCATCTTCCCAGCCCGCGGCCCCAGAGCTGGGGGCACCAGCCTCACCCTGCGTGGCTCCAAGCTTCTGACTGGGCGGCAGGAGGACATCCGAGTGGTGGTTGGAGACCAGCCTTGTCACCTGTGAGAGCTACTTCCTCATTCTACAAAACTGCATGTGCTCCAAGGAGAAGAAAGGCTGGGGGTGGGGTGCTGGGGAGAGCAGGAGAGGGAAGAGGGCCGAGTCTGCTCTGTCAGAGTGGCCAGACCCTCCTGAAGCTGGGACTGAGCTGGACTTGCAGGCTCTAAGGCCATGTGGCGGAGGCTGTGGTCAGCCCTGGAGGGAAGTGAGCCGAGGTCTCGGTGGGTCCCATGTCCTTGAACCTCCCCTTTCTCCCTCCTGTGTCCCCTCTGGCCCAGTCTGGCCTGTACTTCCATTCCCGCCTCCCCTCCCCAGGCTGCCGGAGCAGCAGTCGGAGCAACTGCGGTGTGAGACCAGCCCACGACCCACGCCTGCCATGCTCCGTGTGGCTGTGTGGTTTGGAGCCACTGAGCGGAGGCTCCGCCAAGGCTGGTTTGAGTACACGTTGGACCCCAACGTTACATCTGCTGGCCCTGCCACGAGCTTCCTGAGGTGCTGGGCCAAGAGTGTGGCCGCAGGGCATGTGGCAGGGGGTGAGGGGATTCTTGGTGCCCGGGGTGGGGTGGGGGGCCTGCAGGGCATTATGTGAGGGGTTGTGAATCCCATACTGGTGATTGGGGGGTGGGGGCATGGAGCTTTAGTCTGGGGCTGAGCTAACCTGGCGGGGACTGGTCCACTTAAGCTGCGAGGAGTAGAAGCTGCCTGTGTCTCCTAGCTGTGACTAGTGACTTGGGGGCTGTGTTTCAGTGGAGGACGTGCGATACAGGTCCATGGCCAGAATCTGGATGTGGTACAGACTCCAAGAATCCGAGTGACTGTGGTTCCAAGGGCCATGCAGCCCGGCCAGGGGCTTGGGCGGAGGCGGCGTGTGATCCCGGAGATGGCATGCTCCCCTGGAGCCTCCTGTGGTGGTCATCATGTAGGACACCCATGGGCGCCTCTTGCCTGCACTGGGCTCGTGGCAGCCCCGACCCCCTGCCCCACCCTCACCCTGTGGGCAGTCATGGGCGGTGGGTACTAAATGAGGCATTCCCCGTCTTTGCTTGGCTCCCTTCCCTCATTCCCCTGCTTGTCTTCCCCCTGCCACCACAGTTTGAGGAACCATGCCACATGAACTCCTCCCAGCTCATCACGTGCCACTCACCTGCCCTCCCAGGCCTGCCTGAGGGCTCCTGGGTTCAGGTGGAATTTGTCCTTGACAACCTGGTCTTCGACTTTGCGACATTGAACCCCACGCCCTTCTCCTACGAGGCTGACCCTACCCTACAGCCCCTAAACCCCGATGACCCCACCATGCCATTCCGGCACAAACCTGGGAGTGTGCTGTCTGTGGAGGTACTGCTCCTGCTCGCACATGGCGGGGCCCCAGGACCCTTCACTTTGTTAGCCAGCACTGCTGCGTGCAGGGGAGGGGGCCCGGCATCAGAGTGAAGGCCAGTGGGTGACTAGGCTCCTTGTCTTTAGTGGGAGGTAGGGTGGGACTGGGGTTGGGGGTGCCTGGCCTGGCATACCTAGCGGTGGTGGGCTCAGTCCTGACACAGGTATCTGACTAACGATGTATACATCGTTTGGCACACGAGTAGCCAGACCATGTGGTACCCACTCAGGGATTGGGCCGACACACGTGGCCCTTGTTCTGACACATGCAGTAGGGAAAGGCTCTGGCAGGCCAGAGGTAGACAGTCACCCACCTGGGGCTGTGAGACACAGAGCAGGGGCTCTGGCTTTGCTGGGTGATAGGGCAGGATTTTGGAAGCAACTTTATAGGGTGATTTTTAAAATAGATGTTTAACTCTGGAAAAGCTAAGACTCCCGGAAGAAGGATGGGAAGAGTCATGGGGTGGGTCCTGGAAGACATTCATGTGATTTTTGGACCCACCTACCGGTGGGAAAGGTGCTGAGGGACCATCAGCCTGGCCCCTGGGGGCAGGGGACAGGATCTGAGTGACCACCAGCTCTTCCCCCTGGGGAAGGGTTCTGAGTGACTGGTCAGTGACCCTGTGTCCCAGGGGGAGAATCTGGACCTTGCGATGTCCAAGGAGGAGGTGGTGGCCATGATTGGGGATGGCCCCTGTGTGGTGAAGACACTGACCCGGCACCACCTGTACTGCGAGCCCCCCATGGAACAGCCCCTGCCACGGCACCACGCCCTCCGGGAGGCACCTGATGCTTTGCCTGAGTTCACGGTCAGTGGCAGCCCTGGGTGGGGCTGGGCCTCAGGCATGTGCTGGCCCTCACAGGTGTCTCCCGATGCAGGTGCAGATGGGGAACCTGCGCTTCTCCCTGGGTCGTGTGCAGTATGACGGCGAGAGCCCTGTGGCCTTTCCCGTGGCAGCCCAGGTGGGCTTGGGGGTGGGCACCTCTCTTCTGGCTCTGGGTGTCCTCATCATTGTCCTCATGTACAGGTGGGTGCAGCCAGATGCAGCTGAGCTGGTCTGGGTGACAGTGGGATGTGGCTGGACTGTGATGGGCTAGGCTAGACCAGGGGTGGGCAAACATTTTCTGTAAAGGGTCAGAGAGCAAATATTTTAGGTTTTGTGGGCTGGTCTCTTGCAAATATTCCACTCTGTAGTGCAAAAGCAGCCATAGAAAACATGAGTGTGGCCACGGCCCAACACAACTTACGTTAACAAAAGCAGTCGGCAGACTGGATTTGCCTTGGTTGTAGTTTGCCGACCCCTGTGCTAAACTGGCCTGAACTGGACTTGGGCCTGGGTGGGTGTGACTGGCTTGAAATGGGCTAAATCCCTCTGGGCTAGGCCAGGGTGTGGCTGGAGCTGGGTTGCAGGCTGGGTCGGGTGCGGCCTCCTCCGGCCTTTGCCTTCCCCTTCTCAACCCTGTGGGTGCTGAGCAGGAGGAAGAGCAAGCAGGCCCTGAAGGACTATAAGAAGGTTCAGATCCAGTTGGAGAATCTGGAGAGCAGCGTGCGGGATCGCTGCAAGAAGGAGTTCACAGGTGAGGCTGTGGAGAACGGGCCCCACGGCAGGGCCTGTCTGACCTTGCTCCCCTCGCCCAGGCTCCCCGTCCAAACCTGGCCTCTGCTGCCCGACAGACCTCATGACTGAGATGACTGATCTCACCAGCGACCTCCTGGGCAGCGGCATCCCTTTCCTCGACTACAAGGTGTACGCCGAGAGGGTCTTTTTTCCCGGGCACCAGGAGTCACCCTTGCACCGGGACCTGGGTGTGCCGGAGAGCAGGCGGCCCACTGTGGAGCAGGGGTTGGGGCAGCTCTCCAACCTGCTCAACAGCAAGCTTTTCCTCACCAAGGTACTGGCCGGTTCTCACCCCTCCACTCCTGGCCCTGCCCGGACCCTCCCTGCTCCACTGTCTCCTGGCCTTGACCTCTACACCCTCCTGACCCACCCCACTGGCCCCACCCCTTCTGTGTCCCACCATGTCTGAGCCTGCCCTCCCACCCCCATTCCGACCCTCCTCCCGGGCCCTAGTTCATCCACACGCTGGAGAGTCAGCGCACCTTCTCAGCCCGAGACCGAGCCTACGTGGCGTCCCTGCTCACCGTGGCTCTGCACGGGAAGCTGGAGTACTTCACCGACATCCTCCGCACCCTGCTCAGTGACCTGGTGGCACAGTATGTGGCCAAGAACCCCAAGCTGATGCTGCGCAGGTCCGTGTGGCTGTCGGAGGCAGTGGGACTGGAGCCGGGAGCTGCGGGGGGCCGAGCGAGCTGGCTCCGACCCTCTCCTGTCCTGTCATCCTAGGACAGAGACTGTGGTGGAGAAGCTGCTCACCAACTGGATGTCCATCTGCCTCTACACCTTTGTGCGGGTGAGGAAGGCGGGGAGGAGGCCTTCCCGCCAGCAAGGTCGAGGGTTTCTTACCCACTAAGCCTTCCACCCTCCTGCACCTTGTGTGCCATCCCCTGTGCCTCTGCCCATGCCTCTCACCTGCCCAGGTGGCCCTAATGCCTGCCCCTCCTGCAGGACTCAGTTGGGGAGCCTCTATACATGCTCTTCCGAGGAATTAAGCATCAGGTGGACAAGGGACCAGTCGACAGTGTGACTGGCAAAGCCAAATACACCCTGAACGACAACCGCCTGCTCCGAGAGGACGTGGAGTACCGTCCCCTGGTGAGGGGTGTGTGTGCACGTGTGTGGTCTGAAGTTTCAGTCCCTGGTGAGGGCGATGAGGGTGAGGCTCTGTGACTGTGGGCCTCGATTTGGCTGGAGAGGAAGGATGGTGAAGGCCCACTGCTGGGTCCAGGGAACCAGAGAGTAGACTCTGAGGACAGGACACTGGGCTGGGTTGCTCCTGTTGGCTGAGGTCTTGGGGGAGGACATAAGTTGGTCAGCTCTAGTCCTCAGTGTGTCCTATCTTGTTTAATCTTCCCAGAGGGATCCTCATTGTATGTATAAACAACAGGCTCACAGAGGTTTCTGACAGGTCACATGCTAGTTGGTAACAGGTTTCGCTTGGCTACTGGCCTGTGTTCTTTTTTTTTTTGGATGCATGGTCTGGGAATTGAACCGGGGTTTCTCGCATGGCAGGCGAGAATTCTACCACTGAACTACCTGCTCCCCAGCCTGTGTTTTTATAATGACAAGGCAGGGTGTCCCTGAGGCTAAGGCCACAGTGTCTAAGAATAGCCCACTGGGGATGGAATGGGGGCTGGTGACCAGACATCCCCTAGAATTTTGGCTGCTCCAGGAAGAGCCCAGGAGGTGCAGCCCTGTCAGTGGACAGCAGAAGGGTCTGTAGGAAGAAGGGCTGGCAGACCACCTCAGCTTCTGGTGTCTGGGGATAGAGCCCACCTGGCCTCTGTTTGGTCACTGGAGAGAGGCCTTTAGCCTAGATACTTGAGGGCCAGACCTTGAGGACAGAGACTTGAAGGGTCCCCAGGCCTGGAGTGGGATCAGAGTGGTCACAGTTAGGGCCTGGGGAAGAGCTGGACCTGTCCTAGAGCAGCCTGGTCCTTGTTATGCTGGGGGCTGAGTGTCTACCCAACTAGGGCCTCAGCATCTGGCCAGGATGCAGCTGTGCCCACCATACCCAGGGGCTGGGCTCTGGAGTCCCCACCCAAACCTGCCCACTGCTTTCCCCTCACTTACCCTCAAGGAGTCCTTTGGGAACAACCTATTCAGTGTCCCCAAAGCTCCTCTGTCAGGATGGATATCTGTCAGGTTTCCCTCAGGTCCTCCAGCTTGAGCAGCTGAGCCAGGAACCTGAGAATCTGGGTTAGGAGGGATCTGTGGCCACTCATTTTTCTGCCTCCCATCCACAGACATCTACTGAGACACTGTGTTAGGTGCTGGAATCGCAGACTGGAGGAAGCTGCTATTCCTGGGGGAGGCAGACAGGGGACAAGAAGAATTAGGGGCTGTTGGCACTGGGAGGTCAGAGAGGTGGCCTCCCTGGGGCTCCTCCCTGTCCTTGGCCTTGTGTCTTGGTCATCCTGTGTGTGGCAGTAGCCCTGATGGCCCCCATGTGTCCTGCGTAGACCTTGAATGCGCTGTTGGCTGTGGGACCTGGAGCAGGAGAGGCCCAGGGAGTGCCCGTGAAGGTCTTGGACTGTGATACCATCTCTCAGGCCAAGGAGAAGATGCTAGACCAGCTTTATAAAGGAGTACCTCTCGCCCAGCGGCCAGACCCCCGCACCCTGGATGTTGGTGAGGGTGGGGGAGGGGTTGCCTGGGACCCGAGCCAGCAACGGGGCCACAGTGGGAGTTGGGGTAGGGCTGATTTCTCAGCTGGTGAGGGTCCCCTGCATCTGGTCTTCGGAGAGGTTGGTGGGTTTGTCCTTGACAGAGTGTCCCTCCGGAGGAGGAGACGGCTCCTGTGAATAAAGGATGTCCCAGCAGCCCTGAGCCAAGTCCCACCTTGTTCTTGTAGAGTGGCGGTCTGGGGTGGCTGGGCACCTCATTCTTTCAGATGAGGATGTCACTTCCGAGGTCCAGGGTCTGTGGAGGCGCCTGAACACCCTGCAGCATTACAAGGTGGGAGGGGTGGGAGCTGGAGGAGGGATGTGGTGGGTGGGGCTGGTGGAGGGGTCACCGCCTGTGGTCAGCAGGTCCCAGATGGAGCAACCGTGGCCCTCGTCCCCTGCCTCACCAAACATGTCCTCCGGGAAAATCAAGATTATGTCCCTGGAGAAAGTGAGTCTTGTGGCCCCCCACCCTCACCCCCTGCCCCTTATAAACCCTTTCAGTCTACCTTTGCTTTGCCCAGTCCCAGGAAGGTAGAAACATTCTCTGGAGCTCAGGGTGGGCTTATGCCTGCTTCCCTTCTACCCAGAGAAGCCCTCAGCCAGGTGCCCCCACTCCTGGGCTGTTGGTCGGATTCTAGGGCCCAGGGGAGGTTGCATTGATGAGGGGAGATGAGCTGTGGGATCTTGGCCCAGGGACCCCAATGCTGGAGGATGTGGACGAGGGGGGCATCCGGCCCTGGCACCTGGTGAAGCCAAGTGAGGAGCCAGAGCCACCCAGGCCTCGGCGGGGCAGCCTTCGGGGCGGGGAGCGTGAGCGAGCCAAGGCCATCCCTGAGATCTACCTGACCCGCCTGCTGTCCATGAAGGTGGGGCAAGGACGACTGGCCTGGCTGGGAGCTGGAGCAGGGCAGGCAGAGAGGGGTCTGGGCTGTTGGGGAAGGAACAGCCACCATGGGGATTTGGGGATGGTATGGAGCCCACATAGGTGCAATGCCACAAGGTGTCCAAGGCTGGACTGACCTTGCTGACCATGCCACTTCTGCTTCTCCTTCCCTGCTGCAGGGCACCCTGCAGAAGTTTGTGGATGACCTGTTCCAGGTGATTCTCAGCACCAGCTGCCCTGTGCCGCTTGCTGTGAAGTACTTCTTTGACTTGCTGGACGAGCAGGCCCAGCAGCATGGCATCTCTGACCAAGACACGGTCCACATCTGGAAGACCAACAGGTAGGGGTAGGGTCTGGGTGGCTTGAGGTATGTGTGGGGTCGCCTCTGCTGCCCCCACACTCATCAGCCACCCCTGTTCCACCTATAGCTTGCCACTGAGGTTCTGGATCAATATAATAAAAAACCCGCAGTTTGTGTTGGACGTGCAGACATCTGATAACATGGATGCGGTGCTCCTTGTCATTGCACAGACCTTCATGGACGCCTGCACCCTGGCTGACCACAAGCTGGGCCGGGTGAGCAGGGCCTTGGTTGGACACGGTGGGGCTGGGTGGGGAGGGGACAGCATGGGCTGTGGTGGCAGTGCTGGGCCTGCTTGCAAGTTCCAAGCTTTCCCCAAGATTTTAAGCCAGGCCTCTGACTCCAGGCATCTCCAGGCCAGACCTTGTCTAGGAGGTGGCAATGCCTCTTAGGGGGTACTATGTGCCAATTCACAGAGTGAAAACATGGGCAGCGACTTCATAGAGTGAGGACTTACTCCAAGGTCAGTGGGGAGCCGCCAAGGGCTGGGAACAAGGAGCGGTGTAATCAGACCTGAGGGTGATAAGCACCCCAAGTGATGGTAGAGCAGATGGATGAGGGCCTGGACATCCAAAGAGGAAGCTGTGGTCATCCTCTTGATGAACAGTGACAGTGACAGGTTCAAGCAGGAACAAGAGGATGCAGGGCAGGCAGAATCTGAAGGATATGTGGAGAGGTGGAGGGTGGGGAGAGGAAGGAGAGATATATACAAGGCCCGGGTCTCTGGCTTTGGGGAGCTCAGGCTTCAGGTTTGTGGGACCACCAAGTAGTTTCCAGGGATGGATGCTGGGTGGGGGCTGGATCTTTGTCCACTCTTCACACTGTGTCCCTTTCCCAGCCAAATAGCAAATGGTTCCGGGATAGCCCAGGTACAGTCCAAACCGTGAAGGCCAAGGGTCTCCTGGCCCCCCCCCCCCCCACACACACACACAGTTACTGATCAAACATGACTGCTGCGTCAGCCAAGGGATGGACTGGGCCTTTGTGTCCCTGTTCACACGGGGGCAGTGTCTCCTTCATGATGTTGCTTCCCCCTCCCCACAGCTTTAGGATGGGGCAGCAGGCCCAGGGCACTGAAATGTACTGGCCCGAGCCCACCGCAACTGGGACAGAGCAAGGATTTGAACCCAGTTCAGTGGTGGAGGCGGTGCCTGGGTGTGTTAAAAGTGGGGCTCTCATCCAAGAGACCTGCTTCCAATCCCAGCTTGGCCACTTGGGAGTGAGGTGGTCCAGAGCAGTTTACTTTATTTTCCGGGTCACAATATCCTCATTTTAAAAACAACAGGCACTGCTTCCTTTCTGCCCTGCAGGCTGAGAAAAGACCTCCAGGTGATGACATCAGTCTCGACATTGGTGGCGGGAAGGAAGTGGAGTGGTCCTTGCAGAGGGAAACAAGGGCTGTTGTGATTAACTGTCTCAGTTTGCCAGGAACTGCGGGGGTTCCTGGGACATGAGACATAGTTTAAATACTGAAACAGTGCTGGAAAAATTGGGACACTCACTCTTCCTAACGGGGGCTTTCATCTTGTTTCCTCTTTTACCACCTTCCTCTTGGTGCCCAGGACTCTCCTATCAACAAACTTCTGTATGCTCGGGATATTCCCCGTTACAAACGGATGGTGGAAAGGTACTGGGGGGAGGGAAACAGGTCTGGAGGGGAAAGATAGGTGGAGATTGGTGGGCTTGTTTACCCAGTGGCTGCAGCCCCCGCTGTCTCTCGCAGGTACTACACAGACATCAGACAGACTATCCCAGCCAGTGATCAAGAGATGAACTCTGTCCTGGCCGAGCTGTCCCGGGTAAGGCCCTTTCTTTGCCTCTCCTGCCATGGAGAACCCTTCCCCCTTACACCTCTGCAGCAAAGTCCTTAGGTCTGCAGTGGCCCTGAGAGCTGGTCAGGGCAGGATCTGTACCATTGTTACAGACACAGAGGCTTCCAACAGCCACTAGGAGAAGATCAAGCATCTCATCTCAGGAAAGCAGGGGTCTTATCCTGGCTTGCTTGGGTGATTGGATCCCTGCACCACCCTCACTGTGTGGATGAGAATCCGAGGCAGAGAGGT
The DNA here is from genome assembly GCF_023851605.1 of Tamandua tetradactyla. Classification (NCBI taxonomy): domain Eukaryota; kingdom Metazoa; phylum Chordata; class Mammalia; order Pilosa; family Myrmecophagidae; genus Tamandua; species Tamandua tetradactyla. The sequence continues at coordinate 37,891,096 of NC_135341.1, forward strand.
AGCTGGGATTTATCCCCAGGCCTGTTCTCTGCTTTCCTCAGAGGTGTAGACATGCCCCATCCAACTCTTAAAACAGCCAGACTCCAGGGAATCTGAAATATTGTGACAATCACAATAATACCTCTGGGTGTTTTTTTGGGTGTTGCTGTGTGTCAAGCCTATTCTGGGGTACTTTGATAATCTGATCATCTCCTTTGGTCCCCATGAGGCTCAGAGATGTCCCCGTGGAGGGGCCTGGGAGTGACTTCAGGAAATACTTCAATTAGATTAGAGCAGAATTATGTCGGGCTTATAGCCTGCAAGTGGCATCTGTCCCACATGGCTCTGCAATCACCTAAGGTGGTAGAGGGTCTGAGCTGGAGCTTGGAGGGGGAGAGAGAGGTAGGGACCTGATGGAGAGCCCAGGCCCTAGTGATGTCTCTGCTCACCTCACTTGGCCTTCCTCCATGCTCCCCAGCTTTTGGGGTTGTGGGGAGGGGCTAGTGCGTGGAGCTTCTCTGAGGCTTGTGGCAAGAGCTCCCCCAGTGCATCAGAGGAATCTGCAGACCTGAGGTCTCTTCCCACTAAGGAGGCCCTTTGGCCCTGTACAGTCTCCAGCTGAGCAAGCCCTGGGCTAGGCCTCCTGGGCTACACAGGCTCTCCTTCCCATTGCAGGGCCTGTCACTTCCTCTGCCTCCTAGACCTCCCTTCTTCCTGCTTTCCCTGGGGTCCTGGGTCTCACCTCTCTCACTTTTCTTCTGGCCTTCTTCCTAGAACTGTTCTGGAGACCTCGGGGCGCGAGTGGCCCTGCATGAACTCTACAAGTATATCAACAAATACTATGACCAGGTGGGCAGTTGCCTGGACCCTGCCAGGGAGGTTGAGCGGGTGCATGTACATGAGTGTGGGGATCTGGCCCTGTGACAGGGTGGGGGCCTTAGCAGAGAGGCTGGGCCCTTTGGTGGTTTGGGGGAGCATCCTTTAGCTGTGCTCTTTTCCTGCTCCACCACTTCCCATCCCAGGTGGTGGTGGTAGGAGGCTGGGGGCATCTACCAGGGACCAGAGGTGGTGAGCAGGCTGTGCTAGGTGGGACACTCAGCTGCTGCCTCTGCCCTGGAATAGGCCCCCGCTCAGAGATCCCAACCAGAGCCCCCTACAGTACAGTCTCCCCAGTGGGTACAGACCCCACAGGGCTGTGTGGGCCACCAGAGAGGAGCTGCCAGGCAGAGGCTACCAGCCGGGCGCAGGACTGAGAGTGGACAAGGGCATGATGGAGGGGTTGTCTGGAGCCTCTCTGGGCTGCGTGTCACGAGCTGGGCAGCCGTTGGTCAACCTGCAGACATTGGTGTGACAGCCAGGTGTGAGGACAGCCACTTAACAGACAAGTAGATCATGAGTGTGGAGTCGAGGCTGTGCAGCTCAGCCTGGAGTGGTGTGAGCCACGGTGTGGGGGAGGTAGGGGACTGGATGCAGTCCCCTCCAGGGTGAGAAAGGAGTGGCCAGAAGTGAGACATCCCCTCGTGGAGCCATGCGTGCGGGCGGTTGCTCTCCCCCAGTGCTGTTGCGCTTCACGGCTTCTGCCCGTCCTCTTTGTGGTGACCCCATCTGTGGTCATTTGGGTATTCGCCTTTGACCACTGTCTGTCTCCCCCACTGGTGAATCCCTTGAGCGTGGCAGGGAACATGACAGTCAGGTTGTTATTGCTCCTCGCCTGGCTCCCTGCACCGAGGAACTCAGGAGTGGCTTTGGCCTGGGTGGGCTTTGAGCTGGGGGCCAGCCTGGAGCAGGGCTTCTGTGGAGCTCGGGGGAGAAGGCCAGCACGTGGGCGGGGCTGGCCTCCATTCCGAATGATGGTTCTGGGGAGGTGCATATTCATTACCAGGACTGCCAGGTCCTGGGCAAAGTCCCTCACTCACAACCTCACTAATTCATAAAACCCCATAGCGTCTGTGCTGTTATTATCCTGTCTTGCCAGCAAGGCCCTGAGCTCACACTAGAAGCCAGTAGGGTGGATCACTGGGCTTCTTAGAGCTCTACCCCAAATGCCCTGCAGTACCTTAGAAGACCTTCAAGTCTGTGGTAAACATATAGGCTAGAGAATTCTCCCCCTGATGGTTTTGGTCTCTGCGTAGATCATCACTGCCCTGGAGGAGGATGGCACGGCCCAGAAGATGCAGCTGGGTTATCGGCTCCAGCAGATTGCAGCTGCTGTGGAAAACAAGGTCACGGATCTGTAGGGATCCAGCAAGCCCTGTTCTGTGGCCTCTCAACCCCGCCTGGGCAACCCCGGAACCACGAGGGGAGAGACCACCGTCTTAGATGCCTGTAGTGACTGACAAGCAGAGTTAGTGGAAGGTGGGCTCCTGGCCTCCTGGTGGCTGTGGCCTGGGGCCCTGAGGCTCACTGAATGGTGTCCAGCCTGCCCCCCGAGCCCAGTGACCCTGTGGGCTGCTTCCAGTGTGATGCCTGTCTATGGGGACTCAAGACCAAGGGCTTCCAGAGAGTGGCCAGAAGGGCCTCCAGCCCCTTGGGGACACTGTACTGTTTGTGGACATTGGCCATCATCCCACTGGGACTCAGAGAGGAAGGAGAAAGCCCTACCTTCCCTGTCCTAGCTTCCCTCCTCCATCATCCCTGACCTCAGTTTAGCTGCCTCTGGCCTTGTTGCTGCTGCCACATTCCTAGGTCCGAGAGATGAATGCCTTTCTTAGGCCGCTGCAAACTGACCCCTCAGCTGGGCTGGCTGCCTCAGGGCCACCTGCCTCACAGGCAGCCCATGGTGAGGGGCTCCTGCTGCAGGGGGGCCTTGGGGAGAGTGGTGGCCCCACTGACCCAGCTCTTCATTAAAGGATAACACACCACGTGGCGTCAGGCTCTGCTGTGTGGGCTCAGCTCAGCACCCCCCCCCCCCCCAATATGATGCAAGGCACTGGCCGGGTGAGGTTGGGGGTATATCTGCACCTCATGGGCGGTCTTGTGGTCCCCATGGAATGCCCCAAGCTGCAGGGCAACTGGGCTGTCCTTGGCTCCTGGGTAGGGCCTGCTGTGGTCAAAGCTTCTGTGAAGGAAGTATAAATCCCATCCATGACGGGGCTGGGGGTGGGGGCCAGGGGGGCTGCAACCTGAGATGGCGCAAACTACGGTTTCTCAAAGAGGGCCTACCTCACGTGCAATTTGAGTGTTGTGGCTTCTGTGCTCTTATCCCATTTGTCCTGAAAGGATTTGGGAAAGGCTGGTATCATAGGCAACTCCGGCAAAGTGGGTCTGGGGGCCCTCTTCCATTGTTCTGTTTTTGGGTTGCCCAAAGCCCTCTAGCCTGGGACATTCTTTCCAAGGAGTTACCTGATTACAGGGCTGCCTTTCAAAATCAAGGCATCTTAGGTTGGGGGAACTCCTAACCTGTCTGTGTGAAGGCTACCTGGTGTGGTTTTTCTTGCTTTGTAGGTGGAGGTAAACTTTGAGAGTATCTTAACTGGGTCTCATGTTATTGGCTGTGGCCGGAGGGCTGGAGGTTGATGACCCTTTGACTGAGACCACCCCGGGCCTTATGGGAGTCCAGCCTGCTGAAAATAGGCCAGCTGAGGGCCCCTCAGCCCTGAGGTCTGCAGAAGGCTCAATGCTTACTCCCTTGTAACCCAGAGACCCCACCCTGCCTTCTGGTCTGACACAGGCTCCAGCCCCTAGTTAGGGGTCTTTGTTGAGATTTGAAGAGACAGGCTGAGTGATTCCAGGAGCAATTATATTCTATTCCTCTTCTTGGTGGCCCTGAATAAAAGCATCCCCAAAGTCCTCATCCCTAAAGCAGGAGTCCCATCCATGCCAGCTGTGGCTATCCTGTGCATGATCTCTAATGTCTCCCCTTCCCCATTTCTTCCCAATGTCAGGATCCACCCAGACTTGGAGTCATAGTCAGAGACAGCATTCAGTCCACTGTCGTTGGGGGAGAACTTGAGCTTTAGTTCTCAAATGGGTGGCTCTAGCTAGAAGGTTTTTATAGTCACTCAAAATGGCCAAATATGGAGATGATCCCACCTCTTGACAATCTCAGGAAACAGTGCTGATGGGGAGTTCAGCTTGCGGAGATTTCCAGCAGACACAGAATGGGGAGGCAGACTTGGCCATGCAGCCTGATACCTGCATTCCCGGCTCAGGCCCCTGCAGGTCCTGGGAGGCCTAACGGGTCGGTGTTGCTGCATGCCTGGGTGTGGGTATGTGGGAGGGGTAGGAATCCTGCACACCCTGAGTCATTCACTTTCATGTCTCACCCCTCACAGAACATTACTAAATTTAAAAGTATGAAATAAATACCTGTCTACAATAATTTTTTTCTTTTTTTATTAATTTTTAATTAGAAAAAACATAAGCATAAAAATTAATGTATGATCACTCCATTCTACATATATAATCAGTAATTCACAATATCATCACATACTTGCATGTTCATCATCATGATCATTTCTTAGAACATTTGCATCAATTCAGAAAAAGAAAAAGACAACAGAAAAAAATTCATACATACCATACCCCCTACCCCTTCCTTTCATTGATCACTAGCATTTCAATCTAAATTTATTTTAACATTTGTTCCCCCTATTTATTTTTATTCCATATGTTTTACTCATATGTTGATAAGGTAGATAAAAGGAGCATCAGACACAAGGTTTTCACAATCACACAGTCACATTGTGAAAGCTTTATCATACAATCATCTTCAGGAGACATGGCTACTGGAACACAGCTCTACATTTTCAGGCAGTTCCCTCCAGCCTCTCCCTTACAATCTTGAATTACAAGGTGATATCTATTAAATGCGTAAAGATAACCTCTCGACTCTGTAATCTCTCAGCCATTGACACTTTGTCTCATTTCACTCTTCCCCCTTTTGGTGGAGAAGGTTTTCTCAATCCCTTGTTGCTGAGTCTCAGCTCATTCTAGGATTTCTGTCCCATGTTGCCAGGAAGGTCCACACCCCTGGGAGTCATGTCCCACGTAGACAGGGAAAGGGTGGTGAGTTTGTTGTGTTGACTGGAGAGAGAGGCCACATCTGAGCAACAAAGGAGGTTCTCTTGGGGGTGACTCTTAGGCCTAATTTTAAGTAGGCTTGACCTATCCTTTGTGGGGTTAAGTTTCATATGAACAAACCCCAAGATTTGGGGGCTCAGCCTATTGCTTTGGTTGTCCATATTGCTTGTGCGAATATCAAGAATTCGACTTGGGGAACTTGAATTTTCTCCCTTTCTCACTATTCCCCCAAGGGGACTTTGCAAATACTTTTTTATTCACTGTTCAAATCACTCTGGGATTTATCAGGGCATCACTCTGGACAAACCAACCAAATCTTATGCCCTACTCAAGGTTCCAGGTATTTATGGTGTTCAATTAAGACTAATTAATTGAACATTAATAATTGAATTAATTAATTAGACTAAGCTATATTAGGAAATGCACTAGTTAAAATATAAATTTTGTACCAAATAAACATTTTTTTGCTTTAGTCTTACACATAAGTTAAAAATTTTAAAATATTAATTACCATCTATTTTCAACACCCTGCAGTAATGACATTCCTTTGTTCTTCCTCATGCAAAAACATTTTTAAAATTTGTACATTTAGTCACTATTATTATACACTCTAGGCATTCCCAGATTATACCATCTCAGTCTTTATCGTCTATCTTTCTGATTTCATTTGTGCCCCCAGCCCTCCTCCCTCTATCATTCTCACATTCAGCTTCATTCAGTGTTTTAACATAACTGTATTACAGTTAGGTCATATTGTGCTGTCCATTTCTGAGTTTTTACAATCAGTCCTGTTGCACAATCTCTTCTACAATAATTTTAAGTCTTCACTCAAACCAGGGACGAAGAGGTCTGCGGGAAGATGGCAGCGGAGGAAGTTCTAGGAATCCGTCCCTCCACCAAAACAAACTATTGAACTGCCAGGAATTGTCCAAATCAACTATTTTGAAACTGGAGTCTAGTGGGCCACTGTGCAGCATCCAGGGGAGGGCTGGAGGAAGAGGTTAGTGAGTGGGATAAGTATCAGTGAATTTCACTGTCCTTAGTGCAGTGACACCCTTCATCCCCCAACCACGTGGCAGGCAGCGGTGGGGGCTGCGGCCTGGGCTCTGGGCGCAGCTTGGTCTGCTAGGCTAAATCTTATAAATCTATAAGGACCTAGGTCTCCGAAGTATGGGGGAGGGTGATCGGATTTACTCACTGCTTGGGGCCAGCTACTTCAGATCACTGCCCTGCTGCCCCGCTCTGAGAGTAGCCATGGTCCCCACCCCCCTCAGGCAAAAGTGGCAGAGGAGGTTTCACGAGGCAATACCTACCTCTATTCTTCCCATTTCCTGGGTTTGGGAACTAAAATAACTTGGAACAGTCACAAATTTACAGTTCTAGCCCTTACCTACAATAAACCCTAGCAATCCCAGAGCAGTGGGAGAACTATATTTCTAGAGTTATAAACAAGTTATTACTCGAAATCTCCAATTCTCAACAAAAACATTACAAAAACACACAGAGGAAAGTGTAGCCCAATCACAGGGGGAAAACAACTTGCCAGAAACCATCCCTGAAGAAGCTCATACATTGAAACTATTAATCAAAGACTTTCAATCAACTGTCTAAAATATGTTCTATGAGTTGAAGAAATCCATATACAATGAACTAAGGGAAATTAAGAAAACATCTGAACAAAACAAAGAGATAGAAATTATAAAAAGGAACAAAACAAATTTTAGAGCTTCAAAGTACAGTTGTTAACTCTTCCGCATCGTGGGGGCTGGGGGCGCAGTGCAGACACCCCTACTCCCCCACCCAGTGATCCGGAAAATCTGCATAAAAGTTTTAAATTTTTTTCAAGTTTGCAGGAAATTCCCTAGCTGCCTTCTTTTTTTTTTTTTGCTGCCTCTTGATTGGCAGACACTGCCTCTTTTACATTGCAGAGGCTAAACCTTTTTAAAAAAATTTTCAAACCAGAGCCGGCCACAGTGGCTCACAGGCAGAGTTCTCACCTGCCATGCAAGAGAACCGGTTTCAATTCCTGGTGCCTGCCCATGCAAAAAAAAAAAAAAAAAAAAAACAAACTTTCATACCAGCCTTTGCTGGCCTGAAAATCCATAGGGGTTTAGACCCTTTATTTTCGTTTTGTTTTAGGGAATCATGTAAGGTCTTAGTCTTTTCTCATGTGATGCCAGAGTCTACCATTTCTTTTTCTAACAATCCTGCACCCAGAAGAGCATTGTACTTTGTATGGGAGAGATGCAGATCTCGAGGTTTAAGCTAATGCTTTGCAGTTGTTGGTGTAGCTGCAGCAACGGGTTTGGGGATTTCTTTCTTCTTTTTTCTTGATATGCCTTACGGTCTACTCATTAACACCACAAAACTCCCCTAAAATTCCCATTTAGTTTCTTATACTGACCCGGGATATGTCAAAGCCACAATGGTGACAGTCATGATGTGGAGGGCATAACTGTAATTGAAATGAAAACTCACCACATGGGTTCAACAGCAGATTTGAACAGGCAGAAGAAAGGATCAGAAACCTGAAGGCAAGACAATTGGAATTGTCCAGGGTGAGGAGCAGAAAGAAAAAATGAAGAAAAGTGAACAGTGCCTGAGGGAGCTGTGGGCCGCCATCAAGCATACCAACACATATCCCGGAAGAGCACGAGAGTTAGAAAGATGTAGGAAAGGTATTTGAAGAAACAATGTCCAAAAACTTCCCAAATTTGATAAAAGACGTGATTATTCACATCCAGAAATCTCAGTGAACTCCAACCAGGATACAGTCTCCAGAAATCTATACCAAGACAGATTATAGAGGAATTATTAGGTTTATTGAAGGCAGCAAGGAAGAAGTGACTTGTCACATGCAAGACACTTGTCACACCATTAGGATTAATAGTGGATTTCTCATTAGAAATCGCAGAGGCCAGAAGACAGTGGATGGCATATTTAAAATCCTTAAAACAAAACAAAACAAAAACTGTCAACCAAGAATTCTGTATCTGGCAAAATTGTTTTTCAGAAGTGGAAAAATTAAGACTTTTACAGATAAACAAAAGATGGAAAAGTTCATTGCCAGTTTCTTCTGATAATGAAATGCTAAAGAGAGTCCTACAGGGTGAAAAAAAAGGACACTAGATAGTAATTCAAAGCCATAAGAAGAAATAAAGAACTTTGGTAAAGGTAACCTACATATGTAAATATAAAATCCTGTATATATTATACTTTGAGTTTGTAACTTCTTTTTTCACTCCTATTTGACTTAAAAGGGAAATGTATTAAATCAAATAACTTCATAAATATATGTTAGTGGGCAAAGTATAAAGATGCATTTTGAGACAATAACAGTATTAAGAGGGGAAGGAAAGGGATGTATAGGAGTAGAGTTTGTATACTAATGAAACTTGGTTGTTACGAGTCAAACTAGGTTATTAGTTTGAGATGTTAACTACAATGGCAAGGGTACCCACTAGGAAAGTAACCTACAAATATAAAGAAAAGGAAAGAAGAAGGGAATCAAAATGGCACACTACAAAAAAATAAACTAAATAAGAAAAAAAAAGAAGGAAGAAATGGAGTAATTGAGGAACAAAAATCCTACAAAACATACAAAAAACAAATAGCTAAATGGCAGAAGTAAATCCTTCTAAAGTGAAAAGACAACCTACAGAATGGGAGAAAATATTTGGAAACTATATATCTGATAAAGATTTAATATCCAGAATGTATAAAGAAACTCCACAACAAAAAGACAACCCAATTAAAAGAGGGGTCCTGAATTTGAATAGACATTGCTCCAAAGAAGATATTCAAATGGTCAATAAGTATCTGAAAAGATGCCCAATATCATTAGCCACTAGAGAAATGCAAATTAAAACTATAATGAGATACTATTTCATACCCACTAAGGGGGCTATTATTATTATTTTTTAATCTGAAAATAAGTGTTATTTTCTGCAAAGGTGCAGAAAATAGGAACCTTTGTACTCTGTTAGTGAGAATGTAAAATGGTGCAGCCACTGTGGAAGACAATTTGGTGGTTCTTCAGAAAGTTTAACAGAATTACCATTTGACTTGGTGTTTCCACTCTTTGGTATATACCATAAAGAACTGAAAGCAGAGACTCAGACAGATATTTGTATACCAATGTTTACCGCACCATTATTCATAATAGCCCAAAGGTGAAAGCAACCCAAATGTCCATCAACAGATAAATGGATAAACAAAAGGTGGTATTTCCATACAATGGAATATTACTCAGCCTTCGAGAGAAGTGAAGTGCTGGTACATGCGATGACATGGGTGAGCCTTGAAGACATGTTGAGTGAACTAAGGCAGACACAAAAGGACAAATATTGCGTGATTTTCCTTCCTTACTTAGAATAAGCAAATTCTTACTTAGAATGAGCAAATTCTTGGAGACAGAAAGTACAATAATGGTTATGGGAATGGGGGCAGAGGTGGGAATGGAAGTTATTGTTAAATAGCTGTTTGGAATGAAGAAATAGTCTGGAAATAGATATGGAGAAAGTTATATAGTATAATCAATGAACTTAATGTTAAAAGATTACCCATTTAAAATGGTTAAAATGATTTTACATTATATATATTACCGTAATTAAAAATAAATTTAAAAAATTTTAAAACCATGGTTCAGTGGTAGAATGCTCGCCTTCCACGCGGGAGACCCAGGTTCGATTCCCAGACCATGCACCATCCCTCCCCCTACCACCAAAAAAACAAACCATTTAAAACCATGGATGAGAATGAAGATTTCAACACCAGCAGGACTCTGTGACAGCTCATTTGGGTCCTGGCCAAAATCTCAGCGTAGGGCTGTTGTAACTCTGTTTCATCGACCTTTATCTAATTTTTTCTGATCATGAGTGCAAAAGTGTGACTTGGTTACTACGTTCTTTACCAACTTGTTAGTGTGCAAGGGGCCTTTGTGCTTCATTATCATCAGGGGCTCAAGGAGTTATTAGAGTGATTTGCTGTATTAAAAGAATTTTTACTAATTTTAACATTGGGGTAATTTCCAAATGCCTAGAAAGTCCAGGAATTCTGTATTATTATTAATTTTTTGGTATTGAAAGTCACGTCCTAATTGACGTTAACAGCTGCATTTGTGCTGAAAAATATAGGAATCGTCTTGAACCACTTGAATCTGTAGGATTATGAAGAAGGACTCCGGACCCTTGTGGCCAGTGCCTGAAGATGGCTTTTGGCTGCTGGGGCAGCTGCTTCAGCCCACCTTTCGCTGACGGGGCAACACAGTAACGAACAAATCCAGCCCCAGGGTCGTCTGGTTTAGCTGAGTGTTGATGCTTCAAGGGTCTCATAAGTGTTATTGCCTAGTTAAGACTGATGGTTTATCCATTTCCAAATGGTTTACCAAAAATCTAAGGCAAGGATAGCCTCGTAATGTTTGAAAGGGAACTTATTTGATTGGGATTTTTAAGTTTTATTTATAAGTTTGGATTATCTGGTTGATATGTGCTCTTGAAAGGAAATAGAACGGTCTGTGGGTTGCCAAAAAGGGAATCTGTCTTTCAGTAAAGGAGCTTGAAGCTGAGAGCAACAAGGGCAGTGCTGCCCGGACCACAGGGGAGCTCGATAGGTGGGGTGGGGTGCACTGCCATCTTCTGGCCATAGAGTGGAATTATCTAAAGCAGCTGCAGATACTTCTGAGTGAGCTGCTCTTCAGAGAATTAAAACAGGACAGTTTTAAAATAGTGGTGATGGTTGCACATTTTGAATGGAATTAATGCCACTGAACTGTACACTTAAAAATGGTTAAAATGACAAATGGTGGGTTATACAGGCATAGCTTGGAGAAATTTTGGAGAAATTGTGGGTTCTGTTTCAGACCACCCCACTGCAGCAAATAGCACAATAAAGCGAGTTACATGAATTTTTCAGTTTCTCAGAACATATAAAAGCCACGTTTACACTATTTGTAGTCTATTAAGCATGCAATAGTATTATGTCTAGAAAAACAATGTATGTATCTTAATTTTAAAAATACTTTATTGCTAAAAAATGCTAGTCATCATCTGAGCCTTCAGTGAATTATAATCTGTTTTTGCTGGTGGAGGGTCTTGCCTCGATGACAATGGCTCCTGACTGACCAGGGCAGCGGTCACTGAAGGTTGGGGTGGCTGTTGCAGTTTTTAAAATAAGACAACAGCACAGTTTGCTGCATCGATGGACTCTTCCTTTCAAAAAAGATTTCTCTGGTGCTCGCTTCGGCAGCACATATGCTCAAATTGGAACAATTCGGAGAAGATTAGCATGGCCCCCACGCAAGGATGACATGCAAATTCATGAAGCGTTCCATATTTAAAAAAGAAAAAAAGAGAGAAAAAAAGATTTCTCTGTAGCATGTCATGCTATTTGGTAGCATTTTACCCACAGCAGAACTTCTTTCAAAACTGGAATCAATTGTGGGATCAACAATGCCTTCTTGACCATAAGGGGGGAAAAGAAATGTAACAAAATAAGGTTCACTGGTTCAGAGATTTTAAAATAGAGTTTTTATCCACAGCAGAACTTCTTTCAAAACTGGAAAAAAAAAAAGAGTTGAGAGTCATTCTGAAGTTTACTATTCCACAGTATGCCACGCTCCAATCAACAATATTCCTGAAAATCCTAAAGAAAGCCCAGGACTCTATCTAGGACTGTATACAAGTTTTACTTAACTTTATTTTTCAGAAACTTAAAACCTCCAGATTGTTCCTATGCCACGTAAGCACTGAAACCAGTCTATCTTAGAACATGAACCAGTTGCATTCCACTACCCTAAAATGTTGGCACCCTTTTTCAACATGAAGTTATAATGGTCATTGCCCAAAGATCCCTAAAGATTGAGAGAAAGATCAAATGAGAAGGAGGAGTTGTAACAGAGAAGTTAGAATTTAACAAAGCATTAGCACGACTGAATCATAATGTATATATTTCTTTTTAGTTTCTATTGTATTAGAACAGCCAAAGGAAATACTTGAATTTGTGGAACTGAAACCCATACTACGCATACTTCACTTTGACATTTGCTCTATATATGACTTTGAAATTCATCATTTTTCTGTACATATGTTATATTTCACAATAAAAATGTTTTTAAAAGTTGGAGTCAATCCTTTCAAACCCCTGGAGCTATATCAACTAAGTTTATTAATATTCTAAAGCCTTTGTTGTCATTTCAACAATGTTCACAACATATTCGCCAGGGCTAGATTCTGTCTCAAGAAACCTCTTTCTTTGACCGTCCATAAAAGACAAGTTCTCATGTGTTAAAATTTTATCCTGGGATTGCAGAAATCTTCAGGCTTCACTTTTATTTCTATTTCTTTTGCTGTTTCCACCACACCTGCAGTTACTTAATCCACTGAAGTCTTGAACCCTTTAAACTCATCCATGAAAGGCTGGAATCAACTTCTAAACTCCTGTTAATGTTGATATTTTTACCTCTTCCCAGGAATCAGGTATGTTCTTAATGGCATCTAGAATGATAAACCCTTTTCAGAAGGTTTTCAGTTTACTTTGCCCACATCCATCAGAGTCGTCGCTATCTATGGCAGCTATAGCCTTACAAAATGTATTTCTTAAATAATAAGACTTGGAAGGTGAAATTACTCCTTGATCCATGGGTTGTAGAATGGATATTGTGTTAGCATGAAAACAATATTCATCTCATATTTCTCCATCAAAGCTCTTGGGTGACCAGGTGTATTGTCAACGAGCAGTAATATTTTGAAAGGAATCTTTTTTTTCTTCTGAGAAGTAGTAGAAAGGTAGATTTAACATAATTCTTAAAAGCCCTAGGATTTTCAAAATAGTAAATGAGCACTGGCTTCAACTTAAAGTCACTTGCTGCATTAGCTCCTAACAAGACAGTCAACCTGTCCTTTGAAGCTTTGAAGCCAGATACTGACTTCTCCTCTCTAGCTATGAAAGTCCCACATGGCTAGGAGTTTTTCCAAAAGAAGGTTGTTTCATCTTCACTGAAAATCTGCTGTTTAGCGTAGCCATCTTCATCAATTAGATGAACTAGATCTTCTGGATAAATTGCTGCAGCTTCTATATCAGCATTTGATGTTTCACCTTTCCTTAAACCTTAAGAACCAACCTCTTCTAGCTTCAAATTTTTCTTCTGTTGCTTCCCCACCTCTGTCCATCTTCACAGAATTGAAGAGAGGTAGGGCCTTGCTGTAGATTGGGCTTTGGCAAAGGGGATGTTGTTACTGGTTTGATCTTCTATCCAGACCACCAAAACTTTCTCCAGATCAACAATACGGCAATTTTACTTTCTCATCATTTTTGTGTTTACTGGAGTAGCTTTTTTAATTTCCTTCAAGAACTTCGCCTTTGAATTCACAACTTGGCTTACCATTTGGTGCAAGAGGCCTAACTTTTGGTCTATCTCAGCTTTCATGTGCCTTCTTGACTAAGCTCAATCCTTTTTAGCTTTTGATTTAAAGTAAGAAACATGCAACTCTCCCTTTCACTTGAACAATTAGAGGCCATTGTAGGTTATTAATTCGTCTAATGTCAATATTGTTGAGTCTCAGGGAATAGAGAGGCCGGAGGACAGGGAGAGAGATGGGAAAATGGTCAGTCAGTGGAGCAGTCAGAACACATTCCACATTTATGATTGTGTCCACTGTCTTACACGGGTGCAGTTTGTGGCACCCCAAAACAATTACAATAGTAATATCAAAGATCACAGATCACTGGAACAGATATGATAATAATGAAAAAGTTTGAAATACTGCGGGATTACCAAAATGTGACAGAGACAGCAAGTGAGAACATACTGTTGGAAAAATTGAGCCAGTAGACTTGCTCAATACCGAGTTGCACAAACCAGTTTGTAAAAAACACAATATCCGTGAAGCACAGTAAAGGAAGCACAATAAAACAAGGTATGCCTGTGCTGCTATGTCATGAAACGCATGTGTGATAGCTCAGGTCAGGATATTCTGTCATTATTACCGACAAAAATTCACAAACTGATCATGATTAAGTTCACCATTGACACCATGGGTTTAATAATGGATGATATTTCAAATATTTTATGCAAAATATCTGCTGATAAATAACAATGAATAACCATTGGCTCTGTAAACCGTACATTTTTGCAAGCTTTGTAAATTTTATCCAACTAAGCATTTTTCTTCTCCACATATATTTTTATTGCCATCAGTTGTAACACATCTTTGCAGATTCCACTTCAGGCTGTGTTGACTTAGTGCTTTTTTCAACTTATTTGAAAATATTCTCACCTGTTATTGTTCCATCTAGACTATTTATAGAGGACCATTCTTCAGCCTTCAGATTCATCATTAATTCAAGTAAACAACAACAAGTGAGCAGTATTGGTCAAGGAAAACAACTGGAAATCATTTGCCTTGTTTTAAAATTGACTACTGATGTAGCTCCCAAGATATTCCAATTTTGAGCAGCTGTTCTTGCTCAAGGCTAATATTCTTAGACAAGTTTAATTTCTCTGGCCCATTTTTTGGATGTTGTAATCAGTTCAATTAATTTCTCATAGGGAGATGGCTTTCCTTGCTTGGCCACTAAAGGAACCACTCAGAATGTTATGTTGGTTGTATCTTCTTTCATTTTTAATGAAGAAATTCTGTTGTGATGAGTTAGTTCATTTAAAATTTTCTCATTTTTTTCTAATTGTTGTTTTCCTGGAGTTGGGAATAGTGTAATGTGTAGTCTGGTAATATGGACATGCACTTTATTCTTCTAGCATAGCTATGGTATCACTGCACAATCAACATAATGCTTTGCTATCTAATTTAACAACAAAATAATCCACACTCCACTGTTTTAAAAGCACAGCGTTTAAAGCCCATTCTTCTTTTCTTGTTTTGAGATGACGTGCATGCACTGATAGTAAAAAAAAAGGTCACAGTATGATGGCATGCATGGCATTCAAAATGCTGTTGAGCTATTCCTGCAATGCAGTAGTTTGTAGTGCGCTGAGCAGCAGCGCAAAGCAGTGAGAGTGCCACCTGGGGTCTCTTTTGCAACTACTCAACTCTGCCATTGTAGCACAAAAGCAGCCATAGACAATGTATAAATAAATGGGCATGGCAGTATTCCAACAAAACGGAAATTTGAATTTCATCAAATTATCAAGTCATGAAATATTAATCTTTTGATCCCCCCCAATCAAAAAATGTATGTCCCAGCTTGTGGGACATACAAAAACAAGTGGTAGGCTGAATTTGACCCTTGGGCCATAGTTTGCTCACCCCTGTTCTATAGTCTGACTAATTTCAGTTTGTTTCTGTTTTAGTGGTTAATTACGGAGAGGAGCTGTTGTGGTTTGCTAAAGCTGCTGGAATGCAATGTATCAGAAATGGATTGGCCTTTATAAAGGAGATTTACTAAATTACAAGTTTACAGTTCTAAGGCCTTGAAAATGTCCAAATTAAGGCATCAACAAGAGGATACCTTCTCAGAGGAAAGACAGCTGGCATCTTGAACACGTCTCTCAGTGGGGAAGGCATGGGGCTGGCAACTGCTTGTCCTTATTCCCAGTTCATTGCTTTCAGCTTCTGATTCCAGTGGCTTTCTCTCTCTCAGCATCTGTGGGGCCTTTCTTAGCTTCTCTGGGGCAAACACTGGATATCATTTCTTTGTTTAGCATCCAAACAACCGTGTGTTTGGTTTCATCTTTCTGCTCTCTGTGTCGGCTCTGAACTCTCTTTTTATGTTTTCTGCCTTTTTTCTTACTTACTCTAGTAAAAGGAGTAAGACCCACCTTGAATGGGCAGGGTCATGCATCCATTTAATCAAAAGGTCCCACCCAAAACTGGGTCGGTTGCATCTCCATGGAAACACTCTAATCAAAAGGTCCCACCCAGACAGTAGGTCTGCCCCACAAGACTGGATTAGGGTTAAAAGAACATGGCTTTTCTGGGTACATAACAGTTTCAAACCGGCACAGAAGTTTATTAATTTCCCACATCAGGATAGATTTTTTTTCCACCTTGCAATTATTTTAATTTTAAGTAATTTCTCTTTATGTTGTACTATACTTTTTGCATAATGACCCCCTTTAATTCTAATGATTTTTTTTTGCCTTAAAATAAAAATCCCCTGCTATTAACATGGGTGAATACATTTTCTTTCAGTTGTTTCTTGTGTGTGTGTGCACCTAATAAACCTTTCTTCATCCTTTTACTTCTACCTTTTCTATGTATATATTTTAGATATGGGTGGGATGCAATTTCCCGCTTCTGGGACATAATTTTTCTTTTCAGATACTGAGTATGTAGCAACATGCTCTTGGAACTAGAACCCTCTTCCTCTTCTGGGCAATGAATCATATTTTATCTTATCCAGGCCTGAAAATTTCTTCTTTCCATTTTCCTATTAATTCATTGCCTCAGATCGGGCACATCCAGGTTATGGTATAGAATTCTGGACAAAAAAATTCAAGGCACTTCAAATCTCCTTGTAGACTTCTAGTGAGAATGTTGTAGCCTAATAAAAAGGAAGATGCAAAATTTAGAGTTTACTACTTGTCCTTCCCCCTCTTGTCCCCAAACGGAGTTGTATGCAAAGTAAAGCTTGAGGCTGGTGCATCCATCTTTTGGCTATAAAGATACAAGACAAAAACAATACAAAAACTGAAAAAATATCCATAAAGATCGAAGGGGTTGAGCTTTTGGTGGCATCATTGTGCTCCCATTCTAAACCTTGAATTATCTGCATTCAACTTCCTGTTATGTAAAAATATTAAATACTTTCATTGCTAGAGCCACTGGAAGATGGGAGTTCTGTTACCTGGAACCAAACACATTCTCACTGATAAAAGATTTCCTTACAAGAAATAACACATAGATTATTTAAAACCCCAAGCTGACCATTTGTCCTTTCTCAAATGTACTTAAAATTTATATACTGCAAAATTCACTTTTTTTTGCTTGTGTTGTATAGTTTTACGGGTTGTATAATTGTATATAGTTGTGTAACCACCATCATAATCAGGACACACAACAATTCCATAACCCCCAACACTCCATCAGGCAGTCCCTTTGTGGTCAAGCCCTCCCCACACCCCTAACCACTGATCTGTTCAAATTTATGTTTTTTCTTATTCCGGAATAGTATATAAATGGAATCATCACAGTATATAGCCTTTCTTTTTCTTTTAAAAGAGTAATTTTTATTACGGTATATATCTCATTAGCAAAAGACTTTACCAACACAAATCCTCTGGAAAGTAGTACAAGCAAATTTCAAAGATAACGTTTTTAGAAATTCTATTTCTCTTCAATAAGATTAATTCTTCTCATTAAAATGTTTATCTGTTCTGTTCTTTCTTTACTATTCACATGATTGCCTTTTAAAAATTGCTAAATGAGTTATTCTTTCCAAGGTAATTTTATTAAAAGTTATGTTGCATATGAATGCAACTTAGTCTGAAAATCTATTCTCTTATTGTCTTAAAATTAGTCCTAAAAAAAGAATTCCCATCATTATTTAGATGTATGCAATGATTAGGCCATAGTAAAATAGTTTTTAAGATCCATTTATTCTGCTGTCCTTTTTAGTCTAGTTTTTCTATGAAAGAAAAGTCATTGAAATAAGTTTGATATAATCATTTAGACTTATAAAAAGTGGATTTTGATATGTAAGGACTGTCTCTATGAAAGTTATAAATAATCTGGGTGGGCCACGGTGGCTCAGCAGGTAAGAATGCTTGCCTGCCATGCCCGAGGACCTGGGTTCGATTCCCGGTGCCTACCCATGTAAAAGAAAAAAATAAAGAAAGTTATAAATAATCTCACATTCTTACATAAATAAAGTAAGGTTCTTTTTATTTTAGATTCCTATGAACCTCCTTGTTTAATCTTAATAGATTGTTGTTACTAATTTCTTTAAAATGAAGTATGTGCACTTGGATTAAAATATGCTGTGGGTTTTCTCCTCTTTCTTTCCTCTCTTCTTCTTCCATACTTTCTCTTCCCTTTAGTCCTTTTTTTTTCCTGAAATTTTCTCTTGAGTTTCTGAAAACTGTGACATTCCTTCTTTACCTCAGACAGCCCATCCAATGTGATCTCATCCTTCTCAGGATTGTTTTCCATTTCCATCCCATCTCATGGCAGGCTGTAATTGTGCACCTTTCTTTGCACACAAAGTGTTACAATTGGAAGTGGACAGCTTGCTTATTTTCAAAGTTGCCTGATATTTTTCTCTTCCTTCGATTCAGTATTTGTGGGACCTTTCTCCAGTCTCTTCTTCCAGAGTTCTGAATAAGTGAGAATTGTCCTCTTTTTCACTGACTCTGTGGGGAGAGGTTTTCAGTAGCTATTTACATTACCATGCTGATGACATCACCTAGTACCAGCCTTTTGATTCCAGCTTCTTTCATACCACTAACGCTTACAACTCATTCATGTTTTTGTTTGCATCAATATTTCATTCATGTTTATTGCTAGGTAGTGTTCCACATTGTGGATGTTCACCTTTCCTTCAGTTGAACAATATGTAGGTTGTTTCCAGTTTTTGGTGATTACAAATAAAGTTGCCTGAGATACAGGTCTTCGCATGATCGTAAGCTTTCATTTTTCTTGGGCAGATGCTCAGAAGTGGGGTTGCTGGGTAATATGGTAATAGCATGCTTAATTACATAAGCAGCTGTCAAATCGTTTTCAAAAATGGTTGTATCGTTTTGTATTTCCACCAGAAATTTACGAGAGTTCTAGTTGCTCCACATTCTCCCCAACACTTGATATCGTCATGCCCCTGTGCACCACCCAATCTCATAGGGACTGGTACCTCATTATGTTTTTAATTTGGATTTCCCTAATGGCTAGTGATGCTGAACATCTTTTCATGTACTTATCTGGCACTAATATAAGCTTTTTGGTGAGGTAGCTGCTTAATTCTTCTGCCCATTTAAATAGACTGGGTGGTTTTCTGATTGTTGAATTGACAACATTTTATATATTTGGGATACAGGTCCTTGATTAAATATGTGATTTACAGATACATTCTCCCAGTTTGTAGCCTGTTTTTCATTCTCTTAGAGGCTCTTTTGAAAATCAAAAGTTTTTAATCTTGAAGTCTATTATTGATATCTTTAGTGTATCTAAGAGACTTTGTCTAGTCTAAACTCAAATAGATTTTTTTTCTATGTTTTCTTCTAAAAGCTTTATAGTTTTACATTTAAGTCTATGATCCATTTTAAGCTAACTTCTGCATAAGGTATGAAGTATAGGTTGAGGTTCACTTCTTTGCACGTGGCTGCTCAATGATTCCAGCACAATTTGTTGAAAAGACTATTCTTTCCATTTAATTGCCTTTGAAATTTTGTCAGAAATAAATTGACCAGATATGTGAGAATCTGTTTTTGGACTCTGTATTCTGTTTCATTGATCTTTGTTTCCATTTCTTCACAATACCACAGTGCCTTGATTACTACAACTTTATAGTAAGTCATAAAATAGTGTGATTCCTCCAACTTTGTAATTTTTTTCCAAAATTGTTTTAGTTATTCTAGTTCCTTGGCCTTTGCATATAAATTTTAGACTTTGTCTGTATCTATAAAAAAAATCCTCCTGGGATTTTTATTGGGGTTGTATTGAATCCATAGGTTAATCTGGGGAGAAATTAACATTGAGTCTTCCACTCCATGGGTATGACATATTTCTTTATTTTTTATATGTCTTTTATTTCTTTCAAGTGTTTTCCGGTTTTCAGTATAGAGAACTGCACATATTCTGACAGAATTATACCTAGGTATTTCATATTTGAGGGGCTATTGTAAGTGGTATTGCTTTTAAAATTTTGATTACCAATTGTTCATTACTAGTATATAGGAATACGTTTTTTAAAATATTGACTTTGAATCCTGAGATGAAGATAAACTCACTTATTAGTTCTAGGAACTATTTTCTGAACAGTTTAGGATTTTCTACATACATAATTATGTCCTTTCTGAATAGATGAAGTTTTATTTCTTCCTTTCCCATCAGTTTGCCTTTTATTTCATTTTCTTGCCTTATTAAGCTGGTTAGTACTTCTAGTATAATACTGAATAAGGGTTGTATGAATGGACATTTTGCCTTGTTCCCAATATTTGAGGGAAAGCATTCAGACTTTTCACCACTAAGTATCATGTTGGCTGTTGGCATTTTATAGATACCCATTATTAAGGAAATCCCCTTCTATTCCTAGTTTGAGATTTAAAAAAAATCATGAATGGATGTTGAATTATGTCAAATGCTTGTTTTGTATTTATTGATGTGATCATGTGGATGACCCTCTCTCTGAGGAGACTGGTTTCCTTGTACTTGAAGACCCTGTAATGAGCTCACCAGAGCGAGATGATTTGCAAGGAAATGTTGGTTCTCCAACCATGTACCCACCCCTTCTTGTCTCTAGTCCAGTAGACTTCAAGGGGACTCAGGAAAAGGAAGCACATATTACAAATATATTTCAAGATTATCAATTTATATTGGCAAAATCTAGAAGATGCTTGACCAGAAACAAAGAAACACAACGATAGTGTGGAAGATGTGAGGACAAATGACAAAACTCTGAATTCAGTCAATCTCAGCGGTAGAGAGTGGTTTTAAGAGTTTGTGCATTTGTGATTAGAACCTGAACTCAGCCGTCATGTATATGAAATGACACTAGATGCCAGAATTACTGTTACAAAGTAATGGAAGGAATTTGAAAGCTTTGGAAGATAAACATAGTAGAGTGTATATTTCAGGAGCCACTAGCTACATGTGGCTATTTAACTTTAAATGTAAAATTCATTAAAATGCAAACATAGTCCCTTAGTCACACTAAGCATATTTCAAGTACTTAATACCACGTGTAGCTACAGGCTACCATATTGGACTGCGGAAGGCTAGTGGGATATTTTGAAAGGTAGATGAGATGCTTACACATGAAATATATAGTCTAAAGTGTTTATTTTCTGAAGCCTTTAAAAATGAGATTACCAGGTACCAAAGAGCCAATTAAATTTCACTAGAAGTTTACTCTGACTTCCAGGGAATCACTGGTGTAGTATCGCACCTCTCCTTCACCTCACACCCAAGCCCTCGAGGAGAGTCCCCTGTAACCATGTGATGAGGAGGAAACAAAAACCAGGCCTGGATTAGTGCGCATAAATCAGAAGTGGACTGCCATAGTCCTGACTACGGAAATGTCCACAAAAATAAACCTACTACTAGGTTTATTATTTTGGTGGCTTTTCTAGTTCTTTTCATCCCCAACCCATTTGACGCTGCTCTTCTAAACCTGCCCCCTAATTATAATAGTCCCCTTATTAAACTTTTGACGAGTGATCTTAATTTGAGCACAACATCTATACCATCTCAGGACCATGACTAAATCAGTCTCAACTCCAAGTGAAGGCATTGTTGTGGGGTGGAATTCTCTGGAGAGAATTGTTTCCCCATTTTTGGCCCACCCACATTTGAGGCTGAGAGAGGCTGCTGTCATCTTCATCTTTCCCCAGTGGGTAGATTTGCCCTCAGTGTCCCAACAGGGTTCATTACTTTTCTGAGGGTCCTGGAGCTTGCAGATCTCTGGTCTCACCTCCACTTTGGCAGAGGGACCTCTATTCTTTCTTGGAGTCCTTTACGATTCCATGAAGTAAAACATTAACTTCAGCATTGGTTGATTTTTCTGGATTTACATTTTTTTTCAATCCTTGACTTAGAGGGTGTCTCTTCTATTCTAGCCACCTTAACCATGGTTTTTAAAAGGTTTTGTTTTGCATTTGCAATTTTGAGTAATGTTTAGGTGCCGTGTGTAGAAAGTTCTCTTTGCACATCTGGACCACCATTTTTCTGGAAAAGGAAAGTCAAGCAGGAATTCAATTTCTCTCCTTTTAACCCAAGTTACTTGGGAATGTAGAATCCTATATATTCCCATTTTCCTTTGAAGAACGACTTTTTCTGTGTGTATGTGTAATTCCACAGATTTCTTCCTCTATATCATCTGCAACCCCCATCTCCACTGCCACATTTTACCTTTAGCATCTATTACCTCTGTTACAGATAATCAGAAAAATGGCTTAACTGGCTTGCCTCAGCTACTATGGTCAGTTTTTTTTTTTTTTTTCTTTTTGGCATGGGCAGGCATCAGGAATTGTACCCAGGTTTCCAGCATGGGTCAGAATTCTGCCACTGAGCCTCCGTTGCACCGCCCTACTATGGTCCTTTTAAATCAATTTTCCAAATGGCAATGAAAAGGATCTTTTAAAAACATAGGTCTGAAAACAAACAAACAAAAAACAGTTTTTTCTTTGCCCAAACAAACCAAACCCCCCAAAATGAAACACTCAATATCTTGACACTGCACTGAGTGTTAAATATCTGAATTATAGCCTACAAATGTCAGCATGATTTCACACTTGTGACTTTCCACCCTTGTCTCAGTGCGGTATATACTGCTCGTCACCAACTTCAAAAAACAAACTTTCTAAAATACACCAAACCTGTGGCTGTCTCAGACTTTCCCAGGTGTTATTTATATTGCCTGCTATGATAGCTTCTCCACCCACCCTTGTTCTTTGCCAAAGATCCTTCCTTGGGCTTTCTTTCCTTCAACCTCCAGGTCACGGCTTCAAACTTATTCTCTATGGGAAAATCTCACATTGAGATTACCCTCTCACGAGAGTACAATCCCCACCCCTCTCCCCTTAGGTTACCTTTCTTCCAGTCCCCCCAAACCGGGAGAGTAGACTGTGTCTTGGGCTTGATTAATTGGCACTTTCTTCCCAAAACTTTGAGTACTGAGCCAGTGCTAAGAATAGGGGACCAGTTCTTTCTCTACCTATTCCTGTGGCTGTGTTGATTTGCAAACCAAAATATTCATGTTGTTTAGCCTTTGATAGGTTTTCTATTTCTCAGTTCTCTTGAGGGTATTTTATGTCCATCTGTTTCCTGAGTTTCTTTTCTTTTTATTTATTTATTAAAAAAATTAACTAACACAACATTTAGAAATCATTCCATTCTACATATTCCTGAGTTTCTTTTTCTAGCTACCTCTAATATTAGCCTGTTATATCTTTCTAATAAATCCCTTTCTTTAAATTATACAGTATTTGCTTTTGGCTGCTTGTAGTCAAGGATACTGACTAATACAGACGTCTTCACTTTCAAGCCAGCCTCAACCTAAATTCTCACTTCCTCCTCAACCTGATTTCCTTGCATTATTTAGAACTGTGTATTTATGTGACCAAATATACAATTCTACATTTGGATAGTATTCTATCCTCTCCTTTATGGCAAGGACAAAGGATACGTGGCTCTCCTCTATCTGTAAAATTCTTGATCCATACTATCTGTCACAGTGTTGAATTCACTGCAGATAGTGAAATTAACACTTATTTCTTAATATATCAAAAGTAATCACTCTAGGCTTGCAAATGGAATTCTCTTTACTGCACTGAGAAAATTTCATTCAGTTAGTTGCCATACTTCACATTCAAAGAGTATATCACCAGAATGCTGGATTCACGACTTCTTGACACCAAACACACAATGCTCATGTTATCACATATTCCTCTGGAGACATAGCTGCCAAGGGAAAAAACAAGATAATCAGTGCACAAAAGGGAAAGCAGGTATATCTGTTGCTGATGATACGAAATAAAAACACAATAAGTATATGACTATTGTTCCCAAATTAACTGACCCTTTGATCTTCTCTCAATAATTAATAGAACCACTAGACAGAAAATTAGAAAGAATGTAGAAGAACCGAAGATCAACCACCAACGTGACCTATTTGACATTTGTAGAATGCTTTACCCAACAGGATGAGAATATTTACTCTTTACAGGTAGACATGAAATAGTCACCATGAAAGACCATGTTCTGGGTCCAAAATCAAACTATACTAAACTTGCAAGAATGGAAAACATATAGAGTATTCTCTCTGATCATAATTAGCTTGAACCAGAAATCAATAAGAGAAAGATAACAATAAAATCTCCAAATACTTGAAAATTTACGTACTTCTAACTAATCTATGGGTCAAAAAGCAAAAAAGAAATTTAAAAGTATAAGGTACTGGGGTGCATGGGTGGTTCAGTGGTAGAACGCCTGCCTTTCATGCGGGAGACCCGGGTTCGATTCCCAGACCATGCATCTCCCCCAAACAAACAAACAAACAAACAAACAATGTATTAGGAACTGAATGAAAATAAGAATATGATAATAAAAATCTGTGTGACTCAGTTAAAGCAGTGCTAACAAGGGAATTGAGAGCACCAAATGCTTATATTTAAAAAGAAGAGAATCAATAATCTAAGTTTCTGCCACAAGGAACTAGAGAAAAAATAAAACAAACTTAAAGCAAGCAGAAGGAAAGAAATAAAAGAAAGGAGCAGACATCAATGAAAATGAAAACTGAAAATAGAGGGAAAAAAAATCAAACCAAAAACTGTTTCTTTGGAAAGATCATTAAAATTGATATACCTTTAGAAAGAATGTCAAAGTAAAATAGAAAAGACACAAATATCAGGATTGAAGGAATGGATATCAGTATAGTCTCCTTCAGACATTAAAGGGATTGAAAGGAAGAAAAGACTTGCATAAATTTGACAAGTTAGATGACATAGACTAAATCTTGGAAAACAACAAACTGACTAAATTCACCGAGCATGAAATAGATAATTTGAATAGTGCTGTTAATACTAAAGAATTTGTAGTGCAAAGTCTTCCTAAAAAAATAAAGCAAGGATGGGCCACAGAGGCTCAGCAGGCAGAGTTCTCGCCTGCCATGCCAGGGACCTGGGTTTGATTCCTGGTGCCTGCCCATGCAAAAACAAACAAACAAAACAACAACAACAAAAAGCAAAACAAAACCAAAAGAAAAACAATAAAAAAGCAAAAAAAATTTTTTTTAATACTTTCCTAAAAAGTAATCTCCAGACCCAAATGGTTCTACTAAATAATTCTACCAAACATCTGCAGAAGAAATCACACCAATTCTACACAATCTTTTCCAGGAAATAGAAGATGAGGGAACACTTCCCAACTCAATTTACTAGGCCAGCTTTATCCTAATACCAAAACCAGACAAAGAAAGCACTAAATTAGAAAACTATAGACCAATTTCCCTCATGAACACAGAAACAAAAATCTTCAAGAAAATATTAATAAACTTAATCCAGCAATATATAAAAGAATAATATAAGACAATCTTGTGGGTTTAACCCCAGAAATGCAAGACTGGACCAATATTCAGAAACCTATCAAGGTAAACCAGCTTATTAAGAATGCAAAGAAGAAAAATTATATGATCCTACCAATTGATGCAGAAAAGGCATTTGATAAAACCCAACACCCACTCACAATTAAAAACCCTGAGCAAACTAGGACTAAGTAAGTCTGATAATGGGCCTCTATAATGGCACTAACAAAAATACCAATAATGGTGAAAGACTGAACACTTTCTAAGACAAGGATGCCTGCTCTCCACGTCAGTGTCACATTAGAGGTTTTAGCCAATATAATAAGGCAAGAACAAGGAGTAAAAGGCAAACAGATTTGAAAGGAAGAAATAAAATTGTCTTTGTTCACAGATGACATCATTGTCTACATAGGAAAAAAATCACAAGGTATCTATAAATCTATGAAAAAAAAAAGCAAACAGAATAAGTGAGTTTAGCAAGGTTGCAGGATTCAAGATCAATAGACAAAAAGCCAATCCTATTCTACATACTAGTAGAATAGTGAATAATCAGACGTTGAAATAAATAAGACAGAACTGCTTATAATAGCACCAAAAATGTGAATTATTTAGGTATAACTCTTACAAAAGATGTGTAAGATCTGTATCCTAAAAATTACTAAACACTAATGAAAAAATCAAAGAAGACTTAAATAAATTGAGATATACAGGTTCATGGATTGAAAGACTCAACATAGTAAAGATGTCAATTTTCCCCAAATTGAGGGATACACCCATAGAATTCCAATAGAGAATTTTAACAGAAATTTACAAACTGATTATAAAACTTGTGTGGAAACAAGGGAACTGAAATAGCCTAAATAATTCAAAAACAAACAAATTGGAGGACTCACACCATCTGATTTCAAAATTTCTACAGTTTAACTTTCAAGATACTGTATTAAAGAAAGGATAGACATAATTGAATAGACAAAATAGTCTTGAAATAGTACAAGACTTGTACTATTTAGAAACTGTACATATTTGGTTAATTAATTTTTGATAAAGTTACAAAGGCAACTCAACGAAGAAAGGACAATGTTTTTCAAATGGTGCTGGAATAATTGAATATCAAAATATGCAAAAAATTCAATAAACCTTTATATCTTGTCCTTATACAAAAGTTAACTCAAAAAGGATCATAGAACTAAAGGTAAAACCTAACATTATAAAGCTTTCAGAGGAAAACAGAAGAAAATATTTGTGATCTTGGGTTAGACAAAGGCCACCCAAAGCCCAATCTTTTTAGAAGAGAAATTGAAGCTTATCACAATTAAGAATATTGATCTTTGCAAGACACTTTTAAGAGAATGGAAAGAAAAGCTACAGAATGCAGAAAATATTTACAAATTTTTATCTGATAAAAGCGTCAAATTCCAAATGTATAAAGAACTACCAAAACACAATAAGAAAATGAGCAACCCAATTAAAAAGGGGCGAAAATTTTGAACAAGTGCTTCAAAGAATATCTGGATGGCAATTAAGCAAATGGAAAATTGCACAGCATCATTAAGGAAATGTACATTAAAACCACAACATGGTTAAAAATCACTACCCCTATTAGAATGTAAATGAAACAAAATGAAACTAAAAAGCAAAACCAAGTGGAATAACTGTCACTGTCATACATTGCTGATGGGAATGCAAAATGATAGTTTCCCAGAAGAGAGTTTTGCAGTTTCTTATAAAGTTAAACACTCACTCACTACATTTCTCAACAGTTCCACTCTTCGGTAGTTACACACAAAAACCTATTTGTAAATGTTTATAGCAGTTTTATTCATCATGGTTCCAAAATGGAAACAACATAAATGCCCTTCAATGGGTGAATTAATAAACAAACTGGGGTAGATCTATACAATGGATTACTACACAGCAACAAAAATTGGTGGTTTATTGATATATGCAGCAACATGGGTGCATCTCAAAAACATTATATTCCTAAAAAGAAGCTGGACACAAAGGAATGTATGTTGTGTAATCCCATTTACACAACTTCTCAAAATATGAGCTAATTTGTTAGGGACAGAAAACAGATCATTGGTTGCCTGGAGCTGGGAAGGGAAGGAGGGGTAAGAATAAACTTTGGGGTTGCCTGAAATGTTCTGTGGTTTGATTGTGCTGCTGGTTACCGGACTTGGTATTTTTGTTCAAACTCAAATTGTAAAATCACTTTGGATGGTTATATAGTACGTGAATATATCTCAGCAAAATTACATTTAAAAAAATCCTCAAACTGAGTTAGACAACTGCATTCAATTTGAGAAAGACATCATTTCCCTGCGTTATAAAAAAATTCAGATGGATAGAGGAAGAAAAGCTATGAGGAAATAGATACTCTGTTCCACTATTGGTGGGAATGCAATATGGGACACCTGATATGGATGGGAAGTACTTAAAATTATTGAAAAGAGGTAAGAATTTATGATTTGGAGTAGATAGTTTCCAGCATTTGGCAATTACAGATAATACTGCAATGAATACCTATGTATTTATAGCCATTGGAGATATACCTTCAGGATAAATTTCTTTTCCTGGCATCTGTAGTTTATTGACTATGTATATATATATATATATATATATATGTATCTGTAGTTTTTGTTAGATATTTCCAAAAAGCACTCTGAATATTATAAGGACAAGCAACAACCTGGATGAAAATATTCGTGAGGTGTATAAAAGACAAGTTTTCAAAGTACCTTATGAAAATCTCAAGAAAAACAATGTAGATGAAGGCAAACAATCCAGAAAAATAATCAGAAAAAAAAGGAGATAAAGGCAACTCAGTGACTAATGAACTCAGAAGAGGTACAAACCTTCAAATCAAGATAGGACCCTGAAGTTCTAAATCTTCCACATACTGCCTGTGGGAATAGGAATTGACAGCCACCTTGGAAAGCTTCGTGACATTCATTGAAATGGCCACGGACCTATTCCAAGAACCAGCAGTTCTCTTTTCAGGCATACATTTGTTCATTTCTACCCTCAAAGAATCTTGGGGAGCAAAAACTGAAACTCTGTCCTTTCATTCATTTTTATAGAGAAATCTAAAAACTTCAGGGAAAGTTTAAGTTCCAAAGCAGAGCTTACCAGCTTGGGGTCTGATCACTTGACACAAAGTCCAGGTGACAACAGTTCTTGAGGTACGGGTAGTGACCATCCTCATTCCACATGTACATGTGCAGGGAGTCATCCATGGATATGGTCAGGACATGGATAGAATTCTCAAAAAAAGAAAAAAAAGAATGTGAACTGTCTCAATTTTTTTTTTTTTACCGCCTGCATGTTGAAAAGATATTTTAAATACATTGGGTTAAATTAAATAGATTATGAAAATTTTAAAAATGATACTCGGGAACGAGTGGCTGAGCAATAAGCAGTGGGGGGTGGGTGACTTACCACCTGTAAGTCGCTGATGGTCCTCTGGTGGTCCTCAAATTGCTGCAGCAGGAGCCCGTTGATGGTGAAGAGGAACAGGTGTGACCCACTCTCAAAGACAATCATTTGTCCGTCATGGACTCCCATCCAAACTGGAGGCTCCATATGAACGGGTAACAGGAAACTTGCGATCTGATTTGCTTTGTTTGTGCAAAACACATGCGTGCAGGCCAAATTTGGATCATTTAGTCAGGACAGTATCCTTATACTGAATGAGAAACATGCTCCCTACTTCCATGGGATTCTAGGCCAGTGAAGGAAATGAAGGGTAGGCCAGTGGCCTGACAACTGCATACCACTGGTCATGGTGATGGGTACTGTGCTATAGGAACAGAAGACTGTGAGAGGGAGGCTATGGACAATAAATAATAGCTCAAGCTTTCAGGGGAGGCCAAAAGTGGGAATGGGCATTAGAAGCCAGCCCTAAAGCATGGGCTTTAGAATTAAACAGGCACATATTAGCCCAGCTAAAGAAATGCCCTACCCACTTTATACAGATTGACTTATTTCCATAATTTATAGCTTAACATGAATGTAAGTATGATAAGGAAGAGAAAAAGGGGATCCTGATGTGGCATAGCCTACCTTTGACGACCGTTTTGCCCCTAATCTTTTCAGTTGTTACATCAAAGGTGGTAAATCCTGTCTTTTTGTTAGAACCTCTTCGGAACATCACTGTTAGCCTATTTTTCTTCTTTGGGGCCCAGCAGGCCCTGTAGCAATTTGCGAATGGGAAAGAGTAGGGCTGGTGGCTGTCACCTTCTGCTGGTTTCAGCAAGCATTCTGTGAAAAATATCTAAAGCGAGATTATTGCACATGTAGTCAGGTAGAGGGGCAAGTTTAGCATCTCAGTACAGAAGTGACTCCAGAAAAGAAAAACCCTTAAAAATCCTCATTTTGTGGTTAAAGCTTTATTCTTCTTCTTAGGAAGAGCGGAGTAGTCACTGCTTGCCACACTGACATACAAGGAAGTTACTATCTTCCGATACTGCCTGTCAGGTCCACATATAGTGCAGGAGTCCCTGAAGCTCTCCTTGGGCATGCCAAGGGGTTATAAAGCCTGCTTGCTGCATTGGATCTCTGATCAAGTTAAGGTTGACTAAGAAGATTTTCCCCTCTTGGAGAACTTATCCAAGGGCTGTTTTGCTTTTGCTGCCTCCCCTCTTAACTCTTTGCTCTCTGGTACTATGCCGAGATTGGCCTGCTCAAAGGCCAAAGATCTTCTCAGAGTGACATTCAGAGGCTGAAGCATATTTATTTGCTTCTGGACCTCTCCATCCATACCATCTAGTCAAGGTATATAAAAATATAGTAAGGAAAACAAACGTGAACAAGGTTACCAAAGACCCTCGTTTCCTGATAGTTTTGCCCTCCTCTGTCTCTTTGGCTGATTCAGACTTCGTAAGTGTATTTCCATTTGTAAACATTTGCCTTCACAACTGCATATTATTACTTCAAAGAACATTCTCCTTAGCTATAGGAATTGATTTCACTTGTGTTATGGCATCGGAGAGGAGGGAGCAATACATCTTGTCCTTACTGAGCTTTGCAGTTTCTCTAACATTTCTTAAACTGCCTTTCCTAATGTTTGACCACAACCCTCAATTCCCCTTCTCACCCGCCCTTCAAAGTTAATCCATATACAGCCACACTAACCTTTGGCAAGACATGCTGATGACTTCCAGACACAAAGACCCACTTCTTTTCAGGAGAGATGACTAGACGATCGACACTATAATTAAATGCATTCACTTTAGAAATATAACTTAACCCAGGCACTGTAAGCGTGTAGATGTCACCTTCAGAATTGCCAACCTGAAACCAAAGCATCGTCACAATATCAATGGGAAGAGACTTGAAATCCTAAGATACACAGGAGGCAACACTGTCAACTGTGGGATATAACACTGTTTCTTCAATCTCATAATGGAAATCAAAACATATGTCCAGCCTATCTTAAAAAGATGTTGGGGGTGGGCGGTGCAACAGTGGCTCAGTGGCAGAGTTCTCACCTGCCGTGCTGGAGACCCGGGTTCAATTCCCGGGGCCTGCCCATGTAAAAAAAAAGAAAAAAAAATTGAGGGTAATCCTGTGAATTAAGGCACTATTCTTAAGGATAGTTATTCATTAGTGTGTCGACACTATTCTACTTTCTCAATGTTTCCCCAAACTCACATCTCTATATTGTTACTGTCCAAGTTCATGTACTGTACAATAATAAACATCTGAGAGAAGCATCATAGATATGAGGGTGTTTTTTTTTTTTTTTTTGTAAAGAAATATGGCTAGGAAAGTGTGCATGAGAGGCTTATGTGGACAACACTTACGGGTATGTTGTGACTGACTCCCCGGGTGTGAGGAAGGGATGAATCTAAAAAGACAGACTGTGATAAAACAATTATGGGCCCTCAGTGCCTGTGGAGGAAGCAGGCATTTTGTTTCGTGGGTCCCTTCCCACCGAACAATGCAAGGGCTCACTTACCATGAGAAAGGGGCCATCCTTTGTGAGACAGGTTTCCAAGGAGAAGCAGGCCTTAGACACGGGGAAAGCAGCCAGAGCATCTTTATCCTGACAATTCCACACTTTGACAGTTCCTTCCAAATCCACGGTGAATGCAAGATGCATCTGAGGGAGGGTGGCCACATGCGAGATGTTGGACCGCTGGACTGGGCTCGACCAGATCATAGTGCCCTGCAGAAAGAGAGCAGCACTGTCTGTGGCCAAGGAACTCTCTAAGCTGCTTTCATTCTGGCATTTATTTGGAAGCCACTTCCAAATCAGACCCATTTCTTGCTTCTGAGATAAGGATGTGAAAAGTTTCCTAAACATTTCAATTATCTGAGGGGCATGAACATAAAACAGGATCCATGCAATTTGCTCAGAGGCAGGAAATCACTACCTGATGGGCAGAAGGCCGATTAGACTGCCTGGGTTCAAATGAGTCCTGCTTCCTACTGACAGTACAACATTCAGCTCGTTACTTATCATCCAGCTTCTTCGTACGCAAAATAAGGATGAGAGTAATTCTGTTCTTATGGGGCTGTTGTGAGTATTGTATTTCATAGCACGTGAGTATTACATTTTATAACACGTGAAATATTCTTAGACTTCTGCCTAATACATAGCAGGCTCAAAAGTATCAACTGTCATGAAAATTATTATTACATCATCAACCTTGCACATTGCAAATAAGACAGAAGAAATAGGTTTCATTCTAGATTTTTCTTTAGGCTTTTGCATTGTGAAGTATGTCATGCAAATAGAAAGAGCAAAGTTTAAAGAATCGCTACAAAATGAGCACAGTGCAAACTCTGCCAAACCTTCCCAAAGTCCCTTTACACTTGCTTTCTTAGCCAATTCTTCCATCCTTTTAAATTTTAACCAATGTTCTGATTTCTAACACTATAACAGGTTTCTTGTCTTTTTTCCCCCCTCACAGTTTCTGTGGTTCAAGAATTCAGATGAAGCTTGGCTGGGAAATTCTGGCTCAGGGTCTCTCCTGAAGTTGAAATCAAGTTTCACTTTCACGACGGCTCACTCATATGGCTGGCAAGTTGGCACTGCTTGATGGTAGGAGTCCTTAGTACCTGACCACAGGGACCTCTCCATAGGGCTGTGTCTTAGTTTATAAGCTGCTGAAATGCAATATACCAGAAATGGAATGGCTTTTTAAAAAGGGAATTTAATAAATTACAAATTTATAGTTCTAAGCCTATAAAAATGTCTAAATTAAGGCATCCAGGAAATGATACCTTAATTCAAGGAAGGCCAAGGGGTCAGGAACACCCCTGTCATCTGGGTACTCACGTGACTGGCATCTGTTGGTCCCTTGTTCCTGGGCTCTGTTGCTTTCGGCCTCTGTTCCTGTGGGGGTTCCCCACTTTGCTTCTCTGGAAGCTGGCCTTCATCTCTTAGCTTCCCTTGGCTTTCTCCAGGTTCTGGTTTGCTTAGCATCTCATGGCAATATCTGCTGGGCTCCCAAGCATCTCTAAACATCCATGTCTCTGTTCTCCAAATGTTGGCATCGGTGTTAGCTCTGCTCTGAAGTTTCTGTCAGCTCTGTTTTTTCTGTCGTTACTGAACTCTCCAAAATGTTTCCTCTTTTAAAGGACTCTGGTAAACTAATCAAGACCCACCTTAAATGGGCAGAGTCACATCTCCACCTAATCAAAAGTTTACACCCACAATTGGGCATGTCACATCTCTGTGGATACAATCTAATCAAAATTTCCCACCTACAGTATTGAATCAGGATTAAAAGAAGCGGCTGCCCCCACAAGATTGGATCAGGACTAAAACGTGGCTTTTCTGCACACAATAGATTCAAACTGGCACAGCCTACTTGAGTGTCCTCATAACACTCTGGCTTCCCAAGAACTAATGACCCAACAGAGAGCAGGTGTTTTTCCTGAGTTAGCCTCAGAAGCTACACCCATCTTTTCTACAAAATCCTATTAGTTACACAGGACAGCTCTTTTCAATGCTGAAGGATACTACACAAGATCATGTTCCACCCAGCAATAGGTCTGTCCCCACAAGGCTGGTTTAAAAGAACCTGACTTTTCTGGGATATATAACAGCTTCAGACCACCACAGCTTATTCTACATTTTAAGTTTTTGCAGTCTGGGACTGCAACCATCTGAAGGCTTCATGGGGCAGAAAGATCTGCTTTTGAGATGGCTCACTCACATGACTGCCAAGTTGGGTTTAGCCATTGGTGGGGCCTGATTACTCTACCATATAAACCTGTCCATTGGGCTGCTTGAGTGTCCTCAGGAACACAGAGTCTTGTTTCTCCTACTGTAGTTATCCAAGAGAATACTCTTCTAGATTTTTTAATCTTTTTTTCCCTGCCAACTCATATATTCTTTTTTTAAAAAATTTTTTTATTAATTAAAAAATATTACAGAAACACAAACATTCCCAATATGTGATCATTCCATTCTACATATATAATCAGTAATTCACAATTTCATCACATAGCTGCAGATTCATCATCCTGATCATTTCTTAGAACATTTGCATCAATTCAGAAAAAGAAACAAAAAGACAACAGAAAAAATAAAACGAAAACAGAAAAAAAAACCATACACACCATACCCCTCGCTCCTCCCTTTCATTGATCACTAGCATTTCAATCTACTAAATTTATTTTAACATTTGTTCCCCCTATTATTTATTTTTATTCCATATGTTCTACTCATCTGTTGACAAGGTAGATAAAAGGAGCATAACACACAAGGTTTTCACAACCACACAGTCACACTGTGAAAGCTACGCCATTATTCAATCATCATCAAGAAACATGGATACTGGAACACAGCTCTACATTTTCAGGCAGTTCCCTCCAGCTTCTCCATTTCCTCTTAGATAACAAGGTGATATCTCCTTAACCAACTCATATATTCTTAAACGGATATTTATCATACTTCAGAAGACTCTGAGTGGGAAAGAGTCATCCCATTTTTTTATAGGGATGGAGGGGGAAATACAAAAAAGGGAATGCCAAGAAAATACAATCATTTGGGACACACTTGGGGGTTTTCCAATTCCCTGTGAAGTGCTCCATGCACTACATGCATTGGTTCTGATAGGCAAGACAATCTTTTATGCCTCTTGGAGATCATCTGAATTAGAAATCATTTTCTGAAAAAGCCAATATAACAAATGCCAATACTTGACAAAGAGGTAGCCAAATAGGTAATGAGGAGGCACAATGTCAATACATTGTTTATTTCAAAAAGTCAGTCCAAGGTATCTTTGGAAAATAAATCCTTGTACAAGTTTAGAAACACATTTAAAAGCTTTATGCATCTATGGTCTAAATGAAAAGGTCACAGGTCACAAGTTACAACTGATTTAAAGATTTGTCTCTGTCATGAACTCCCAGTGTAATTGTCCTCTCAGCACTTGTTTCCTGTGAATGACAGGATGAATTCAGGTGTGTATTACTTTTGCTCC
Source organism: Tamandua tetradactyla (assembly GCF_023851605.1). Lineage (NCBI taxonomy): Eukaryota > Metazoa > Chordata > Mammalia > Pilosa > Myrmecophagidae > Tamandua > Tamandua tetradactyla. The sequence continues at coordinate 37,925,724 of NC_135341.1, forward strand.
TCCCTGGCTAGACTCACCCCTTGAACATCCCAGGTATAAAGTATGCGTTTTGAAGACACAATACAAATGACCGACCTCCCTGGTCCATCCATTCTGGGGCTACTTCCTGAGAGATAAGCCATTGGTCCTAAGATTCCTGGAAGAAAACACAGACAATGCTTGGTCACCAGATAGATGAGGGGTGCTTCAAATTTAATAAAGAAAATTCTGGAAAAAAATCACTTTGGGTTTTCCTGTACCCTCTTAGGTGGCTCTGGAGTTACAATTATGGTGAATTAAATATAAATTAGGCTTCAGAGGCAGCCAAACACGGGTTTCCACTGCAGATTAGCCACTTAGGAGATACTGGCCACTTGGTTTTCCCTATTTAGTCTCTTTTCCATAAGTGTGAAATGCGAATAAAATCTTTCCATCAGAGAACTGTTCTGGGTTTTTAAAGAGTTGTCAGGAATAAAGTAAGCAAGTAAAGCATCTGTTATTCAAGAGTTTTCCACTATGTTTTTTCCAGATTTTTGCTCTAGGAGGGATGGGAAGTCTTTGGAGAAGGAAGTAACAGGAACTGTTCATTTGTTGTGAAAAGATCATTCAGGCTTCTACATTCAGCGTAGAGCGTAGGGACAAGAGAGGAAACAGGGAGACTAGTTATGCAGCCATCCCAGCAATCCAGTCTCATTTGACTTTAATTTCCTTTCCCTCACTGAATGGGCACACAGAACTGCATGGGGTGGGGGGAGGAAATGGAGTGGGTGCCCAGAAACAAGCTCATCATGTTCCTCTGGGGCATCCTATCCCCATACCGAGGTTCCCAGATACTTCTCTGTAGTTGAAGTCCTCTGGCTGTGCCAGTGCCATCCGATACTCCTGCCTTATCTGTTGGAGAACAAATTGCTTCCATGTCCATGAACCCAGGCACTCATAGGAGAGGTTGTAGACGTTCCATCTGTTCATATACAACTTTCTGGAAACAGATTCACAATCCCATCAGGCTGCCCTGGTCAGTGTACCTCCTCAGAACCACTCTGAGTTTCGCTGCACTCCCGTCTCTCACACACAAGGGGCGGGCTACACACAGTACGGGTGCACAGTCAGACATCCTGCCCTCTGCTGAGAGATGCCTTCCTTCCCACCTTACCCCACGCTACCCCTACTCACCTCCACAGGTCATCATTCGCTGCAATATTATTCCAATGCTAAGGGAGAGAAAGGAAGAGATAAGCCAACCATCAGTACCCAAACATTGGCTCCTCCTCATTTATTCTGGCAGCTGGCCCCATGCAGTTTAATCAGATATGATCCCTGCTCTCAAAACCCTCCCAGTCTGGGGCAGGGGGAGGGTGAGGAGGTACAGGAACATGGTAACAGGAGAGTCTTTTATTATTATTATTATTTTGCATGGGCAGGCACCGGGAATCAAACCCAGGTCTCCAGCATGGCAGGCGAGAGCTCTGCTTCTGAGCCACGGTGGCCCGCCCAACAGCAGAGTCTTATGGCTGGTACTACAGGCACTAGTATTTTGGTGAGAATTCAGTGGAAGGATTGATCTCCCAGGGCATGAAATGGGAAGTTGAGCACAATTCATTTATATCAGTCTGCCACTTTCATTTAACAGCAAATGAGGCCCTAGAAAGTGAGTGATGCTAACTTCCAAACACTCAACGTGTCATGCTGCTATTTTGCAGCTTAGTGCTCAAGTTGGTCAAGAGAAGGGGCTGAGTCCTCAGGCACTGATACACCAAAGCAGAATGGACGGGTCTGGATTCAGAACAAGGTACATTTAAGGAGTGAAGGAAGGCCGTGTGGGTGTAATGCTGGGTTAGCCAAGCCCCCAGGGCTCAGGGAGAGAGGTGAAAGGGGTCTTTTGCAGGGACTCACAAAGGAGAGGGGAATGGGCAGGAAGCTGGTCAATTCAGATAGAGCAGCTGAGGGTGGAGAGCTTTTACCTTGTTCACTTGGGAGGCTTTTAGCAAGCTGAATGGGTCCAGGAAGGAGAAGACTCGCAGCAACGGCAGGTCAGGCAATTCTATCTCCATCTTACACAGCCCAAGCCCACACCCAGTCTCCTTTCTCTGCTACAGGTTGTTCTGAATTTAAAGCCTTGGCCAAAGTCTGAGCACTTGGAAGGGTTTCCACCCACTGCCCATTTGGCTCTGATAGAAACAGGCTGCAGGTGCACAGACTTGCAGCCTGACCTTGGCCTCTTCCGGGGCCAGAGCCGCACAGCTGAAGGCAGCCCTGGCTAAGCTTGGCCTGCTAGTGCCCATTCAACAACCCATTTGGCGGAGTGTGAACCAGAAGTGCAGATCCCAGGGCTGTTCCAGGAGACTTAGGAAACTTCAACGAACACAACTCTCCTTCATCAGATTCAAGACTCTAGATGGTGCCCTTTAAGTTCCAAATTACCAGGGAATGGAATCTGTTTGTGTCTATGTTGGGCATCAAATCTGGTCAGCAGGGCCCATTTCTCACCATTGAACTTTCCAATGGAAGGGGAAATACTCCTCCTCCTGAGAAGTCTATACTCAGGTCATGGGCCACATCTGAGATGGCCCTGTGGTTGCTGCCTTTCTCTTGGGACCCACCACTTTTCTACAGTTTTATGAGTCTTCCAAGAATTTGACCATTCATTCTAGTGCTTTCTATAGGGTCTCTCTGTGGGGCTCAGTGGTGATGAACCCACTCCCCCAAATGCTGCCTCGAGTCTGACCCACAAAGTAGAGGGTTCTCAGAACCACTATCTTCTTTCTATAATGTTTTCACTCCATTATCCAAACCAAATCTTGTGATTCAGAGACAATTAAATGTCCTTGTCTTCAGAATTTGGAATGGAAACTTTCACATGGGATAGGTCTGTAAAATACAAACCTGACAACATTGGGGAGACCACTTTTCGTTTTGTGGAATGGGGTTCAGAGGAAACTGATTTGAAGAAAATGTAGCTTAAAGAGAAAGACAATAAAGAAAAAAATGCCACCTGGCTTTAAAAGAGATAAAGAGAGTCTTGGTGGTATCTTTTATATTAAAATTCTAGTCCTCTTTAAGTCTTTCCATTTCCTTGAAATATGCCATTTCACTACTAATAAAAAATTAAACTCTGTTTTTTGTTTACCCACTCCAAGCTAATGAACAATTTCTTGACTTGTCGTTGCTTTTAATGTTAATGAAAAATTCACATTAGAATTTATTAGAACATGATATCCTGAACTTTCCTTCAAATATCTTCACACTGGACTATAACACAGTGATAAGCTTCCTTCCAGCTCTCATGGTCCAGGCCATTGAATGTTGGAACTGATTTTCAGGTTGCTACACGCAAGAGGTGAGAGGGTGATTTCAAACTGACTGTGTTTTGGGATCTCTCTCTCTCCGTTGTTGAGTCAGCATTCTCTTAATTACTTGAGTTCTTTACCTGCCTCCAGTCTGTCCATATAACACATATGAGTTAAATCAACATTGAAAGGAAAAAAGACAAGTTTGAAGGTATTTGGAAATTTAAAACTATGTATTGATATAAAAGATCTGTGACGCCACTCCAGATATAACTGTGTAAGAGCCGAAGCAATGGAATGAGGACAAAGGAAAGACACAGTGATGCTCCAAAGTCACAAGAAAGCTTCCTCTACCACAGCTAACAATCAGAGAACTGGAAATAATTTAAAGGGATTCAATTTTAAACTACCAGTTCACCAAATAGAAATTGGTAATGTGAGAGTAGGGGTGGGGAAAGCAGTTCAAAAGGTTCTAATTTTTCAATGTCATCAAATTAAGTGAAAAAAAAAATAGCTTTAGATCAATATATGTATGTAATTTAGAAATACAAAATGGAAAACAATTCAAAAATAAAATATTTCTATCTATATATGTATGCAAATGCATTACAGCATGTCTGGGGTGATATATGTAAAATTTGACCCTATGTTATATCCAAGAAGGACTGATAACTGGCATGGGAGGGTGTGAGAAACAGTCATTTTGTCCTTATTAATGGAATATTTTACCTTGAATATATATGTTTTTTCAAACTCATGTTTTTATTTAATAGACTGAAATGTCACATTGTAGCTTTGAATCAGTATAGGAGTCATAATGGGTTAAGTTTAAAAAAAAGCATTTTTTTTTTTACTGTGAAATATAACATATATACAAAGCAAAGAAAGAAAAAAGCAATAATTTTCAAAGCACACTTCAACAAATAGTTACAGAACAGATCCCAGAGTTTGTCATGGACTACCATTCCACCATGTCAGATTTTTCCTTCTCGCCACTCCAAAATACTGGAGGTTAAAGAGAATATTAATAAAGCAATTCAGCAGCCATACTCTTTTGTTATTCCATTTTCCCTGTTATACCTCCTTCTCATTTAATCCTTATCTTAATCTATACGGATCTTTGGGCAATGCCTGTTCTAACATTTTCATGTTGAGAAGGAATAGGGGGATGTAATTAATTGATAACCCCAGAGAGACTGCTCCCTCTGAGTTTCAGGATTTGCCTCACCTAAGAATCGTCCAGGAATTATATGTTCCAGGAAGTCAAACCTATGCATGAAACATTTATAGAGTCTCAATTTGAGCCCTAGGTGTTCTTAAGAGTCAACAGGAGTGATGTTGGTTGGGTTTAGCAAACCATAGCTATTAGCACTATCTAACTGAAGCTTGCAGCTCCCAGAATAGCCTCTTGACTCCATTTGATTTCTCTTGGCTACTGATGCCTTATTTTATTACACATCTTTTCCCCCTTTTGGTCAGGAAAGCATTGTAGATCCCACAGTGCCAGGGCCAGATTCATCCCCAGGAGTCACGTCCCACGTTATCAGAGAGATTTTCACCCCTGAATGGCTGATACCCCATAGAGGGGCAGGCAACGATTTTCCTTGAAGACTTGGGCTTAGAGAGAGAGAGGCCACATCTGAGCAACAGAGAGGTTTCCTGAAAGCAACTCTTAGGCCTCGTTATAGGTAGTCTTAGCTTCTCCCCTACAGAAATAAGTTTCATAAGGGCAGGCCTCAAAATCCAGGGTTTGGCCTATTTTCTTGGGAGTCTTTTCCTACCCCCTTTTGGATCCTCAAGGGATTCTACCAATACTTTTAAATTATCAGCCTACCATAGTCTTAGATGTATCTTGGTATTATATCAAGGTATTGAGAATTACAAGGCCTCGTTCCTGTTCTGGACTCCAGGAGTTTGGGTTGTTTAAATGAACTATTTAGACAGGTTGATTTAGATTGTGTGTTACAGAAAATTTAGGTTCTAGACACAACAAACCTCTCTGCCTGTGATCTCATACAACAGCTGAAAGTCTAGAGAACATAAACTATCACCTTTTATCCTGTCTTCTCATTTACCTAAGACCCAGTCAAATTGGCTTCGTTTTAAACTTTAATTGAAGCCTGACCTCTTTTTTTGGTTACTTTAGCTGCTATTATGTATAGCTATGCTAACTTTTGGGGTTGCAGACTCCATTTCTGGATCCTAGGTGTCACAGAGCTACTCAAAGTTCCAGGGAAATATCAGCTGATACCCATATAGTTCAGTGTCTCAGAATCCAGAAATACAGCTGCAACTTCAGACCAAATGTGGCTGCTATAAAGACCCACAATCTAGGCTCTCATTTTTTTTTTTTTTTTCATGAGCAGGCACTGGGAATCGAACCCGGGTCTCCAGCATGGCAGGCGAGAACTGTGCCTGCCGAACCTCTCTCTCTCTTTTTTTTAAATGTGTAAATACATTTTATTTTCATAAATAAAAATTTTAACACTTTAGATTGTTAAGAAGACTTAGTTGACGTCTAGTTAACCTCATACAACATTAATGTTTTTCCTTTTTTTGAAAATATTCAAATACGATTCCATTGTTCTTTTAGAAAATAGACTAAAAGATACGCTGCATGTAATGAGCTCCATGAGGAACATTCTATCACATCCATATTTTTTCGGACACTTGAAACACTGAGTTGTATGTCGATTTAAACTATCTTTTGGAAGGAAAAAACAAAAATGTACTGTCAAAAATACTGGTCATCTATGATGACCAATTTAGCTATGTTTCCACAACAAAACCCATGTTTCACAGTGAGGAAGTAGAAAACAATATATAATCAAAAGCATCTATACTGAAATTATTTATCTCCTTAGTCAAAAGTTAAGAGATTAAGTATGGGATATCAACATAAGTGATGGCTTTTTTTTAACCAATTAATTCTGGCTCAGAAGATAGCAAATATAATTAATGTAAAATCCATCAGCCTTTAAGAATTCTGCATCACAATTTTCCCTATTTTATAACAAAAGAAAATGGGTTTGATATTTGATAGGATTAGTGTGACACTATCATGAAAGACAGCATTGCCATCAAAACAGCTGGAGAAGTATCCACAGGACTCTTAGAAACAGAATGCCTTTCATGCCCCCAAAATGTGAGATTAGGCAGTTGTCAGTAAACTGAGGTAAAGAATTAAAACATTTTCTGTCCTCATTCATATCACACTCCCCTGGAAATTCATGTCAAATAGGTTTTGCAGATCACTTCATATCCACCTTAGCATTGTAATATAAATGATAAAGCAACCTTCATTTTTAAGTAAAAAAGCATAACATTGTTTTGAAACTACAAATGGGACTCTCTTCATATAAGAGAATGATCTAATAGCAAATTCCTGTATGTAGGCAATATATATAATCTTCAATGAGTATGACCTGAAGCTTATAAATTATTTATTTTAAACTCAAAGAAAGAAAATTAGGTCACTGCAGTCATTTCACCTTTTAGTTTCACCTTTCAGCTGCAATTCCCCTAAATCTTTATCCACAGTTGTAATATTCTTCCTCTTGCACTTCTTGAGAACTGCATCATTCGCACAGATTTTTCTCATTTTAATATTTGGCAATTTCTTCAGATCAACATCCCATTCCCTAAAAGCTTTCACGTTACGTACATTTACAAGGTCTGGGATCGCAAAACCACAGCCTTCACACTGCAGCCGGTCGTGGACCATTGTCTGCTTGATGATGTCTCCCCGGGATAGTGCCTCCTTCCCTGCCTGTCGCTGATGCTGTTATTTAGGTTCTAGACACAATAAACCTCTCTGTCTTTGATCTCATACAATAGCTGAAGGTCTAGAGAACATAAACTACCTGCTCGATCTGCTCCGGTTCATTGCTGAATCAATTTAAATACCTCTCAATTGATTTGCAAGCATCTTTCTTTGAATATCCTACTTTTGGGGGGTCAAGGTGATTGTAAAATCACTGTAGCTTTTTCACCAATAATATTGAGACGCAAGACCTTTTCATTCTTTAATTTTTTCTTTTTTTCTGGTTTGCGGGCCTCTCTCATAATTTGAGCTGCTTTTCTATTGCACGGATGAATGACTTTTTTTTTTCCCACCCTGTACCTTTTCCCTTTGATGCATCAGGCATGATGACATGCCACCTGGGTGGGCCTGGACACTCCAGAGGGGGGCAACAGTGCTAACCACAGCAGGTACTTCTCTGGGCAAAGCTCCTGGCCCTAGGCTCTCATATATAATAAGAATTTTCTGAGAGAGAACTTAGCATATTTGTTCCTTTGTTTCTCGCTTATTTTGCACAACACACTGTCCCCAAGGTTTATTCAGTTTGTCATGTGCTCCTCAATGTCTCTCATTTTTGCAGCCACACCATATTCTATCACATAAATGTATCACCGTTTGCCATTGTACTTCTCGGTCATTGAATCCTTTGGCTCCTTCCAGCTATTGGGCATCACGGATAATGTCCAAAATAAACAAACCAGTATCCTCACTTGGTTGTACAATCAGCAGCACTCTCGATTTTAGACAACTTTTATTGGTCCATAATGACAAAGAACCGGCAAACACAACGTCACCAACTATCAAATCAAAACTACCCCTTATCACTTGTCATTCCCCCCTCCCCACCCAGTTAGTTTACCACTGGTAGTGCTGTGGTACTGTTGATGTCTTCTTGTTAACTACTGGCCATAGCATGCAGTTTTAGTTCCCCCCATACACCTCTACTATTGACTCTTTGTCCACTATCGAACCATTGAAATAGTTCACGTGAGAACTTATTTATAATTGTAAATTTAATCATTGGGATACATGGCACCATATAGCCCCTTCAATCATATTCACCTTTAACATGGCAATGTTACTCATACCCCACTGGTTAGTTACTATCTCTTCTAGCTGTTCCCTTGCATTTAGATTCAACCTCTTTGAGTAGCCTTTCCTCTGTCTGTAGCTTTTGTGTACCTCTAGGTGTGCTATATTCTACAGTGTAACATCTGAGTTACCTTTACCCGAGTAATATAACTAAAACCTACAGTTTCTGTCCTTTTGTGTTTGACTCATTTCACTCAGCATTATGTCATTTAGCATTACATCCTCAAGGTTCATCCACATTTTCATGTGTTTCAGGACATCATTTCATCTTACTGCTGTGTAGTATCCCATCATATGTATTTACCACATTTTGTTTATTCACTCATCTGTTGATGGGCACTTGGATTGTTTCCATCTTTTGGCAATTGTGAATTGTTCCACTATGAACATTGGTGTGCAAATGCCTGTTCGTGTTATTGCCTTCAGCTTTTCTGGATATATACCGAGTATTGGTATTGCAGAGTCATGGGGCAACAGAATATTTAGTTTTCTGAGGAATCACCAAACTGTCTTCCACAGGGGCTGCACCATTATACATTCCCACCAACAGTGAAAAAAAGTTCCTATTTCTCCACATCCTCCCCAACATCTATAGTTGTCTGTTTAACAGCAGCCATTCCTATAGGTGTGAAGTGATATCTCATTGTTGCCTTAATTTGCATTTCCCATATAGCTAAGTAAAATGAGCATCTCTTCGTGTGCTTTTTAGCCATCTGTATTTGCTCTTCAGAAAAGTGTCTATTCATATCTTCTCTGTCCATTTTATAATCGGGTTGCTTGTTCTTTTGTTGTTGAGCTGTATAATTTCTTTATGTATGCAGGATATCAAGCCTTTATCCAATCTGTGGTTGCCAAATATTTTCTCCCATTGAGTTGGCTGCCTCTTCACCTTTTTGACAAAATCTATTGAGGCACAGAAGCTCTTGATCTTAAGCAATTCCCACTTGTCTATTTTTAAATTTTGCTGCTTGTGCTTTAGGTGTAAGGTTTAAGAAGCTACCACCTATTACTAATCTTGAAGATGCTTCCCTGCATTTTCTTCCGGAAGTGTTATGGTCCTGGCTCTTACATTTGGTTTTTTTTTTTTTAATCTACTTTGAATTAATGTTTGTATAGGGTGTAAGGTAGGGATCCTCTTTTATTCTTTTGGCTATTGATATCTAATTCTCCCATGCCTATTTATTGAAAAGACTTGTCTGTCCAAATTCAGTGGATTTGGGAGTCTTATTGAAGAACAATTGTCCATAAATTTGGTGGTCTATCTCTGTACTCTTTGTTCTATTTCATTGGTTGATACTTCCATCTTTGTGCCAGTACCATATTGTTTTGACCATTAAGGTTTTATAGTAAGCTTTAAAGTCAGGGAGTGATAGCCCTTCCACTTTGCTCTTCTTCTTTTTAGGATATCTTTAGCTATTTGAAGTCTCTTTCCCTTCCAAATAAATTTCATAACCAGCTTTTCCAATTCCTCAAAGGAGGTTGTTGGGATTTTGACTGGTATTGCATTGAATCTGTAGATCAGTTTGGGTAGAACTGACATCTCAACAACATTCAACCTTCCTAGCTATGAGCATGAAATGTCTTTCCATCTATTTAGGTCACTTTTTATTTCATTGAGTAACTTTTTGTAATTTTCTGTTTACAAGTCCTTGACATCCCTGGTTAGGCTTATTCCTTTGGTCACTATTTCGAATGGAATTTTTCCCTTAGGTGTCTCCTCAGGTAGGTCATTGCTTGTGTATAGAAATATTACCGATTTTTGTACATTAATCTGGTATCCCACCCCTTTGCTGAATTTGCTTGTTAGTTCAAGTAGCTTCACTGTAGATTTCTCAAGGTTTTCTAAGTACAGGATCATGTCATCTGTGAAAGTTTTACTTCTTTTCCTATTTGGATGCCTTTTATTTCTTTCCCCTGTCTAATCGCTCCAGCTAGAACGCTACAGCTAGAACTTTTAGCACAATCTTCAATAATAGTAGTGACAGTGGACATCCTTGTCTCATTCCCGGGTTAGGGGGAATGCTTTCAGAATCTCACTGTTCAGTATGATTCTGGCTATGGGATTTTCAAAAATGCCATTTATGATATTGAGAATGTTTCTTTTGATTCCTACCTTTCAAAGTGTTTTTATGAGGAAAGGTTGGTGGATTTTGTTGAATGCTTTTTTAACATCAATCAATATGATCATGTGATTTTTCCCTTTTGAATTGTTAATGTGCTCTGGTACATTGATTGATTTTCTTGTGTTGAACCACTTGCATTCCTGGTAAAAATCTCACTTGGTCATGATGTATAGTTCTTTTTAAAAAAATTTTTTATTGAGAAAAATATTCACACACATACTTTCTATACATGATGCACAATCAGTGGCTTACAATATCATCACATGGTTGTGTATTAATCACTATGATCATTTTTTAGAACATTTGCATCACTCTAGAAAAAGAAATAAAAAGAAAAAAGGAAAAACTCATACATACCATACACCTTACCCCTCCTTCTCACTGACCACTAGTGTTTCCATCTACCCTATTTATTTTACCCCTTCCCCCCTTATTATTTATTTATATCTGTATTTTTTACTCATCTGTCCATACTCTGGATATAAGGAGCATCAGATACAAGGTTCTCACAATCACATAGTCCCACTGTAAACATTATATCTTTTTACAATCATCTTCAAGAATCTAGGCTACTGGAACACAGTTCAACAGTTTCAGGTACTTACCTCTAGCCACTTCGATATACCACAAACTAAAGGGGGATATCTATATAATGCATAAGAATAACCTCCAGGATAACCAGTTGTTCTAGTTTGCTAGCTCCCGGAATGCAATATACCAGAATCACAATGGCTTTTAAAAAGGGGAATTTAATAAGTTGCTAGTTTACAGTTCTAAGGCCGAGAAAATGTCCCACTTAAAACAAGTCTATAGAAATGTCCAATCAAAGGCATCCAGAGAAAGATACCTTGGTTCAAGAAGGCCGATGATGTTTAGGGTTTCTCTCTCATCTGGAAAGGCACATGGCGAACACAGTTACAGTTTCTGTCTTGGCTGGAAGGGCATATGGCGAGCAAGGCATCATCTGCTATGTTCTCTCCTGGCTTCCTGTTTCATGAAGCTCCCCGGAAGGCATTTTCCTTCTTCATCTCCAAAGGTCACTGGCTTGTAGGCTCTCTGCTTCTCGTGGCTATGTCGTTCTCCTTTGCTCTCTCTGAATCTCTTTCATTCTCCAAAATGTTTCCTCTTTTATAGGACTCCAGAAACTTATCAAGACCCACCCAAATGGGTGGAGACATCTCATCACCCAATGCAGCTTAACAACCACTCTTGATTAAATCACATCTCCAGGGAGATGACCTGATTACAATTTCAAACATACAGTATTGAATAAGGATTATTCTACTTTTATGAAATGGGATTTTGATTAAAACATGGCTTTTCTAGGGTACATACATCCTTTCAAACCAGCACACCTCTCAACTCTGTTTGAAATCTCTCAGTCACTGAAACTTTATTTTGTCTCATTTCTCTCTTCCTGTTTTTGGTCAAGAAGACTTTCTCAATCTCTTGATGCCAGGCTTTGGCTTATCCCAGGCTTTCTATCCCACACTGTAAGGGAGATTTACACCCCTGGGAGTCATGTCCTACGTGTGTGTGTGTGTGTGTGTGTTGGGGGAGAGCAGTGAGTTCACATGCTGAGTTGGCTTAGAGAGTGAGGCCACAACTGAATAACAAAAGAGGTTCTCTGGGTGTGACTCTTAGGCATAATCTTAAATAGACTTAGCTTATCCTTTGCAGGGATAAGTTTCATAGTGGTGAACTCCAAGATCAAGGGCTTAACCTATTGATTTGATTGTCCCCACTGCTTGCAAGAATATCAGAAATTCTCCAAATAGGGAAGTTGAACACCTTCCCCTTTCTCCCCATTCCCTCAAAGGGTCTCTGAAAATACTTCTTTATTCACTGCCCAAATCGCTCTGGGATTTAGCAGGACATCACACACCTGGACAAAACAACATCTCACTCCCTATTCATGATTTCATGTATGTATGCTGTTCATCTGACCATAAAGTTGTTAGGAAATGCACTACCCCAAATATAAATTTTGCATCAAATAAACATCTCACCCAGAAGTTGAGGTTTTAAAATATGTATGATATCCTTTACCCACTCTTCTAGTATACCTTAGTTCTGTCCATATCAGCTTCATTCATATTTCTAGTTGAAGTCTGATCCCTTTTTCAACTTTTTAAACTATTGCCATAGGGGTAATGCTCACTTTCATAGCTTCAGAGCTCTAACTCTGAGTCTTAGGTGTTACGTAAGACCAGGTTTTATAGAAATAGCTCAATATCTCAGAATTTAGAATTAACAGTTATACCTCATGAATATATGTGACTGCTGCAAAAGCTTACAATTGAGGACCCCTTACAATAAGCCCCAACCTGATAACCCATGTTCTTGACTTTAGTTTACCTAATTTTAAATTATAGTAGATGTATAATTCTTTTAATATGTCATTGGTTTTGATTTGCTAGTATTTTGTTAAGAAGTTTTGCGTTATATTCATTGGAGAGATTGGTCTGTAGTTTTCCTTTCTTGTAGTATCTTTATCCAGTTTTGGTATTAGAGTGATGTTTGCTTCATAAAATGAGTTAATTGTTTTTCCTTAATTGTTTGGAAGAATTTTAGCAGGATTGGTGTTAGTTCTTTTTGGGGTGTTTGAGAAGATTCCCGTGAAGTTGTATGGTCCTAGGTTTTTCTTTGTGGGAAGATTTTTGATGACTGATTGAATCTCTTTACTTGTAATTGGTTTTTTGAGTCCTTCTATTTCTTCTCGAGTCTGTATAGGTTATTCGTGTGTTTCTAGGAATTTGTCCATTTCATCTAAGTTGTGTAGTTTGTTGGCATATAGTTGCTCATAATATTCTCTTATGATTTTTAAAATTTCTTCATGATCTGTGGTAGCAACCCCCCTCTCACTTCTGATTTTATTTGCCTTCTCTTTCTTTTTTACTCTGTAGTCTAAGGGTCCATCATTTTATTGATTTTCTCAATGAACCAAATTTTGGCTTTGTTGATTCTTTTTATTGTTCTCCAGTTTGTTTATTTCTGCTTTGATCTTTGTTATTTCTCTTCTTTTAATTGTTTTGGGGTTAGTTTGCTGTTCTTTCTCTAAATTCTCCAGGTGAGCAGTTAAATCCTCAAGTTTTGTTCATTCTTGTTTTTTAATATAGGCATTCAGTGCAGCAAGTTTCCCTCTCAGCACTGCCTTTGCCACATCCCAAGCATGCACATGCATGGACCGGGAATCAAACCCAGGTCTCCCGCATGAAAGCCAGGCATTCTAACCACTGACATCCCATGCAACCAACATCCCATAACTTTTGATATGTTGTATTCTCATTATCATTCATTTCCAGATATTTACTGATTTCTCTAGCAATTTCTTCCTTGACCCACTGATTATTTAAGAGTGTGTTGTTTAATCTCCATATATTTGTGAAAGCTCTGGTTCTTTGGTGATTATTAATTTTTAGCTTCATTCTTGTTGTGGCCAGAGAAAATGCCTTGGATAATTTCAATCTTATTAAATTTATAAAGACTCAGTTTTTGTCCCAGCATATGATCTACCCTAGAGGATGCTCCATGTGCACTAGAGAAGAATGTAGATCCTGGTGTTTTGAGGTGTAATGTCCTGTATATGTCTGTTAGGTCTAATTCATTTATCATATTGTTTAGGTTCTCTCTTTCTTTCTTGATCCTCTGCCTGGTTGTTCTATCTATAGTGGAGAATGGTGTATTGAATTCTCCCACTATTATTGTTGAAAATATTTTGCAATACTTGCCTCATACTTTGGAGCTCCTTGATTGGGAACATTAATATTTATGATTGTTATTTCCTCTTGGTAACTTTTCCCTTTTATTAATAAGTCATGTCCTTCTTTGTCTCTTATGATGTCTTCACATTTAAAATCTGTTTTATTTGATATTAGTATAGCTACTCTTGCTTCTTTTGGTTACAGTTTGCATAGAAGATATTTTCCCATCCTTTCACTTTCAATCCAATTGTGTCCTTGAGTCCAAGATGTCTCTTGTAAACAACATGTAAATGGACTATATATTTAATTCATCCTGCCAGTCTGTATCTTTTAATTGGTGAGTTTAGCACATTAATTACTGCAAAAGCTGTTCTTGACTCTACCATCTTATCCTTCAATTTTATTTGTCAGATCTATGTATTCTTTTTCTTTTCTCTCTTTTTGTCCTTTAAATTACCATTACTGGTGTTCTTCAAGTCTTTGCCCTTCTCCAGACCTCCCTTTCCTGTCTTTTTTATTCAGCTGATAATACTCCCTTTAGTATTTCTTATGGAGCAGATCTCTTGTTGACTAGTTGAACCTTTTTTTTATGTCTTTGAAGATTTTAATCTCTCCCTCAAGTCAAAAGGATAATGTGGCGAGATAAAGAATCCCTGGCTGAAAGCCTTTCTTGTTCAGGTTCTTAAATATATCACACCACTGTCTTTTTGCTTCTATGGTGCCTGTTGAGTAGTCTGAAGTCAGTCTTACGTGTTTTCGCTTGTATGTTGGAGATCACTTTTCTCGTGCTATCTTTAGGACTTTCTGTTTCTCTTCAACATTTGACAGTTTGAGTAGTATGTGTCTTGGAGTAGGCCTATTCAAATTTGTTCTATTTGGAGTTCATTGGGCCTCTCTGATTTGCATACTTACGTCTTTTATAAGAGTTGGGAAGTTTTCCCCAATTATATTTTCAACTAATTTTCCCAGCCCTTTACTCTTTTCTGGGACACCATTGATTCCTATATTTGTGAACTTCTTGTTATCTATCATATCTTTAAAATCCAGTTGCATTTTTTCCATCTTTCTTGCCATATGTTCTTTTGTGTGCTCTAGTTCAATTGTTCTGTCTTCTAACTCACTTATTCTTCTTCCTACTTCTTTGAATCTATCAGGTGTCTCTAGTTTTTTTTAATTTAGTCAACTGTATCTTTCATTTCTATGAGATCTACCATTTTTTTATGTAATCATTCAAATTCTTCTTTATGCTCTTCTAGTGTCTTTCTGATATCCTCTATTTCTTTATAAATGTCCTTGAGTAATTGTTCTATATTCTGTGTCCCCTCTGGAGTTTTGATTTGGTCATTTGACTGGGCCATTTCTGCTTGGATAGTCATGTGCTTTGTGATTTTCTGTTGTGTTTGGGGCATTTGATTATCTTTTTTTATTTTATTTTTTTTGGCATGGGTAGGCTCTAGGAATTGAATCCATTCCTCTGGCATGGCAGGCGAGAATTCTGCCACTGAGCCACTGTTGCACTGCCCTGATTATCTTAATATGGTTATTTTGCAAGTTGGTTTCCTTCACTCATCTCAAGTTTTATATTTACATGGTTTTGCATTGAAATTTTCCTTTTGCACTTGGTTTGTAAGTTACTCACCACCTAACCAAGGTCTGGATCTCAGGTAGGGGATGCAATTCAACTTGAGGGCCTATTAAAAGCAAGGCCAGGGTGCACAGGTACTTCAGTGGTAGAACGGCCACCCACCACATGGGAGACCTGGGCTTAATTCCTGGCCCATGCACCCAAAATAAAATAAAATAATAAAATAATAATATAATAAAAATATGAAAAAACAACAAGAGCAACAACAAAACACACCTCAACGGTAGTAGGCCCCAGAATTGGAAGGAGACATCCCAAGATATATTGGAGTGAGCTCAGACTGGTGCACACCAAAGAGAGAGAAAACATAAGAAAAAATATTAAAAATAAATAAAATAAAACAGAACAATAAAAAGTAATATATAAAATAAGCAATAAAAATAAAGTATCAGTAAAAATATAAAATATACATAAAAATAAAAAATTAAATTAAAAATAATAAAAACAATTATGCTACTAATAAAAATATATTTTAAAAATGGGAAAAAGTAAAATGAGTATTAGGAAAAATATAAAAACTCAGGCAGATAAGATTAGCCTGCCTGCACATATACCTTCTCACCAGCAGGCAGCGACCCTGAGCCTCCTCCTCCCTCAGGCCCACACCTTCCGAACTGCAGTGGTTAGAGATGGTGTGCACCTCTGTGGGCTGCTTCTGGTCCGCAGTGGCCAGTAGGCCACTGAGAACTGGAGAGCCGACCAGTGCCTGGACCTCAGCCGACCTGCAGCACCCACCACCTGGCAGTCCGCCACACACTGCACCACGGGGACAGCTATTGCCCGCACCTAGCTGGGTGATTGCTCCCAGCTCCCGGAGGCCTGGCCCCAGCGGTTGACGATCGGTCCACCTATGGGTTCCCCGCGGGTGCTGTTAACTACAGACCCCGGCCGGGAGGTCTCCCAGGCAGCAGCTGGGGCAGGCGGGAGCGGAGGGATGGTCTGTTCCCTTCGATCCCACCTCCCCTCACGCCGGGCCGCCCTGGTGGGGATCACGGTTGACCAACCCACCCTGCTCTCCCGGTCCCAATCCTCCCACCTCTCTTCTCCCCAAAATACCCTAGAGACCCTGCTTGTTTACTCACACCCTGGGACTGGTTCTGATCACTTTCTCCCTGTCCCTTACCTTGTTCGACCGAGCAGGAGTGAATTTGGTTCACTCAGCTCCAACGTCTTCCCGGAAGTTCATAATGGGTCAAGTTTTACAAAAATTACATCCAGCAACAGCAGCCTGGTCTGAAAATTAGTTCATAAAATAAAAGACTTGGCTTGAATAAATAAGAGAAAATGCCGTTTCAAAAACAAGCACCTGCACTGAAGCCTTCTGCTATGAGTGAGAGTTGTGCTTTCTCTCTTGTCACCTTATTAGCAATGAAGAAGAGCTGCAAAATTCTGACTTACAAATAAAGTGAGGAGGCTATAAATGTGGCTGGAAAGTGTTCCTCAGGGAAAGGAACCTCAAGGCCAGCCTTCATTGAAACCATGTGTATGAACTGGCTTTGAAGGCATCTTTTATTTTGGGGGAACCATGATATTGATTGGTCGATCTGTGACAAATAATCATCATAAAGAAAATTACGGTGGTAGAGTAATCGTATCATTAAATTCTCACCACTGTAGGTCCCAGAGGAAAAACTCAAAGACCTTTCTGTTCAGGAGAATGAGAGCAAGGTCCAAGGCCAATTTATGCAACTGCTGTGACTTTCAGGGTCAATCACACAGCATGGTGAGTGGTTGTATTAGTTTGTAAGCTGCTGGAATGCAATATACCAGAACTAGAATGGCTTTAAAAAGGGGAATTTAATAAGTTACAAGTTTACTGTTCTAAACCTATAAAAATGTCCAAACTAAGGCATCCTGGAAAAGATATCTTAATTCATGGAAGGCTGATGGGTCTAGAACACCTCTGTCATCTGGAAATTCACATGGCTGTTATCTGCTGGTCCGTTGCTCCTGGCTCTGTTGCTTTCAGCCTCTGTTCTTGTGGGGATTCCTCACTTTGCTTCTTTAGGGCTGGCTTTCATCTGTTAGCTTCCTTGGCTTTCTCCAGGTTCTGGCTTGCTTAACATCTAATGGCGATGTCTGCTGAGATTCAATCATCTCCAAACATCTGTGTCTCTGTTCTCCAAGTATCAGCATCTGTGTCAGCTCTGCTCTCTTCAAAATGTTTCCTCTTTTAAAGGACTCCAATAAACAAGTCAAGACACCTTGAATGAGCAGAGTCACATCTCCATCTAATCAAAAGGTCACGCCCACAATTGGGCATGTCACATCTCTGTGGAGATAACCTAATCAAAAGTTTCCAACCTACAGTTATTGAATCAGGACTAAAAGAAATGGCTACCCCCACAAGATTGGGTCAGGATTAAAATATGGCTTTTCTGGGGGTACATAATAGATTCAAACCAGCACAGTGATGAACTCTCATCAGCAGCAACTTGGGTAGGGGGTGTTAATTTGAGCCATTTCTTGAAATTACCAGGAATGCCCTTCTAGAGAACAGAATGTCTTCAGATATTGACTTAGTAAGGTAGAAGTGGGGACTGGAATCCCGGAGTGTGTATGAAGGTGGTAACAACAAGGGAATGGAATTTCTATTAAAGCAAACGGCAACTGAAGTCCCTCTGACAGTACTTACAGGCACCAGTGACTCAAACTTTAGTCTGGAGAAGGCACTCATGATCTGTTGGTGCTTCTGGGCAGGATTCAAGACTCAGCTCGATTCCTTGCTATTCGTTTGATACCCGCTCTTCAAAAGGGTCTGGATTCCTCAAATCTAACTCCCTAAAGCCAGCGTCCTATGTCAGAGACTAACAACTGATGGCTTCCACTAATACAAATAATCATTAGCGCTCTCTACCCAGGTCATGAGGAGAGCATGGTTGTGCTGTAACAGGTAACAACAAAACTAAAATTTAGACTAGTGCATAGTTAGGTCTTCCTGGAAAGGGCCCACAGTTTGTGGGCTACTGCTGGGTTGTGTCTTGGCTTAGTGTTCCTGGGCAACACAGGTCTGCTGCAGACTTGTCTGGGGCAGGAAACTTTGAGTTATCCCTTTCTCCAAAAATGATGCTCCCTATCTGGACATTTGTAGACTGTACTTCAACTGTGTACTGAAAGTCCATAGACATGCCCATGCTCAGCGGGATGTTCAGTTTTTTACACAGCTCCTCCTGGAGTGACAGTAACATCTGCAAGTTTTTGCATTTGGTCCTTGAAGAAGATCATGCCCAAAGCCTCCGATGGTCATGAAGCCAACAAATTCCAGGTTGGGGCACTTGGCATTTATGTGCTCTACCATCACTACTGACTCTGATAATGGAAAGCCATGTTTTCTCTCCTCTCCACTGGTGTTCATTTGCACCATGACCTTTAACTTTCTGGAGAACTTTTTTTTCTGCCAGGAACTGTTGACTTTTTCTGCCAATTTCAAAGAATCTACTGTTTCCGCCATGAAGAGATTGGGGAGAAGGATCAATTTGTTGACATTTTGTTTCTGTTGGTGACCAATGACATGCCATTTGATTTTGGGACAAGAAGACAGAATTTTAGAATTTGATGGTTTTTCTAGCAATTCCTGAACCTAAAGGGTAAAAATGGAACAAGTTAGCAAGGCAGGACTCTTCCAAAGGCTCTTTGGAAAAAGGCTCTTACATAGTTGTCCCTGAAAGTGTGCTAACCATCTTCATAGGCTTCGCTTGCCACGTCTGCAGGTTTGGTTTTGCTGACCGCTACTAGCCAGGGCTGGGTGGCTGGGAGATCTGCGACCACCCACTGCCCGTGCTCTTCTCACTGCCAGAAATACGAGCCTGACCCTCCACATCCCTTGGGCAGATGCCACCTTGAATATTAATTAATTAATTTTGGGATTTAAAAAATGGCTGCCAACTAATTTTATTTAAATGTATGTTATAATTGCTGATTCAAGAAATTAGGTCAAACTCACATTCTCCCATGCATCCATGGACTGAAGTCTGTCTCCCCAACCTTTCCGCCCCCACCTTTTGAAAACCCTTTCTTAAGCCAATAATCCATAGCCAAAAAGTCTAATGCCTTTGTATTTTTTTAGTAAGCCCATTAAAGCTTCAGAAGGAAAAACAGTTTAAGTGCCAGAACTGCAGACAATAGTTAAACACCAATTCTGTACCACAAAACTCAAAAGTCATGGAGAAAGTGACATACATGAGGAAGCTAAGGAAGGACCTGAGGAATGGACGGCAGCCCACAGCACCAGCTCTGTAGGGAGTCAGGGTCCTCCTTGTGCAGTTTTCTCTAGTTTTCCTTATGAGTCTTTGGCAAGCCTGAGAAGCGTAACAGGCTCTTTCTCTCCTCCTTCCTTCCCTTTTGTCCTTTGAAGTTGTAGGTTTACAGAAAAATTATGCAGAAAGCACAGAGGTCCCACATAACTCCCCACCCCCACTTTTTCCTAATATTAACACTTTGCATTAGCGTGCTACTCTTGTTACAATTGGATGAAAACATATTATAATTATATAATTAACTATAGTTCGTAGTTTACACTAGGGTTCATGGTGTTGCATGGTTCTATGGTTTTAAAAATTTTGTATTCTGCTACTATATATACAACCTAAAATTTCCCATTTTAACCATTTCAAATATACAATTCAGTGGTATTATTTTCACAATGTTGTGCTACCATCACGACCACCCATTATCATAACTTTTCCATCACCCCAAACAGAAACTCTATACCAGTTAAGCATTAACTCACCATTCCCTACCCCTGCCATGGCCCCTGTTACCTGTATCCTAGTTTCTACTCTATGAATTTGCATATTTTGATATTTCATAAAAATGAGATTATACAATATTTGTCACTTTGTTATCAGATTATTTTGGGACACTTGCTCTCACGGTATTCAGCTGCCATGTAGCAAGTTTGGTTACCTTGAGGCTGTCATGGTGAGAGACCTTATAGAGAGACCCCACAGACAGGGAGAGGGAGAGAGAGATGCCCAAGGGACATCAGAGACTCCAGCCCAGGCACCAGATATGTAAATTAAAAGACCTTAAGATGACCCCAATCCCAGCCATCTTGTGATTGCAACGATATGAAGGGGGAGTGCTTATTTATAAAAGTGAAAATTAGAAAAAAAAAATAGTAGGAAAAGAATCAATGAATTCAGAGATAGGACTATTGAAATGATTCAGGCTCAGGAGCTGAAAGAAAAAAGAACGGAAAAAAAGTGAACACAGCCTAAGAGATCTGTGAAACACGACCAAGCATGCCAACACCTATATACATACCATGTGAATTTCAGAAGGAGAAGAAAGAGAGAAAGGGGCAGAAGGAATAGTCAAAGAAATATGACAGAAAACTTCCTAAATTTAATGAAAGACATGAATATACACATTTTAAAAGACTAAAAAACCCCAAAAAGTATAAATTAAAAAAATTACCATGCTCAAACATACAGTAATCAGACTGTCCAATGCCAAGGACAAGGAGAGTTCTGAAAGCTGCAAGAGAAAAACAACATGTTAGGTACAAGGGAACTGCAACAAAATTAAATGCTGATTTTCCATCAGGAACTATGGAGGAAAAAAGGCAGTGGGACAAAATAGAGTACTGAAAGAAACAACTGCCAACTAAGAATTTTAAATCGACTTCCGGGCCAAGATGGCGGCTTAACAATGGGCGCATTTTAGTTTGTCCTCCAGAACAACTACTAAATAACCAGAAACAGTACAGAACAGATCCTGGGGCCACATCAGTGACTGGACACACAGCGTATCCAATCTGGACCAGCAGGACCGGCTGTGAGCACCCCCAGAACCATGAGTTCCACAAGCTGTGGCGGCCACCCCTCCCCCATAGGCTGCTTCCCAGAGGGGAAAGGAAAGAGATCTTACCAGCAGCAGGGGCTGAGCCCATCCAAACGCCAATTGTGGAATTAATTAACAAATTCTGACTACTAAAAATAGGCCCCCAGCTCAGATGAACCTGGTCAAAACGGAGGTCACTCATTTTTGCCCTGGCACCAAGGGAGCAGGGCTGACAGAGAAAGGAAAAAAAAAAAGAAGGAAACAGAGGTTTTTGTGGCTGTGTTTTTACAAAGGCTTGACTGTCTTTGGATACAGCAGCAGGGCTCCTCAGGCTGCAACTGCCCCAGGCATAGGCAGAAAAAAACTCATTTGAGGGCTTGTCTGGAGCCTGTGCCTTCTCCAGGGGAGGGGTGAAGCCCAACTCAGGTGGAATCCCTCCCTCAAGGAATTCAGACACCAAGGCTTGGTAATTTGAAGCCATTAAAACCAGCCTACAACCTCTCCTCTGTCTCCACCATGCCCCCGGCCATAGTTAAAGGTACCATATCATCTTATGCTGGTGGGTCCTGCAGGCAGACAAGCACCACATACTGGGCAGGATAAGAAAAACAGAGTCCAGAGACTTCACAGGAAAGTCTTTCAACCTGCTGGGTCTCCCCTTGGGGAAAACCGATGCAGGTGACTCTTTCCTTCTGATAGGAGGCCAGTTTGGTCTGAGAAAATCCGGCTGGGGTTATAATACCTAAATAGACCCTCCTCAGGGTGGGGAGGGGGAGAAGGCACCATACAAGCAGGGCAAGAAACAAGAAAACAAGAACTGAAAAATTCTCCTGTGTTAAACAAAACTTAAGCTAGAGGTCCAGATAAAGCTGAACTGAATGTCAAAGAACAGACAGACAAAAAAATTCATCCAGCAAGAAAACCCTAGGTAAAAGAAGTGAAAGCAATCTCCAGAATGAACTAATAAGGTAATTAAATGCCTAGAGGCCAGCAAAAAATAACAAATCACACTAGGAAAATTGAAGATATGGCCCAGTCAAAGGAACAAACCAACAATTCAAATGAGATACAGGAGCTGAAATAATTAATTCAGAATATACGAACAGACATGGAAAACCTCATCAAAAACCAAATCAATGAATTGAAGGAGGATATAAAGAAGGCAAGAAATCAAAAGTCTGAAAAAACAAATCACAGAACTTATGGGAATGAAAGACACAGTAGAAGAGATGAAAAAAACAATGGAAACCTACAATGGTAGATTTCGAGAGACAGAACATAGGATTTCTGAAATGGAGGATGGAACATCTGAAATCCGGCAAGAAAAAGAAAATATAGGGAAAAAATGGAAAAATATGAGCAGGATTCAGGGAACTGAAAGACAATATGAAGTGCATGAATATGTGTTGTGGGTGTCCCAGGAGGAGAAGAGAAGGGAAAAGGAGGAGAAAAACTAATGGAGGAAATTATCACTGAAAATTTCCCAAGTCTTATGAAAGACGTAAAATTACAGATCCAAGAAGTGCAGCATACCCCAAAGAGAATAGATCCAAATAGACATACTCCAAGACATTTACTAATCAGAATGTCAGAGGTCAAAGAGAAAGAGAGAATCTTGAAAGCAGCAAGAAAAAAGCAAACCATCACGTAAAAGGGAAGCCCAATAAGACTATGTGTAGATCACTCAGCAGAAACCATGGAGGCGAGAAGACAGTGGGATGATACATTTAAATTATTAAAAGAGAAAAACTGCCAACCAAGAATTCTATATCCAGCAAAATTGTCCTTCAAAAATGAGGGAGAAATTAAAACATTTTCAGACAAAAAATCACTGAGAGAATTCGTGACCAAGAGACCAGCTCTGCAAGAAATACTAAAGGGAGCACTAGAGACAGATACGAAAAGACAGAAGAGAGAGGTGTGGAGAAGAGTATAGAAAGGAAGACTATGAGTAAAGGTAAAAAGAAGGAAAATTAGATATGACATATAAAATCCAGAAGGCAAAATAGTAGACCCCTGTGTCCCTCCTTCTCAACAAAAACAGATCACGGTCAGGAAAGATGTCATTCATTCATTCATTCATTCAGTGAATGTTTCCTAATGCTGGGTGTACACGTCTCTGGGATGGGCCATGGGGGTGTGGAGATGCAAACACCCATTCCTTGTATTTGCAAAGTCCCCTTTGGGGAATGGTGAGAACGGGGGAAAATTCAACCTCCCCAAGTTGAATTCTTGATATTCTCACAAGCAGTGTGGACAACCAAAGCTATAGACTGAGCCCCCAGTCTTGGGGTTTGTTCACATGAAACTTAACCCCATAAAGGATAGGTCAAGCCTACTTAAAATTAGGCCTAAGAGTCATCCCCGAGAGAACCTCTTTTGTTGCTCAGATGTGGCCTCTGTCTCCAGCCAATACAACAAGCAAACTCACCACTCTCTCCCTGTCTACATGGGACATGACTCCCAGAGGTGTGGACCTTCCTTGCAAAGTGGGACAGAAATCCTAGAATGAGTTGAGACTCAGCATCAAGGGATTGAGAAAACCTTCTTGACCAAAAAGGGGAAGAGTGAAATGAGAAAAAGTGGCAATGGCTGTGAGATTCCAAACAGAGTCGAGAGGTTATCCTGGAGGTTATTCTTACACATTAAGCAGATATCACCTTGTTATCCAAGATGTAATGCAATGCATCAAGTAGATATCATCTTGTTATCCAAGATGTAATGGAGAGGCTGGAGGGAACTGCCTGAAAGCGTAGAGCTATGTCCCAGTAGCCATGTTTCTTGAGGATGATTGAATAATGATACAGCTTTCACAATGTGACTGTGTGATTGTGAAAACCTTGTGTCTGATGCTCCTTCTATCTACCTTGTCAACAGACATGTAGAACATACGGAATAAAAATAAATAATAGGGGGAACAAATGTTAAAATGAATTTAGTTTGAAATGCTAGTGATCAATGAAAGGGAGGTGTAAGGGGTATGGTATATAAAATTTTTTTTTCTTTTTTCTGTTTTGTTTTGTTTTTCTGTTGTCTTTTTATTTCTTTTTCTGAATTGATGCAAATGTTCTAAGAAATGATCATGATGATGAATATGCAACTATGTGATGATATTGTGAATTACTGATTATATATGTAGAACGGAATGAGCATATATTGAGGATGTTTGTGTTTCTTCCTTGTAATTTTTTTAATTAATAAAAAATTATAAAAAAAGAATTTTATATCTAGAAACACTATTACAAAAATGCGGGGGGTGGGTGGGCCACAGTGGCTCAGCAGGTAGAGTTCTCACCTGCAATGTCGGAGACCTGGGTTCAATTCCCAGTGCCTGCCTATGCAAAAAAAATTAAAAAAATGAGGGGGAATTAAGACATTCTCAGATTTAAAAAAAGGCTGAGGGAGTTTACACTACTAGACTTGCCCTCCAAGCATTGTTAAGAGAGTTCTTCAGTCTGAAAGGAAAGGACATTTGATGGTGAGTAAAAGTGGCATAAAGAAATAAAGATCTCCAGTAAAGATAACCATATGAGAAATATAAATACCATTATTGAATTTTTGGTATGTAACTCCGCTTTTTTTTCTTACAGTTCCAAAATGCAAGTGCATAAAATTAATGCTAAATCTATGGTTTGGAATATACAATATATAAAGATGTGATTTGTAACAAATACAACTAAAAGTTGGGGCGATGGAATAGTATAGGACCAGTGTTTGTGAATATTCTTGAAGTTAAGTTGGTATCAAATTAAATATGACTGTTTTAGATTTAGGATGGTAAATCTAAGACCCATGGTTACTACAAAAAAAAAAAAAGAGTACGAAAATGAAGCGGAGGGAACATTCCCAAACTCAATTTATGAGGCCAACATCACCACAATACCAAAGCTAAATAAAACTATGACAAGAAAAGAAAATTACAGATCAACATCCCTTAGGAATATAGGTACAAAAATCCTCAACAAAATACTAGAAAACCAAATCCAACGGCACATTAAAAGAATTATATACCATGATTAAGTGGGATTTATCCCTAGTATGAAAGAGTGAATATAAGAAAATCAATTAATATGATATACCACATTATAAACGAAGGGGAAAAACACACGATCATCTCAATTGATGCACAAAAGGCATTTAACAAAATCCAGCACTCTTCTTGGTAATAACACTTAGAAAACTAGGAATAGAAGGAAACTTCCTGAACATGATAAAGGGAATATATGAAAAATGCTCAAATACATCATATGCAATGATGCAAGTTTTAAGCTTTCCCTCTAAGAGCAGGAATAAGGATATCCACCGTCACAGCTTTTATTCAACATTGTGGTGGAAGTTCTATACAGAGCAATTATGCAAGAAAATAAATAAGAGGATATCCAAATTGGAAAAGAAGAAGTAATATTTCCCTTATTTGCAGAAGTCACGGTCCCATATGTAGAAAACCCGTAGAAAATCCTCAACAAAGCTACTAGAGCTAATAAACAAATCCAGCTAAGTGCCAGGGTACAGGAGCAACCAGCAAAAACCACTGGTGTTTCTACACATTAGTAGTGAACAATCTGAAGAGGAAACCAAGGAACAAAGTCCATTTACAATAGCAACTGAGAGAATAATATATCTAGGAATAAAGTGAACCAAGGAAGTAAAAGATCTCTACACAGAAAACTGTAAAATATTGCTAAGAGAAATCAAAGATGACCTTAAAAAGTGGAAGTCCATATTTACGTATTGGAAGACTAAATATGTTAAGATGTCAATTATATGCAAAGTGATTTACAGATTCAATGAGATCCCAATGAAAATCTGAACTTTGCAAAAATGGAAATGCCGATCATCAAATTCATATGGAAGGGTACGGTGCCCTGAAGAACCAAAGCAATCATGAAAAAGAAGATCAAAGTTGGAGGACTCATGCATTCCAATTTTTGAACTTATTACAAGGCCATAGTGATTGAAATAACATGATAGTGGCACAAGGACAGGCATAGAGAGCAGTGCTATAG
Source organism: Tamandua tetradactyla (assembly GCF_023851605.1). NCBI lineage: Eukaryota > Metazoa > Chordata > Mammalia > Pilosa > Myrmecophagidae > Tamandua > Tamandua tetradactyla. Next base: position 37,952,146 of record NC_135341.1, read on the forward strand.
AGTTGAGAGTTCAGAAACAAGCTCTCACATCTATGCCCAACTGTATTATTATTATTATTATTATTCGCATGGGCAGGCACCAAGAATCGAACCCGGGTCTCTGGCATGGCAGGCGAGAACTCTGCCTGCTGAGCCACCATGACCTGCCCCCAACTGGATTTTGATGAGGGTTCCAGGTCCAGTCAATGGGGAAACAAGAGTCCCTTCAACCAATGGGGATGGTAAATGGGATATTCGTATACAAAAGAATGAAGGTGCCCCTCCTACTTCACACCATATAACAAAAAGCAACTCAACATGGATCAAAGGCCTAAATATAAGAACCAAAACTATAACCATCCAGAAGAAAATGTAGGGAAGCATCTTCAGAACCTTGCATTAGGCAATGGTGGCTTAGATTTTGCACCAAAAGTGCAAGCAATAAAAGAAAAAATAGATGTGACACTTCATCAGAATTTGAAAATGTTTGCCCCTCAAAGGACATTATCCTAAAAGTAAAATGTTTACCAACAAAATTGGAGAAAATATTTGGAAACAACATATCTGATAAGGTTTTAATATCCAGAATATATAAAGAAATCCTTCAACTCAACAACAAAAATGACAAACAACCTAAATTTAAAATGTACAAAAGACCCGAATAGACATTTCTCCAAAGAAGTTATATAAATGGCAAAAAAGTAAACCACATGAAAAGATGCTCAACATCATTACCCATAAGGAGTGGTTAGTGTAAACTATGGACTATAGGTAACAGTATAATTATAGCACAGCAGTACAATTATAATAATATTCTTTCATCATTGTAACAAAGATACTACACGAATGCAAGGTGTTAAGAATAGAAAGGTATATGGGAGCTCTCTATTTTCTGCATGATTTTTCTGTAAACCTATAACTTCTCTAATAAAAAATTAAGTGAAAAAAAATAAGAAAAACTAAAGACATCAATAGATTAATGGCAAGTAAAGAGATAGAATCAGTAATCAAAAATCTCTCAATAAACAAAAAAAAATCCAGGAAAAGTGGCTTCATTAATAAATTTACCACAAATTCCAAGAATTAACACCAATCCTAGTCAAACTTACAGAAAAATTGAGAAGGAGGCAATTTTAAAATTTATTCTATAAGCCTATCTCAATATCACATTAAGTCATCACAGAAAAGAAAATTGCAGACCAACATCCATTATGAATATAAATGTAAAAATCCCCAACAAAATACTAGCAAACTGAATCCAACAGCATGTTAAAAGGGTTATACATTTTATCAATTGGGATTTATCCCAGGAATGCAAGGGTGTTTCAATATAAGAAAATCAATTAATATAGTACACCACATTGATAGAATGAAGGATAACCACACAACCATCTCAATTGATGTCAAAAAATTATTTGTCAAAATCTAGTACCCTTTCTTGATGAAAATGCTAACAAATTCAAATATAAGGGAACATTCATTCTCAACCTGATTAAGGGCATATATGAAAAATCCACAGCTAACATCATACTCAGTGATGAAAGACTGAAAGCTTTCCTCTATGATCAAGAGCAAATCAGGATTTTCACTCTTAGCACTGCTATCCAGCATTGCATGGAAAGTTCTAGCCAGAGCTATCAGGCAAGAAAAAGAAATAAAAGGATTCATTTTGGAAAGGAATAAGTAAAACTTTCCCTGTTTGCAGATGTCATGATTCTATATATAGAAAATCCCAAAGAATTAATAACAAAACTACTGGAGCTAACAAATGAATTCATTGAAGTGGCAGGATACAGGATCTGCACGCAAAAACACCATCAGTGGTGTTTATATACTCTAGTAATAAACAGCCTGGAAAGGAAATCAAGAACAAGTTCATTTACAATAGTAACTAAATGAATAAAATATCTAGGCATACATTTAACCAAGGATGGAAAACCACCAAATATTGCTGAAAGAAATTTAAGAAGACTTAGATAAATGGAAATGGTATACCATGTCCATGGATTCACGAAATTCCAGCAGCTCTTTGAAGAAAAAGATAAAACCAATTGTCAAATTCATGTGGATGGGAAAGGGTTACCAACTAGCCAAAAACATCTTGAAAAAGAACAAGGTTGCAGTACTCACACTTACCCATTAAAAAACTTATTACAAAGCTATAATAATCAAGACAGTGTGGAAAAAAACCAGCAGTACTGGCACAAGGATAGACATATAAACTAATTGTTATAGAGCTGAGAATCCAGAAATAAACCCTCACACTTCTATGGCTAATTTATTTTTTTAATTAATTTTTTGTTAGAGAAGTTGTAAGATTGCAGAAACATTATGCATAAAAGACATAAAATACCAAGTTCCCACGTACCACCCTATTATTAACACCTTGCATTAGTGAGGTACATTTGTTATAATTCATGAAAGAATATTTTAATAATTGTGCTAACTATAGTCCATCATTTACAGTAGGGTTCATTCTGTTGTACAGTCCTATATTTTTTCTTTTAACTCATATTCTAGTAACATATACGTGACTGAAAATTTCCCTTTTAGCCACTTCAAACATATAATCCAGTGCTGTTAATGACATTCACAATGTTATGTTCTCATCACCACCATCCATTACTAAAACTTTAAAATCAACCCCAAAAGAGATGCTGTACATATGGCTAATTGATTTTTCTTATCAGCAATTAAAAAAAATTTTTTTCAGTGACAAATTTCCATATCTGCATTTTGCAATTAATAAGAGAAATATATATATATGAGATTGATTTTAGGAAACAGGCAGAATTATAATTTAAATGAAAACAACAAGAGTGTAAGATTTACACATGCATGAAATTAAATTTTGCAATATCACAGCAAAAAAAGACAAATTCTAGGTAATGACCTGCTTGTTCCAAAGAGTACTAAAAACAGAACTGTCATCCAAAAAGCACCTAATTTGTTCTGATTATTTCAACTTCACGGTGGTGGTCACTAAAAGAGAATGAAAAGTACAGAAAAATATTTTTTTTAAATCCCATCAAATTACATGTAATGATTGAAGTTTATAGCCAGATACTTTTTCTTGAGGAATGAAAATAATAAAGCAAAGAATTTAAAAATCATGAGAAGCAGTATTAATTAGTCAGATTAAAAAGAAGTAAATTTTGGCAAATTGAGATCTTAGGTGGATGAGACTCCACCAGGTAGGTGTTCTTTCAGCCTCAGAAGGGGACTCTGTGGGTGCTTATAAACCTGATCAAGTGGGTAAAGTATTCTGTTCTGTGTACAGTAGTTTTTCCAGACAGTGACTGGCTTTCTTACTGCAAGGACAGCTTAATCCTGAAACTTTACTGCTCAGTGGTTGGAAAGGACTATTAGGCCCTGATAATTTCTAGTATGAAGGCACTGAGAAGAAATATCATTTCAGCCTAAGCGTTTAGACTCAAATAGAGAAATGTTCCCTAGTAAAATTAGTCTTAAAATATATTTAAAAAAAAAGTAAAACCTACACTGAAAACACTAAAATATTCCAAAAATGGAAAAAATGTAAAATAATGAAATATATATAATCAACATGATTTATATTTAGCTATCCTAAAAGTATGCTTCTTTTATTCTAAAAAATTCTATTTACAAAATATGCAAATATATTTAAAAATACATGTATCAAATGTTAAGAAGTCATTACAGAGATTTTATAAAGAGATTCACATCCTGTAAAAACATTTTTTGTGGTTGTCAAGAAAAAATTAAAGAGCAAAATAACTAACTGTTGCAAAACAGCACATGATCTTAAGAGAAGAAACATCTCAGCAGTTTCTACAAGTTCCTTCTTCTAACTACAACTCTGGTGGCAAAGGAGAAGCCCCAGGATCCCCAGGTCTGGGAAGTGTAGTTGAAGAAAAGATGGTACTTTCAGTTCTGTTTGCTTCTAGAACTGTTCAATTCAGAGACAAATGGGTAAGAAAAAAGGGGGCCATGCTGGATTCTCCTCCTGGATAGTATATGACAGAGGGTGCTCAGAGATTTTCAGAGAAATTACTCTTGTCTAAATTTGATTTAGAGAAGTTGCTTGAGGGTCCATCTGAGAAAGGGTCACAACTGCTACATTTAAGTCCTTTCAGATACTCTCGTTTTCTATTTCTAAGTTTAAATACTTCATTTGTAATCTTCTGTATCAGAAAGTTTTTTTTTTTCTTGCCAAATAGACTCAATAGTTGTATCTAGTTCTTTGGGGTTTCTCTTGTAAGTAGTTTAGCAATTTTCCAGCCCTTTTTCTACTTGATATTTGGCAAGAAATTTCTTCAGGGTCTTCTTTACTGAAAAAAAAAATTTTTTTTGCACATATAGTCAAAATGTCTCTCAGCTATGATTTTTTCATACAGGTACACATGCAAATTCTCCAACACATCCTTCTTCACTGCAGTCACGTCCTCTTCAGTGAGGGAAAGTGCGGTGGGCTCCTTGGCTGAGGTGGGAGATGGCGCTTCTTCTGGGTCCAAGAGTTTGGCCTGCGCCAAGTAATAAGGGGAGCAAGTATAATCAATGGGGAAAGAGTAGATTTTTCAACAGGTGGGACTGGGAAAACTGCATATCCACTATGCAAAAGAATGGAAACCATGTATCTGATAAGGGTTTAATATCTAGAATATACATATTTTTAAATCCTGCAAAAATAAAAATGTATTTGCAAAGTCTCCTTGAAGAACTGGGGGAAAATGTGGAAATGTTAACCTTCCCCACCTGGGGAAGACCTGATATTCTCTCAGTCATTAGGGATTCCCAACTGAATAAGTCAAGCCCTTGATCTTGGGTCTTGCCCTTATGAAACTTGTTCCTGCAAAGGAGACGCTAAGCCTACTTACAATTATGCTTAAGAGTCACCCCCAGAGAACTTCTTTTGTTGCTCAGATGTGGTCTCTCTTTCTAAGCCAACTCTGAAAATTAACTCACTACCCTCCCCACTGCAGATGGGATGTGACTCCCAGGAGTGTAAATCTCCCTTGCAACATGCGGCATGGCTTCCAGGGATGAGGTTGGCCCTGTCACTCTAAGATTGAGAAAGCCTTCTCGACCAAAAAGGGGAAAAGAAATCAAACAAAATAAAGTTTCAATGGCTAAGAGATTTCAAATAGAGTTGATAGGTCATTCTGGGGGTTATTCTTATACATTATGTAAATATTCCTTTTTTGTTTCTAATCTATTAGAGTAAATAGAAGGAAAGGCCTGAAATGTTGGACTGTAACCCAGTAGCCTTGATTCTTTTTTTTTAAACTTTTTTATTAATAAAAAAATTAACAAACAAAACATTTAGATATCATTCCATTCTACATATACAATCAGTAATTCTTAATATCATCACATAGTTGCATAGTCATCATTTCTTAGTACATTTGCATCGATTTAGAAAAAGAAATAAAAAGACAACAGAAAAAGAAATAAAATGATAATAGAGAAAAAAAAAGACTATACATACCATACCCCTTATCCCTCGCTTTCATTTACCACTATTTCAAACTGAATTTATTTTAACATTTGTTCCCATTATTTATTTTTATTCCATATGTTCTACTCTTCTGTTGATATAGTAGCTAAAGGGAGCATCAGACATAAGGTTTTCACATTCACAGAGTCTCATTGTGAAAGCTATATCATTGTTCAATCATCATCAAGAAACATAGTAGCCTTGATTCTTGATGATGACTGTATAACTATATAACTTTTATGGTATGACTCTGTGGTTGTGAAAGCCTTGTGACTGACACTCCCTTTACCCAGTATATGGCCAGATGAGTAAAAAAATAAAGACACAAATAAATGAATAATAGGGGGGATAAGGTGTATTGGAGTTTTGGGTATTGTCTTCATTTATTTATTTATCTATTTTAGAGTAGTGAAAATGTTCTAAAATTGATTGTGGTGATAAATGCACAACTGTATGATAATACTGTGAACTATTGATTGCACACTTGGGATGACTATATGGTGTGTGAGTATATTGCAATAAAACTGCATTAAAAAATCTCTGCAACTTAACAACAAAAAAGACGAAAGAACCCAATTAAAAAATGGACAAAAGATCTTCAAAGAAGACATACGAATGGACAATAAACATATGAATAGATGCTCAACATCCCTATCTATTACAGAAATGGAAACCGAAACCACAATGAGATATCACTTCACACCCACTAGAACGGCTATTATTTAAAAAGTGGAAAGTAACAAGTGTTGGTATGTTTGTGGAGAGATAGGAACACTCATGCATTGTTGGTGGGAATATAAAATGGTGCAGTCACTGTGGAAAACAGTTTGGGGGTTCCTCTGAAAGTCAAGACTAGAATTACAGTATGACCTGGAAATTGCACTCCTAGGTGAATTGAAATCAGGGACTCATTCATAGCAGTAGTACTCATAATAGCCAAAAAGTGTCCAACAGTGGATGAATAAATAAGCAAAATGTGGTATATACGTACAATGCCATATTATTCACCAATAAAAAGGAATGGATTATGGGCGGGCAACTGTGGCTCAGTGGCAGAGTTCTCGCCTGCTATGCTGGAGACCCAGGTTCAATTCCCGGTGCGTGCCCATGTGAAAAAAAAAGGAATGGATTCTGATACATGCAATCACATGGATGAAGCTTGAAGACATCATATGGAGTGAAATGTTAGACAAATATTGTATGCCTCACTTATATGAAATAGATTATGGACATTCATAGAGTCAGAAATTGGAATACAGGTTACCAGTTTTCCAGGGTGGTAGTAGGGTATAGGGAGTTATTGCTTAATTGGTACAGAGTTTCTGTTTGGGTGGATGGCAAAGTTTTGAATGTAACACAACATCGTGAATGTAAATCACACCACTGAATTGTATATTTGAAAATGGCTAAAATAGGAAATTTTACGTTGTATCTATATTACCACAAAAAAATGTTTAAAACCAGGAAATTGACGTTGGTACAATGTATGCCTACAGTTCCATGCCATTTTATCACACGTGTATACTTGTGCTCAATCATGACAATCAAGATGCAGGACTATTCTATCATCACATTCTCCCTTTGTCACACACATTGTTATTTTTATTGTCACACTCACTTCCCTTCTGTCTGCCATCTCCAACTCTGGCAGTCTTTATTCTCCAGCTCTATAATTTTGTTATTTGTAGAATGTTATATAAATGGAAGTCTGTAGTATGTGTCCTCTTGAGATTGTTTTTCTCCCTTTCCACACAGCATAACGCCCTTGAAATTCATCCAAGTTGTTGCAGGTATAAATATTTTCCTTCTTATTCCTGAGTGATATGTATGGCTGTACCACAGTTTAACTACTCATCTGTTGAAGGGCATTTTGATTGTTTACAGTTTTTGGACATTACAAATAAAGTTTCTATGAATATTTGTGTACAGATTTTTGTGCAGGCATAAGTTTTCATTTCTCTGGGACAAATGTCAAGAAGTGTGATTGCTGAATATGGTTTTTGATTAAAAATCTCTGTTATTCAAGTTGATTTTTCCCTTGTAGGTAAATGGTCATCTCTCTCTGCTTTTAGGATTGTTTGTTCCTAGTGTTCAGAAGTTTGAATTTAATATATCTTGGCATGAAATTTTTGTTGTTATCCTTTTGGGGGTTTACTTGCTTCTTGAATCTGTAGGTTTATGTCTTTTGCCAAATTTGGGGAAAATTCAGGTATTCTTTCTTTCTTTTTTTTGGCTTTTACAATGGGGATTTATTAACTTACAAGCTTACAATTCTGAAGCCATGAAAACGTCCAAATCAAGGCATTAACAGATGATGCTTTCTCTTTGGAAGACTGACTACCTGCTATCTTGTAGTAAGGCACATGGCAGCATTTGCTGGTCTTTCTGGTCTCTTCCAGGCTTCATTGCTTTCAACTTCTTGCTTCTGTGGCTTTCTCTCTGAGCTTCTATGGCTTTTTCTGCATTTCCTCCTTTTTAAAAATTTTTTTAAAAATAAAACCAATCAACATACAACACAAACATTCTTAACATATGAACAATCCATACTTGGTGTGCAATCAATTCAGCCATTATTTCTCTGACTTCTTTTTCAGCCTCCCTGCCCTCTCTTCTTTCTTTCTTGGACTCTGCTGACACACATGTTATATCTTTTGTTATAGTCCCACCAGTCCCTGAGACTCTTTTCATTTTTTTAAGTCTATTTTCTCTCTGTTTTTGAGATTAGATAAATTCTACTCTTCTATCTTCAAATTCAGTCATTATTTCCTTTATTCTCTGAACCCGTCCAATGAGTTTTACAATCAGTTAGTTTCTTTTTCATTATAACTTGCCATTTTTTTTTACTTTTTTTATTAATTAAAAAATCAACAAACAAAACATTAAGATATCATTCCATTCTACATATACAATCAGTAATTCTTAATATCATCACATAGTTGCATATTCACCATTTCTTGGAACATTTGTATCGATTTAGAAAAAGAAATAAAAAGACAACAGAAAAAGAAATAAAATGATAACAGAGAAAAAAAAGATTATAAAACCATACTTCTTACCCCTCGCTTTCATTTACCACTAGCATTTCAAACTAAATTTATTTTAACATTTGTTCCCCCTATTATTTATTTTTATTCCATATGTTCTACTGTTCTGTTGATATAGTAGCTAAAAGGAGCATCAGACACAAGGTTTTCACATTCACAGAGTCTCATTGTGAAAGCTATATCATTGTTCAATCATCATCAAGAAACATGGCTACTGGAACACAGCTCTACATTTTCAGGCAGTTCCCTCCAGCCTCTCCGCTACATCTTGAACAACAAGGTGATATATACTTAATGCATAAGAATAACCTCCAGGATAACCTCTCAACTCTGTTTGGAATCTCACAGCCATTGCCACTTAGTCTCATTTCACTCTTTCCCCTTTGGTCAAGAAGTTTCTCCAAATCCCTTGATGTTGATTTTCAGCTCATTCTAGGGTTTTTCTCAGTCCCTTGATGCTGAGTCTCAGTTCATTCCAGGTTCTCTGTCCCACGTTGCCAGGAAGGTCCACAACCCTGGGAGTCATGTCCCACACAGAGAGGGGGAGGGTGGTGAGACTGCTCGTCATGTTGGCTGGAGAGAGAGGCCACATTTGAGCAACAAAAGAGGCTCTCTTGGGGGTGACTCTTAGGCCTAAATTTTAAGTAGGCTTGACCTATCCTTTGTGGGGTTAAGTTTCATATGAACAAACCCCAAGACTGGGGGCTCAGCCTATAGCTTTGTTTGTCCACACTGCTTGTGAGAATATCAAGAATTCAACTTGGGGAAGTTGAATTTCTCCCCACTGTCACCATTTCCCGAAGGGGGCTTGCAAATACTTTTCCAGTCACTGATCAGATCACTCTGGGATTCATCGGGGCATCACTCTGGACAAACCAACAAAATCTCATGTCCTACCTGAGATTCCAAGTACTTATGACATTCAATCAAACTATCTACATGAGTTATATTAGGAAATGCTGTAGTCCAAATATAAATTTTGTAGCAAATAAACATTTTTTGCTTTAGTCTCACACATAAGATGACATTTTAAAGTATTAATTATCATCTATTTTCAGCACCCTGTAATAATGACATTCCTTTGTTCTTCCTCATGCAAAAACATTTTTAAAATTTGTACATTGTACATTTCACTACTATCATACACTCTGGGCATTCCTAGATTATACCATCTCGATCTTTACCATCTATCTTTCTTTCTGATTTCATTTATGTCCCCAGCCCTCCTCCCTCTATCATTCTCACATGCAGCTTCATTCAGTGTTTTAACATAATTACATTACAGTTAGGTAGTATTGTACTGTCCATTTCTGAGTTTTTATATTCAGTCCTGTTGCACAATCTGTATCCCTTCAGCTCCAATTACCCAATATCTTACCCTATTTCTATCTCCTGATGGTCTCTGTTACCAAGGAAATATTCCAAGTTTATTCACTAATGTCAGTTCATATCAGTGAGACCATACACTATTTTCCCTTTTTTTTCTGGCTAATCACACTCAGCATAATGTCCTTAAGGTCCATTCATGTTGTTACATACTTCATAACTTTATTCTGTCTTACAGCTGCATAATATTCCTTCTTATGTAAATGTCACAGTTTGTTTAGCCAACTGTCTGTTGATGGACATTTTGGCTGTTTCCATCTCTTGGTAATTGTTGATAATGCTGCTATAAACATTGGTGTGTAAATGTCCATTTGTGTCCTTGGCCTTGTGTCCTTTGAGTAGAGACAGCATATAGATGGGTCCTGTTTTTTAATTCATTCTGCCAGACTATGCCTTTGATTGGAGAGTTTAATCCATTAACATTTAGTGTTATTACAGCATGGGTAGTACTTTCTTCTACTATTTTGCCTTCTGGATTTTATATGTCATATCTAATTTTCCTCCTTTTTACCTTTACTCATAGTCTTCCTTTCTACACTCTTCTCCACACCTCTCTCTTCTGTCTTCGTATCTGTCTCTAGTGTTCCCTTTAGTATTTCTTGCAGAGCTGGTCTCTTGGTCACAAATTCTCTCCGTGATTTTTTGTCTGAAAATGTTTTAATTTCTCCCTCATTTTTGAAGGACAATTTTGCTGGATATAGAATTCTTGGTTGGCAGTTTTTCTCTTTTAATAATTTAAATGTATCATCCAACTGTCTTCTCGTCTCCATGGTTTCTGCTGAGAGATCTGCGCATAGTCTTATTGGGCTTTCCCTGTATATGATGGATTGCTTTTCTCTTGCTGCTTTCAAGATCCTCTCCTTCTCTTTGACCTCTGACATTCTGATTATTAAATGTTTTGGAGTATGTTTATTTGGATCTATTCTCTTTGGAGTACGCTGAACTTCTTGGATCTGTAATTTTAAGTCTTTCATAAGAGTTGGGAAATTTTCAGTGATAATTTCCTCCATTAGTTTTTCTCCTCCTTTTCCCTTCTCTTCTCCTTCTGGGACACCCACAACACATATATTCATGCCATTCATATTGTCTTTCAATTCCCTGAGTCCTTGCTCATATTTTCCCATTTTTTTCCTATAGGGTCTTTTTCTTGTTGGATTTCAGATGTTCCATCCTCCAGTTTTGAAATCCTATGTTCTGTCTCTCGCAATCTACCATTGTAGGTTTCCATTGTTTTTTCATTTCTTCTACTGTGTCTTTCATTCCCATAAGTTCTGTGATTTGTTTTTTCAGACTTTCAGTTTCTTCTTTTTGTTCTTTCCTTGCCTTCTTATATCCTCCCTCAATTCATTGATTTGGTTTTTGATGAGGTTTTCCATGTCTGTTTGTACATTCTGAATTAATTGTTTCAGCTCCTGTATGTCATTTGAATTGTTGGTTTGTTCCTTTGACTGGGCCATATCTTCAATTTTCCTAGTGTGATTTGTTATTTTTTGCTGGCCTCTAGGCATTTAATTACCATAATTAGTTTATTCTGGAGATTGCTTTCACTTCTTTTATCTAGGGTTTTCTTGCTGGATGAATTTGTTGTCTATCTGTTCTTTGACATTCCATTCAGCTTTATCTGGACTTTTAGCTTAATTTTTGTTTAACAGAGGAGAATTTTTCACTTCTTGTTTTCTTGTTTCTTGCCCTGCTTGTGTGGTGCCTTCCCCCCCACCCCCATGCTTAGGAGGGTCTACTTAGATATTATATACCCCAGCCAGATTTTCCCAGACCAAACTGGCCTCCTATCAGGAGAAAAGAGTCACCTGCATTGGTTTTCCGTGAGGGTGAGACCCAGCAGGTTGAAAGACTTGCCTGTGAAGTTTCTGGACTCTGTTTTTCTTATCCTGCCCTGTGTGTGGTGCTTGTCTCACTGCAGGTCCCACCAGCATAAGATGTTGTGGTACCTTTAACTTTGGCAGACTCTCCCTGCTGGGGGCATGGTGGAGACAGAGGAGAGGTTGTAGGCTTGTTTTAATGGCTTCAAATTACCAAGCCCTGGTGTCTGAATTCCTTGATGGAGGGATTCCACCTGGGTGGGGCTTCACCCCTCCCCTGGGGAAGGCAAAAGCTCCACATAAGCCCCCAAAAGAGCTCACTTCTGCCTATGCCTGGGGCAGTTGCAGCCTGAAAAGTCCTGCTGCTGTATCCAGAGGCAGTCAAGCCACAAAAACCTCTGTTTCCTTCTTTCTGTTTCCCCCCCTTTTTCTGTCGGACCTGTCCCCTTGGCAACGGGGCAAAAATGAGCAACCTCCACTTTGTTCAGGTTCACCTAAGCTGGGGGCCTATTTTTAGTAGTCAGAATTTGTTAATTAGTTCCACAATTGGCATTTGATTGTGCCCAGTCGCTGCTGCTGGTAAAGTCCTTTCCTTTCCCCTCTGGGAAGCAGCCTGTGGGGGAGGGGCACTGGCTGCTGCATCTTTGGGAACTTACAGTTCTGGGGAGTGCTCACAGCCGGTCCAGCTGGTCCAGACTGGGGTACGCTGTGTATCTGGTCACTGATGTGGCCCCAGGAGCTGTTCTGTACTGTTTCTGGTTATTTAGTAGTTGTTTTGGAGGACGAACTAAAACGCGCACGTTGTTAAGCCACCATCTTGACCCGGAAGTCTCCTTGCCATTTGTTTTTGATGTTGTTGCTGTCTTTGTTTTTTTTTTTTTTTTACAAAAAAAGCCATATATTTCAAGTACATTTTAACATGTAGTTATAGAATAGAGTTCAGAGTTTGGTATGGGTTACTGACCCTCAATTTTGAGTTTTTCCTTCTAGCTGCTCCAAGACACTGGAGACTGAAAGAAATATCAATATAATGATTCGGCAATCATACTCCTTTGTTAAATCCTATTTTCTATGTTATAACTCCTCCTTTTCCTTTGATTCTTCTTCCAAAATTTAGGGGTGTTTGGGCTATGCCCATTCTAACATTTTAATGTTGGAAGGGGGTATTGATAACATAGGACAGGGGGATGGAACTAACTGACATTCTTAGAGAGGTTGGCCCCTCTATTTCAGGACTTATTTGACCTAGGAACCCATCTGGAGGTTTTAGGTTTCTGGAAATTAATCTTAATGTGTGAAACTTTTGTGGACTCTCAGATAAATCCCTAGGTATTCTTTTGGGTTGATGGGAATGGTTTTGTTCGGGGTTTGGCAAACCCTGGTAATTAGCAATATCTAGCTGAAGCTAGCATAAGAGTATACCCTCCAGAATAGTCTCTTGACTATTTGAACTCTCTTAACCACTGATACCTTGTGTTGTTATGCTTCTTTACCCCCCTTTTGTTCAGGAAGGTGTTGTTGATCCATGGGCCAGACTCATCCCTGGAGTCATGTCCCACATAGTGCGGGAGGGTAATGATTTTCCTTGCAGAGTTGGGCTTAGAGAGAGAGGCCACATCTGAGCAACAAAAGATGTTTTCTAAAAGTACATCTTAGGCATAACTACAGGTAGGCTTAGCTTCTTTGCTACAGAAATAAGCTTCATAAGAGCAAGCCTCAAGATCAAGGGCTTGGCCTATTGACGTGGGAGTCCCTAATGTTTGAGACGGTATCAGGGATTTCCCTAGTGGGAAATCTTAATAGTTTCATATTTTCCTTCCTGCCCCTCAAGTGACTTTGTCAATACTTTTAAGTTACCTGCTCTATTTCTTATTCTGGAGTGAGGCAAATGTTCAAAAAATGATCATGGTCATGAATACACAACTAGTGATGATATTGTGAGCCATTGATTGTACACCATGTATGGATAAGTTTTACAACTTAACATACATACATAATTTTATATGTTAAGTTTTACAATAGAAATATTTGAAAAAAGAAAAAAAAGAGTTAGGCCATTGAAATATCCAAGCATATTTGTTACTGCAGACAATATTTCATCTTTATAAAGAAAGATGCAAAAGTCTAAACAAAATTTTAGTAAATAGAAGCCAACAATATTTTAAAAGGATAATACAACATGATCAAGTGGAATTTATTCCATAAATGCAATATTGATTTAACATTTGAAAAACAACATTAATCTTCCAAATATTCTATTCCAAATAGAAAAGTCATATAATCATTATAGTAGATGCCTAAAAAGAATCTCATAGAATCCAACATTCATTTCTGATTAAAAATTCTCAGCAGAAAGGATAGAAGGGAACTTCCTTAATCTGATATCAAAGGCACCTATGAAAAACCTACACCTAACATCTTTTTTAACGGTGGAAAGACTGAGTGCTTTCCCCAAAATATCAGAAACAAGACAAGGATGCCTGCTCTCGTCATTCCTTCTCAACACTGTACTGAGGGTTCCAACCAGTGCAGTCAGGCAAGGGAAAACTATAAAGGGCATGCAGAGGTAAAACTGTCTCCACCTGCCAGCAGGGAGGATTCTTTATTGCCAATTCCATAATCCCATGTTAGCATCCGATTTGCCTCACTGTATCAACTGTTGCAAGTCAGGTTCCTCAGAACCAGGCTCTGAGATGGATCAGTGTGGAAGAAGTGTTTTAGGAAGTGCTGTCAGGAGTAACACCTTTGGGAGGAGGGAAGGAGGCAGGATGGAAGAGAGGGAGAAGTTGGACTGGGGGGGGCAGGGGGGCCCCAATCCCAACAAAGGCCTCAGCCAGCAAATTGGCTAGCTAGGGTGCTCTTCACAGGTGTTCCAAGTTGGGGTAAGGGGTGGGGATTTCTACCCCTGCACCCTGGATGCAGATGCACTTAGGAGGGGAGAAGGTGGGCACAGCCGCTCTATTCAGCCAAGAGCACTTCCTGAAGAGTGCCATCATGTGACAGCTGTCAGCAGATAGCACTCCCAGCAGCTGGAGAGTAAGAACTTCAGTCCTGAAAGGAGTTCTGGATTGGACAGCACAGTATCCACTCCTCTGTCTTCATGGTGATTGTTTCATTATTCAGGATAATCTACATACAGCAAAATTCAACCATTTACTGTACAGTCTGTGAGATCTGGCAATGTACATGGTAGTACAATCACCACCATAATAAAAATATAGAACAAAATCCATTAGCCCCAAAATTCCCCCACTCCCTTTCTTGGTTACTTTTGATCAACAAGTTCTTACTTTAGCCATTTTTTCTGAATGGAGTGTTGCTTTATCTTTTTCAGATACATTTGCCTACCCCAAAGTCACATAGATAAAATCCCTTACTTTTTGCGGAATCTTTTTTGTTTTGACCTTTCATCTTTAAATCTACAATTCAGTGTGAATTAATTTTTCTGCATGGATATCCAACTGACATAGCATCACATGTTGAAAATACCATTCTTTTTCGATTAAATTTTGCTGGCATCTTTGTCAAAAATCAGGTGATTGTATATATGTTGTTTCAGATTCTCTATTATGTTCCATTAATCTATTTGAGTAATAATTTATTAACTTTTTCTTCAGACCGATTAAAGTATCTTAATCAGATTAGGGACCAAGATGACAGGAGGCAGACTTGCTGTGTTTTAAGGCTCCATTTACTTCTGGATCACCTTGGTGTTACTTCTGATGTGCACCTTGAGATATCACAACTGCAAGTGTGGTATGTTTACCGGGGGGTACTTTATCGAGTCTTCAAATTCAATGCTTTCCTCTTCAGCACTGACAGACTGTGGGGAATTCCATCATATCCTTTAGAGGCTTTCTGTTCAACTTCTTATTCCCTTACTTGATGCAGTCCAAGAATTTGGCAAATGCCTCAAGGGAAAGGGGAAACAAAATGTTGGGGTCATGTCCTTCTACCTCCTTGTACTGTAATATTGGCCATCCATGTCCAACTTTCTTGCCATCCACGAGCTTCAAGTTTACCATTTCATTTGGCTTATGTCTCTGTCTCTTAGCAGCAGCTCTGCTCAGACCTTGTACCTGCATTTTCAGACTTCCACCTCATGATATGTACAGCCAAATGCTCATAGAAAAAAATAAGATAAGGCATTTTGGCTTACCACCCTGGTTTATTTCCCTTGAACATCCCGCCTACTCAAATCCTAGTTGCCTAGGCAGCTTTCTGATGTTGTCACGCAGATTTATTTTTAATCTTATTTCCTTTTTAATCCGTTTTTCATGGGAGCA
Source organism: Tamandua tetradactyla (assembly GCF_023851605.1). Lineage (NCBI taxonomy): Eukaryota > Metazoa > Chordata > Mammalia > Pilosa > Myrmecophagidae > Tamandua > Tamandua tetradactyla. Next base: position 37,968,137 of record NC_135341.1, read on the forward strand.
TGAGTCCTCCACAAACTACTTCATTATAGCCAGAAAAGGAAGTCTGGATTTCTGGCTTTAGATGCTATTTATATACTGATGACTCCCACATCTGTTTATCTTTCTCTGACTTTTAATGTGAGTTAAAAATTATATAACTTGCTGTTTCCTTGACTTCTATACTTTGATGCTTAAAAGGCATCTCAAATTCCACATGTTGAAAATGGAATTGATTTTGGTTCCACAAATCATGTCCCCAGTGTTCCCACTCTTAGGGAGTGTCACTTAACATTCATTTTCTTACTCAGGCCAAAAATCTAGTTTTCCTCGATTTCTCTTTGCTGTAACACTAGCCCTGGCCCCCAGCTTCTCTTGTAGATCTCTGTTACTTCATATCTCATCTCAAATACCATCTCCACATAAAATTTTCTCTAAAGTAGCACTCCCCACCAAGCTTGACTCCTTATGCTATGCTATTTTATTTGGGTTCATAACCCTTAATAGCAAGTGTAATTAAATTGTAAATAAATATTTATTTATCCATTTACTGTCTGTTTCCCTCTACAGAATATGATTTCTTTGATGAATGGAATCTTTCTTATTCACTTCTGAATCAACATAGTCCAGACTTGCTTCTGGAACACAAGATTTCATTATAATCTGATGACTGAAGGATTGGATGAACAAATTCTAAGTGGATAAGAATTACAAATACTCTAAACCTCAAGGTGACTAACAACTGAGGAACTCTTGCCTGACAAAGGAAGGGAGAAAATCCCTTCTTTTGAGGTTACATGAAATTTCAACATATTTTCAATGTATTCATTTGTCCCGGAAGCAATATTCAAAAAGCAAGATAAGCGTGAGTCACAAGCAACATAAATAAAGATGAAGGAATGATAAGGATCCAGATTCATGACTTGGAAGAGGTTCAGTTGTGCTTTCCATTCTTTTATGTAAAAAAATATATAATAGAATTAGATGATCAGATATTTTTGCTCAATAGAAGGTAACATAATTCCAAAAATATAGAATATACAGTGCTGCACAATTCCAACTCACCTCCTGCCCTTTTCTGAACAGACCCACATTTTTCAGATAAATATTTGTAAGTCCATGGAGTTAAGAATGAGGCCTCCACAGGGCCTCTTTCAAATGTCTATTGACAATAACTGAGTTTTTAAAGAGAAAGGGCTTTTGCTGTTTTGGGGGGAGATATACAAATTGGGAAGGACCTAATTATAAATGATGGAAAAAATTTGAATGTCCACGGGTTGTTGTTTTAGGAGAGAAAGAGAAAAACCTAGACTTGTGGTAGATTGCAAAAATAGGTGTACCATGCTTACTTGTAAGTACTCTCCTTTACAATGAGACTTTGTAGTCCCCCCCCCCCATAAAGATGAGGTCTGTTTCTCTATCTCTTGCATCAGTTCTGGCTTTGAGATTTTCTTTGGCCAGTAGAAAGCAGTGTAAGAGACACTGCACCATCTGAGAGCTCAAAAGAACATACATGAAGTATAACAAATAAGGTATCAGTGGCTGAGAGAGTTCAAATAGAGTCGAGAGGCTACTCTGGAGGTCACTCTTACACAAGCTTCAGTCTGATATTGCTACCTATTATAACTAGCCAAATCCCAACCAAAACCATTCCTGCCAATCCTAAATAATACCTGTGGCATTATATAAGATTCTACAAAGATTCCATGCATTAGAGTAACTTTCCAGAAACCTCCAACCTCCAGATAGATCCTTGGACCAGATAAGTCCTGAAATGCGGAGGGGCCAGCCTCTCCAGAACATCAACTAGTTCCATCCTCCTATCCCATATTATCGACAACCCCTTACAACATGAAAAAGAATGGGCATAGCCAAAATACCACTAAAGAGTGGGAGAGATCAAAAGTGATGGTGGAGTTACACAGAGAAGGTAGGGTTTAACAAATGAATATGATTACTGAATCATTATATTTCTATTTCTTTTAGTCTCCAGTACTTTAGAACAGCTAGAAATAAAGACCTAAAATTGTGGAATTGTAATCCATACCAAACTCTGAAATCTGTTCTACAGCTAATTGTTGTGATGTACTTTGAAATTCATTGTTTATACATATATATATGTCATTTTTTGAAAAGAAGAGGAGGCGTATAACAGGAGAAGATAAGATTTAACAAATGAGTATGACTGCTGAATCATTATATTGCTATTTCTTTTGGTCTTCAGTGTCTCGGAGCAGCTAGAAGAAAGAAAAATTGTGGAACTGTAACCTGTACAAACTTTAAAATCTGTTATAATGTATTTGAAAATTTATTGCTTTTTAATATATATGTTATATTTCACAATTTTAAAAAAAGAACATGCATGCTTCCCCTCTCTTTGTTGTCTCTGTCTGGGAACCATGCCCAGGCCAAGTGAAGAATACTGGGCTAGCCTGTTGGGTGATGGAGACATGGAGTCTTGTTACTCTCATCACATGAATGGACTAGTGCTCATCCTAAGGACATATGAGTGATGCCATTTGGGACAAGCATCACCCAAGCGACCTGCCACCTTACTGCAGATACCTAAGTGAGACCAGTTGAGACGGAGCTAAGTCACAAACAGATTAGAAGAACAGCCGAGCCCAAATTATCAATCTGCAAAAATGTGAGCTAAATAAATGGCTGTTATTTAAAGTTTGGTTTGTATGCAGCAATTTATAACTGATAGAATAGTGCCTTGTAGGGACAACCAAATCAATAGACTGAGCCCTCAGTCTTGGGGTTTGCCCCTATGAAACTTATTTCTACAAAAGATAGGCTAAGCCTACTTATAATTATGCCTAACAGTGACCCCCAGAGAACCTCTTTTATTGCTCACATGTGGCCTCTCTCTCTAAGCCAACTAGGCAGGTGAACTCACTGCTCTCCCCCTTACATGGGACGTGATTCCCAGGGATGTAAATCTCCCTGGCAACGTGGAACAGGATTCCCAGGATGAGCCAGGACCAAGCATCATGGGACTGAGAAAGCCTTCTTGACTAAAAGGGGGAAGAAAGAAATGATACAAACTAAAGTTTCAGTGGCTGAGAGATTTCAGACAGAGTTGAAAAGGTTGCCCTGCAGGTTACTCTTATGCATTATATAAATATCTCTTTTTAGTTTATGGCATATTGGAGTGGCAGGAGGGAAGTACCTGAAATTGTGGAGCTGTGTTCCAGTAGCCTTTTCTCTTGAAGACAATTGTACAACAATATAGCTTTTACAATGTGACTGTGTGATTGTGAAAACCTTGTGTCTGATGCTCTTTTTATCTGGGGTATGGACAGATGAGTAAAAAAATATAAATAATAAGTAAATAAATAATAGGGGGACAAGGGATAAAATAAATTGGGTAGATTGAATACCAGTGATCAATGAGAGGGAGGGGTAAGGGGTATGGGATGTATGAGTTTTTTCCTTTTTATTTCTTTTTCTGGAGTGATGCAAATGTTCTAAAAATGATCATGGTGATGAATGCACAACTATATGATGATATTCTGAGCCACTGATAGTACACCATGTATGTACTGTATGTGTGTGAAGATCTGTCAATACAAAAATAATAATATCATCAAAATGAAAAAACAGTGCACTTTTTAAATACATTTCATATTCAAAGTTACCTTCATGCAAATGTTTACCATGATTTAAAGACTTGTTTTTCAAAAATCCATTCCGTTTCCATGAAAAATAAAAACTTCCTGAGCATTTGCAGATCCACAATTTAAGGAGAGAGAAAATATCCTTTGCTGACTAGATTATGAAAATAAACAAACTTGCAAAATAATAGAAAAATTATTATACTCATTCTGGTATTTCTCTTGCTCTCTTATGCATATTTCCATGAGGAGACGAGGAGAGATGTTGGAATTATGTAGACCTTGTTAAACTGAATCTCTGCCAAGCCATATCCCAAGAGCCCATTATTTAGATTTAAGGTCAATAAGGTCAATATTTCCTATATCAGTGAGGGGTACTCCAGTTTCTGGAAAAGTAAGCACCAAATTTTCGGTAAGTTAACAGAAGTTTATCTCCCACCGGCAGAGCAGTTTGCTGTGACCCCATCATTCTGTATAGCATCAGCATCCACTGCATGTGGGTGAGATGGAAGGAAAAGGTGGTGGAGACACAACCATTCCTTAACCACTCTGGTCCAGCAGGATCCCACAGGACTTGGTCTCACAGCCCACGGATGACTCTCATAAGGAGACTTATAAGAATTGAATTGTGTTGTAATCCCAGAGAACCCATTGGTTGATTATGTTCCTAGAAAGGGCCCAGAAGGCTTTGCTTTCAAAAGCAATATGGAATGCACTGGTAAGGAAGCACCAGAATCATTGAGAAGCTCAGTATTAGGTCCTGTCCTTTGAAGGTCCTAGGTGGTGTACGAGATGCTACCAAGAAAGTGGGCTCCTTAGTGTCACTGGAGATGATAGAATGCCATATAAAAGGGCTGGGTGGTAACACTCCACTGACAAAAACAGGTTGGATATCATTGCTTTAAAGGGAAACAAGGTTGGATTTGTGACGTGGGTCCTCGATCCACAGGGATTTGTGTCAGGGGCAAAAGACCTTGCTCCTAGGGATGAGATTAGATGGGCAGCCAGTGACATTATAGCTTATCTTCTACACCCAGAAAAGAAATAGAACAGAAATGTCAAAGACTCATTCAGCCATCAAGCAGAAAATCATGACTCTTTCAGATAATTTTGATGTCTGAACCAGTTTTCAGACACAAAACCCATTGTTTGAAAAGGAATCTGTGTATCCTTGAGAACAGAACCAAGGAGCTCCTGCAAGTATATAAAACATTCATCTCTAGTCCTTGCCCCATGGAACCTATGACCAAGGACCCAAATAACTACATACTGGGGAAAGGGTTATACTCAGATTTGTTAAGGGCTGTTGGATACAGATAATGAGCTCATTATTATAGATAATGATACTCGGGTGACATAAAATTCCATCACGGCTTCCATATTAATGTTTGGCAATTGGAGACCAAATTACATGTAGCCCAAGTCCAGTTTATGTTGGTTCTGATGGTAATGTGAACTCACCCTTGGTCTATAACTATAAAGTTATAATGGATATATCTTGGTCATTTCCTTGGTCTATAACTATAAAGTTATAATGGATATATATAGCATCTGGCACAGCACTCAAACTGGCTCTATAACCTATAAAATAAAATTCATTGTGATAAGAAGGACCCCATAAATGCCCTCAGAAATTGCCTTGAGTGAAAAAAATATTCATACTGCATCTAGGTAAGAGTGTGGCCTCAAAGATAATGAGTTGTAGTTCCCATCACAGCCCTAGAATGGCTATTACAGAAACAAGTAGATCATGACAGATGCGAGTTGACTACCGTAAACTTAACCATGTGGCTGCTCCACATGCAGCTGCTCGGCAGGGCATGCTAGCCTTACGGGAACACTTGAACAAAGACTCTCTAGCTATTTGTCTGGAAAAAAAAAGTGTTATTTTCCATCTCTATCAGGAAAGATCAAACGCATTTACCAGGATGAGAAAACAGTTCACATTCATTCTCTTTCCAAAGGGCTATGATAACTTTTCTTTTCTATGTTGCAATTTAATCTGAAGGGTTTTGATCATTTTAACATTTAGCTACGCTGATGAGATCATGCTAATTGGGTCTCATGAATATGATGTAGAAACTTCTCTGGTTGACCTGGTAAGACAAATGTATACAAGAGGGTGGGGGGAAAAACCAAAAATCGTACCTCTGTTCACTTCTAAAATATTTAATAGTGTTGCGCATACAACGTTTGCTTCCTTTAGACTTCTTCAGAACCGGAGTTAATGAGTCTGCTGTACATTCAATCCCCCACAATCTCCTTAATGCCTAATTCAAAAGCTACTTCTATATACTTATTTTTCTTCTCAACAATTTTGGGCATAAACATTCCCTTTGTTCAAATGACGAAGGTGGGGAAAAAATAGACAAGCCATGTCTTTGTTTACTTCTGCCTCCTTGGCAGCTCCATTGTGCACTGGCTATGTATGTGTTACTATTTCACTGTTTATATCATAAATGCCTGGATATCTAAGATTTGTGAGGAAGTACACATTTATGGAAATTCATCCCTCAAAGGAATCGTAATTCCATCTGGGAATTGAAATTAGATTCTCTACATTCAGTGCATCTGATGCTATCTGCTTCTCAGCCCTCTGGGAAGCACTGGGAAGTTTTTGTTCCAACTAATTTTGACAGTCTCTTTGGGCACCTTCATTTGTCAACAGTAATTGCTTACAATAATTAATTCCTTGGGAAAAAACTTTTCAGAGAATTAGATTGAAGTCCCTTTGCAGCCACTGTCATCCCAGCTGCAGATGACATGATAATCACAGCTCTGGAAGGAGATGAGGTAAGAGGTTCTCAAAGTTATAACCCAGGGTTTAGTTCTCCTCGTCATATACAAGCACACTGTCAACTGTAGCTCACTGTCCTAGCAACAGAGGCCAGATTAGGTGAGTATTGTATTTCAGTTAAGAAGAAATGATGGAAAAGAGATTCTGCTGGAACTTTTCAATTATGGGAAGAGTTATTTCCTGGCAATACAAAGACATGGTCTAGGCCCTTCCCCTAGAACAGCCTTAGAGACCACTTCATCTTCTAGCAAAAGTGCTGCCTGAATTTTCCTGCCTCTGCTCACTGATTAAAGAACATACTGTACTTATTTTTATCTCCCAAATAAAGATTAGAACACATATATCTCAAGATACTAAATTCAGATGAGATAATGAATAGGTTAATCACATAGATTATACTTAATACCTGTTCTAGTTTGCTAGCTGCCAGAATGCAACACACCAGAGATGGATTGGCTTTTAATAAAAGGGGATTTATTTTGTTGGTTCTTCAGAGGAAAGGCAGCTAACTTTCCACTGAGGTTCTTTCTTACATGGAAGGCACAGGATGGTCTCTGCTGGTCTTCTCTCCAGGCCCCTGGGTTCCAACAACTTTCCCGGGGGTGATTTCTTTCTGCATCTCCAAAGGCCTGGGCTGAGCTGCAAGTGCTGAGATGAGGAATGCCGAGCTGCTTGGCTGTGTTACATTGCGTTCTCTCATTTAAGCACCAGCCAATTAAGTCAAACGTCACTCATTGCAGCAGACACGCCTCCTAGCTGACTGCAGATGTAATTAGCAACAGATGAGGTTCACGTACCATTGGCTTGTGTCCGCAGCAACAGAACTAGGTATGCTCACCTGGCCAAGTTGACAACTGAATCTAACTAACACAATATCTTTTGTCATCTCCTCCATTTACATGTCTGTGTCTAACATTGCAAGTTGGTGAGTGATAAATGCAAATGTATTCACAATTTTTAGTCCTTTTGTGTTCATTAGTAGTCATATGTATACTTCCTGGCTTTTCTTTGACTTCTGTGACAGAAATGAAATAGTCCATAGATTTCTCATAATAATATACATCTTGATTTCTGTGCAGTCTGAAATTTTTGATTCTTTAAATTGTGTGTTTTTAAGCACTATTATATACAAATAATCATGCTTCAAGAAGTGGTATACAAATATGCACCACTTATATATACACTACAAATATAATTCACACTTATAGAAATTTAGGCTTGGACAGGATGGTAAAAAGGCCTGAAGGCAGAGAGGAAAAGATATGTTTCAGAAGCAGGAGGTGGGTGGGGATGAGATCTGATAAGGACCCAAGTAGGGAATGCAGGGTGTTGAATGGTTCTGACTCTTTACTATTGTGTAGGTGGAAGCAGGGGTGAAGAGGACACCTGGAAGGCAATGATGCTGGGCTGGGATTTCTTTACTCAGGTGCCTTTTGTATGGACCCACACACGTGTGATAGTTAATTTCTTATGTTAACTTGCTAGGTTATGGTGTACAGTTGTTTGGTCAAGCAAGCACCGGCCTGATTGTTATTATGAAGGTATTTGTAGATGAATTTGTACCTATGAATGATGACATTTACAGTTAATTGCATCTACAATAACAAAGAAGATTGCCCTCAGAAATGTTAGGGTCTCCTCATGCAATCAGTCGAAGCCAGAACTGAGGATTTCACAAAGAATAATTTTTGCCTCAACTTCAGTCAGTCAGTTTCTCCTGGGGAATTTGGGCTTCCTGGACTTCAGGAACACCTTTATCAGTTTCTAGCTTGCAGCCCTGCCCTATAGAATTCAGACTTGCCAGCTCCAATGGTCACATGAGCTAATTCCTTATAATAAATCTTTTAAACAAATGCACACACACACATGCACATGCATGTGTGCACACAAATATGCAGCTATCTTGTTGGTTCTGGTTATCTGATTAACACAGGTGACCCAGACTTTATAACATCATCCCTTGCCCTCACACCCCCTTTCCATCTGCTGCCCCTTAAATGGGCTGTTCATTCACTGAGGGCAAGGTGCAGAGCTGGCTTCTGCATTGAGCAGCCAATTCAGATTGATGCATTTGGAAGGAAGGATTACCTAGCCTCTGAAGAAGTTAACTTGTTAAAACAAAGCCAAGTGACTCAAAACTGAAATCTCCAAGATAGAAGTCATGATGTCAATTTCCCTTGCAGAAGTTACTTGATCAGAGCCCTGATCACACTGGACTTCACTTTATTAAAATTCATCAAACTCTACTCTATATTTTCTGAATGTTATTCTATAATGAAAATTTTTAATTGGCATGACCCTTTTAAATGTTCTATGCTCAGTTACTTGGGAACCCCACTAACTGTTACAGGAAAGCAGAGCTGGTATTAGTAAGATACTATGCTTACTCTGAAAATGCAGAGTTCAGAGTGAGGTCAAGTGGAGAGGGGATCTGGAGTTACCCTTTACCTGCACAGCCTGCCTGCTCTGCCAGGTACCAGCTAAGTTTAGGCAATTTTCACAACCTTTGCCACTTCATCTATGAATGGAGAAAACAAGAATCCCTACCTCATAAATTTTGTGTGTGGAGTCAGTTAAAATATGCAATTTTCAAAACTTAAAACGTTAATGAGAGAGGACAGTGGGAAAGTAGTGGAGTAGGAAGCTCCAGGAATCAGTCCCTCCACCAAAACAACTATTACACAGGCAGGAATTATCTGAATCAACTGTTTTAAAATTCAGGAGTCCAGAAGAACATTGAACTGTATCCAAGGAAAAGTGGGAGGAAGAGGCTGTATATTATGATAAATTCCAGTCAACTGCTCTCTCCACACAGCGGTGATTAGCACCAAAACCCCACTCTTGTGATAGGCTGCAGTGTGATCCAGCCCACAGTGTAGCTTGCTGGTACCAGAAAAGGACATAAAAATCCACTTCCTAAGATCTAGGGTGGGCATGGTCCAATCACTGATCACAGCTTTTGATTAGCTACTTTGGATCACTGGGGGCCCAGCTCTGAGGGTGGCTATGTTCCAACCTGCAGTAGACAAGATGGTGGAGGAGCCTTAAGGCTGGTATGCTTCCTCAGTGCTGCAGAGGATAGTTGAAGGGCTGCATTTGCTGGACGGGTGCCAAATCAAGAAAGCATAGTCTTGGGGAGCATGGAAGAAGTTCCTGGTGCCTTCCCGTCCCCTTCTTCATTCCCTCTCCAGGGCAGTTTGGAGCTGGTTGATGCACCCTTTGTGGGTCCCTGGTCTTGTTCTGACTGGGAAAGACTAACTTCGGAAACTCCTCTCAGGGTTTCCCCTCACTCTCAGGTTTGCCCTCCACATAAAAGCAGCCTGAAACAATGAAAGCAGTGTAAGAAACAAATGAAGCAGATGGCCTGGGACTTGCTTCAAGTCCAGCAGCGAAACACCCAGAAGAGGGAAAATGTCTGCCTCCTCGGTAGTAGAAGGGGCATTCAAACTACTAAAGCCATTAGTAAGGAGAAGCCAAGGATAAGAAACAGGCCCAGAAAATTCATGGAGGACCCTGCACTTTGCATTTACCTTGGGTAGACCATAATGATAGGACAGCTGGCACCCAAGAAAATCTCTGTGATGTCACCAGCTGGTTACAAAATGCCTCAAGAAACAGACATCTCAGGAATCCCAGAGTTAAAATTTTAAAATATTGACATGTACAGTGTGCAAGAAAAGATCACAAAGACAAACAAAGAAACAGGAAATGATGGCCCTTCCAAAGGAAGAGAATAAAAATCCAGAGAACATCAATGAAGATGAGAATGTGGACATCCCAAAGACTTTTAAAAAGGGATCTCAAAAATGCTGAATGAGATGAAGGAAAATAAGAGAAAGAACTAAAGGATATCAAGAAAACAATAAATGAACAGTATGAGAATCTCAATAAAAAGAAAATTTTAAAAGGGACCAGACAGAACTACTGGAGTTGAAGCCCACAATAACTGAAATAAAAAGTTCCCAGGAGGATTTCACCAGCAGATTGGATCTGGGAGAAGAAAGAATCAGTGAACATGAAGCCAAGAAAATTGAAATGAGTCAGGCTGAGGAGCAGAAAGAAAAAAATAATTATAAAAAGCAAAAATAGCCTAAGAGACCTCTGGGACACCTTAAACATACTAATAAATGCACTATGGATCCCAGAAGAAAATGAAAGAAAGAGAGGGGCAGAAGGAATATTCAAATAAATAATGACAGAAAATTTCCCAAACTTAGCAAAAGACATGAATATGCACATGCAAGAAACCCAGACAACACCAAACAGGATAAACTGGAAGAAAAATTACACCCTGTCACATACTGATCAAAGTGTAAACTTGTAACTTAATAAATTCTCTTTGCAAAAATCAATCATTTCTGGTACATTGCATTCTGGCAGCTTTAGCAAACCAAAACAGAGAGGCATAGGAACAGTGTATGTATTTGCTATTGAAGTCAAGTTGGTATCAAATAAAATATGATTGTTATATATTAAGAATGTTAATTGTTAACCCCATGGTAACTACAAGGAAAATACATGAAAAATATTTCCAGAAAGAAATGAGGAAGAACTCAGTATGGTGCAATATAAAGAGCCAAATAAATATGAAAGTAGACATTTATGGAAGAATTAAAGCACAAAAAAGGATATCTTTTGCGGAGGCATTGATTTTTCATCTTTTAACACGAAACAAATTCACACATCATATGATCCAAACCAAATCAAAATCAATGGTTCCCAGTATAATCAAATGGCCATGCCTTCACTACTATAATCTATATAAAAGCACATTTCCTTCTCTTCAGCAAAGAATCCCATACACCTCCCCAGTATCTCCCACTTATTGACAGTTAGTTTTGGCATAGTGCCTTTGTTACAGTCAATGGAAGCATATTACAATGCTTCCATTAACTATAGACCCTCGTAGGGGACCATTTTTTAGCCTACCATAGTTATGCTTTCATTCATTCAGTTCAACTTAATTTCTCATTCCCTTTTTCATTTCTTCTTTAACCCATGAGTTATTTGGAATCACGTCATTTTGGTTTTCAAATATTTGGGGACCTTCCAGATATTTTTCTGTATTGATTTCTAGTTTACATCCAATGCAGTCAGAAAACATACTCTGTGATTTGAATTCATTTAGTTTATTGTGAGTTTAGTTTATACCCCTGGAATATGGCCTATCTTGGTAAATGTTCCATGTGCTCTTGGAAAGAATGTATATTCTGCTGCTTTGGTATGGTAGTGTGTTTTCTAAATGTCAACTTAACTAGAGTGATAGTATTGTTCAAGCCTTCTATATTTTACTGAGTTTCTATGTACTTGTTCTGTCAATTGTTGAAAGAACAGTTTTGAAGTTTTCAACTATAACTGCTTGTCTATTTCTCCTTGTATTTAATCAGTTTGTACTTAAAGTATTTTGTAGTTCTGGTATTAGGTCCATAACGCTATTGGACTGTTATGTCTCCTTAATGACTGAATCACTTTATTATTTAAAAATGACCTTTTCTCCATGGTAATCTATTGTATCTGACATTAATTTAGTGACTCCATCTTTATTTTTATTTGTCATTATATATATTTTTTCTTTTACTTTTAAATTTATTTATAGTTTTTGTATATCTAGGAAGATGTATTTTGCTTTTGCTTTTGAAAGCTTATTTCTCTGGGCAAAATGTTCTGCATTGACAATTCTTTAAAGAATCACTCCATTATCTTCTGACTTCCATTTTTTCCAATGAGAAATCTGCTGTCAGCCTCAACTTTGCACCTCTGTTCATAACATATCATTAATATCTAGTTGATTTAAGCAATTTGATTACTATTTTCTCTGATGTATTTTCCTATGGTACATTTCTTGTGTGGGATTCATTGAACTTCTTCAATGGATATATAGGTTTATAATTTTCATCAAATTTGGACAGGTTTTCTGCCCCCTCCCCTTTCTGTTTCAGGGAACTTCAATTACGTATATTTCAGTCCACTTGAATTCATTCCACAGCTCATTGATGCGCTGCTCATTTTTTCTAGTCTTTTTCTCTCTGTGTTTCATTTTAGGTAGATTTAGATACTGCTAAATCTTCAAAGTTAGCTATCTTTTCTTCTGTGATATCTAATCTGTCATTAGTTCCATTTTTCTTCTCACACATTGTATTCTTCCTCTCTACAAGTCCAATTTGGATGTTTTCCATATCCTTTCTTTACATGTTCATTTTTTCATCTAGCTTCTTAAACATATGGAATATGGTTATAAGAGCTGCTTTAATTTTCTGGCTGTTAATTTTATTATCAGTCTTCCAGTCCATGAACATAGAATGCTTTCCATTTACTTCGGTCTTCTTTTATTTCTTTTAGGAATGTTTTGTAGTTTTCTGTGTACAAGTCCTTTACCTCCTTCAGATGTATTCTTAGATATATGATTCTTTTAGTTGCTATTGTAAATGGAAATTTTTTTCTTGATTTTTTTCCCCAATTGTTCATTACTAGTATATAGAAACTATATTTTGAGTTTACTGATCTCATACCCCACCACTCTCAATTCTTGGGAGGATTGATAAAATAGTCATTCAATCAATCCATACGAATTAATTCTCTCTTAGAACCTCAGTTGAGAAAGGCTGCAATAGAGGAATTAAAATGAAGGACTAAAGTATACTCTATTAAACCAAAGGAAGGAAGTAGAGAAGGAGAAGACGAAAGGAAAAAGAATTGACAGCTAGAAGAGAAATAGCAAGATGGTATACCTAAATCCAAAAGTATAAATAATTACATTAAATATAAGTGTATTATTCATTTCAATTTAAAAATAACTCATTGCCAGGCTGGATATAAAAGCAAGACTCTATTATGTGCTGTCTCTTATAAGAACAGCACTGCAAATACAAGGGCACACATAGGTTATAAGTAAAAGGAGGGAAATATATACACCATGCAAACATTAGTCATAAGAAATACAGTATGACCATATTAATAACCGATCAGATTGACTTCCAGACAAGGAATAATGTTAAAGATAAAGAGAGACATTACATAGATAAAAGACAAATTCTTCAAGAAGATATAGTGATACTAAATGTGTATGCATCTATTAGTAGTAACTTCAAAATATACACACAGGCACAAGTACAACACTGACAGAACTGAAGAGAAAAATAATTTAATTCTTAATTACAATTGGAGGTTTTAATAAACCCTCATTTACTGATAAAACACATTTAGAAAAATAAAGATAGAGAAGATTTGAAAAGACTATCAAACAATTTAACTTCATTGATGTTTATAGAAGCCTTCATCCCAAAACTATTGGATACACATTTATTTCATGTGCACTTGAAAGATTCCCCAAGGTAGAACATAAACTGAACTGTAATATAAATTTCAAAAGGATAAAATCTTACAGAGCATATATTATGATCACGTTGGAATTAATTGTTACTAGCCATATCAAGAAAATCCTTAAATATTTTGAAATTAAACATCTTCCAAGGGAAATTAGAAATATTTCAAATTAATACTAATGGAAAGACAACATAAAAGTTGAATGAGATACAACTAAAACAGTGCTTAGAGGGAAATGTATAGTTTTAAATGCTTATGTTAGGTAATAAAGGTTTAAAATCAATGATCTAAGCTTATTTCTTTAGAAGCTACAGAAAGAAAAATTAAACTCAAAATAAGTTGAGGCAAGAAAGTAGGAAAGATAATAGTACAAACTGATAAATATAAAACAGACAAATGATAGAGACAATAAAGCCAAACTTGATTCTTTGAAAAGATTAATGAAACTGGCAAGACACTAGCAAGATTGATAAAAAATTAAAAGATGTACCATAAATCACAAAACTGCAAAAGCAGGAATGAAAGATAAAATGTTATTATGAAACTTATGTCTATATTTTAGAACTTCACCTACTACATGAGACCAAAGGAAGAGAGGTTTATTTTGTCCAAAACTTAAATTTTCTGTAGCACATAATCTAATTCAACCTGTCTGGATAGATCATTTAAACAACCCAAACACAAGGAGCCCAGAATGGGAATGAGGGCTTATAATTCTGTACAGCTTAATGTAATACCCGGATACATCCCAGAATATGTTGAGGAGATAATTAAAAAGTGTTGGCAAAGTCCCTCGAGGGATGGGAGAAAAAATATGGAACTATTAAGGTTTACCACCAGGGAAACCCCTAATATTGTCTCAAACATTAGGGACTCCCAAATCAAAAGGCCACGCCCTTGATCTTGAGGCTTGCTTTTGTGAAGCTTATTTCTGTAACAGAGAAGATAAGTCCACATATAGTTATGCATAAGAGCTACTTCCAGAAAGCCTCTTTTGTTGCTCAGATGTGGCCTCTCTCTCTCTCTCAGCCCAACTCTGAAAGAAAAATCATTACCCTGCCCCTCCTATGTGGGACATGATGTCTAGGGCTGAAAGTTTCCCTCATAACGTGGGTCATGACTCCCAGGGATGAGCCTGGCTCTGGCACAGTGGGATTGACAACGCCTTCCTGACTAAAACAGGGAAAAGAAATGTAACAAAATAAGGTATCAGCGGCCAAATGAGTTCAAATAGAATCAAGAGGCTACTCTGGAGGTTGCTCTTACACAAGCTTCAGTTAGATATTGCTACTATTATAACTTGCTAAACCCCAACCAGAACCATTCCAGCCAATCCTAAAGAACACCTACGGCAATATATAAGATTCCACAAAGGTTCCATGCACTAAGGTAACTGTGCAGAAACTTACAACCTCCAGATGGGTCCCTGGTCCAGATAAGTACTGAAACCTACAGGGCCCAGCCTCTCCAGAACATCAGCTAGTTCCATCTCCCTACCCCATATTATTAACAGCCCCTTCCAACATGAATAAGTTATGATGGCCATAGCCCAAATACCCCTAAAGGGTAGGATAGAAAGATCAAAGATGATGGTGGAGTTATACAGAGAAGATAGGGTTTAACAAATGAAAATGATTGCTGAATCATTGAAGTGATATTTCTTTTAGTTTCCAGCATCTTAGGGCAGCTAGAAGCAAAAACCTAAAATTGTGGAATTGTAACCAATACCAAACTCTAAAGAGGAAATACAGATGGCAAGTAAGTACATGAAAAGATGTTCAACATCATTAACCATTAGGAAAAGGCAAATTAATACCACAATGGCATATCATGGTACACCAATCAGAATAGCTAAAAAGTAAAATTGTGGTAACACCAAATGTTGGCAAAAATGAAGAGAAACTAGCTCTCTCATACACCCTGCTATGAATGTAAAATGGTTCAGTCACTCTAGAAAATAGTTTGGCAGTTTCTTAAAAACTAAACATACACATACCATATGACCCAGCAGTTGTACTCCTTGGCATTTATCCCAGGGAAATGAAAACTTCTGTTCACACAGAAAACCTGGAAATGAATATTTATAGCAGTTTTATTTGTAAAAACCCAAAACTGGAAGCAACCTAGATGTCCTTCAGTAAGTGAATGCTTATACAACTGTGGTACCAGCAAGAAAAGGAACGTGAAACAACTTGGATAAATTTCCAGATGATTTTGCTAAGTGAAAAAGCCAATTTCAAAAGTTTACATACTGCATGATTTCATTTATATAACATTCTCGAAGGGACAAAATTATGGAAATGGAGACCAGGTTAGTGGTTAGGAGGCAGAGCTTAGAGGCAGTTAGGTATGGCAACATGAGGGATTTTGTGGTGATGCAAATGAGCTTTATCATGACTGTCAATTTCAGTATCCTGGTTGTAATATTATACTACAATTTTGTAAGATGTCACCATTGGAGGAAACTGGATAAAAGATTCTTGGGTCTCTGCATTCTTTCTTTCTTTTTTTTCCTGCATCATTTCTTTATAACTAATTGTTAGTCTATCATTACGTCAAAGTAAAATGTTTAATTAAAAAAAAATGCCTCCTAACCAGGAGGCACCTACCAAGCCAAACTGAAATTTAAAAATAAGGATTTTTCCTATGGTTCATTGAAACCTGTCTGCCTGCGAGGAAAGTATGAGTCTCCATATCTTGTTTTCAGTGCCTCTATTATTCTGATCTGTTTCTTTATGTATCAAGTGAATGGGATTAAGTAATATTTCAGCAACCTTCAAGATCTGACATTCCTGATTCTCGTGATCAGTAGTTTAGGAATTTAACATGATTGCTTAATTAAAACTCATTAATGTTTAGTAATAATTCCATGTGTATATGAAATTTTATTTTCAAAAAATAATTTTGAATATGTGTGAAACACACACTACTATGCTCATTCCAGAGCTGTTACTCAATAAATAAAAGGTTTCTTCAACTCTTTTAATCCTAACTTTGCTTTTTTGCAATTTAATAGCCTAAGTAAGATCTTGGCTCTATCATTCAATTAGGAAACTAGTAAGGCGACATCAACTAAACTGCCCATAAACTGAACCTCAGGCAATCACTATCCTTCCTTCTTGGCTTCTACTTGCTCATTTGTTTAACTGGGCAAGCAGATAAAAGGGAAACCATGGGGAGGACTTATCTTAGAAGGATCTTATTTATCTTTAAGTAACACACAAGTATTCTAGCTGGCTTGAGTAAAATATGTGAGGATTTTGGTAAGTATGTAGGAAAATTTGAACAGGTTTCAGAAAGATAAGAATCAGGGAAGATCTGGGGATATTCAACTTACTCCCTGTGTTAGTTAGATTCAGTTGTAAACTTGGCCAGGTGAGCATACCTAGTTCTGTTGCTGCGGACACAAGCCAATGGTATGTGAACCTCATCTGTTGCTAATTACATCTGCTGTCGGCTAGGAGGCATGTCTGCTGCAATGAGTGACGTTTGACTTAATTGGCTGGTGCTTAAATGAGAGAACGCAATGTAGCACAGCTAAGCAGCTCGGCATTCCTCATCTCAGCACTTGCAGCTCAGCCCAGGCCTTTGGAGATGGAGAAAGAAATCACTCCGGGGAAAGTTGTTGGAACCCAAGGGCCTGGAGAGAAGACCAGCAGAGATCATCCTGTGCCTTCCACATAAGAAAGCGCCTCAGTGGAAAGTTAGCTGCCTTTCCTCTGAAGAACTAACAAAAATAAATCCCCTTTTATGAAAAGCCAATCCATCTCTGGTGTGTTGCATTCCAGCAACTAGCAAACTAGAACACTCCCTCACCATTACCATGATTTACTTACATAACTTTTGGTGTCCCAATTACAAACCTCAAAAGAGAGGACTAGAAAAGTTTTAACATACCAGAGCCTACTTCTTTATGGAGTTTACCATCTCATCTGATAGTGGGAATAAACACTAAATTTAAAAATGGATACATTCCAATAAAATGTATAAGTGTAGTTATTTGAAATGGAGATACATGAAAGAAGAGAAGGGATTAGAGTAATGGGAGAAATCATGTATTGAATTAAGAAAAGTTTCACTGAAGAGGTTATCGAGCAGAAAACATTTTACTATCTTCTGTGATAGTGCTAGATTTAAGAGTAAAGAGTTGTTGTGAGGATTCCCCTGGTTGACAAAGCTGTCCAGCTGAACACCTCCTAGACTTAAAGAAGTAACCACTTAAGTTCTCAGGAACACCTAGGTGGACTCAAGGGGGAATTATGTTCATCTCCTACTCTAGCTACCAAATCACAGGTGGCATTCTGGGGCTCTAGGACTTAGTGTTAACATAGAGTCATTATCTAAAAGTTGGTTATTCTCTTCTTTTGTATTTATCTAGAAAATGACCATTCATATCCAAAACAGGATTCATTTGCTCCCAAGGAATAAAAAATTTCATAAAGCTAGCACAATGAAAAATTGGATTTATTGCAATGTATCACTTCTCAAAGAAGACAAGATATAGTTGCAATGACAGGCTATAGGAAACTAGTGCCGTGCAGAGAAAAAGCTCTGGAGACTTCTAGAGTGGAGTTTGTGGACCTTTGTCACTTATATAACTTGGGTCCACAAACTGGTTATTCTGTTTCACTAGCAGTTGATTGAATCTTTGGCATCCAGACTCTAAAAAGGATCTAACTGACACCGGCTGATCACATGTCCATCCTTGTCCACTCATCTTAGATTTGCACAGTGTGAAATCATTGGTAAACACATTCTTATTTAAGTTCCCTCCTCAGCATGTTGTACCAGTAGTGACTGATTCCAAGCCACTGCGGGTATAGATACACTAAAAGTGTCTTAAATAAGAAACAGAAACTTGGTTGAGAGTAGAGAAAATTAGGCGGGACACTTATGAATCCCAGCCTCAAAATGCTTTAGAGATTTAATATATAACACCATCAGAATGCTATGTGGCTCCAGGTTCAGCTCAGAATCAAACTCCCTGCATGACCCTGGAAATGAAGCATCTGCTCATTTACCACCCTGAAAAACTAGCATGCGATACCACATCAGTTACAAGATGATAATCTGAAATGGTCTCCAGTGTGCTAATAAAGACTGTTCTTTTCTAGAGGATAGTATATCAAAATCTAAAGTTCTTACCATTTTTCTCACTATATCCTCACTAGCAATGGGTAAAGATTTAATGGCTATTCACTTAGCAATAGGGCAAAAATATAAAGGGATTCAGAAAAGAGAAGCAAAGCAGAAATATGGGAGATGCATCAACTCATCTTGTACTCATATTTTTAAAAAATGGAATTAGGACATACATACATACATATTCATGTAGCTCAACACTTATAATTTTAAAATTTACTGTATAAATTATACTTCGATTTAAAAACACACATGGCAAATGTCAAAGTGATGAGCAAAATGTGCATCTAATTAAAGGAAAAACTGGAGAAATATGGAGGGCATGTCCAACAGGAGGGAGAACTCAAAATGGTAGAAGAACAAAATAGAATGGACAGAAAGAAAAACCGGAGAAGTCTTGGAACCTGGCAGGATGGCTTTGCAGCAGGATTTGCAAGGTCTCCATATTCAGTCTGCCACCCCTGAGAGAACAGGAAGTCCTTCCATGGTACACACAGGCATTGTCAGTGTTAACAGAAATGATTTCCATATCCTTGACTTCCATATTTATTCTTTCTCCCTTAGAAAATGTTTGTTCCATTGGTTATTTACCCTTCCCACTACTCCTTCCCAGTTTATGACATAAACGAAGGTACCTCTTCTCCATCCCAAATCTTATCCCGTGTCTTGATTTAGGAAGAAAATCTCCAGGCTGTTGAAAGGACAAGTTGGGAACGCAATCCTCTGGGGCTCTATGACAGCAGTCATAAGAAATCCAGACATAAAATTGACAGTAAGCTCTGTGCTTTAGCCACATCTTAGCAATAAATGAGATGGTTGTTATACAGATATGCATTAACAATTTTATCTTAATTTTAAAATGAAGTCGGATCTTTCCCTGATAGAAAGTCAGACTAATTTGGCTGACTAATTTGATGAGAACTGGTTTTGCCAGTTAAGTTACATGCTAGATCTTTTCCGTAAAATGAATAATTAGAATCTATAGCTCCAAGATTCCAGTGAAAATATATAATTTTGTTATAAAAACACATTATTTAAATATTATGCTGACAAAGGTATATAGAATATATAATATATACATATACAATATATATAATATTTGTATTTTTGCAACTCTTTCCGTGTATGTCAGGTTAAACAAGCTGAGTCTTAGCAAAAAAATAGCAGGAGACTTCCGGAGAAGATGGCGGCTTAGTAAGACGCGCGGGGCTTAGTTCCTCCTCCAGAAAAGCAACTAAAGAAACAGAAACAATACGAAACAGCTCCCGGAGTCACGACAGAGACCAAAAAGACAGCGTACCCCATTCTGGAATGGCTGAACGGGCAGGGAGAATCCGCTGCGGTGAGATACCCAAGGGGCGCGCGTTTTCCCGGCCGGGGTGGCTGGCGACTGGGGTCCCCTCCACGCACGTGGCTCCCCGGTCCGACTGGAAACGTTGGATAGCGGGGCCCTCCCGTCACGCTTGGCGTCTCGGGCCTGCTGGGCAATTTGGACCGGCACTCCCCCAAGCCGTGGCGGCCGGCGACCCCCCCCCATCCACGCGCGGTTTCCCGGGCCGACTGCCCCGCAGACAGACGAGCGCCACGAGCGCCACCTACTGGGCAGGAAAAGAAAAACAGAGCCCAGAGATTTCACAGAAAAACCTTTCAACCAGCTGGGTCCCACACCCAGGGAAATCTGATCAAATGCCCAGACACCAGCAGAAAATAATGGATGGCGCTCGGAAAATTGAAGATATGGCCCAGTCAAAGGAACAAACCAATAGTTCAAATGAGATACAGGAGCTGAGACAACTAATGCTGAATATATGAACAGAAATGGAAAAACTCTTCAAAAACCAAATCAATAAATTGAGGGAGGACATGAAGAAGACATGGGCTGAACAAAAAGAAGAAATAGAAAATCTGAAAAAACAAATCACAGAACTTATAGGAGTGAAGGACAAAGAAGAAAAAATGGAAAAAATAATGGATACCTACAATGATAGATCTAAGGAGACAGAAGCTACAATTAGTGAACTGGAGGATGGAACATCTGAATTCCAAAAAGAAACAGAAACTATAGGGAAAAGAATGGAAAAACTTGAGCAGGGGATCAGGGAACTGAATGACAATATGAAGCGCACAAATATACGTGTTGTGGGTGTCCCAGAAGGAGAAGAGAAGGGAAAAGGAGGAGAAAAACTAATGGAAGAAATTATCACTGAAAATTTCCCAACTCTTATGAAAGACCTAAAATTACAGATCCAAGAAGTGCAGCGCACCCCAAAGAGAATAGACCCAAATAGGCGTTCTCCAAGACATTTACTAGTTAGAATGTCAGAGGTCAAAGAGAAAGAGAGGATCTTGAAAGCAGCAAGAGAAAAACAATCTGTCACATACAAGGGAAACCTAATAAGACTATGTGTAGATTTCTCAGCAGAAACCATGGAAGCTAGAAGACAGTGGGATGATATATTTAAATTACTAAAAGAGAAAAACTGCCAACCAAGACTCCTATATCCAGCAAAATTGTCCTTCAAAAATGGAGGAGAAATTAAAACATTTATAGACAAAAAGTCACTGAGAGAATTTGTGACCAAGAGACCAGCTCTGCAAGAAATACTAAAGGGAGCACTAGAGTCAGATACGAAAAGACAGAAGAGAGAGGTATGGAGTAAAGTGTAGAAAGAAGGAAAATCAGATATGATATATATAATACAAAAGCCAAAATGGTAGAGGAAAATATTATCCAAACAGTAATAACACTAAAAGTTAATGGACTGAATTTCCCAATCAAAGACATAGAATGGCAGAATGGATTACGACCCAGCAATACCACTGCTAGGTATCTACTCAAAGGACTTAAGGGCAAAGACACAGACGGACATTTGCACACCAGTGTTTATAGCAGCATTATCTACAATTGCAAAGAGATGGAAACAGCCAAAATGTCCATCAACAGACGAGTGGCTAAACAAACTGTGGCATATACCTACGATGGAATATTATGCAGCTTTAAGACAGACTAAACTTATGAAGCATGTAATAACATGGATGGACCTAGAGAACATTATGCTGAGTGAGTCTAGCCCAAAACTAAAGGACAAATACTGTATGTTCCAACTGATGTGAACCGACATTCAAGAATCAGCTTGGAATATATCATTGGTAACAGAGACCAGCAGGAGTTAGAAACAGGGTAAGATAATGGGTAATTGGAGCTGAAGGGATACAGACTGTGCAACAGGACTAGATACAAAAACTCAAAAATGGACAGCACAATAATACCTAAGTGTAATGTAACTAGGTTGGAACACTGAATGAAGCTCCACCTGAAATATGGTTTTTTGTTTGTTTGTTTGTGTGTTTGTATCTTTTGTTTTTGTGTTTTTATTTTTCATTTTTATATATATATACTTTTTTTAGTATTATTATTTTAATTCTCTTCTCTATATTAACATTCTATATCTTTTTCTGCTGTTTTGCTAGTTCTTTTCCTAAATCGATGCAAATGTACTAAGAAATGATGATCATACATCTATGTGATGATACTAAGAATTACTGAGTGCATGTGTAGAATGGAATGATTTCTAAATGTTGTGTTAATTTCTTTTCTTTTTTTTGATTAATAAAAAAAGTAAAAAAAAAAATAGCAGATGCCATAAATAGTCATTTGATGGATCTGGACAGAGCATTTTATTAAAACTGAGGATGGAAATGCCTTTATGACTAAATAATAATTCCCTTTGAAGTCAGGTGGTTTCCAAATTTTTATTTCATCAAAATTTAAGGAGGGGTGGGCCATGGTAGGCAGAGTACTTGCCTACCATGCCGGAGATCTGGGTTCAATTCCCGATGCCTGCCCTTGCAAAAAAAAAAAATTGGCCAAGATGGCAGGTTAAAAATGTGTGCATTTTAGTTTGTCCTCCAGAACAACTACTAAATAACCAGAAACAGTACAGAACAGCTCCTGGGGTGTGCTGGTTTGAAAGGATATATGCCCCCTAAGAAAAGCCATGTTTTAATATAAATCCCATTTCATAAAGGTAGAATAATCTCTATTCAATACTGTATGTTTGAAACTGTAATGAGATTATCTCCCTGGATGATGTGATTTAGTCAAGAGTGGTTGTTAAACTGGATTAGGGGATGACATGTCTCCACCCATTTGAGTGGGTTTTGATTAGTTTCTGAAGTCCTATAAAAGAGGAGAATGAGAGACTCAGAGAGAGCAGAGAATGCTGCAGCACCATGAAGCAGAGAGTCCACCAGCCAGCGACCTTTGGAGATGAAGAAGGAAAACGCCTCCCGGGGAGCTTCACAAAATAGGAAGCCAGGAGAGAAAGCTAGCAGATGACGCCGTATTTGCCATGCGCCCTTCCAGCCGAGAGAGAAGCCCTGACTGTGTTCACCATGTGCCGTCTCACTTGAGAGAGAGACCCTGAACTTCATCGGCCTTCTTGAACCAAGGTATCTTTCCCTGGATGCCTTTGATTGGACATTACTATAGACTTGTTGTAATGGGGACATTTTCTTGGCCTTAGAACTGTAAACTAGCAACTCATTAAATCACCCCTTTTTAAAGCCATTCCGTTTCTGGTATATTGCATTCTGGCAGCTAGCAAACTAGAACATGGGGCCACATCAGTGACCGGAAACACAGCGTACCCCAGTCTGGACCAGCTGGACCAGCTGCAATCCCGCCCCCAGAACCGTGAGTGTCCTAAGCCATGGCGGCCGGTGCCCCTCCCCAACAGGCTGCTTCCCAGATGGGAAAGGAAAGAGAATTTACCAGCAGCAGGGGCTGAGCCGAACCAAACGCCAATTGTGGAATTAACAAATTCTTACTACTAAAAATGGGCCCCCAGCTCAGGTGAACCTGGTCAAAGTGGAGGTTGCTCATTTTTGCCCTGGTGCCAAGGGGGTGGGGTTAACAGAAAAAGAAAGGAAAAAAAAAAAGGAAACAGAGGTTTTTGTGGCTGTGTTTCTACAAAGGCCTGACTGCCTTTGGATTTAGCAGCAGGGCTTCTCAGGCTGCTACTGCTCCAGGCATAGACAGAAACAAGCTCATTTGAGTGCTTGTCTGGAGCCTGTGCCTTCCCCAGGGGAGGAGTGAAGACAAACTCAGGTGGAATCTCTCTCTCTCAAGGAATTCAGACACCAGGGCTTGGAAATTTGAAGCCATTAAAACCAGCCTACAACCTCTCCTCTGTCTCCACCACACTCCCAGCAGGGAGAGTCTGCCAAAGTTAAAGGTACCACATCATCTTATGTTGGTGGGACCTGCAGGCAGACAAGCACCACATACTGGGTAGGATAAGAAAAACAGAGCCCAGAGACTTCACAGGAAAGTCTTTCAACCTGCTGGGTCTCACCTCCAGGGAAAACTGACACAGGTGACTCTTTCCTCCTGATAGGAGGCCAGTCTGGTCTAGGAAAATCGGGCTGGGGTCTATAATACCTAAGTAGACCCTCCTAAGGTGGGGGGGAAGTCACCATACAAGCAGGGCAAGAAACAAGAACTGACTAATTCTCCTCTGTTAAACAAAACTTAAGCTAGAGGTCCAGATAAAGCTGAACGGAATGTCAAAGAATAGATAGACAACAAATTCATCCAGCAAGAAAGCCCTGGTAAAAGAAGTGAAAGCAATCTCCAGAATTAACTAATTAAGGTAATTAAATGCCTAGATGCCAGCAAAAAATAACAGATCACACTAGGAAAATTGAAGATATGGCCCAGTCAAAGGAACAAACCAACAATTCAAATGACACATGGAAGATGAAACAATTAATTCAGAATATATGAACAGACATGGAAAGGCTCATCAAAAACCAAATAAATGAATTGAGGGAGGATATAAAGAAGGCAACGAATGAACAAAAAGAAGAAATCAAACATCAAAAAATAAATCACTGAACTTATGGGAATGAAAGGCACGGTAGAAGAGATGGAAAAAAACAATGGAAACCTACACTGGTAGATTTCGAGAGACAGAACATAGGATTTCTGAACTGGAGGATGGAACATCTGAAATCTGGCAAGAAAAAGAAAATATAGGGAGAAAACTGGAAAAATATGAGCAGGACTCAGGGAACTGAAAGACAATACAAAGCGCACTAATATACGTGTTGTGGGTGTTCCAGAAGGAGAAGAGAAGGGAAAAGGAGGAGAAAAACTAATGGAGGAAATTATTACTGAAAATTTCCCAACTCTTAGGAAAGACTTAAAATTACAGATCCAAGAAGTGCAGCGTACCCCAAAGAGAATAGATCCAAACAGACATACCCAAAGACATTTACTAATCAGAATGTCAGAGGTCAAAGAAAGAGAGAATCTTGGAAGTAGCAAAAGAAAAGCAATTCATCACCTACAAAGGAAGCCCAATAAGACTACGCATAGATCTCTCAGCAGAAACCATGGAGGCCAGAAGACAGTGGGATGATATGTTTAAATTATTAAAAGAGAAAAACTGCCAACCAAGAATTCCATATCCAGCAAAATTGTCCTTCAAAAGTGAGGGAGAAATTAAAACATTTTCAGACAAAAAATCACCGAGAGAATTCATGAAATACTAAATACTGCAAGAAATACTAAAGGGAGCACAAGAGACAGATACAAAAAGACAGAAGAGAAAGGTGTGGAGAAGAGTGTAGAAAGGAAGACTATGAGTAAAGATAAAAAGAAGGAAAATTAGATATGACATATAAAATCCAGAAGGCAAAATAGTAGAAGAAAGTACTACCCATGCAATAATAATACTAAATGTTAATGGATTAAACTCCCCAATCAAAAGACATAGACTGGCAGAATGGATTAAAAAACAGGACCCATCTATATGCTGTCTCTACTCAAAGAACATGAGAGCAAGGACACAAATGGACATTTGCACACCAATGTTTATAGCAGCATTATTTACAATTACCAAGAGATGGAAACAGCCAAAATGCCCATCAACAGAGGGGTGGCTAAACAGACTGTGGCATATACATATAATGGAATATTATGCAGCTGTAAGACAGAATAAAGTTATGAAGTATGTAACAATATGGATGGACCTTAAGGACATTATGCTGAGTGTGATTAGCCAAAAACAAAAGGACAAATACTGTATGGTCTCACTGATATGAACTGACATTAGTGAATAAACTTGGAATATTTCGTTGGTAACAGAGACCATCAGGAGATAGAAATAGTGTAAGATATTGGGTAATTGGAGCTGAAGGGAAACAGATTGTGCAACAGGACTGAATATAAAAACTCAGAAATGGACAGCACAATATGACCTGACTGTAATACAATTACGTTAAAACACTGAATGAAGCTGAATGTGAGAATGATAGAGGGAGGAGGGCTGGGGGCATAAATGAAATCAGAAAGAAAGATAGACAATAAAGATTGAGATGGTATAATCTAGGAATGCCTAGAGTGTATAATGATAGTGACTAAATGTACAAATTAAAAAAATGTTTTCGCATGAGGAAGAACAAAGGAATGTCATTACTGCAGGGTACTGAAAATAGATGGTAATTAGTATTTTAAAATTTCAACTTATGTATGAGACTAAAGCGAAAAATGTTTATTTGGTACAAAATGTATATTTTGACTAGTGCATCTCCTAATATAACTTATGCAGATAGTTGGTTGAACAACATAAGTACACGGAACCTTGGATAGGATATTAAATTTATTTGTTTGTCCAGAGTGATGCCCCGATGAATCCCAGAGTGGTTTGATCAGTGAGTGGAAAAGTATTTGCAAAGTCCCCTTCGGGGAATGATGAGAATGGGGGAAAATTCAACCTCCCCAAGTTGAATTCTTTTTTTTTTTTTATTAATTAATGGAAAAAAAGAAATTAACCCAACATTTAGAAATCATACCATTCTACATATGCAATCAGTAATTCTTAACATCATCACATAGATGCATGATCATCGTTTCTTAGTACATTTGCATCGGTTTAGAAGACCAAGTTGAATTCTTGATAGTCTCACAAGCAGTGTGGACAACTAGAGCTATAGGCTGAGCCCCCAGTCTTGGGGTTTGTTCATATGAAACTTAACCCCATAAAGGATAGGTCAAGCCTACTTAAAATTAGGCCTAAGGGTCACCCCCAAGAGAACCTCTTTTGTTGCTCAGATGTGACCTCTGTCTCAGGCCAATACAACAAGCAAACTCACGACCCTCCCCCTGTCTACGTGGGAAATGACTCCCAGGGGTGTGGACCTTCCTGGCAACATGGAACAGAAATCCCAGAATGAGCTGAGACTCAGCATCAAGGGATTGAGAAAAACTCTAGAATGAGCTAAGACCCAGCATCAAGGGATTGAGAAAGCCTTCTCGACCAAAAGGGGGAAGAGTGAAATGAGACAAAGTGTCAATGGCTGAGAGATTCCAAACGGAGTCGAGAGGTTATCCTGGAGGTTATTCTTATGCATTAAGTAGATATCACCTTGTTATCCAAGATGTAATGGAGAGGCTGGAGGGAACTGCCTGAAAGTGTAGAGCTGTGTTCCAGTAGCCATGTTTCTTGATGATGATTGTATAATGATACAGCTTTCACAATGTGACTGTGTGATTGTGAAAACCTTTTGTCTGATGCTCCTTTTATCTACCTTATCAACAGATGAGTAGAACATATGGAATGCAAATAAATAATAGGGGGAACAAATATTAAAATAAATTTAGTTTGAAATGCTAGTGCTCAATGAAAGGGAGGTGTAAGGGGTATGGTATGTAAAATTTTTTCTTCTGTTTTTGTTTCATTTTTCTGTTGTTTTTTATTTCTTTTTATGAACGGATGCAAATGTTCTAAGAAATGATCATGATGATGAATATGCAACTATGTGATGATATTGTGAATTACTGATTATATATGTAGAACGGAATGAGCATATATTAAGAATGTTTGTGTTTCTTTCTTGTAATTTTTTTTAATTAATAAAAAAATTTTTTTTTAAATTAAGGAGAAGTATGGGTAATTCAGTGATAGAATTCTCACCATGTGTGAGACCCAGTTTCAATTCCCAGCTTGTGCATCCCCTTAAAAAAGTTGTGAACAAAATTCCCTATTATATACATATCGATACATATTTGACTCTGTGTATGTGTGTATACATATATATGTAGGGAAACATAAAAAATTTTAAGGAGAAAATAATCAAGATTACAGCTGGTAAGTCTTTAAAGTTAATTTTGATATCATGATGTGATTTTTTATATATAACTTGGAAGGAATTCCAAGACTTGAGTAATACTATAAAAAACTCCTTGTGTCATCTACTTTTTAATGTGAGCATGGCTCTTTAGTATGTATTTCTGTGAAAATAAAGAATAAAGTTAGAACTGATGCTGCATTCTGAGTCATCCTAGCAACAAGTAATATTTAAACATAGATATATGAACTAAATGAAAATATTGGCACTATCCATCACATTGAGAGATGTATATCTAATAAAAATTTATTTCTATTGTAAATAACTATACAAATTTGTAATATATCTATGTTGTTTTGATCAACATGTACTATTAATAATTGTGATGATAACTGAATCAAGGAGAAATGTATTAACCTTTTGATCCTTGTGATAACAAGAAATTAAAAAATCAACTCCATCTACATATTTCTGTTGACCAGAAGTAGGAAAGTATAATAAGTAAAGCACCATCAAGCATAAAATTGCAATAAAGTTATACTGGGGAAGTAGAATAAAAATGTAAAATGTCTAGCTATGAGCTCATTTGTGTGTTTTTTCTTTCATGTGCTTTTCAAATATATAGATGGTAACATCAAATCACGTTAGAATGCAGATTTTACTGGGTACATGTTAAAAAATGATGTAACACTTTTATTTAAAAGTGTTAATATATCCAACAAAGCTACTAGAACTAATAAATGAATTCAGCAAAGTGGTGGCGTACAAGATCTTTACCTGAATATCAATAGTTTCTATAACTAGTAATGAACAATGTGAAGAAGAAATCAAGAAAAAATTCCATTTACAATAGCAACTAAAAGAATCACATATCTAGGAATAAATGTAACCGAGGATATAAAGGACTTATACATGGAAAAGCAAAAAACATTGCTTAAAGAAATCAAAGAAGACCTAAATTAATGGAAGTATGTTCCGTGTTCATTGATTGGAAGACTACATTTAGCCTACCATTTCAATTCTACTGAAAGAAATTCACAGAGTCAAAGCAAGCCCAATAAAATTTCCAATAGCCTTTTTTGCAGAAATGGAAAAGCCAATCATCAAATTTACTTGGAAGGGTAAGGAGCCCTGAATAGCCAAAAACATCTTGAAAAAGAAGAACAAATTTGTGAGACTCACACTTTCCAATTTTAAAGCTTATTATAAAGCTATTGTCATTTAAACTGTGTGGTGCTGGCACTAGGACATACAGATAAACCAATGTAACTGAATTGAGAATTCAGAAACAAACCTTCACATGTTTGGCCAGTTGATTTTTGACAAGGATGCCAAGTCCACTTAATTGGGGACTTTAACAAATGGTGCTGGGAACACTGGATAAACACATGTAAAAGAATGAAGGTGGTCATAAGTACTTGGACTCTCAGGTAGCACATGAGATTTTGTTGGTTTGTCCAGAGTGATCCCCCGATGAATCCCAGAATGATTTGATCAGTGACTGGAAAAGTATTTGCAAGCCCCCTTTGGGGAATGGTGAGAGTGGGGAGAAATTCAACTTCCCCAAATTGAATTTTTGATATTCTCACAAGCAGTGTGGACAAACAAAGCTATAGGCTGAGACCCCAGTCTTGGGGTTTATTCACATGAAACTAAACCCTACAAAGGATAGGTCAAGTCTACTTAAAATTTAGGCCTAAAAGTCACCCCCAAGAGAGCCTCTTTTGTTGCTCAGATGTGGCCTCTCTCTCCAGCCAACATGACGAGCAGTCTCACCACCCTCCCCGTCTCTGCGTGGGACATGACTCCCAGGGGTGTGGACCTTCCTGGCAACGTGGGACAAAGATCCTGGAATGAGCTGAGATTCAGCATCAAAGGACTGAGAAAAACCCTAGAATGAGCTGAGAATTAACATCAAGGGATTGCAAGAAACTTCTCGACCAAAAGGGGGAAGAGTAAAATGAGACAAAGTGTCAATGGCTGAGAGATTCCAAACAGAGTCGAGAGGTTATCCTGGAGGTTATTATTACGCATTAAGTAGATATCACCTTGTTGTTCAAGATGTAGTGGAGAGGCTGGAGGGAATTGCCTGAAAATGTAGTGCTGTGTTCCAGTAGCCATGTTTCTTGATGATGATTGAACAATGATATAGCTTTCACAATGAGACTCTGTGAATGTGAAAACCTTATGTCTGATGCTCCTTTTAGCTACTATATCAACAGAAGAGTAGAACATATGGAATAAAAATAAATAATAGGGGGAATAAATGTTAAAATAAATTCAGTTTGAAATAGTGGTAAATGAAAGCGAGTGGTAAGGGGTATGGTACGTATAGGTTTTTTTTTCTCTATTATCATTTTATTTCGTTTTCTGTTGTCCTTTTATTTCTTTTTCTAAATCGATGCAAATGTACTAAGAAATGATGACTATGCAACTATGTGATGATATTAAGAATTACTGATTGTATATGTAGAATGGAATGATATCTATATGTTTCGTTTGTTAATTTTTTTAATTAATAAAAAAAGTTTAAAAAAAGAATGAAGGTGGATCCCCTACGTCACATCATATACAAAAATCCACTCAAAATGGATCACAGATTGAAATATAAGAATCAAAATTTAAAAACTCCTAGAAGAAAACATAGGAAAGCATCTTCAGGACCTTGAGTCAAGCAAAGATTTCTTAGACTTTATACCAAAAGCATGAGAAATAACAACAACAAAATAAATAAATGGGACATCATCAAAATTTAAAGCTTTTGTGTATCAAAGGACTTTATCGTGAAAGTAAAAAGACAACTTACAGAATGGGAGAAAAAAACTGGAAACCACAGATCTGATAAAAGTTAAATAACCAGAATCTATAAAGAAATCTACAACTCAACAAGAGAAAGAGAAACAAACCAATCTAAAAATAGGTAACAGACTTGAATAGACATTTTCTCAAATAAGATACACAAATTGCCAAAAACACATGACAGAATGCTCAACATCACTAGCTATTAAGAAAATGCAAGTCAAAACCACAATGAGATATCATTTTGCACCCATTAGAATAGCTACTAATTTTATAAAATGTGAACAAATGTGGAGAAATAGGAATACTCATTTATTATTGGTGGGAATAGAAAACGCTGTAGTTGCCATGGCAAATATTTCTCTGGTTCCTCAGAAAGTTAAGTATAGAATCACCATATGACCTGACAATTCCACCTCTAAGCATATACCCTAAGGAATTGAAAGCAGGGACTCAGACCAATGTTCATAGTGGCATTATTCACAATTGCCAAAAGGTAGAAGCAACCCAAACGTCCATCAACAGATGAGTGGACAAATAAAATGTGGTATCCACACAATGTAGAATTATTCAGCCACAAAAAAGAAGTTCTTATACATGTGCCAACACGGATGAGGCTTGAAGACATGTTGAGTGAAATAAGCCAGACACAAAAGAAAAAAATCTGATATGAACTCACTGATATGAAATAATCAGAATAAGCAAATTCAGAGTCAAAATTAGAATTCACGTTACCAGGGACCAGGGTGGAGGTACGGAATGGGAAGTAATTTCTTAATTGGTAATTGAATGTTTAATTTTTGTTTGGGGTGATGGGAAAGTTTTGTTAATGGATGGTGGTGATGGTGGCACAATACTGTGAATATAATTACAACCACAGACCTATACATTTGAATATGGTTAAAGGGGGAAATGTTAGGTTGTATATATGTTACTAGAATAAATGTTTTTTAAAAAATCAGGACTATACAAAGTAACCAGTGAACCCTAATGTAAACTATGGACTATAAATAATAGTATAATTATAATCATATTCTTTAACCATTTGTAACAAAGGCACCAAAGTAATGCAAAGTGTTAATAAAAGAGGAGACTGTGGGTGTGAGGGGGAGCATATGGAAATTATATTTTCTACATGATTTTTTGTAAACCTACAGCTTCTCTTATAAAAAACTTGGAAAAACAAAAAAAAATTAATATTTAAAATAAGCCAATAATTTAATCATTTATTACTATTTAAACTTATGTTGGAAAAAATTTACTTCTCTTTCAAAATGTGTGAGTACCCCACCCCCCTACATGGGATATGACTACAGGGAGGTACAAACCTCCCTGGCAACTTGAACATGGTCCCCAAGATATGAGTTGGCGCTGTGGGATGGAGAATGCCTTCTTGACCAAAAGAAGAGAAAGAAATGGGTCAAAATAAAGTTGCAGTGGCTAAGAGATTTCAAATAGAGTTTAGAGGTTGTTCTGAAGGTTACTCTTACACAAGCTTCAGGCAGATATTGCAAACTACCACTTATGCCAAGCATCAACCAACAGTATTCTTGAAAATCCTAGGGCATGCTCTAGGTTCTATCTAAGTTTCTATAAAAGTTTTTCTTAGCTTATTTTTTCCCCGAAGATTGAGTGGAAGATCAAGTGAGACAGAGGAGGTGTAACTGAGAAATTAGGGTATAACAAGTGACTGTGACTACCGACTCATTTACAGGTACATCTTTTTAGTGTCTAGTGTTTTAGAAAAGCCAGAAGGAAATACCTGAAGTTGTTGAACTGTAATTTAGTAGCACTGTGTTTGATAATGATTGTAAACAAACTATATGGCCAAAAAAAAAAAATTGGTTGCCCGTGTTTATGCGGACCTACTTCTGGATGCTTTGTTCCGTTTCACTGATATATATTTTTCTGACAATATTACACGTCTTAGTTAACCTACCTCTATTGCAAATCTTAAAATTGGGTAGAGTTCAATACTAGTGGTCAATAAGAGGATGGGAAAGGGGGTATGGGATGTTTGGGATTTTTTTCCGGAATAATGCAAATGTTAAAAAAATGACATGGAGATGAATGCAAAACTATGTGATGATATTGACTGTATACCTTAGATAGACTGTATTGTATGTAAATATATCTCAATAAAATTACATTAGAAAGTGTGTGTGAGTACCACATTTAGAGGTACAAAAAGCAAACATTTTGAAGACAACCACAGTGGACAATGTGGTCAGTGAGTGTAGAGAAAGTACATCTGACCTCCTAGAAACAGGCGACATGTTCCCAGCTGAAGGTGTTCTTTTTAGGAATTGGGCCTAAGGAATTTATGGACTCCAAACTTTCTATTTAAAGGATATTGATGTTTGGGGGGACTTTTATTCTAAGAGAGAGTTATCATTTAAGGGAATGAGCATTCCATCCCAGGATTCTTTCACTCTACTGAATGATGAGACTGAACTGGGCAGATTTCATATAAGGTGACTTTCAACCTTAAGATTCTATGAGTTAGGGTGGGCAATGGTGGCACAGTGGCAGAGTTCTTGCCTGTCATGCCAGAGACCTGCATTCAATTCGCAGTGCCTGCCCATGCAAAAAAAAAAAAAAGATTCTATGAGTTAATATACAAACACTCTAAATTAAATGTTTCAATAAAGTGAATACATGTTGAATATTTGACTATTAATAAAGTAACAACTGGATATACAGATGTGGTCATTTATCATATTGTACAGATATCTGTAGCTGGCCTGAATGTAATAATTGCAATACAGATAAAAATGTAGGAATTAAAAAATTGAGTCTGGCATAACTCTAAAATGGCAGCTTCAGATTTTGCAAGAACAAAAGTAGTGTACAGTACTCAATGTCCTCAGAAACTTGAAATATGACTGCATAAGATTTAGGCATTACAGAATTTAGAGTTGGAAGAAATAGGTTTGAGTTGTGTCCACTTGTCCTAACTTCAAAGCTTACTCTCTTCCACTGCCAGACATTGTGACTTTAAAAAAGACACTTAACCATCCGAACCACCCACCCTTCCATGCTGTTTCATTATTAACAAACTGAAAACAAAGAACATTCTGTCCAACTAGTTTCTCAAAGCAACTGTGGGAGTCTCAGCAGGTAAAGAAGACTTGATAATTTGCAAACTTTTGAGTAGGAAAAGGATTGTATTATTTATCATTTGTTTTTACTCAAGAAAGGCCTGGGGAAGAATTACCTAGACATATGATTTGCTTGGAAAAAGTGTCAGATGAAGAGGATAGAAAACTGAAGACAAATATGTCAATCAGCATTCACTATAATACTTTCATTAACGCATATCAGCTGTTGTAAATACTCCATGGTTTTCATGTCAATTTTACTGGTTATTAAACATTGACTCCAAAGTAATACTATTATGGAACAATAAGAATTTAAGAGTTTTTAGTGTTTTGTCCCTTCTTATTTCTTACAATCTGTTAACTTGCATGTCACTGAACTTCATTCTAGTAACTTCACTTCCTACCTCAGAGATAAACACCAACTTCTAAATATTCCATTGACAAAATATTCCCTAACGCTAACCCTAACCCTAACCCTAACCCTTCTAAACATTCCATTGATTCTTTACCAAAGAATCTCTTTAAAATATTCTTTACTAGTTTTTTTCCTGGCATCTACTAGAATTCTGCTTTTTAGATCATTTTTTTTCTAATGTACAGTTAGTTATACTAGGGAGGTGCATTAGGCAACTTAATTGCATCAGACACAACTGATTCCAAATGGCCTGAGGCAAAAATAAACTTGATATTCTAAGACTTAATTTCCTGGACAATGAGGAATCTCTGTGAGTATTTGCGTTTCAGAAGGAATTTTCTCTGTCTTTCCATCAGGAGCAGCATATTTCTATAGTCTGCTCAGCATGAAGGGGGCCTTCTTGAATGCCATCCTTATTCTTGCCATCTCTGTGTGGGCTGCCTGTGCCATCGGTGAGTTACATGTCCTTTCTCTGTCTACATTTTCTGCAATATATCCAGAATCACAGGAAAATTAGAGGTGGAAGTGCTCTTCAGTTTTATTTAATTCTAATTCCTCATATTACAGAGATAGAAACAGAGGTCCAGAGAAAGACAGGATTCACACAACTCTAATGGTCATTAGTAACAGAGCTAGACTTGAATCTAAATTTTCCAAATCCAAGACCTTGAACTTTTCAAAATATCTAGTTACTATCCAGAAAATTCAAACCTTAGAAATGTTTATTCCTGGAATACACATATTTACATATCTCAAATCCATGAAGAACTTCACTATACTCTGGGGAAGTAGAATCAGATTTTATTCCAGTTAATGGATCGTCTTAAAACAAGTGCTGGTCATAGTTAACTATAGGGTACATCTGAGGACCTCAACACATTCTTTTTCC
Organism: Tamandua tetradactyla; assembly: GCF_023851605.1. Classification (NCBI taxonomy): domain Eukaryota; kingdom Metazoa; phylum Chordata; class Mammalia; order Pilosa; family Myrmecophagidae; genus Tamandua; species Tamandua tetradactyla. Next base: position 38,003,334 of record NC_135341.1, read on the forward strand.
ATTTGGATTCTACAACTCTTTCTCCTTAACTTTCAATCTCTTACTCTCTATGGAGTCCATTTCTTCGCTTAAAACATTATTTTTTAAGCATTATATATTTAAGAGGCTCCCATAATACATGGAAAAATATTCTTCATTGTTCTCACATCTTACGGAAAAAATAGACAAACCAAAGTCTTCTCTTCCCTCCCCTTCAATCTAATCCTCCTTGGAGAAATCTCAATATATTTCTTCATCTGTCACTCAATCTTCATCTCTACACAACAAATTACCCTGCTAATACGAATTGGTTGTTGGCATTAGACTCCCTACAAGCCAACTGTGTAAACTTTAGGCTGTGTCCTATGCCTGCTTTTCATGGCAAACACATTATTACTCAAACAAGGTGGAATACTCCATTTTTTCTTGAAAATCACTCTGTACTTGGCCTCATTGTTTTCTGGCCTTAATTTTCCCTCAAATCTGTTTCCTTCAGTATACCCATATGTTCTAGTTTGCTAGGTGCCAGAATGCAACACACCAGAGATGGATTGGCTTTTAATAAAAGGAAATTTATTTAGTTAATGTATAGTTCTTCAGAGAAAAGGCAGATAATTTTCAACTGAGGTTCTTTCTTACATGGGAAGGCACAGGATGGTCTCTGCTGTCCTTCTCTCCAGGCCTCTGGGTTCCAACAACTTTCCCTGGGGTGATATCTTTCTGCATCTCCAAAGGCCTGCGCTGAGCTGCAAGTGCTGAGATGAGGTATATTGAGCTGCTTAGCTGTGCTACATTGCGTTCTCTCATTTAAGCACCAGCCAATTAAATCAAACATCATTCATTGCAGCAGGCACAACTCTTAGCCGACTGCAGATGTAATAAGCAACAGATGAGGTTCACATACCATTGGCTCATGTTCACAGCAACAGAACCAGGCACCTTCACCTGGCCAAGTTGACACCTGAACCTAACTACCACATGTCCACCCCTTGTCAACTTGGCAACTATATGCATCACCTTAAGTGATATTAAAGTGGCACAAATTCTCTTCAGGCTGTGGACCTATGAATCTCAAAACAAGTTATCTGGTGCCAATATGCAAAGGAGGGACAGTCATAGGATCCACTGGGAGAAATTGGAAAGAAAACTTGCAGGGCAAACAACATTGGATTTCAAAGTCTGAAAGTCATTTATCCTTCAGCTTTAGAAAGTGGCAGTCCCACCTTTTCCAAGGGCCTATGCAGTGGGCTGCCTCTTTCCAAATCAACCTCGGGGAACATTGAGGAGACCACTTTTTTCTTGACTCCACTCTCTCCAGGCATCGGGGCCACACCTGGGCTCTCTGCCATTTCCAGGGCACACGCTCAACCCCTCCATGTGGTGGCAGCCAGTCTCTCCCCAGTCCCCAAGGAGCGTACTGTACCTTCTCAAAGGCCTGAGACAGCACAACTCTTCTTTCTGCATCTCCAAAGGCCTGGGCTGAGCTGCAAAAGCTGAGATAAGGTATGCTGAGCTGCTTGGACTGTGCTACATTGAGCTCTCTCATTTAAGCACCAGCCAATTAACTCAAACATCATTCATTGTAGCAGGCATGCCTTCTAGCCAACTGCAGATGTAATGAGCAACAGATGAGGTTCACATGCCATTGGCTCATGTCCACAGCAACAGAACTAGGTACCTTCAGCTGGCCAAGTTGATACCTGAACCTAAGTACCACACCGTACCCAGTGACCATGACCAATTCACAGAATACCTCAAATCCCACATAAATCCACATCCTTCTCAGGTTTTCACACCAACGACTCTTCCTGAATGTAGCTTCTAATCATTATTTCCTTAAAATATTTCTTACATTCTCCTTAACTGTTCTTTCTACTTCCACTCTGATTTCCTCTCACACATCATCCACTTTGCTACAAGAGTTGTCTTTCTTGGTACAAATCTTACCTAACCCTACTACCATGCTAACTTTCTCAGAAGCCAATTCATTACATATCCAATCAATACATCCTATGTGCCAACCTTGACTGGGGTAGGCTTTGGTTATGTGGCAGGAACAGACCCTGGCCTCACAATATGACTGACCAGTAGAAGGAGAGACAGATTATCATGTTTCACATCAAGTGTTAACTCATATTTTGATAAGTATTTTGAAAGGAAAGAGCAGAGCATTAAAAGAGGTAAGAGATGAGGGACAAGAATGGTGAATCTGGATTTGTTGACCCAAGAAGATCTTTCCCAGGAAGATATATTTAAACAGAGAAATAAACACAAGAAGCAGCCAGTGAGTAAGTCAGGTGAAATGCATTCAAGCAGAGAGAACTTGCTGAAGAGTTCTCTCTTCCCACACCCTCTGCCCACCAAACCACCATACTGGTTAAAATTATTAAACAGAGAAACAAACAAACAAAAACAATCATTTAAAATCTCTGAATATTATCTTAAGGGAATATTGCAAATGAAAATAACATTTATTCAAGAAAATCTCCTAAATCTCACTAAGAACTTTGAGAGTCTGTGGCACTTGAGCCATGACCCACCTCTTCCCTCCTCCGCCCACCTTAGTATGATGAAAGTTCCATTCATGGCAGGTATGGCCAAGAAGAGGGGGCTTTTTATCCTAGCTCCTAGTCAAGGACAGTGGTATCTCTTGAGAGGTCCAGGCTGTCAACATTTATTACTATCCATTCTCCCACTTGTGTTGCAGAGGCTAAATTCTAGCTGTGTGAGATCAAGAAATAGGAGCTCCTTTTTTCCACCCAGTGCCAACTAGTGGGGGAAAGGCTCTCTCCCAGATGAGGGAGGCTGAGAATAGTGGGTCCCTGATTGCCCTCATCCTAGTTTGTTTATAGGGTAGAGGTTTCATGCGGGAAGAAGCTAGACAAGATGATCAAAGGCCACTGCCCTTACCCAGTGCAGACCACTATCTCTGCCCTTCAGCTCCAGAGTAATGGCATAGAGATTATGCCCAGAGACCAAGGCAGGCCATAAGGGCAAAGAGAGTTGAAGCTCTCCTCAAGGAAACTGACATTATCTGGAAAAGAGGATAGGAAATTTCAATTCTGAGAACACTCTCAAAAACAATGGAAATTTTAGGGATCCGTAATTAAGAAGAGGCTCTACAAGAACAAGTTAAATCATAAGCCAGGTAGTTTACCAGATAGAAATAGTGAATGAGACAGCTAAAAAGAAACACCCCCTCCCAGGGGGTCAGGACAAACCTCAAAGGCAGGCCTCAAAAACTTCCCTGCAAAGGGGTCCAAAGTAAATTGGATCAGACTGTGGAGCAATTTATGCCTCGGGGTATTGTTGAAAACAATAGAGCAATCAGCTGACATGAGTGGAGCTAACACCTAGGTGTAATACCAAAAGAGGCAGACAGCTTGACAGAAGATCAAAAAAAGGACACAGCAAGACCCCAGTCATCCCAGGGTGACTGGACACCAAGGCTGCACCCTCCAAAGAGTGACATTAGAGGTTTCACAATGAAAGGGAACTGCAGTTAACTAAAACGGTTCAGCCAAGTCACTAAATACATAAAAAAGCGAAAATCAACAAGCCCCAAGGGGAAGAAGTAGGTATCTAGATTTGCTACAACATATTAATATCCAGTTTTCAGAAAAAAATGAGATACACAAAGAAAGAGGAAAATGTGACTCATACACAGAAGGAAAAAAATTAGACAACAAAAACTTCCCATGAGAGGGCCCAGATGTGAAACTTGGCAGGCAAAAATCTCAAAGCTGCTATTAAAACTATGTTCAAGGAACTAAAGGAAACCATGCATAAAAAGTAAAGGAAGATATAATAACAATACCTCATAAACTAGAGAATAACAGTAAAGAGAAATTATTTTAATGAAAATTGTGGAGTTTAAAAGTACAATCTGAATTGGTAGAAGAAGAATCAGCAAACTTGAAGAGAACAATTGAGATTATACAATACAAAGAACATAGGGAAAAAATAATGAAGAAAAATGAACAAAGCTTCAGAGAAATACAAAACATCACTAAGAGCATGGACATATGCATAATGAAAGTACCAGAAGGAGAGAAAAAAGAGAAAGGAGGAGAAAAAATATTCCAAAAAATAATGACTGAAAAATTATAAAATTTGATGCTAAACATTAATCTGACCTAGGATAAAATCAAAGTGATTCACATGTAAATATAACATTATCAAACTTTTCAAAGACAAAGAGAAAATCCAGAAAACAGCAAGATATAACTGAATCGTCACTTACAAGTTACCCTCAATAAGAGCTAAAACTATATAACTCTTAGAAGAAAATAATGCAGTGAATCTTCATGGTCTTAGGTCAGGCAAAGCTTTCTTAGGAAAGAAAACAAAAAGCATAAATGAATTGGATTTCATCAAAATTAAAAATTTTAGTACTTCAAAAGATACCATAAAAGAAGAGAAAAGACTGCCCATAGAATGGGAGATATGTGTATACACGTATCTAATAACTAGTGTCCAGAATATATAAAGAATGCTTAAAATTCAATAATAACAAGATAAACAACCCAATTAAAACAAATGGCCAAGGAGATATTTTAGTTTCCTAGGCTCCTCAAGCAAATACCATGAAATAGGTTAACCTAAACAGTGAGAATTTATTCACTTACAGTTTTGAGGCTGAAAGAAAGTCCAAAATCAAGGCGTCATCAAGGTAATGCTTTCTCCCCAAAGATTGTGGCATCCTAGGGCTGGCTGCTGGTTATCTCTGGGTCCTTAGCTTGTCGCATGGCAAAGCACAGGTGGCATCTCCTGGTCCCTCCCTTCTCTTCTAGGTTCATCTTCTTGCTTCCTGTGGCTTTCTCTCCCTCTGTTTGAATTTCACTCCACTTATGTAGGGCCCCATTAATAGGATTATGACCCATTCTGATTGAGATGGATCACACCTTAACTGAATTTTAGCCTCATCAAAAGGTCCTACTTACAATGGGTTCACACCCACAGGAATGGATTAAATTTAAGAACATGTTTTTCTGGGGTACATACAGCTTCAAATCACTACAGATCTAAACAGACTTTTCTCAAAAGAAGATTATAAATGACCAATAAGCACATTAAAAGATGACCGACATCATTAGTCAAAGGGAAATGCAGATCAAAACCACAGTGAGATATCACTTCAAACACTACTAGGATGGCTATAATGAAAGAGATAGATGATAAGTTTTAGCAAGGCAGAAAAATTGTATCCCTTATACACTGCTGGTAGGAATACAGAATGGTGTAGCTGCCTTGGAAAATGGTCTCAAAAGATTACCAAATGACCCAGCAATTCCACTCTTTGGTGTATACCCAAGAGAAATGAAACACATGTCCACACAAAAATTTGTACATAAATGTTCACAGCAGTTTTATTCATAATAGTCCAAAGTGGAAACAACCCAAATGTTCATAGACCGATGAATGGATAAATAAAATGTGGTATATATGTACAATAGCATATTCTTCAGATATAAAAAGGAACTAAATACTGATAGATGCTACCACATGGGTAAACCTTGAAAACATCATGCCAAATGAGAAAAGTCAATCACAAAAGACTACAAATGGTATGAATCCATTTATATTAAATGTCCAGAAAAGATAGGCAAATCTATAGGCACCAGAAAGTAGGGCTAGAGGGACAAAGTGGAATTTGGGGGAAATGAGAAGTGACTGCTAATGGATATGGGGTTTCGTTCTGGGATGGCAAAAATATAGTAAAACTTTCTGTGGTAATGAACAGCTCTGTGAATATACAACTCGGTGAAAATACTAAGAATCAATGAACAGTGTACTTTAGACAGATAAATTCTATGATATATGAATTATATCTCAAAAAAGCTTATATATAGAATATAGAGAGTTGATATATATAACACTTGTCATACAATTATACAATTATTATATATTATATAAAGCTGATTGTATGTATTTGGGTGTATGAATAATTGCAAAGACTGTTTTTGATCAATAATATGTAAACTTTAATGAAACCCATCATCTTTTCTCTTTTAAGGCATCTCAGTACAACTATTTAAGGGTAATTCATAACTTGGGATGTGTTTTGAAGGGATTTGGTACTCCCTATCTTCTATCCAGGGCCTCCCTCATCCTAGTTTTGTCTCTGAAGGCAGAATGACAGAGCAGCAACTCTTGTGTATGTGCTTATGTCTTCCAGACTTCCCTCTTCCTGTCACCTCTGAAGGGGCAATTCTAGAAAAGACAAAGGTGAGCTCTGCTTTCTTGGTTCTCATGAACAGGAATGGGGAGAGAGCCAGTTTCTCTGATAGCCTCAACTCTTCGGGGTGATGGGAGGGATTTGCATGGGAATAATGCAACAAAAAAGCTTGGTCATCACGTGTGTGCAGCAATTTTTACATATACTTGAGACCTCTTTCCATGCATTATTCCAGTCAGTTCATACAATTCCTGTGGGATACAGGGCGAGAATTTTGCTCCAGTAAATGGACGAAGGAGTCATGACTCAAATTTAGGTCTGTCCTATGCTGCAGTAGGAATTTTTCCATTGAGATGTGCAAGACATGCATCCTGCCTCCCTCACACTAGGGCCCCACGATGTAAACTCTCTGTCTCCTTCCTTCCACACAAACCCTGCTGTGACAGGTTTGAGCTTATAACCTCCTAAAGCAGCATATACCCAGTAATGTTTATAAAGGGATTCTAACCTTGAAAGGCATTTCCTTATTTTTGCTCTGAGACCTAACAACCACATTTTGGGGTTGGAGTTAGGCTGGAATTTTCACCCTAATAAGGAATTTGAAGCTCAGACTAGGGAGTCCACAGACATGATATGATATGATATGATATGATATGATATGATATGACATTACATACAGATTGTTGGTGGTGTCAAGCATCACATATTAAGACTTTTGAAGCCTGCTCTCCTAACTTCTGGTTAATAAGAGTGCTCCTTATCCATCTGTTCTGGTCTGCTAGCTGCTGGAATGCAATATACCAGAAACAATGGCTTTTTAAAAGTGAGAATTTAGTAAGTTGCTATTTTACAGTTCCAAGGCCAAGAAAATGTCCCAATTAAAACAAGTCCATAGACATGTCCAATTTAAGGCATCCGGGGAATGATACCTTGGTTCAAGAAGGCCAACGACATTCAACGTTTCTCTCTCAGCTGGAAGGGCACATGGTAAACATGGTGGCGTCTGCTGGCTTTCATGTGGCTCTACCAAAAAAGGAATTTCTCCAAAATGTTTCCTCTTTTAGAGGATTCCAGTAAGCAACTCCACCTTCAGTGGGTGGAGACACACCTCCACGGAAATCATCTAATCAAAAGCTACCATCCACAATTGGGCGGGTCACATCTTCATGACCCACAATTGGGCGGGTCACATCTTCATGAAAACAATCAAAATGCTCCCACCCAGCAATACTGAATGAGGATTAAAGGCCATGGCTTTTCTGGGGTCCACCACAGACTCAAACCAGCACACCATCCTCCTCCCCTACTACCAAGTCAAAGAACTTGGAGGAAGACTTCTGAAGTAGTGGTTTGTGTTTCACCTTCAGGTCGAGTGTGCCAAGAATATAAATAACTGCTGGTTTTTGTCCTTCATCAAGCCAAGTGAACCCATATGTGGCAGTGACCTGATTACCTATAGTGGTGAGTGCCATCTCTGCTCCAAAATCCTGTAAGTCCTGATTTTATTCTCTCTTCTCTCAAGTCAGGAAACTAAAAGGTGGCCAAGATAGGGATGATCCCTTCAGAATATTTCCTACCTTGTCTGGATAGGTTTTCCCTCCAAAGACTCTTAATTTCTTCACTATTTGCACCTCCATTCTGCCATCCTTCCCTGTGCTCTCAAAAGGTACAGGTTGGATTGTATGATGTGTGACTAAAACGTTTAAAAATGAAAGAAAAGAAAGGTACAGGTGATCCTGTTGAGACAATGCAGAAACAGAAGCCCACTGACGTGAGGGCACTAGTGTATGGCCTGGACAGGAATCAAGTGGAATGAAATCAGTAGCAAGTAGCTGCAGCATTCAGCTCATGTGGCCACATTCATGTTAACCTCATTCCCATCCCACTCCATCTGCCTTAGGCTAAAGAACAGCATTCTGAGGAAGAAAAGGAGGAGGGAACTGGTTGAAGCATCTTTCCAGCTGTTGGCTTATTGGTCCTTGAATGGATATTATTTTCTCAAACTATATTTTAGCCTTCAGCCTGGCCTGTGTTTTAGTGTTAGATCCATTATATGTTGGAAACTTTGTGTGATGTCCATGTGAAATGTCCAAGGGGAATAATGTGGCACAGAGGTTTTCATCAAGGAGGATACCTTTCAGAAGTGGGAGGAAGAGTCCCCGATGTTTGCTTTCTCCTTTGTAGGAGAGAAATCACATCTTTGGTTGATTAAGATTTAGAGGTTAAGTCCAAAGCCATAAGAAAGAGGAGAGAAATTACATCTTTGGTTGACTAAGATTTAGAGGTTAAGTCCAACGCCATAAGAAGGAGGAAAAACAAAGACATTAGAGAGTAGATAAAACTTATGACTCTCTCACCTTCCTTTTCTCAGCCTCTTTTCAAGACCAAGAATAATAATCCTCTTGGTCAGGATGAGCTATTTGGCTGGACAGGATTGGACTTTTTTGCATCTTGGCTGTATGGACACTAAAACTTATACTTAAATCCATAAAAACATTGTGAGGTAAACAACTTTGGTGTTAACTTTAATCACTGGCTCAGATATCTGATCATTGGGATGCACAATCTGGGGGACCCACAACATTATGGAGACTTATAGGATGTCTGAACAAGGAAGTGTCTGAGAGATGACCTCCAAATAAAAAAGAACTATTTTTATTTATATATATATGTTCACATACCATGTAATCATACAAAGTGTACAGCCAATAGTTCACGATATCATCATACAGCCGTGCATTTATCATCACAATGACTTCTTTTTTCTTTTTTGCAAAATAGCATATATGCAAAAAAGCAATACATTTCAAACACATTGCAACAATTAGTTGTAGAACAGATTTCAGAGCTTGGTATGGGTTACAAATCCACAATTTCAGGTTTTTACTTCTAGTTGCTCAAAGATACTGGAGACTAAAGGAAATGTTAATATAATGATTCAGCAGTCACATTCATTTGTTAAACCCTACCTTGTCTGTATTACTCCACCATCACCTTTGATCTTTCTCCTACTCAAAGAGCTCACTTTTACCATATTTAAAAAATTATTTTCTTAGCAGTTGCTCTGGGGGTTACATTTTAGCTTAGAACAATCCAGTTTAGATTAATACCAATTTAATCCCAATAATATTCAAAAATCTTTGCTCCTATATAGCTCAATTTCTTCCACTTTTCTTTGTGCTATTTTCCTACAAATTACATCTTTAAACGGTATATGCCCATCAACAGAGATTTAAAATTAATGCTTTATGCAGTTGCTTTTGTTTTCATTTCCTAGCATTCACGCCTGAATTTCATTTTGCTTATAAAGGACTCCAGTAATCTGGATTAAAGCCCAACATGATTCAGTTGGGCTACACCTTAACTGAAGTAACATCTTCAAGAGATCCTATTTATAATGGGTCCACACCCACAAGAATGCAGACCAAGACCAACAACAGGCCCAAATTGGGGTATTCAATTTAATCCACCACATCTTTAAAATCATATAGGAAAAAAAAATTACAAACAAAAAGTACATGTATACTGTCATGACTATTTTCCCATGTAGTTAACTTTCTTGGTCCTCTATTTTCCTTCATGTGGATTTAAATTTGATTTAGTCACTGTCTAGTGTCCTTTCATAACAGCCTGAAGAAATCTCTTCAGTAATCCACAGGTCTGCTAAATGAGAAATTGTCTCAGTTTTTGTTGTCTGGATATTTCTTAATTTCTCCTTCAGTTCTGAAGAGTAGTCTTTTTGGACATAGAATTTTTGGTTGTCAGACATTTCATTTCAGCACTTAGAAGCCATCATCCCACTGCCTTCTGGTCTTCACAGTTTCTGATGAGAATTCAGATGTTACTCTTACTGAGGATTGGTTGTATGTGGTGATTAGCTTCTCTCTTGCTGCTTTTGACTTTTCACAGTTTGATAATGGTATCTCTGTGGATCTCTTTGAGTTTATCCTACTTGGATTTTCTTGAATTTCTTGGATGTGTAGATTATTGTTTTCATCAAATTTGGAATGTTTTCAGCCTTTATTTCTTCAAATATTCTTTTTCCCTCTTTCTCTCCTCTTCTTCTGGGATACCCATTTTGTGTATGATGATATGCTTCATGGTGTCCCACAGGTCTCTACTACTATGTTCATTTTTCTTCATTCTTTTTTTTTAATTAGAGAAATTGTGAATTGACAAAACAATTATGCATAAAATAAAGGACTCATGTACCCCACCCCACAACCACACCCAGAATTGGTGTAAAACATTCGTTACTATTAATGATAGCACTTTTTAATATAATTGTACTTTTTTTAACAGTAGTTACCTTTGTTACAATCAATGAAAGATTATTAAAATATTTCTATTATCCATTATTTATATTAGGTACATTTTTCTTACATACCACTCTATTGTTACCACTTTGCGTTATTATCATTTGTTATAAGCCATGAAAGAACATTTTTATGCTTCTACTATTAACTGTAGTCCATTGTCTATAATAGGATTGACTCTGTTATACAGTCCTAGATTTCATCTTTTAGCTTTTATTCTAGTAATACATTCATCCTAAAGATTCCTCTTTTAACTACATTGACCTATATAGCCCAGTGCTGTTGATTACTCATAATAATGTGCTACCATCACCATCACTCATTTCCAAACTTTACCATCAGTCTAAATAGGAATTCTGTGCTAGTTAAGCATCAACTTCCCATTTTCTATCCCAATCTAACTCCTGGTAACGTATGTTCTAGATTCTAACTCTATGAGTGCTTATTGTAATTGGTTCATAAATGAGATCATAATAATATTTGTCCTTTTGTATCTAATTTATTTCACTTAGCATTATATCCTCAAGGTTCATCCACGGTTATCGTGCACAGGAACTTATTCCTTCTTATGGTTGAATAATACTCCATTGCATGTATATACCACATTTTGTTTATCCGTTCATCAACTGATAAACACTTGAGTTATTTCCATCTTCTGGAAATTGTGAATAATGCCACTATGAACATTGGTGTGCATAGGTCTGTTTGAGTCCCTGCTTTCAGTTCTTCTGGGTATATGCCTAGTAGCAGGATTGCCAGATTATATGGCAATTCTATGCTTAATCTATGCTAGAATAAAGGATATTAACCCTTACTGGATACGTGGTTTCCAAATACTTTCTCCCATTGAGTAGGTTGCCTTTTCACTTTCTTGGCAAAGACCTTTGAAGCACAAAATTTCTTAATTTTGATGAAGCACAATTTATCTATTATTTCTTTTGTTGTTTATGCTCTTGGTATCATATCTAACAGTCTAGTCCCAAATCCAAAGTCATGAAACTTTATCCCCATGTTTTCTTCTAAGGGTTATAATTTTAGTTGTTATATCCAATCTTGATTCATTTTGAGTTAGTTTTGTATATGGTATAAAATATGGGTCCTACTTCATTCTTTTACATGTTGATATCCAGTTGTCCCAGCACCACTTGTTGAAGAGATGATTCTTCCCCTATTGAATGGTTTTGGCTCCTGTGTCAAAATCAACTGGATATGGGTGACTGGTTTTGTTTTGAAGTCTAAATTATATTCCACTGGTCTATGATTCTACCCTTATGCTAGTACCATAGTCTTTTATTAGCGTAAAGTTGTTCATAGTATCCTGTTATTACCTCCTTTATTTCTGTGAGGTCAGTAGTTATGTCTCATCTTCCATTTCTGAACTTATTTATTTGCATCCTCTCTCTTCTTCTTTTTGTCAATCTTGCTAAGGGCCCATCAATCTTATTGATTTTCTCATAGAACCAACTTCTGGTCTTATTGATTTTCTCTATTGTTTTCATGTTTTCAATTTCATTTATTTCTGCTCTAATCTGTTATTTCTTTCCTTTTTGCTTGCTTTGGGATTAGTTTGCTGTTCTTTCTCCAGTTCTTCCAATTGGACAGTTAATTCCTGCATTTTTGCCTTTTCTTCTTTTCTTTTCTTTTCTTTTTTTTTATTAATTAAAAAAAGAATTAACAAAACAATTAGAAATCATTCCATTCTACATGTACAATCAGTAATTCTTAATAACATCACATAGTTGCATATTCATCATTTCTTAGTACATTTGCATCGATTTAGAAAAAGAAATAAAAAGACAACAGAATAAGAATTAAAACAATCATAGAAAGAAAAAAAAAAAACAAAAAACCTATACCTCACATGCAGCTTCATTCAGTGTTTTAACATAATTGCCTTACAATTGGGTAGTATTGCGCTGTCCATTTCTGAGTTTTTATATCCAGTCCCGTTGTACAGTCTGTATCCCTTCAGCTCCAATTACCCCTTCTCTTTTTTTTTTTTTAAATTAACGGAAAAAAAGAAATTAACCCAACATTTAGAAATCATACCATTCTACATATGCAATCAGTAATTCTTAACATCATCACATAGATGCATGATCATCATTTCTTAGTACATTTGCATCGGTTTAGAAGAACTAGCAACATAACCAAAAAAGATATAGAATGTTGATATAGAGAAAAAAATAAAAGTAATAATAGTAAAATCAAAACAAAACAAATAAAAAACCTATAGCTCAGATGCAGCTTCATTCAGTGTTTTAACATGATTACTTTACAATTAGGTATTATTGTGCTGTCCATTTTTGAGTTTTTGTATCTAGTCCTGTTACACCGTCTGTATCCCTTCAACTCCAATTGCCCATTATCTTACACTGTTTCTACCTCCTGCTGGACTCTGTTACCAATGACATATTCCAAATTTATTCTTGAATGTCTGTTCACATCAGTGGGACCATACAGTATTTGTCCTTTAGTTTTTGGCTAGACTCACTCAGCATAATGTTCTCTAGGTCCATCCATGTTATTACATGCTTCATAAGTTTATCCTGTCTTAAAGCTGCATAGTATTCCATCGTATGTATATACCACAGTTTGTTTAGCCACTCTTCTGTTGATGGAGATTTCGGCTGTTTCCATCTCTTTGCAATTGTAAATAATGCTGCTATAAACATTGGTGTGCAAATGTCCATTTGTGTCTTTGCCCTTAAGTCCTTTGAGTAGATACCTAGCAATGGTATTGCTGGGTCGTATGGCAATTCTATATTCAGCTTTTTGAGGAACCGCCAAACTGCCTTCCACAGTGGTTGCACCCTTTGACATTCCCACCAACAGTGGATAAGTGTGCCTCTTTCTCCGCATCCTCTCCAGCACTTGTCATTTTCTGTTTTGTTGATAATGGCCATTCTGGTGGGTGTGAGATGATATCTCATTGTGGTTTTGATTTGCATTTCTCTAATGGCCAGGGACATGGAGCATCTCTTCATGTGCCTTTTGGCAATTTGTATTTCCTCTTCTGAGAGGTGTCTGTTCAAGTCTTTTTCCCATTTTGTAATTGGGTTGGCTGTCTTTTTGTTGTTGAGTTGAACAATCTCTTTATAAATTCTGGATACTAGACCTTTATCTGATATGTCATTTCCAAATATTGTCTCCCATTGTGTAGGTTGTCTTTCTACTTTCTTGATGAAGTTCTTTGATGCACAAAAGTGTTTAATTTTGAGGAGTTCCCATTTATTTATTTCCTTCTTCAGTGCTCTTGCTTTAGGTTTAAGGTCCATAAAACCACCTCCAATTGTAAGTTTCATAAGATATCTCCCTACATTTTCCTCTAACTGTTTTATGGTCTTAGACCTAATGTTTAGATCTTTGATCCATTTTGAGTTAACTTTTGTATAGGGTGTGAGATACGGGTCCTCTTTCATTCTTTTGCATATGGATATCCAGTTCTCTAGGCACCATTTATTGAAGAGACTGTTCTGTCCCAGGTGAGTTGGCTTGACTGCCTTATCAAAGATCAAATGTCCATAGATGAGAGGGTCTATATCTGAGCACTCTATTCGATTCCATTGGTCGATATATCTATCTTTATGCCAATACCATGCTGTTTTGACCACTGTGGCTTCATAATATGCCTTAAAGTCAGGCAGCGCGAGACCTCCAGCTTCGTTTTTTTTCCTCAAGATGTTTTTAGCAATTCGGGGCACCCTGCCCTTCCAGATAAATTTGATTATTGGTTTTTCTATTTCTGAAAAATAAGTTGTTGGGATTTTGATTGGTATTGCATTGAATCTGTAAATCAATTTAGGTAGGATTGACATCTTAACTATATTTAGTCTTCCAATCCATGAACACGGTATGCCCTTCCATCTATTTAGGTCTTCTGTGATTTCTTTTAACAGTTTTTTGTAGTTTTCTTTATATAGGTTTTTTGTCTCTTTAGTTAAATTTATTTCTAGGTATTTTATTCTTTTAGTTGCAATTGTAAATGGGATTCGTTTCTTGATTTCCCCCTCAGCTTGTTCATTACTAGTGTATAGAAATGCTACAGATTTTTGAATGTTGATCTTGTAACCTGCTACTTTGCTGTACTCATTTATTAGCTCTAGTAGTTTTGTTGTGGATTTTTCCGGGTTTTCGACGTATAGTATCATATCGTCTGCAAACAGTGATAGTTTTACTTCTTCCTTTCCAGTTTTGATGCCTTGTATTTCTTTTTCTTGTCTAATTGCTCTGGCTAGAACCTCCAACACAATGTTGAATAATAGTGGTGATAGTGGAAATCCTTGTCTTGTTCCTGATCTTAGGGGGAAAGTTTTCAATTTTTCCCCATTGAGGATGATATTAGCTGTGGGTTTTTCATATATTCCCTCTATCATTTTAAGGAAGTTCCCTTGTATTCCTATCTTTTGAAGTGTTTTCAACAGGAAAGGATGTTGAATCTTGCCAAATGCCTTCTCTGCATCAGTTGAGATGGTCATGTGATTTTTCTGCTTTGATTTGTTGATGTGGTGTATTATAGTAATTGATTTTCTTATGTTGAACCATCCTTGCATACCTGGGATGAATCCTACTTGGTCATGATGTATAATTCTTTTAATGTGTTGTTGGATACGATTTGCTAGAATTTTATTGAGGATTTTTGCATCTATATTCATTAGAGAGATTGGTCTGTAGTTTTCTTTTTTTGTAATATCTTTGCCTGGTTTTGGTATGAGGGTGATGTTGGCTTCATAGAATGAATTAGGTAGTTTTCCCTCCACTTCGATTTTTTTGAAGAGTTTGAGGAGAATTGGTACTAATTCTTTCTGGAACGTTTGGTAGAATTCACATGTGAAGCCATCTGGTCCTGGACTTTTCTTTTTAGGAAGCTTTTGAATGACTAATTCAATTTCTTTACTTGTGATTGGTTTGTCGAGGTCATCTATGTCTTCTTGAGTCAAAGTTGGTTGTTCATGTCTTTCCAGGAACCCGTCCATTTCATCTAAATTGTTGTATTTATTAGCGTAAAGTTGTTCATAGTATCCTGTTATTACCTCCTTTATTTCTGTGAGGTCAGTAGTTATGTCTCCTCTTCCATTTCTAATCTTATTTATTTGCATCCTCTCTCTTCTTCTTTTTGTCAATCTTGATAAGGGCCCATCAATCTTATTGATTTTCTCATAGAACCAACTTCTGGTCTTATTGATTTTCTATATTGTTTTCATGTTTTCAATTTCATTTATTTCTGCTCTGATCTTTGTTATTTCTTTTCTTTTGCTTGCTTTGGGATTAGTTTGCTGTTCTTTCTCCAGTTCTTCCAATTGGACAGTTAATTCCTGCATTTTAGCCTTTTCTTCTTTTCTGATATAGGCATTTAGGGCAATAAATTTCCCTCTTAGCACTGCCTTTGCTGCGTCCCATAAGTTTTGATATGTTGTGTTTTCATTTTCATTCACCTCGAGGTATTTGCTAATTTCTCTAGCAATTTCTTCTTTGACCCACTCGTTGTTTAGGAGTGTGTTGTTGAGCCTCCACGTATTTGTGAATTTTCTGGCACTCCGCCTATTATTGATTTCCAATTTCATTCCTTTATGATCCGAGAAAGTGTTGTGTATGATTTCAATCTTTTTAAATTTGTTAAGACTTGCTTTGTGACCCAGCATATGGTCTATCTTTGAGAATGATCCATGAGCACTTGAGAAAAAGGTGTATCCTGCTGTTGTGGGATGTAATGTCCTATAAATGTCTGTTAAGTCTAGCTCATTTATAGTAATATTCAGATTCTCTATTTCTTTATTGATCCTCTGTCTAGATGTTCTGTCCATTGATGAGAGTGGTGAATTGAAGTCTCCAACTATTATGGTATATGAGTCTATTTCCCTTTTCAGTGTTTGCCGTGTATTCCTCACGTATTTTGGGGCATTCTGGTTCGGTTCGTAAATATTTATGATTGTTATGTCTTCTTGTTTAATTGTTCTTTTTATTAGTATATAGTGTCCTTCTTTGTCTCTTTTAACTGCTTTACATTTGAAGTCTAATTTGTTGGATATTAGTGTAGCCACTCCTGCTCTTTTCTGGTTGTTATTTGCATGAAATATCTTTTCCCAACCTTTCACTTTCAACCTATGTTTATCTTTGGGTCTAAGATGTGTTTCCTGTAGACAGCATATAGAAGGATCCTGTTTTTTAATCCATTCTGCCAATCTATGTCTTTTGATTGGGGAATTCAGTCCATTGACATTTAGTGTTATTACTGTTTGGATAATATTTTCCTCTAACATTTTGCCTTTTGTATTATATATATCATATCTGATTTTCCTTCTTTCTACACTCTTCTCCATACCTCTCTCTTCTGTCTTTTCATATCTGACTCTAGTGCTCCCTTTAGTATTTCTTGCAGAGCTGGTCTCTTGGTCACAAATTCTCTCAGTGACTTTTTGTCTGAAAATATTTTAATTTCTCCCTCATTTTTGAAGGACAATTTTGCTGGATATAGGAGTCTTGGTTGGCAGTTTTTCTCTTTTAGTAATTTAAATATATCATTCCACTGTCTTCTAGTTTCCATGGTTTCTGTTGAGAAATCTACACATAGTCTTATTGGGTTTCCCTTGTATGTGATGGATTGTTTTTCTCTTGCTGCTTTCAAGATCCTCTCTTTCTCTTTGACCTCTGACATTCTAACTAGTAAGTGTATTGGAGAACGCCTATTTGGGTCTAATCTCTTTGGGGTGCGCTGCACTTCTTGGATCTGTAATTTTAGGTCTTTCATAAGAGTTGGGAAATTTTCAGTGATAATTTCTTCCATTAGTTTTTCTCCTCCTTTTCCCTTCTCTTCTCCTTCTGGGACACCCACAACACGTATATTTGTGCGTTTCATATTGTCCTTGAGTTCCCTGATACCCTGTTCAAATTTTTCCATTCTTTTCCCGATAGTTTCTGTTTCTTTTTGGAATTCAGATGTTCCATCCTCCAAATCACTAATTCTATCTTCTGTCTCTTTAAATCTATCATTGTAGGTATCCATTGTTTTTTCCATGTTTTCTACTTTATCCTTCACTTCCATAAGTTCTGTGATTTGTTTTTTCAGATTTTCTATTTCTTCTTTATGTTCAGCCCATGTCTTCTTCATGTCCTCCTTCAATTTATCCATTTCATTTTTGAAGAGGTTTTCCATTTCTGTTCGTATATTCAGCATTAGTTGTCTCAGCTCTTGTATCTCATTTGAACTATTGGTTTGTTCCTTTGACTGGGCCATATTCTCAATCTTCTGAGTGTGGACCATTATCTTCTGCTGCTGGCGTCTGGGCATTTAGTCAGATTTCCCTGAGTGTCGGACCCATCAAGGTTGTAAGATTTTTCTGTGAAATCTCTGGGTTCTATTTTTCTTATCCTGCCCAGTAGGTGGCGCTCGTGGCACACGTTTGTGTCACGTGTTTGGAAGGGATCCCCCCGGTCACTGATCTCTGCGGCCTGGGGATTTCCGATTCAATTCTCTCCGTTGGTTCGGGGGGCGGCGCGTGGTGGGGGCGTCAGCCACCGCGGCTTGAGGGGACCCTGTGGCTCCTTTATTAATTCCCCTATTGGTGTTTGGTTGGACCCAGTCCCTGCCACTGTCGGAAATTCCCTCCTCTCCCTGGAGGGGTGTCAGTCGCTGGCCACAGCGGGCCTGGGGAATTCGCCACCAGACCAGGAAGTCGCCCGCGGGGGAGGGGCGTCGGTCACCGGCCGCCGCGGTCTGGGGAATTCGCCACCGGACAAGGAAGTGGACCGAAGGGGAGGGCCACCGTGGCTTGGGTAGCCCTCTGATCCGAGACTCGTAGCCGGTCAAGGAAGCCGCCCGCAAAAGAGGGGCGCCGGCCGCTGCAGCTTGGGAAACTTGCCTCTCCGAGACTCTCAGCCAGCCCAGAAAGGAGGGAGGGAGGAGCTCCGGCCGCCACAGCTGCCGCTGCTCGGGAAATCGTGCGCTGCTCGGGGATCTCACTGCAGCCGAGTCTCGCAGTCAGACTAGCCAGTCCAGACTGGTGTACGCTGTGTGTCCATTCCCTGCTGTGGCCCCGGGAGCTGTTCTGCACTGTTTCAGTTCACCTAGTAGTTGCTTTGGAGGAGGAACTAAGATGCACGTACCTTACTAAGCCGCCATCTTGGCCCCCCAGTACCATAGTCTTTTGATTATTGTAGCTTTGTATTAAGTTTTGAAATCAGGAAATGTGAGTCCTCTAACTAGTTCTTTTTCAAAATTGTTCTGGATACTCAGGGATCCTCTTTTTTCAAATATTTTTATTATAAACAATGAACCGACATACCAACATTCTTGATATACAATCATTCTTGACATACACACATTCTTGATGTGGTTACAATCAATGGCTCACAATATCATCACATAGTTGTGTGTTCATCACCATGATCATTTTTAAAATTTTTTCATCTCTCCAGAAAAAGAAAGAACAAAGAAAAAACTCACACACGCCATATCTCTTACCATTCCCTTTCATTGACCACTAGTATTTCAATCTATTCAATTAATATCAACTTTTGTTCCCTTTATTCTTTGTTTATTTTTTATCCATTTTTTTTTACTCATCTGTCTATATCGTAGATAAAAGGAGCATCAGACACAAGGTTTTCATAATCACACAGTCACACTGCAAAAGCTATATCATTATACAATCATCTTCAAGAAACATGGCTACTGGAACACAGATCTACAGTTTTATACTCAGGGATTCTTGCTATTCCATATGAATTTGAGGATCAGCTTTTCCATTTCTACAAGGTCATTGGAATTCTGATAAGTATTTAACTGAATATGTAGATCAATTTGTGGAATATTGACATATTGACAAAAAAAGTTTTCCACTTTATGAACGTGGGATATGTTTCCATTTATTTACATATTTTTTGTATCTTTCAGCAATGTTTTGTGGTTTTCAGTGTAGAAGTCTTTATCTCCCTTGATAAAATTTATTCCTACTTATTTTATTCTTTTTTTTATTCTTCTTATGTCATTTTAAATGGCTTTTTTCCCCAATTTCATTTTTGGATTATTCTTTCCTGGTGTATAGAGGCACAACTGATTTTTTCCATGTTGATCTTGTACCCACAATGTTGCTGTATTTATTTATTAGCTCTAATATTTGTGTATGTGTGTGTGTATGTGTGTGTATTCTTTGGGATTTTTCATATATAGGATCATGCCATCTTTGAACAGAGTTCATTTTTCTTCTTCCTTTCCAATTTGGTTGCCATTTATTTCTTTTTCTTGTCTAATTACTCTGACTAAAACTTCTAGTACAATACTGAATAGCATGAAAGCAGGCATCACCTTGTTTCTTGGAGGAAAAGCTTTGGGTCTTTCACCATTGAGTATGATTTTAGCTGTGGATTTTTTTTTTTTTATTCCCTTTACCAGGTTGAGGAAGTTCCCTCTATTCCTAGTTTTCTGGTTTCTTTTTTTTTTTTTTCAATCATGAAAGTGTTTTGGATTTTTTCAAATGCTTTTTCTGCATCAATTGAGAGAATTATGTTTTTTCCCCTTCATTATATTAATGAAGGTATATTGCATTTGTATGTTGAGCCACACTTGCATTTCTGGGCTAAGTCCCAGTTGGTCATGGTATATAATCTTTTTAACTGGCTGTTGTTGTATTTGGTTTGCTAGTATTTTTGTTGTGGATTTTTGTATTTATATCCACAAAGGATATTGGTCTTTCGTTCACTTTCCTTGTAATTCCTTTATATGACTTTGGTATTGGGGTAATGCTGGCCTTATAAAATGAGCTATGAAGCGTTCCTTTCTCTTCTATTTTTTGGAAAAGTTTGAAGAGGACTGGTGTAAATTATTTTTGAATGTTTGGTAAGATTTATCAGTGAAATCATCTGGCCCTGAACTTTTCTTTGTTGGTAGGTTTTTGATTACTAAATCTCTTTACTTGTTATAGGTCTCTTCAGATTTTCTATGTCTTCTTCACTCAGTTTTGGTAATTTATGTGTTTCTAGGAATTTGTCCATTTCATTTAGGTTATCTAATTTGTTGGTGTACAACTGTTCATAGTATTCACTTATAATCCTTTTCATTTCTGTAAGGTCAGTTACAATGTCTCTGCTTTCATCAAATGCATATTTTTAATTTTAAGGCATATTCTCTCTCTAATACTCTGTAATTTACTTGAATTTTCAAAGATGAGCTTGAACTTTTTACATTTGATTTCAGGCTCAGTATGTCTTAAGCGTTCAATTAATCTGATAAGTAAATATTCATATAAAAGATATTTAAAAATATGTTTCATAAGAATTAATTATTAGCATAATGTTTCTTTTTCAAACTTAGACAGAGTGTCAAGTAAAATTTAGTCATATTTTGTGACATACCATCAGAGCAAAAATGACCAACTCAAAATGATCCTTTCTTTCAGATATCAAAGGTTTAACATAACTAAACTGCATGATGGATCATGTGTAAGTAAAATTACTTTTATTTTTCATTTTTAGGAGTAAACCAGATGCAGTTAAGAGCCCACTATTATAGAGGGTTTTAAAAAATACTTGTTATTAAAACATTTCAATCATATAGAAAAGAAAAAACAGTATGATGAATCCATATATCCATCAAACAGATTCAACAAATCACTCAGTTTTGCCACATTGCCTTTCTCCATTTTTTAATCCTGTTTTTTCTTTATTGAAGTATTTTAATGCGAGTCTGAGACATCATGTCCTTTCATCCTGCATACTTCAGAGTGCACTCTAAGTTTAGACATTTCCTTACAAACCCACATGGGTAATTATACCCAGTCAGTTCCTGGTCATCATCAATTGAATTTTGAACATTGAAAATCGAACATTGTTAAATTTTAAATTTCCCAACCATCTCAAAAAATGTCTTTTAATGTTTGATTTAATAGAGTAATGTAAGCTAACATTCTTGATTATGGTGCACGCATTCACTATCAGAAAATACTTTTAATTTACATTTTTTCTCTGTAGACTATGCCACATAAACTTTGTGCTAAACCTCATGAACTTACTCCAAAATCCTCACTCAAGCCTACATTCAGAGGCCAGGTCCTTCTACTTTAGAAACAATTTCACTAATCTCGTTATCTAGTTTTCCATTCAACAGTCACCAAGAGGGTAGGACACCATGCACTAAAAGGAGGCAGGCAAAAAAAAGCACGTAAGAATAACATGCAATGTGGGAGGCAGCAAGCCAAAAGTGGGGGGATTTCTGTGACCCCAAATTGATAGCAGGATGAGTTCATTCACAGTTCTATCGGAGTTTTGAAACCTTCGCCCTATCAGAACATTAGAACAATTTTCCCAAACAATGAGAAAAAATTAAAAAAATATGAAATATATAAAATTTCTTCTGTACCACTTAAAATTTATGGATATAAACATACATTTAAGTAGTATTTTCATCCATAACAGCTGAAAAATTCTAATATAGCTTTCAAATAACAATTTGAATTGCTATTCTCTACAGTATTGCTTGTTCTTGTGGTGATGGCCCACTGAAAGCAACCTGCATTTGGATATTCTGTTTTTCTTGAAAAACATGGCTCCTGGTTAATTTCTCTCTATTGCCCTGAGAGATGAAATGAATTTTGGCCTGATAACGCAACAGAAAAAATAATCTATTCCACCATTTCTCTTTTCTGGTTGGGGAGTATGCCACGCCAAAGGACCATGAAAACAGTCTCCAGCAATAAGAGGAGAATATATATATATATAGATAGATTCATTCACAACATCAGTAGAGGCAAAAAAATATGTGCATGGTTCTTACCATAAGGGCAACTAGTATATGGACAAAATCAGAAAGTGTAATTTTTCAACCTGCAAAAGAATGTAGAAAGTGGTAAAAAAAAAAAAAAAAAAAAAAAAAAGCAAAACAAACCAAAAAACAAAAAGACAGAAAATGGAAAATATTAAAGAAAAAGAAATTGTAATATGACAGCAATTATGGTAAATATGAATAGGCTATGCTCAATGGATTAAAATACAGATATTCTCAGAATGGATAAAAATAAAGAAGCTCCAAAAGAATATGGCCTACAGAAACACATCTAAATGAAAATGACACAGAAAAAAATAGAAAATAAATGTATGCAACCAAATATATGCAAGGCATAAACAGTCAAAATTGAACATAAACAGTTAAAATTAAACAAAAAGAAAACTGAAAAAAAAAACCAAACTTCATTTCTGATAAAACAGAATTTAAGGCCAAATGTCATAATGGATATGAAGTTATATATACTGGCAAAAGATTCAATAGATGATAGATTCATCCTAAACATATCCATAGCTAACAGAACTGAAAGAGAAATAGATCAGCCAACATTTGTAATTAGAGATTATGCAGCTGGTCTGTCACGGGCTGATGGATCAAGCAAATGACAGGTTAAGAGAAGCATTGACAATGCAAACTATCATGTTAATGAACTTGATCTATTAAAGCCCACGTATTCCAGAAGAGAAAACTGGCCCGACATATTTTATGAAGCTCATGTAATATTAATTTCCAAACGAACTGAATAAAAGTGAGAAAAACTGAGTACAGATGAAAAAGTCTAAATAAAATATTATCCAACCAAATCCAAAAGGATTATTTAAAAATGGCTTAGTATCAGAAAACTTATCAGTCAAATTTACCATGCTAATAGACAAAAGGAAAATAATCACATGATTTCTCAATTAAAGGGAAAAAGTACTTGATGAGATTCAACACTATTTTTAATAAAAAAGTAGCACACTAGAACTAAAAGGAAACTTCTGCAAGTTGTTGAAGATTGCATAAAGAAAAACTAAAAGAAACATTTTTCTTATTACAGAGATTTTAGAAGTCTTCCCTTTGAATTTAGGAATAAGACAGGGATGCTGCTTAAACAGTACCCGAAAGCCTGGGCCACTATATATGCTTCTGTATATAGAGAGAAGTAAAAGGGATGTGAATGTCAGTGTGATAGAGACTGCTAAGGGTCCACCCTTAATCTTCAAGCTCAGCCACATAACTTCTGTGGCCAATGCAAAATGAAAATGTGGGGGCCCTTGTTTCCTACTGATACAGTAGGAAAAAAGTATCAGTAAACAGAAGAAAGCTTTAAATATAAAGCTTTAAATATAAAGCTTTCTTCCATCTTTTCCCTCACAGTCTGTCTCTCTGTCTCCTCTCTCTAATTTTGTCACAGTGTTTTATACTTACTATTTAATGTTTTCTAAGTAAACAAAAATTAAAATCTTTAATTATTAGCCTGATGCAAATATAAACATATTTAATATGGATGTAGAATTAGTGAAATTTTACAGTTTGCATTTCATAACTTGTATGTATATGTGTTTTTATTTCACTTCTTGATACATGAAGATTCCACCAACACTCTCTACCCTTAATTCTCTGATACATAAGGAAGGACTGAAAGGAAAAGGAATCATAGGTTGCCCTATCTTCCCCTTTCCTTCTATGTTATAATTTTTTGGTATAAGTGGTTCACTAATATAGGGAAGAACATAAATACAAAAGAATAAGTTTGGTTGTTCACGTTTCTTAGAATGTCATTATCTTCCAAGTAAGTGCTGATTTGAATGGAAAGCAGGACCTCTTAGGGTTGTCCATGCCTCAGTTAGTCACAGACGTAATACCCACATCATGGACTCTGAGTCCTACTGAAGTACCATGACAGTCCACTGGGTTCTGTGCACATGGAGTACTGTGAATGCTATATGCAAACAGGGTGGCAAGGAATGGCAGACACAAATTGTATGTATTGCCTCTGCTCAGGCACATGTTCCATTGTCCCATCCAACTTCACCTACGAAATGCAAGTTCAAAGATAAAATTATTAAGAATTTTAAGACAGCAACAGCTGAGAATTAAACTCCCAAGTGTGAGACCTTTCAGAGCATAGGGCCCTGTGCAATTGCACAGGTTGCAGGCCCATAAGCTGGCTATGCCAATCTTCCTTCCTCCTGGGCTCATAGCTAGTGTACATTTCTCCACTTCCCATGAAATAGAGTTGAAGTGAGGGTGGCCATTTCTGGGCCAGGACCTTTACAAGAGCAGGTATACTTTCTCCAAATGATCTCTCCCCTTCCACACTTTGAACCTGAATGTGGCAAACTGGCCTCAATTGCACAGATGGTAAAAAGGCCCAAGGGCAGGGTGACGCCACAGCAGTGAAGCCATGGTATCTCTGAATCACTGCTCAGAACAGAGCTCCCTCCAATGCAAAGCACCTGTCCCAGGGACTACCACATGAGGAAGAAATGAACTTTCTGCTACTGCTTTCTAGATGTCACTTTGGCCCACCAAGGACTAAAGGAAAATACTATAATTATCCATCTAAAGGTGGGCTGAATCACAAGCTGTTAACAGCATTGAAATTCTGCTAGATGGAAGATCAACCTAAAAAATCAATCACATTCCTCTACAGCATTAATACCTGTGCTGGTTTGAAACTGTTGTATACCCCAGAAAAGCCATGTTCTTCAATCCTGATTCAATATTGCTTGGTGGGATCTTTTTTGATTAAGTTGTTTCCATGGAGATGTGTCCCACTAATTGTGGGTGGGACCTTTTGATTAGGTGGATTCCATGGAGATGTGTCCCCACCGATTCAAGGTGGGGTTGCTTACTGGAGTCTTTTAATAGGAAATCATTCTGAAAAAAGTTTTAGAGTCAACACAGAGAGATATGTTTGGAGATGGCAAAAGAAAATGCCCCTGGGGAAGCTGTTTGAAACTAGAAGCCAGGAAAGAAAGGTAATAGATGTGGCCACGTGCTTTCCCAGCTGATAGAGAAACCCTGAATGTCACTGGCCGTTTCTTGAGTCAAGGTGTCTTCCTCTGGCTGCCTTAGTTTGGATACTGTTATGGCCTTAGAACTGTAAACTTGCAACTTAATAAATTCCCTTTTTAAAAGCCATTCCATTTCTGGTATATTGCATTCCAGCAGCATTAACAAACTAAAACAACACCCAATTACAGCAGTAAAGTAAAAGATATTATTCAAAATAGAAATAAAAACTGGAAAGTATCTGGAAATTATACCTATCTAAGAATACTCAAAACCTCTGAGGGGAAAACTTTAAAATTCAACCAGCAGATGTCTAAGATCATCTGAATAAATAGGGAGATGGTCCATGTTCCTGGATTGTTTAACTTAAATATTATGAGTATACCATTTTTCCCAAAACCACCCTATAAATTAATTACATTCCCAATCAATATTCCAAGTAAAATCAAAGATCTCTGATAAATGAAAGGGACTGTGGACAAGTCAGCAGACAGCTGACGGATGGGGGAAGATGTTAGCTAGGTCTAAAACCAACAAGAAACTAATATGTGGAATATACATGCAAATAAATAACAAGAAAAGATATAGCAAACCAATAGGAAAATAGGCAAAACCTCTGAATTTATAAAAAGGAAAAACAAAAGGGTAATTAGCACATGAAGGATGCTCAAGAGCTTATGAGTAACCAGAAAAATTCTAATTAAAACAACAATGAGATACCAATTTGCACTTGTTATACTAGCAAAAAATCAGAAAGTTGGGTGATGTCCAAGGCTGGTGCTAACATGGAAATCTCTGTACTCTATAATCTCATGTCTATGGTGAGAATGAAGACTGTGGCACCCACTCTTGGGGGCAATCTGCCACTTCTTAGCCAAAATAAGAAATTAAGTATATACATATTTCACAGTCCAACATTTCCAAACCTAGGAAATCACAAAGACATCCTCTATTAATTTTTTTGTTTTGTTTTTTTTGGGGGGTGCACAGTCCAGGAAACGAACTTGGGTCTCCCGCATGAAAGGTGGGCATTCTAATCACTGAACTACCCGTGCACCCATCCACCATTGATTTTGTAAAGTGACACGTATGTTTATGCGATGTTATTCATGATGGCAGATCATAGGTATGAGGGAGTTTTGGGTGAGACTAGACAAGAAATCAGTAGGTAAACTGTGGAAAGTGTCCTCATGAAGTTCGATGCAGATTTCAGAATAAAGCAGATGGACACTTGGCAATTTAGCTAGATTTTAAAATGCTACACCAAGAGAAAAAGCAAGGAACAGAATAATACAAGTAAACAATACCATTATGTATACTAAAAGTAAACACAAACAAGCAATGTATATTGTGCACAAACACATAAATAAAAAGTTATGCAGAGTTCTTGCCTGCCATGCCGGAGACCCGGGTTCGATTCCTGGTGCCTGCCCATGTTAAAAAAAAAAATCAGATAAAAAGACACATGCTGAGCTCATTAAAACGGTAGGCTATGGTGTGAGGAGAAAGGGAATGAATGAATGAATAGTGGTCACTTCCCACAGGACTTCACCAAAACAGAGTGGAAACTGTTTTTTTACAAGATCTCAAAGAACATAACCATATCCATAACAAGAGCCCTAAAGATCATCACTGATTGATTGCCAACCATGTGCCCTACACTGCTTCACACTTTTTACCTACACCTCCTCTCCTTCTCCCTCACAACCCCACCATGAGGAAGGTGCTGCCATTGGCAGAGACCTAGAGAGGTGATGTGACTTGGCCAAGGCCACAGAGCTAGGTACTGGCAGGGCTGAGTCTTGAATGCACCTAGTCAGTCTCCAGACACTGTTCTTTTAACACTACTCTTTATGCCTAATTCTGCTCTGACTAGACCCCACATCATGCCAACTCCACTGCACCACCGTCCACCTTTTCTGCCCCGAAGGAGTTCCCAGCAGCTCGCCCCCCAAATCTGGGTCCCAACATTTGTGTTATCATTCACGTCCTTAGCCCTCCTCTTCTCTGACCACTTCACTATAAGCTTTTTTTTTTTCTCCAGTGAAAATGGAATGTTTCTCATTAACCTTAGTTCAAAAAAATAATTGTTTAGGAGGACTATGGTTGTGAACACCAGTGTTTTAGTTTCACTATTGATTTCCTCAAATCTTATTTCTCTAAGCATATACTTCTCTTGCAGGAAAACTCCTGAACTTACCAGGAAGAATTGTAGGACTTGCTGAATCTCCAAATGACCAAATGAAACATGATGATTGCCTCTTCGAGCACATCCCCCTTAGAGAGAATGCTGGTGCTGGAGGAAACCAGGATCAAACTCATTGATTCACTTCTTCAATAAATGATTCTCGGCAGAAAACATGGCTGTTAAACCTTTCTCATGGTTAATAAGAATCTTTTCAAAAATCTCAGATATTCTATGTTCTCATGTCAAAACTACATGACTTATGTCATTGACTTCCTCTGTTTTCATATAGATTATGTGAAAAATGGCCACAAAGACCTAAAATGAGGAAACAGGTGCCTTAACAGAAGCAATATTTATAAGCTAAGGGCTTTGGTCATCGTTGAGCTGAATATGCATTGTGTGACATGGCTTTCGATACATCAGGATCTGGTTTTAGAAATGTCAACCATACCATAAAAGGGATTCAAAATGTATTCAAAGAAAATTTATTGAGCATAATAATGTAACCAAAAAATCAGGATTTAAGGGATGATTTTGATTACTGAATATAAGATATTCCTTTTTGCTTTCTGGTGTATTGGAACAGACAGAGGGAAATAAATGAAATATCTAAATTGTAATCCAGCTGCCTTGACCTCTGATAATAATTGTATAGCCCTTAACTTCTGCTCCTGGAATTGTAAAAACCTTGTGACTAATCTTCATTTATACCCAGTTTTTCAAACCACTAAAGACAGCCTCTAAGTTTATTAGTGAAGGGTCTTGGGTCAGCCCAGAACCATCCCATCCCAAGTTCAAAGTTATCTTGACAACCAAGACAGGATTTAATCAAAGTGGACCTACCTGACAGGAGCACTAGCTTACACCTCATCCTACAAGTCACCTATACCGCATTATGCCATTTTCTTACATACATTCTCTAAGTATGCAGTCAATCTGCTCACGCCCCAAAATTAGATCACCTCTAATTACATCATCTGGGGCCACTGTGCTCATTATCCTAAACCCTGCCCATGTTTTTCTCTAATAAAACTTAGAATTACTGCAGTTCAGGGAGATAGATTTTGAGCTGATAGGCCATCTCCTTTCCTACTAGTAATAAACTCTTTTTCTGTTTAAAACCCAGGTGTCTCAGGAATTGGTATTGAGTGCATGGCCTTTTTCCAGTAACAATACTTAGAATAGTACCTTACCATGGTAAGATCTCTAAATACTTTATAAGCACTAATTTGTTTAAGTCTCACAACAAACTTAAGAGGTACATACTATTACATCACCATTTTACAGACAATGAAACTGAGGCTCAGAGAGTTTAACACAACTCCACAATGAAGATTCTACTAGAACAAAGTGTTCAGATCCTTATATAAAACAATTTTTATATTCCTAAGGAAATACATACACACACATGCCTGTTTTATAGGGCTGCCATAACACAGTACCACAAACAGGGCAGCTTACAGTAACAGAAATTTATCTTACAGTTCTGGAGACTATAAGTTCAAATCAAGTTGTCAGCAGGAATATGTTTCCTATTAAAACTGTAGAAGAGAATTCTTCCTTGTCTCTTCTAGCTTCTGGTGATTTGTCAGCGACCTGTGACATCTCTGCCTCAGACATCACATGATGCTTTCCATCTGTATGTGTCCAATTCTCCCCTTCTTATAGGGTGGGCCATAGTCCAGTTTTGCCTTATCTCAACTAATAGCATCTTTAAACACCCTATTTCTAAATAAGGACATAGGAGTGGGGACTTGGACTAGAACATGGCTTTTTGTGGGGCACAATTCAACCCATAGCAATACACATGCACACATTAAATTGAGAAAGAATGGGGAAATACATGCTCACACTAATAAATGCATCTGTTTCTTAACACGCTTTAATTCTTTCTTCATGTTCTGCAAAATTATAAATCACACATATTACCTATGACTAAGGACAGTGACTCAACACAGTTTACTCCTAGAAGTTATAATCATTTGTTCTGATTCCTCCTCACTTCTTAGAAAACAGCATGAGAACTGAATGAAAAGAATAGAATGAGATTCTTATCAAAGGTTCTGAAATGAATCCCAAACAACATGCATCAATAATAAAAAGCCTTCCAAATTCAGGGACTCAGATACAAAACCAGAAGTAGAAAGCACTTGACAGTTATTAATTTGAGGTCCCAGGTAACATAGAGATCCTCCAGTTTTAAAAGAGAAAATTTTTTAATTTAATGGCACTGTTCACATAGGGTGAATATGTCTTTCCCTTAGATATGCGAGACATGAGGCTGACTGCAGAAATGAAGAAATCTGTGGAGAGACTGATTTTCTTAGGAAAAAAGACATTTATTTTTCTCCTAAAATTTCATTCCATTCCAACTCTTACTCATTAATTATTCTGTGAGGACAGATTAAAGATTTTTTTTAAATATAATTTTATTGAGATAAACTATATATTCAATACCATACAATCATCCAAATTGTACAATCAGTGGTTCACAGTATCATCATATAGCTGTGCATTCATCATCACAATCAAATTTTGAACATTTTCATTACTTAAAAAAAAAGTGAAAAAGAATACTCAAAACATACCATTCCCTCTTCATCTGTCCATACCCTGGATACAGTGAGTGTCGGTTACAAGGCTTTCACAATCACACAATCACACCTTAAAAACTATAGTTATTCAGTCATCTTCAAGAATCAAGGTTTTTGGATGACAGTTCAACAATTTCAGGTGTTTCCTTCTAGCTACTCCAATAGACCAAAAAACTGGAGGTTCCTGATAAACTGAATTCTAGTTTTTGCCTCTATGAATTCACTTTTCTGATTATTTCAGATTGGTGAGATCATACAGTATTTGTCCTTTTGTGTCTGGCATATAACACTTAACATGATCTCGTCAAGATTCATCCATGTTGTCACATGTGTCAGAACTTCATTCTTTTTTATGGCAGAGTAATATTCCATTGTATGTATATACCACATTTTGTTTATCCATTCATTGGTTTATGGATACTTGAGGTTTTTTCTCATTGTTTGGCAATTACAAATAATGCCGCTATGAACACTGGTGTATAGATATCTGTTTGAGTCTCTGCTTTTTCAATTTTCGGGGTTTATAACTAAAAGTGGGATTGCCAGGTCATATGGTAATTCCATATTTAACTTTCTGCAGAACTACCAAACTGTCTTCCATAGTAGCTGCACCATTTTACATTCCACAAGGGAAGGATTTTTTCCCTATCTCCTAGAACAGTGTCTGACCCTTAGCAGGTGCTCAGTGTTTGTTGCATGAATGACCATTAAAAGGGATCCAGACAGGAAAATAATACATCATGAGCTGATAAGGAAAAATATTATGATGGAAGATCATCTCCTTGCTATAGCATCCAATTCAGGAAGGTGAAAGTGAACAAATGACTCCGAAATTTTGATGCTTTTGGTCTTTGAATTCATCTCTCCCATAATGGGGGAGCCTCAACTCCAGGACAAAGTCTAGACAATACTGGAAAAGTAAGTCTGGACTAGAACAAGTCCAGACTAGAAAGCAAAAGGAAGAAGGCAGTCACATCTAGCAAATGGTTCTTTTGCTCTTAGATCCACATAAGGTAAAGTAAGACCAACTTAAAGAGGAAGTAAAAATTTTAGAAACCCAATGAGCCTTCAGAAAGAAGTAAGAGA
Organism: Tamandua tetradactyla; assembly: GCF_023851605.1. Classification (NCBI taxonomy): domain Eukaryota; kingdom Metazoa; phylum Chordata; class Mammalia; order Pilosa; family Myrmecophagidae; genus Tamandua; species Tamandua tetradactyla. Next base: position 38,034,451 of record NC_135341.1, read on the forward strand.
ATAGCAGAGAAAAGAAATGCCTAAAAAAGTGTATAAAAGAAATCTACTCCTCACCTGAAATATCCAGCAGTGAGGAAACAGTATCTTGGGTCAGAAACAACAAAAGAAACTTCAGCTTAGGAACTTGCCAAGGGTGATTCTCAACTGAGACACTGTATGGGTAAAGGAACCCCCACAAGACGCTGCCATCTTGGCCTGAGCAACTGGTTGAGACTCTTACTACTGCAAATTAACTCTGCAAGAATGCAGTATCATCTCAAATACCACCACCTAGAGGCAAGATACACATGTATCTGGAGGAGCACAGGTAGCTACATGCTTCTCCAGTTATAATGAACACAGGGTCATAATTAACACTTTTTTCCCCACCTGTTGTCAGTCTTGTGCTGTGCTCCAGCCTCATCCTCAGTCTCACCCTCCATCCTTCTACCTACAAGCCAGACATAATTCACTTTTTTTTTGATATGGGAAGGCTCCAGGAATTGAACCCGGGTCTTCAGCATGGCAGGAAAAATTTCTGCCACAGAGCCACCTTTGCAGCATCCCATAATTAACTTTCTTTTTTTGCAGGCATTGGGAATCGAAACCGGGTCTCTGCTATGGCAGGCAAGAACTCTCCTGCTGAGCCATCGTGCCCCCCCCCGCCCCCATAATTAACTGTTAATGAGCTATTTCTCCTGAGTTTAGATTCACAGGTTGCTGACACTGAATAACTGACATAGAAACTGAATCAAGATATTCTCAGACTGCTCACCTTTTTTCAGATATCACTGACTTTGACAACAATAAGGACTGGTCTCTAAGGACAGGCTGAGATACTGATAGGGGCTAGGGATTGCCTATTTTCTAAATTTTGTGGTTGTAGGGTAAGGCCCTGATAATATTTTATGTCCTATTAAGTATTTAGATCTTTTTTGTTGTTGCTGTTGTCTAAGTGAAGCTTATCAGAAATTTGGCATTGAACTTGGGTGATGGGATAGCAGACTTACCAAGACACATTTGTCTCTCACATTAAACTACAATCTCCAACACCTCTAAGAGCTAAGCTGACAATTTTCTCACCACCTGCCTGTCATTCCTTTTTCTCTGCTGGTTCAAAATCCAAGTTCAGAAAGAGCGTGTCCATACAGTAACTGTTAAAAGTACTGTAAAAGTGATCAAACTTCATGATAAAAAAATATTTATTCCTTCTAGCCTCCAATATTATAGAGCAGCTAGAAGGAAAAATCTGAGGTAATGGAATGGTAGCCCATGTCAAACTCTGGGATCTGTCCTGTAACTACTTGTTGAAAAGTGCTTTGAAAACTATTGCTTTTTTCTTTCTTTGCTTTGTATATATGTTATATTATACAATTTAAAAAGTTAAAAAAAAAAGTGATCAAACTTCCATCAGAGATATAAATTAAGCTGATCTTCTTAGGACTAAGGTAAATCAGACTAAAGGGAAAAGGATGATATTGACTGTATATTAAAACTTCAACTTCTCTGAGACTTAAGAAAGAGATATTTATTTGGTGCAAAATTTGTTTTCTGTAGCACAATATTTAACTTAACTTGTATGGTCACCTTATTCGAACACCATAATTAAATGGAAACTTGAAAAGGGCATGAGATCTTGTTGGTTTATACAGGTTAGGGTGATGCCCTGATACAACCCAGAGAAATTTGGACAGGAAATAAAAAAGCATTTGCAAAGCCCTCTTGAGGGACTGGGAAAAAAGGTGGAACTATTAAACTTCCCCACTTGGAGAAGACCTGATATTCTCACAAGCATTGGAGACTTCCAAGTTGACAGGCCAGGCCTTTGATCTTGGGACTTGCCCTTATGAAACTTGTTCCTGCAAAGGAGAAGCTGAGACTAATAATTATGCCTAAAAGTCAACTTCTGAGAACCTCTTTTGTTGCTCAGATGTGGCCTCTTTCTCTAAGCTAACTTCACAGGTAAACTCACTGCCTGCCCTATCACCCCACCTACAGAAATGTAAACCTCCATGGCAATGTGGGACATGTCGTTTGGGAATGAGCCTGGCCCTGGCATCGTGGAATTGAGAAAGCCTTCTTGACCAAAAGGGGGAAGTGAAATGAAACAAAATGAAGTTTCAGTGGCTGAGAGATTTCAAATAGAGTTGAGAGGTCATTCTGGAGGTTACTGTTATGTAGTATATAGATATTTCTCTTCAGTTTTTGGTGTATTGGAGTAGCTAGAGAGAAATACCTACAACTGTTGAAAATGTAATCTAATAGCCTTGATTCTTGAAGATGACTGTAACTGTATAGCACTTATGGTGTGACCTTATGATTGTGAAAATCTTGTGACTGACACTCCCTTTATCCAGTGTATGGACAGATGAGTAAGGATATAAAGACAATAAATAAATTATAGAGGGTAAGTGGGGGAATGGGATGTTTTGGGTGTTTTTACTTTTATTTTTTTCAGAGTAATGAAAATGTTCAAAGTTGATTGTGATGAATGCACAGCTATATGATGATACTGTGTCCATTGATTGCACACTTCAGATGATGATTTGGTATGTGAATATGTATCAGTAAAACTTCATTATAAAAGAGAGTGTTGGGCAGGCCATGGTGGCTCAGCAAGCAACATTCTCGCCTGCCATGCCATAGATCTGGCTTCGATTCCTGGTGCTTGCCCATGCAAAAAAAAAAAAGAGAGAGAGAGAGAAAGTGTGTTTTTTATTGCTGCTCCCATAGTCACAATACCTGCCCTCACTTTTTTGTATATTGGCTTGTTGAGAATGGTCAAAGCAGTCATAAAATATGGAACTTAGAATCATCTGTGCCATCTATGTGTATATGTGTGTGTGAGAGAGAGACAGGGAGACAGAGAAAGAGAATGGGGGGTGGAAAGAGATGAATTAATGACCATGATCTAAAAGTCCCTAGAAAATTATTCACCGGCTCCCTGTCAATCCAAAGGTATATTAATGAAAATGTAGGTGAAAAACAAAATGGGACCTGGTGCATTTGGGAGACATGACTAAAACCAGACATCTTGTCAGCAGCAGAAGTGGATATGCTCCTTCATGTGCCAGTTTGAAAGTATTACGTACCCCAGAAAAGCCATGTTTCAGTGAGAGGCAGCTGTTTCTTTTAATCCTGATTCAATAATGTATGTTGGAAACTTTTGATTAGATTATCTCCACAGAGATGTGACATGCTCAATCTTGGGTGTGACTTTTGATTAGCTGGAGACGTGACTCCACCAGTTCCGGCTGGGTCTTGATTATTTTACTGGAAATCTTTTAAAAGAGGAAACATTTTGGAGAGAAATGACAGAGCTGATAGAATCTTCAGAGCAGAGCTGACACAGATGCCAACACTTGGAGAACAGAGACATGGATGCTTTGAGATGCTTGGAGCCTAGCAGATGTTGCCATGAGATGTTAAGCAAGCCAGAACCTGGAGAGAGCCAAGGGAAGCCAAGAGATGAAAGCCAGCCTTGAAGAAGCAAAGTGAGGAACCCCCCACAGGAAGAGAAGCTGAAGATAACAGAGCCCAGGAGCAAGGGCCCAGCAGAAGCCAGCCAACAGAGGTGTTCCTCACCCACAAACTATCCTGGAGTTAAGGTATCTTTGCCTGGATGCCTTAGTTTGGACATTTTTATAGGTTTAGAACTGTAAAGTTGTAACTTATTAAATTCCCCTTTTAAAAAGCCGCTCCATTTCTTGTTATATTGCATTCCGGCAGCCTGCAAACTAACACACATCACTAGGTGGACAAGTGAGAAATAGACCTTCCTGAGGAAGACATTTCGTGAAAAAAAGGCGACAGTACTGCAGACTCTCCCTCTAACATTCCAGGGAGTTTAAACCTGTGTATGCAGACACTGAAGTCAGTTAAGAGAGTAAATACATCTTTATATTGATGACAATCAGTTATTTTCATTCTTCTAAATCTCAGTAACTTCCATCAAGAAAACATTTTACCACCCTTAGTCAGCCTGTCACCAGTTTTCAGGTTACATATATCAGAACTGTTCCTTCTCCATTCCCACTATCCCCACCCTCTCCATACATCAGACTCCACACCAGTAAGACCTACTCCAGTTCACATATCCTCACCCCGGACTGCTTTAATACTGTCCAGCTAACACATCTCACACCCTTAACCCCAAATTCGTCAGCGAGATGTTCAAAAGTCTTATGACTTGCTTCCCCTGTGCTTATAAAGCTACTGATTATGAGATCCTCTCATAATCTATATACACCTGCTTCAGTCAAGGATCCTCATTCACCAATCCCAGTATTAGCTATGCTCTTGCGTGTTTCTGCATCGCCTTGAACTCAAAGACTTTCAATGGCTGCCCCTGCCCTCGAGATCTAGTACACAAGTTCTCTGCCCCCCGCGTTCCTCCCATAAGTATTTACTGGGCACCAACCAAATGCCAGGCGCCATCCTAGGCAGAAAATAAAACAGAAAACAAACTAGTCGAGCAAAATCCATTCTGGTGGCCTCGCTGGAGGGAAGTGCCTTCCGTCACGCTGCGATGCTGAACAGTCCACCCCGTCCTCTCTCCACTCAGCCTCCCAGAGCCACGCCGGTCCACAGCTTGGCCCTTTTCCCCGGCTCCAGGAGCCCAAGTCGCTCTAGGATTTCCACAAGCTGAGCGCCACAAACCAGTACAGCTTCACCCTCTCATACGGCCCCGGGCGAATGCTGGAGACAGACAAGGACCTTCGGCAGGTCTGCCCTTAAAAGGAGAAGTTATCCCCGTCTCAACGCTGGGCTATCCACGAGCCCGCCCGGCTCCCTGGACTCAAACTGTGCGCGCAGCTTCCGGAGTCCGTGAACTCACAGTTGCTAGGGAACCGTGCGAGGACCCCAAGAAGGGCTGACCGGCCGAGCGCCTGAAGGGCCCCTGTTGGGCCGCGCAGGCGCCGGAGCGAGAGCACCTAGTGAATCCGGATGCGCAGTAACGTCGTGCGGGGGCTCTCAGATCACCTGGAATCTGGGTGGGCTTGGCTCGAGGGGATGAGGAGCGCGGTCGCGCGGCTGGAGGGAAGGCGTGGGGGGTCGGGTTGGGAGACTGAGGGTTCTGGAGATGGAAGTGGAGTTGAGGGGGCTGCGGGCCCGAATCGCGTGTGGGAGAACAGGGGTTTGGCCGCCGGCCTCCGAGAAGCACTCGGAGGGATGGCACCTCAGGTGTGGGGAGCAAATAACCAGGCAACTTCTAAAGTTCATGATTTGTGATGGAGTGACACTTTAAGTTAAGCAAGTTTCTCGACTTGATCACACTTGTTGTAAACCTAGAGCGAAGGCAACCTTAATTTAGTGGGCATTAGGAGAGGAACCATGTTCTTTCTCAATAGACTGCGTATCCTCTCCTGGAGAACCCCTAGCAGCCTGGCCTTGAAGTGGCTGGCTCACTTTCATTCACTGGATCATTCAACAAATACTGTTGAGAGCCATCTGTGCCCTAGACACTCGGCATAGCTACGGAGGATAAGATGGTGAGCAAAACAGATCCCTACTTTCACGAAGCCATCTTCTAGAGGAGGGGGACATATAAATCAAATAAATATTTATAAAATTACGAACTGAAGAAAAATTCAAGGACCTGTGAGAAAATATAACAGGGGAAGTGAGCTTAGATCCAGCAGATGAGGTAACCAGGGGAAGCACTTTCTGGACTGCTAAAACTCCCCATACAAAGGCTGTCAGGTCAGAAAGTCTTGGAACTGAAAGGTCCATGAGGCTGGAACCAAAAAAAGGCTGAGGAGTTTGGAGTTCCAGATAAGGTTGGAGAGAAAGATACATAAGGACCAGATCATGCAAAGCCTGGTAGGCCATGATAAGGATTTGGGTTTTGTCCTGAGAACAGAGTAGGCTTTCAAGGATTAAGGAGGGATATTTTTAGGTTTGCATTTTAAGTTTTCTTTGGCTCTTGTGTGGAGAACAGAGTGTAAAGGATGACAAAAGAAGAAGTGAGGAGACCAAAGAGGAGAATGTTGCACAAGTCCAGGGAGGGAAAAACCAATCATGTCTTGGACTAGGGTGGTAGCAGTTGAAAGGGAGAGAACTGTTTGAATTTGAGATATATTTGGAAGGTAGAATTGCCAGGACTTAGTGATAGAATGGTTATGGAGGGTGATAGACAGGAGGTGTCAAAGATAGCCCCTTGGAAATCTGACAGATAATCCTTTCTCCTGGCGTACTTGCCCCCAGGAGAATGGGTTGGCTGATCTTAAAACTGGACTTGGCTTTGTGGTTGAAGTGGAGGGTCAAGCTGAAAGCCATAGAAAGAATGTGGTAGGAGATAACTTGTTACAGCTTCCTTGTGTGGGCCAGACTCTAGCATCATCTTTAACATGATTGCCAGGCTACCTTCAGGCTAAGAGAAATTAAAGTGTTGTCCAGAGTGTCTCTGCCTGTGTTCATGGAAGCCTTCTCTGTATTTGTTGGCAGATTTAATCTTTCAAGACCTAATCTTTACTCCTGCAGAAGTGATCAATTTCTCACATGTAAGTAGAATCCCACAATTGGAAGAGACCTCAAAGTCTTTTAGTCCAGTTTATAAAATATTTTATGTTCATTATTTCATTTCCACAATTATTTATTGTGTTCTTACATCATGATAGATACAAGCAATACAAAAATGAATAGAATAAGACTATAAAGGTTCATTTAGTCAACAAAATAAATGGAGTGCTTTTGTGCCAAACACTGTTCTAGCTACTTCAGATACAAAGTGGTTAAGACCAGTCCTTCACCTTGAAATTGCATGTCTGTAAGCCATGCCATTGTAAATGGCTGAGTATTAAAGGGTTTGATTTGGGCAGGGGAAATCCTGATCTATTTGTAGTATTAGGTAAGAGATAGTATCAATCAAACAAGCTTTATTGTGTCCTGGCAACATCCCAATTCTTGCCCATCAGTCTCCCAGTTGTAAAATTGTTAAGATAGGAGGATTTAAGAAGGGAATCAATCCTTGTGTCCTTGTGAACAGCCTGTTGGCTGTTCCTTTATAAACACAAAAGAAAGGAAGTGTAGGGAATATTGGTGAAAACAAGTAGTGTTTAAGGTGATATTTCTCTTGAATGGGTAACTCCCTCCTCGGCTTACAGCTATACAAACCAGATTTATGTGCTCCATGGGGAGACTTGAATGCTCCCTTTATCACCTACTTCTCTAAATTCTATGAGACCTAAAAGGCAATTAAATAAAACTATATATACAGCCTTCCTGTGTAAGTGTCCAGTGCTTTATGAGTGTCAGGAGTAAGGGGACTGGTTGGCTTGCAAAACTGCATAGCTCCAGAGTAGGAAGGGATAGGAGTACAACACTGGCAGGTCCTTAACCCAGCTCTTAATGGCAGGAATGAGATGGCCTCAATCTTGAGAAGCCCTCAGGCTCTCCAGCTTACTCTAGCCCTGATTAAGCCGGATGCAGTTGCTCACCCACTGATTCTGGAGGTAAGAACGAATCCTAACCCTCTACTGTATGCCTTGGGGATTGCTAGCATTTCAGGTGCCATAGGGCCACTCATGGCAACCGAGTGCAGAGTCCTATGCTAGATGCTGTGGAGGCAAAACTAGGAGCCACGGTCCCTGAGCCTAAGGGGATTAAAAGTCTATTGGTGAAGGGTGATGCAAAAGTGACTCAGTGGCAGAATTCTCACCTGCCATGTCAGAGACCCAGGTTCGATTCCTAAAGCCTACCCATGTCAAAAAAAAAGAAAAATCTGTTGGTGAATTGGGACAGACAAAATACGAGAAATGTTCCAATACAGTGTTAAAAGAACCAAATCTCAAGACCATGTGTGTAAATTAAGTTTTTTGTTGCTACCTAACAAACTATCACAAACTTAGCAGATTAAAATGATATCAATTCATTATTTCGCAGTTCTATAGTTTAGAGGTCCAGTAGGCTCAGCTAGATTCTCTCCTTTGAGTCTCACAAAGTCAAAATCAAGGTATTGGCTGGCTGGGTGCTTATGCTTATCTCTACTTCTGAGCTCATTCATGTTGTTGGCAAAATTCAGTCCCTCTCCATTGTAAAATTGAGGTCCGCATTGGCTTGCTGACTGTTAGAAGTCACTCTCCATTTCTAGAGGCCTGTATTCCTCCAGATAGCCCCTTCCATCTGCAAAGTAACAGCGCGTTAAATCCTTCTTATGCTCTGAATTTCCCCGCCTTCCTGTCCCACCCCAGAGAGAACTTTCTGCTTTTAAAGGGCTCATGTGATTGATTAGGCCCACTTGGCTAATCTGTTGTTTGATTAACTCAAAATCAACTGATTAATAACCTTAACTACATGTACAAAACCTGTTTTGCAGTGAACATCACATAATCAAAGAAATGATATATATAGTCACAGTTTGGGGATTAGGCAGGAAATTCTGGGGGGTATTTTGGGATTCTGCATCTCATGGTTTGATAAGTACGAACAGCAGCACAGAGGAGTAAGGTTCCTGTGGTGCAGAAAAAGACCAAAGCAGTCAGGAGTGGTAACCTGGAAGTGGTGGAATTCAGCTGGGCCTCAAAGGAAGGGTGGACTTTGCAGAGTGCCCGGAAGCAAGTTCAACAGAAGGGAAAAGCTGAGACGGGAATGCAGGTGGAGGGTCTGAGAGCTACAGGCAGTTGGGTTGGTAGAACTAGAGAACTAGAAGTGGTGGGGGATGAAGAAAATGTAGCCTTCAGCACTAGGCTAAAGTAGTTGCACTTTATTCCATGAATAATATTCCCCAGAATGCTTCCAACCAGAGTATGACATGTAAATTATGATGTTTTTAGTTTATCAACTCTGATGGCTTGGATAGAGTAGGAAAGACTTGAGGCAGCACAACTCAAGTTGACTTGAAAAGAGACTTATGGTAGGTCCTGTGGACTTGAATTTAGGGGGTGGCAGAAATAGCAGGGTCAGAGATAGACCTTCTGCTTCACCAGTGGGGCAAATCCTCAAGTCCTGGGCCCTAAGAGGTTCTCAGAGTTTTTTTGTCAGGCTGGGTCTCTTGTTCACTCAAGTAGTCCCTTTGACTGATATTTATCTTTGGGGTGATGTTTATCCAGGCTGTTCATCAGCAGATTCTGAGCAACAAGTTCCTTATTGTACGAATGAGAGAACTACTGTGGAGAAAGGAAGACTGCCAGAGGTTTTACCAAGAGCATGAAGGTAGGACTAGCAGTCCTCTCAGTGTTAGGCTTCTCTATACTGAGAGTTGAACAAGAGAGATTTTTCACCTGGAATACACAAAAACAGGTTCTCTCTGGCCTGCAAACTGTCTAAGGTTTCAGCCAATTTTGGTTTATACCCCAATTTTTTATGATCATCAGTTGTTTTTAAAAAATATTTTCTAATGCTAGTGATCAATGAAAGGGAGTAGTAAAGGGTATAGAAAAAAAAGGGGGAAGAAAAAGGCTAAAATATACTGGGTAGATGGAAATACTAGCAGTCAATGAGAGGGAGGGGTAAGGGGTATGGTATGTATGAGTTTTTTTCTTTTTCTGAATTGATGCAAATGTTCTAAGAAATGATCATGGTTTTGAATATACAACTATGTGATGATATTGTGAGTTACTGATTATATACCAAGAATGAAATGATCACATGATAAGAATATTCGTGTTTGTATGTTATGTTTAAAAAAAATTTAATTAAAAAAAAGACACACACACAGAAAAATATTTTCTAGTAGAGTTTTACCTAACACTCCCTCCAAAAAACTTAATTTCATGTCCTCATATTAATATCAGTAGTTAACATTTAGTGAGTGTTTACTCTTTATCAGATGTTGTCCTAATGCTCATTATTTTATTTAGGTCTCCCAACAATCCTGTGAGGTAGGTGTTACTATATTCCCAGTAAACAGACTGGAAAACTAAGTTAGGGAGGATAATGACTTACCTGAACCTGCAAAGACTGTGGCAGACTCCAAGGTCCTTGTTCTTTCTCTATAATAGTTTTTATTATCCCAGGTAAGGAGGTAGAAATATAAAAGTTCTCTTGGGCACCAGTGTCTTAATGAAGGTACTCTCTTTGCAGGGCGGTTTTTCTATCAGCGGCTGGTAGAGTTCATGGCCAGGTACTTCTAATTTTTGTTCTAGAATCTTTATCTACTGAGGCATATCTCTTCTGTGGCCCCCATATAGATTAGTTAACTTCATCTCCTGTTCTTTATAGTTGTAATCATGTCAAGTCTGAAGACACATGGTCTTGGGACTCTTACTCAGGCCACACTAATCTGGTAACCACCCTTCCGTAGTGATTATTGGGCCAGTGCCTGTGGAAGAGTATTGTTGTGTGCTTCCTAGCAGCTATGCTGATCTCTATGACCTTTCTCAAACTTCCCAGTGGCCCTCTATCACCTTCTACTTGAAGCAGTATTGGCACTCAGCTAGAAAGGCAAGGGAACTCTCAGGATGTAGTATGCCTTTATTCGAACCCTGCTCCCAGCATGCCCTCCTGGATCGGGTGGCCAGTTTCCTGATACCTGCTCCTCTCGTTCACAGTGGGCCTATCCGAGCCTATATCCTTGCCCACAAGGATGCCATCCAGCTCTGGAGGACACTAATGGGACCTACCAGAGTGTTTCGAGCACGCCACCTGGCCCCAGATTCAATTCGTGGGAGTTTTGGCCTCACTGACACCCGCAACACCACCCATGGCTCAGGTGAGCCTGCTTCAGTTTAAGGTTGGTGGGCTGGCTGTGTGGTGGGGCTGAGAGCCAAGTTCTCCCAGTGAGCTTATTCCCACTTGTGTTTCTGGCCCTTTGTGGCCATCTTGGCAGGTATGGCCTGTGGCCTTTCTTTACATGCCCCAGGACTGAGTTGTCTAAGCTGGATTGTGACAACTTCTTGCCTCCACCCTGCACTTAGTATGAGAACACCTTCTCAGTCTTACTTCCTCTTACAGACTCTGTGGTTTCAGCCAGTAGAGAGATTGCAGCCTTCTTCCCCGACTTCAGTGAGCAGCGCTGGTATGAAGAGGAGGAGCCCCAGTTGCGCTGTGGCCCTGTGTACTACAGTCCTGAGGGAGACGTCCATTGTGCAGTTGGAACAGGGGGCCCAGGACCAGCCTGATGCAGGCCTGTCAGTCTATGAAGACTGATGGTATTGCCCAGCCTTCTCTCTTAGACCTCAGAAGTATTTTCCTAGGACCACGGAATCCTGGGCTCAAGGTGCCATCTCTGCCACCTCCCTGAGGGCCTACCTCATCACTGCCATCCCCTCCAGATTCTAGTTCTTCATCCACCTTTTGTCTAGAATGTTCATGGGTGGTTCAAAAGATGATGGACAACTAGAGCTTTTAGACTCTTCTGTTGGGAACTGCCCATCCTTCATCAAGGAGGAGCTTGCCTAAATGACTTACCAGGGATGTAAGTCCCTGAAAGTGTGGTGACTCTGTAGAAGCAGCAGTTGGCCTATATTTCTCAATAAAAGTCACTGTCCTACTGAATCCTCAAGGCTGGAAGCACTACTCTGTTGTCAGTACTTTCTATCCTTACTTGGAATAATTAAACCTGCCTGAAGCCAGATTTCTGGTCTTCATGTATCTGGAATCTGCAATCCAGCATCTGCAATCAGCTGTGGATACAGCCAGCGTGGTCATTATTTTAAGTCCATGAAATGTCCTCACAGAAACAGACAGACCAGCACTTGCCCAACCAGACAACCAAGCACCACCACCTGGCCAAGTTGACACATGAACCTGATCATCACACCTCATATTGAGGCTGATCAGCTAAGGATAGTACACTGATGTCTACTGTTGTACTAACTCTTGGTTTAGTATGAAATGTCTATGATTCTTAAGAGAATCTTCCTACATCTAAATCTATGAATGTATCTGCAAATGTACCCATTTTCTCCCTCTTCCTCGCTGTTACAACATAAGAAGAGTCCTGCTTCCCATCCAAGCTAGTCTTTCCACATGTGCTCTAGATCCCATCTCTTCTCTGGGAACTTGTTCTTTTTGTTATCTAGTCTGTATTGCATCTTTTACTTTTCTCCTCTGAGTCCTTCTCCCTTTGAATTCAGCCAAATTTTGATATCTCCCATCTTTCAAAATCATTTTGACCTCATATTCCCCTTCTCTGCAAATTCAGTCCAACATGTTGCCTACATGCACAGGCTCATCCCTATTTTCTCACCAGCCCACTCCAGTCTAGCTTATATACTTACCACACTAGAGGAGCTGCTCTTGGCAAGGTCACAGTAAGCTCCATGCTACCACATTTAGAGGGTACTTGAGAAGCTTCGTCATTCTGGATTTTTCAACACCATTCAGCTGCTTCATCCCCCAGAAACACTCTTGACTCTCTTGACCCGCATATCTTGGTTTTCTTCTTGTTTCTCTTGCTTCTTAATCTCCTTTTTCGGCTTGCCCAAACATTTGCTTTAGTAAATTCTATGTTCAAGGCATTCTGAGAAATACAGACATGATTAAGAAGTGATTTGGTTGTCAGGTTGCTAGTTATTAAGTTGGGTAGTCAATCAACTGTAATTCCTGGTGGGGGTGGAGAAATGCCTTAACAAAGGTATGTCTGTGAGAGAACAGAAGAGAGAAATCTGTATTTGGCTGGATGAAGAGAGTGATAGATGGAGTAGGAAGGTGTTATAGAAGAGGTAGCTGAGAGGCTGAAAAGCTGAGCAGAGAGAGTTTCATGGATGCTGGAAGAAGACACAAAAGTCCTAGGTCAGAGATGATTACTCATGGTGTAGCAGGCAGCATGTTTGCATTGACTCCTTTTGTCCCCCCCCCCCCCCAGTTCCTATAGGGAAAACAGAGGCAGGCCTTGGTAAATGCAGTGGGTTTACATCACAGCAGACATTCTTCATAAACCACTTTTTATAATGGAATTTCAAGCAAACCTATCCAACCTTCACCCTGGAAGGAGACATCTTTATTATATTAGCGAACAAATCTGCTGTCTGATCTGAGGGAGATATTATCTATATCTTTTAGAGCCATCTGCTATATAAAATCTTTAAAGAGATCGTTTGGAATAAAAGTTGGCAGTGCCTCTGCTCACAAAATCTAAAGAAATGGAAGAGATGTACAGAGAATTGTTTCCCAACAAAAATGTCCCTAACTTAGCCTTTGGGAGCTCCTTTAATCTGACTCCTTTTTGATGTGTCCGTATCATTTTTTCAGCACTTCCTTGCCTTCTGCATAAGAAGTTGTTCCAGGATCATCTTGTACTTTACCGGCCCCAGGCCTGGAATCAACCATTTTACCATGGAATTACATTTCATTTTAATAGAGAAAAATAGAGATCTTGGTATTCAGAAACCAAGATCAATAGCAGTGAGGGTGCTTACTGCTACTGAAATGCTACTACTCCCAGGTCCTCTCAGTGGACAGGGCTAGGAATACACATAACACATATGTACCAACATACATATACACACATATTTACATGTATTTTTGTAGATTAAAAAGCATTAGTTCACACTGATACCTCCAATTCCACACGATTTATTCTGGTTTTCCCCATCCATAGTTATAACTCTCTTCCCTAATAGAAATCTGGCTCCCATTATCCTCAATGTATTTATTTATTTGATCACATCTCCTCTACGTAACCAACCAATCAACCATCATTGCCCTTCCAATGTGGATGCGCTCCTTACCTTGTTCACGTTTTATACCCCACTCCAGGTCACTACTGCCCCTGCATAACAACCCTCCTCATTATATTCAGGCTTTGACACCCTTGGCCAAGTTATCACTGCTCCTCTCATGGATGCCCTCTTTATCCTCCTCAGGCTTTGACAACCTGCATATACCACCATTGCCTCTCCTCACATGTGGATTCCTTCTCACCCAGCCTGGGCTTCAAGGGCACTTGGCCAGGACACTTGGATGCTCTCACCTTGCTCAGGCTCCAACACCCCCCACACAGCTGCCATGGCTAATCTCTAACCCCCAACAATCAGAGCATTCTGACCACCTAAGTTATCACCCACTCCCCCCACCTAGCTCCAATAACTTATGGTGGGTTGCTACAGTTGCCCCTCTGCACCGGTGCCCTCACTCCACCTATAATCTCACACTGGTTCCCCACTGCAGCACCTAAGCAGGTATCCTTCTGTGGAGGCCTGCCTCTTCTGCAGCTGCTTCCACATGGGCAGCCTTCTCGCCTTCTCACCATCCTGCCTCTCAATGCCTATCTTGCTTGGCCCAAACTAATGGCTTTTGAAATGAATTATTCAGCAAGGAAAGGAGGGAGGCAGGCAGGGAGACAGACAGGAAGACAGAAAATCAGGAAAGCAAGAGACTTTGAAAATAATTTATAAACAATTTATATGCATTCAGTTTCCCTGGTGAAACTGATTAAGGGAAAGAAAAAAAAAGAGATAAGGTCTGTATTAGTTTGCTAAAGTTTCCAGAAAGCAATATACCAGAAAGGGAATGGCTTTCAAAAAAGGGAATTTATTAAATAGCAAGTTTACAGTTCTAAGGCTGTGAAGCCATGAAAATGTCCAAATTAAGGCACCAACAAGAGGTTACCTTCATTCAAGAAAGATTAATGCTGTCTGGAATACCTCTGTCAGCTGGGAAGGCACGAGACTGGCTTCTCCTGGTCCTTTGCTCCTGGGCTCCATTGCTTTTAGCCTCTGTTCCTGTGGGGGTTCCTCACTTGGATTCTTTGGGGCTGGATTCATCTTTTGGCTTACTTTGGCTCTCTCCAGGTTCTGGCTTACTTAGCATCTTATGGGAAGGCACATGGTGATGTCTGCTGGGCTCGCGCTGTGTCTAGGCATCTACTTTCTCTGTTGGCACTCCATGCATCTCCAAACATCTGTGTCTCTGTCAGCTCTGAAACAGTTATTCTCCAAGCATCTGTATCTAAGGTTTCTCAAAAATGTTTCCCCTTTTAAAGGACTCTAGTAAATTAATCAAGATCCACCTTGAATGGGTAGAAGCATATCTCCATCTAATAAAAAAAATACATCCAATTGGGGGTGTTACATGTCCATGGCAACAATCCAGTCAATGTTTCCCACCTGTTCTAGTTTGCTAGCTGCTGGAATGCAATATACCAGAAATGGAATAGCTTTTAAAAGGGGGGATTTAATAAGTTGCTAGTTTACAGTTCTAAGGCTGAGAAAATGTCCCAATTAAAACAAGTCTATAGAAACGTCCAATCTAAGGCATCCAGGAGAGATACCTTGGTTCAAGAAGGCGGATGAAGTTCAGGGTTTCTCTCTCAAGTGAGAAGGCACATGGCAAACACAGTCAAGGTTACTCTCTCATCTCAAAAGGCACGTGGCGAACATGGTGTCATCTGTTAGCTTTCTCTCCTGGCTTCCTGTTTCATGAAGTTCCATGGGAGGCATTTTCCTTCTTCATCTTCAAAGGTCGCTGACTGGTGGACTCTGCTTCTCATGGCTGCATCATACTGTTCTCTCAGAATCTTCCACTTTCTCCAAAATGTTTCCTCTTTTATAGAATTCCCATAAATTAATCAAGACCCACCCAAATGGGTGGAGACATACCTCTACCTAATCCATCTTAACAATCACTCTTGATTAAATCACATCTGCAGGGAGATGATCTAATTACAGTTTCAAACATACAATACTGAATAGGGATTAGAAGAATCGGCTGCCTTTACAAAATGGGATTAGGATTAAAACATGGCTTTTCTAGGGTACATACATCATTTCAAACCAGCACATGACCCTATACAATATCAGGCCCCACAAGATTGGATCAAGATTAAAACGTGGCTTTTCTGGGGTATATAATAGTTTCAAACCTGCAGAAGGCCCAGGGACTATCATTACTGAACCCAATGACATTTACAAGTCATAAGAGGATATTGTGCATGACTTTATGCCCATAATTTGAAAATATAGATGAAATGGACAAAATAGCCCAACAGTCATCAGGCAGATGCAAATGAAAACCAATCAGGATAGCACCACACATCCACAAGAATGGCAAAAATTAAAAAGACTAACAATACTTTTGCTGAAAATGTGGACAAATGGAACTTTCAGACTTTGCTATAGGGTTGTAAATTAATAATATCTGTGGAAGCTAAACATATGACCCAGCAATTCCACCCCAAGTATATTTCCAACAGAAAAGAATGTATTTGTCCAGCAAAAGACTTGTACAAGAATGTTTGTAGAAGTTTTGTTCATAACAACCAAAAACTGGAAACAACTCAGATGTCCATCAATATCAGAATGGATAAACTGTTGTATTTCATACAATGAAATTCTACTTAGTAATAGAAAAGAATGAACTATTTGGACAATTTTCAAAAACTTACTGAGTAAAAGAAGCCAAACACAATATGTACAAAAGTGTACGTAATGTATGATTCCATTTAAATGATCTTCAAGAGCAGTCAATCCATGGGTGATGCAAATAAGAATAATAATTGCCTTGATATAGGGTGGGGGAAAACTGACTGAAAAGGAAAACAGGGAAATTCTGATGGAAATGTTCTTTATCTTGATCTGGGTGATGGTTGCATTGGTGTATGCATTTGTCAAAAGTCATTCAGTGCACATTAAAAGAATTATACATCATGACCAAGTAGGATTCATCCCAGGTATGCAAGGATGGTTCAACATAAGAAAATCAATGAATGTAATACACCATATCAACAAATCAAAGCAGAAAAATCACATGATCATCTCAATTGATGCAGAGAAGGCATTTGACAAGATTCAACATCCTTTCCTGTTGAAAACACTTCAAAAGATAGGAATACAAGGGAACTTCCTTAAAATGATAGAGGGAATATATGAAAAACCCACAGCTAATATCAACCTCAATGGGGAAAAATTGAAAACTTTCCCCCTAAGATCAGGAACAAGACAAGGATTTCCGCTATCACCACTATTATTCAACATTGTGTTGGAGGTTCTAGCCAGAGCAATTAGACAAGAAAAAGAAATACAAGGCATCAAAACTGGAAAGGAAGAAGTAAAACTATCACTGTTTGCAGACGATATGATACTATACGTCGAAAACCCGGAAAAATCCACAACAAAACTACTAGAGCTAATAAATGAGTACAGCAAAGTAGCAGGTTACAAGATCAACATTCAAAAATCTGTAGCATTTCTATACACTAGTAATGAACAAGCTGAGGGGGAAATCAAGAAACGAATCCCATTTACAATTGCAACTAAAAGAATAAAATACCTAGGAATAAATTTAACTAAAGAGACAAAAAACCTATATAAAGAAAACTACAAAAAACTGTTAAAAGAAATCACAGAAGACCTAAATAGATGGAAGGGCATACCGTGTTCATGGATTGGAAGACTAAATATAGTTAAGATGTCAATCCTACCTAAATTGATTTACAGATTCAATGCAATACCAATCAAAATCCCAACAACTTATTTTTCAGAAATAGAAAAACCAATAATCAAACTTATCTGGAAGGGCAGGGTGCCCCGAATTGCTAAAAACATCTTGAGGAAAAAAAAACGAAGCTGGAGGTCTCGCGCTGCCTGACTTTAAGGCATATTATGAAGCCACAGTGGTCAAAACAGCATGGTATTGGCATAAAGATAGATATATCGACCAATGGAATCGAATAGAGTGCTCAGATATAGACCCTCTCATCTATGGACATTTGATCTTTGATAAGGCAGTCAAGCCAACTCACCTGGGACAGAACAGTCTCTTCAATAAATGGTGCCTAGAGAACTGGATATCCATATGCAAAAGAATGAAAGAGGACCCGTATCTCACACCCTATACAAAAGTTAACTCAAAATGGATCAAAGATCTAAACATTAGGTCTAAGACCATAAAACAGTTAGAGGAAAATGTAGGGAGATATCTTATGAAACTTACTATTGGAGGTGGTTTTATGGACCTTAAACCTAAAGCAAGAGCACTGAAGAAGGAAATAAATAAATGGGAACTCCTCAAAATTAAACACTTTTGTGCATCAAAGAACTTCATCAAGAAAGTAGAAAGACAGCCTACACAATGGGAGACAATATTTGGAAATGACATATCAGATAAAGGTCTAGTATCCAGAATTTATAAAGAGATTGTTCAACTCAACAACAAAAAGACAGCCAACCCAATTACAAAATGGGAAAAAGACTTGAACAGACACCTCTCAGAAGAGGAAATACAAATGGCCAAAAGGCACATGAAGAGATGCTCCATGTCCCTGGCCATTAGAGAAATGCAAATCAAAACCACAATGAGATATCATCTCACACCCACCAGAATGGCCATTATCAACAAAACAGAAAATGACAAGTGCTGGAGAGGATGCGGAGAAAGAGGCAGGCACACTTATCCACTGTTGGTGGGAATGTCAAATGGTGCAACCACTGGGGAAGGCAGTTTGGCGGTTCCTCAAAAAGTTGAATATAGAATTGCCATACGACCCAGCAATACCATTGCTGGGTATCTACTCAAAGGACTTAAGGGCAAAGACACAAACGGACATTTGCACACCAATGTTTATAGCAGCGTTATTTACAATTGCAAAGAGATGAAAACAGCCAAAATGTCCATGAACAGAAGAGTGGCTAAACAAACTGTGGTATATACATACGATGGAATATTATGCAGCTTTAAGATAGGATAAACTTATGAAGCATGTAATAACATGGATGGACCTAGAGAACATGCTGAGTGAGTCTAGCCAAAAACTAAAGGACAAATACTGTATGGTCCCACTGATGTGAACCGACGTTCGAGAATAAACTTGGAATATGTCATTGGTAACAGAGTCCAGCAGGAGTTAGAAACAGGGTAAGATAATGGGTAATTGGAGCTGAAGGGATACAGACTGTGCAACAGGACTAGATACAAAAACTCAAAAATGGACAGCACAATAATACCTAATTGTAAAGTAATCATGTTAATACACTGAATGAAACTGCATCTGAGCTATAGGTGTTTTTTTTGTTTTGTTTTGTTTTGTTTTTACTATTATTATTACTTTTATTTCTTTTCTCTATATTAACATTCTATATCTTTTTCTGTTGTGTTGCTAGTTCTTCTAAACCGATGCAAATGTACTAAGAAATGATGATCATGCATCTATGTGATGATGTTAAGAATTACTGATTGCATATGTAGGATGGTATGATTTCTAAATGTTGGGTTAATTTATTTTTTCCGTTAATTAATAAAAAAAAAACCTTTGCCTCTCTGGAATATTGCATTCTGGTAGTGTTTAGCAAACCAAAACACAGGGTAAACCTAAATAGACCTACCCTGTAACATTTTACAATCAAACTGTTAAACAGTGACGATAAAGAGAGACTTCTGAAAGCTGCAAGAGAGAAGCAACATGTTAATACAAGTGGCTTCAATAAGATTAAGTACAACTTCTCATAGGGAACCTTGGAGACAAGACAGCAGTGGGATGACATATTTAAAGTGCAGAAAGCAAATAATTGCCAACCAAGAATTCTATATCTGACAAATTATATCTAAAAAATGAGGGCGCAATTAAGACATTCCTAGATAAATAAAAGCTGAAGAAGCTCATCGCCGCTAGACCAGCCCCACAAAAGATGCTAAAGAGAGTTCTGCAGGTTGAAAGGAAAGGACACTAGACAATAGATTGAAGCCATATGAAAAAATAAGGATCTCTAGTAAAGGTAATGACATGGCTAAATATAAATGCCAGTACTATTGTATTTTTGTTTTTTTAACTCCACTTTTCATACCCTATGTGTTCTAAAAAGGTAAATGTATAAAATATAACTATAAAGCAGTGATTTTAGACTCACAATGTATAAATATGTAATTTGTAACAAAAATTACAAAAAGGTTGGGGGATGGAAGGGTATAGGAACATAGCTTGTGCATACTATTGAAGTAAAGTTGGTGTCTAAGCAAATGAGAGACTTAGAATGATCCATGAGCACTTGAGAAAAAGGTGTATCCTGCTGTTGTGGGATGTAATGTCCTATAAATGTCTGTTAAGTCTAGCTCATTTATTGTAATATTCAAATTCTCTGTTTCTTTATTGATCCTCTGTCTAGATGTTCTGTCCATTGATGAGAGTGGGGAATTGAAGTCTCCAACTATTATGGTAGATGTGTCTATTTCCCTTTTCAGTGTTTGCAGTGTTTGCCTCATGTATTTGGGGGCATTCTGGTTTGGTGCATAAATATTTATGATTGTTATGTCTTTATGTTTAATTGTTCCTTTTATTAGTACATAGTATCCTTTTTTGTCTCTTTTAACTGTTTTACATTTGAAGTCTAATTTGTTGGATATTAGTATAGCTACTCCTGCTCTTTTCTGGTTGTTATTTGCATGAAATATCTTTTCCCAACCTTTCACTTTCAACCTATGTTTATCTTTGGGTCTAAGATGTGTTTCCTGTAGACAGCATATAGAAGGATCCTGTTTTTTTAATCCATCTGCCAATCTATGTCTTTTGATTGGGGAGTTCAATCCATAAACATTTAGTGTTATTACTGTTTGGGTAGTACTTTCCTCTACCATTTTGCCTTTTGTATTTTATATGTCATATCTAATTTTCCTTCTTTTTACACTCTTCTCCACACCTCTCTCTTCTGTCTTTTCGTATCTGTCTCTAGTGCTCCCTTTAGTATTTCTTGCAGAGCTGGTCTCTTGGTCACAAATTCTCTCAGTGATTTTTTGTCTGAAAATGTTTTAATTTCTCCCTCATTTTTGAAGGACAATTTTGCTGGGTATAAAATTCTTGGTTGGCAGTTTTTCTCTTTTAGTAATTTAAATATATCATCCCACTGTCTTCTCGCCTCCATGGTTTCTGCTGAGAAATCTACACATAGTCTTATTGGGTTTCCCTTGTATGTAATGGATTGCTTTTCTCTTGCTGCTTTCAAGATCCTCTCTTTCTCTTTGACCTCTGACATTCTGACTAGTAAGTGTCTTGGAGAACGTCTATTTAGGTCTATTCTCTTTGGGGTACACTGCACTTCTTGGATCTGTAATGTTAGGTCTTTTATAAGAGTTGGGAAATTTTCAGTGATAATTTCTTCCATTAGTTTTTCTCCTCCTTTTCTCTTCTCTTCTCCTTCCGGGACCCCCACAACACGTATATTTGTGCGCTTCATATTATCATTCAATTCCCTGAGTCCCTGCTCATATGTTTCCATTTTTTTCCCTATAGTTTCTGTATCTTATTGGATTTCAGATGTTCCGTCCTCCAGTTCAGTAATCCTAACCTCTGTCTCTTGAAATCTACCATTGTAGGTTTCCATTGTTTTTTCATCTCTTCTACTGTATCTTTCATCCCCATAAGTTCTGTGATTTGTTTTTTGAGACTTTCCATTTATTCTTTTTGTTCATTCCTTGCCTTCTTCATATCCTCCCTCAATTCATTGATTTGGTTTTTGATGAGGTTTTCCATGTCTGTTCATATATTCTGAATTAGTTGTGTCAGCTCTTCTATCTCTTTTGAACTATTGGTTTGTTTCTTTGACTGGGCCATATCTTCAATTTTCCTGGTGTGATTTGTTATTTTTTGCTGGTGTCTAGACATTTAATTACCTTAATTAGTTTATTCTGGTGATTGCTTTCACTTATCTTACCTAGGGTTTTCTTGCTAGATGAATTTGTTGTCTATCTGTTCTTCGACCTTCAGTTCAGCTTTTTCTGGGCCTCTAGCTTAGGTTTTGTTTAACAGAGGATAATTTTTCAGTTCTTGTTTTCTTTTTCTTGCCCTGCTTGTCTGATGCCTTTTCCCTCCCCACCATTAGGAGGGTCTACGTAGGTATTATAGACTCCAGCCGGATTTTCCCGGACTAAACTGGCCTCCTATCAGGGGCAAGGAGTCACTTGCTTCAGTTTTCCCTGAGGGTGAGACCCAGCAGGTTAAAAGACTTTCCTGTGAAGTCTCTGGACTCTGTTTTTCTTATCCTACCCAGTATGTGGTGCGTTTGCCTGCGGGTCGCACCAGCAAAAGATGTTGTGGCACTTTTAACTTTGGAAGACTCTCCCTGCTGGGGGCATAGTGGAGATGGGTGAGAGGTTGTAGGCTGGTTTTAATGGCTTCAAATTGCCAAGCCCTGGGATCTGAATTCATTGAGGGAGAGATTCCACCTGAGTTGGGCTTCACCCCTCTCCTGGGGAAGGCACAGGTGGGAGACAGCCCTGAAAGCAGCCCATTTCTGCCTATGCCTGGGGCAGTTGCAGCCTGAGAAGTCCCGCTGCTGAATCCAGAGGCTGCTGAGTCTCCGTAGAGACACAGCCATTAAAGCCTCTGTTTCCTCCCCTTTCCTCTTTTTCCGTGAGCCCAATTAGCGACCTATGCCTTGACCAGGTTTAGAGTCTCTTTCCTTTCCCTCTGGGGAGCCGCCTGTGGGGAAGGGGTGCCGGGCACCGGCTGCTGTGGCTTGGGGAACTCACGGTTTTGGGGGGATTGCAGCCAGTCCAGCTGGTCCAGACTGGGGTATGCTGTGTGTCTGGTCACTGACGTGGCTCCGGGAGTTGTTCTGTACTGTTTCTGGTTATTTAGTAGTTGTTCTGGAGGACGAACTAAAACACGCACATTGCTAAGCCGCCATCTTGGCCCCTCCCAAGGATAGAATCGCAAATGAGAGATTTAAAGTATTAAATTTAAAGCCCAAGGTAACCATAAAGAAAATATCAGAGAATATGCAAGTTCATAGAGACAGAAATTAGGATAGGTAACAAAGGGCAGGGAGAGAGCAAGAGGTATGGGGAGTTAATGTATAGTAGGTGTGGGGTTTTTTGGGGGGGAGATGTGAAAGTTTTGGTAATGGAAGGTGGTGATGGTACCTCAACAATGTAAATATAAATGATTCCACTGAATAGTGTGCTTGGAAGTGGTTGAGATGGGAAAGTTTATGTTGTATACATCTTCCCACAATTTTTTTTTAATGAGCAACTAAGCAGGCAATGACAATAAAATGCAATATGTGTTTCTGTATTGACTCTAATAAGGGAAGAGAGGGCCTATGGAGATATTTTAGGGAGTATGATGATTTAGTATTGTATGTACCCAGAAAATCATGCTTTTAAAGCTAATCTATTCCTGTGGGTGTAAACCTACCATTAGTTGGACCTTTTGATGAGGTTACTTCAGTTAAGGCATGGCCTGGGCTGGAGTCCTTTATAAATGGGATGAATATGGAGAGAGTGAGAGAAAGTCATGGAAGCAAGAAGCTGAAAACAACAAAACCCAGAAGAGAAGGGAGAGACCAATAGATGCTGCCATGTGCCCTGTCATGTGGCAGAGGGCCCAGGGATTACCAGCAGCCAGTCTATGTGAAGAAAGCATCATCTTAATGATGGCTTTATTTGGACATTCTCACGACCTCAAACTGTAGACCAATAATTTCCCGTTGTTAAAAAGCCCATTTTATGGTATCTGCTTTCAGCCACCTAGGAAAATAAAACAGGGACAAATGAAAAACTTGGAAAATGCACTGTAAGCTTGATATCAATGTTAAATTTCTTGAACAATAACTGCACTTAGGGTATTTACATTAGTGAATAGCTGTATTAGACAGGCTTCTCTAGGGAAACACAACCAACAGGAGATATCTGTAAATATGAGATTTTATAAAAGTTTCTCATGTAACTGTGGGGATGCATGAGTTCAAATTCTCATAGGACACACCATAAGCTGACAGTTCCAATGAAGGTCTTCAATGAATCCCCCCAGGAGAGGCTGACTGGCTAAAGTATCCTCTTATTGGTGCCTTAATTTGGACATTTTCAGGCCCTTAGAACTGTTAACTTGTAACTTAATAAATCCTCTTTTAAAAAGACAATTCTTGCTCTCTCTTCCTCGGTGCTACCCACGGTGGTGGCAGCCATCTCCTACCTGGCACCATGGCTGCCCTTAGACCTCTTGTGAAGCCCAAGATTGTCAAAAAAAGGACCAAGAAGTTCATTCGGCACCGATCAGACCGATATGTCAAAATCAAGCGTAACTGGCGAAAACCCAGAGGCATTGACAACAGGGTACGGAGAAGATTCAAGGGCCAAATCTTGATGCCAAACACTGGTTATGGGAGCAACAAAAAAACAAAGCACATGCTGCCCAGTGGCTTCTGAAAGTTCCTGGTCCACAATGTCAAGGAGCTGGAAGTGCTGCTGATGTGCAACAAATCTTACTGTGCTGAGATTCCTCACAACGTTTCTTCCAAGAATCGCAAAGCTATCGTGGAAAGAGCCACCCAGCTGGCCATCAGAGTCACCAACCCCAATGCCTGGCTGCGCAGCAAAGAAAGTGAATAGACAGCTCTTTTGCAAGTTTTATTTGTGTGAAATAAAACTGTAAAAAGTCTGCCATCTGGTATTTCCCCCCAGCTCCTTGGTTTTGGTTTCAAATTCTTGACTAACTGTGCCAGCTCGTCTCAGATTGTTCTGTTCCTTTGCCTGTTAGAGTTCTGTGGCATCTTTGCTTTGGGGAGGGGCTTACAAAAGGCATTCCATCCTTCTACAGGGAACATGACCCCTGGGGCCCAGACTGGGAGAGACCTGGGCTTGGCCATCAGACCAAGATGTGTTCTGAGATCCCTGAATAGCCTTGCACTAGGAGTGTATAGTCTGAGCCTCATTTTGTAAAGATGAATCACAGTTACCCTGTAAGGTTCTTGTAAGGTTTGAGAAACTGAAAGGATCCAGATACATTTGTTTCTTATTCTTACCAAAACAGCATCTTATGGCTTCCATTCCTCAAAAATAAACAAGACAGTGACACAAATCCCTCTTCTGTATGACCAGTCAAAAAAAAAGACAATCCTTTCTGGTACATTGCATCCCAGCAGCTTTTGCAAACCAAAACAGATTTTGGTACCAGGAGTGGGGTGCTGTGGTTTGTAAATACCAAACTTCTTGGAATGGCTTTTCACATGGATAAGGGGAAGATTCTGGAAGAAGTGTGAGAAGGTGAATAGGAAAGGCATGGGTTCCTTTGAAAAGACTGTTGGTAGAACTATGGACAGTAAAGTTTCATACAATGAAGCTATAGACAGAAATAATGAATAGGACATTGCAAACTGGAAGAAAGGCAACCCTTACTTTAAAATAGAGAATTCGGCAAAATTGAGCCCTGATGTTAGATGGAAAGTAGAATTTGAAGGTGATGAGCTTGGATAGCTAGCTGAGAAAATTTCCAACCTAAATGTGGAAAATGCAGCCTGGCTTTTTCTTACAGCTTACAGTAAAATATGACAGGAAATACATTCCCATTATTTAAGCCAGCCCATTTCATGGTATTCAGTTAAGCAGCCTAGAAAACTCAAACAACTGGATTCAAAGCCAGACAAAGATATCACAAGAAAACTGTAGACTGATATCCTGCATGAATACAGATACAAAATCTTCAACAAAACATGAGCAAACTGAATCAGACAGCATATTAAAAGGATTACATACCATGACCAAGTGGTATTTACCCTAGGAATGCAAGGATGGTTCAACATACAAAAATCAATCAATGTATACACCATATTAATAGAATAAATTGGAAAAACACATCATCAATTCAATTGATGAAGAAAATGCATTTGGAAAAATCCAACACCCTTTCATTATAAAAACACTCAACAAACTAGTAATAAAAGAGAACTTCCTCAAACTGATGAAGGATATCTATTGAAAAAACCCATCATCATTATTTAATGGTGGAAGCCTAAAAGCTTTCCCACAACCCAATTATAAAATGGGCTAAAGATAGGAATAGACATTTTTCTGAAGAGCAGATACAGATGGCTAAAAAACACATGAAGAGATGCTCACTTCCATTAGCTATAAGGGAAATGCAGATATCCACTCACACCCATAAGATGGCTGCTATTAAACAGACAGGAAACTACAAATATCAGAGAGGATGTGGAGAAATTAGGATACTCTCTCAGCCACTGATATTTTATTTGTTTCACTTCTTTCCCCCTTTTGGTCAGGATGGAATTGTTGATCCCATTGTGCCAGGGCTGGATTCATCTCTGGGAGTCATCTCCCATGTCACCAGGGAGACTTTCACCCTTGGATGCCATGTCTCACTTGGGGGCAGGGCAATGATTTCACTTGCAGAGTTGGGCCTAGAGAGAGTGAGACCATGTCTGAGTAACAAAAGAGGTCCTTTAGTAGTAACCCTTAGGCATGCCTATAGGTAGTCTAAGCTTGTCCTCTACCTACATAAGCTTCCTAAGAGTAAGCCTCATGATTGAGGACATGGCCTATTATTTGGGTGTCCCTAAAGTTTGACACAAAATCAGGGGATTCCCTGATAGTAAGGTTTAATAGTTCCATATTCTTTCTCCCATCCCCCAAGGGACTTTGTCAATACTTTTTGATTATCTGTTTAATATATTCTAGGACGTATCCAGGCATTACAATAATCTATACAGGATTAAAGGACCTCTTTCTTATTCTGGGCTCCCTGTGTTTCAATTGTTCAAATAAGCTATATAGATCAGTTGAGTATATGTATAGAATAATGTAAATGTACAGAAAAATAATGTAAATGTATAGTGAATGTACAGAAAAGGTGAAAGAATAAGAATAATATAAAGAGCAGCTTTAGAATGGTTAAAATCCGAAAAGCTGACAATACCAACTACTGGTAGGAGGTGGGACAGCAGGAACTTCCATTCATTGCCAGTGGGGAATTCAAAATGTACAGACACTTTGGAAAATGGTTTGGCAGTTTCTTGCAAAGCTGTCTTATGATCCAGCAAGCACACTCCTATGTTATCTGCCTAAATGACTAAAATCTTAAGTCTACACAAAAACCTGCAATGAATGTTTATAGCACCTTTATTCATAAATGCTGAAAACTGGGTGCAATCAAGATGTCCCTCAAAAGACTAACCTCTCTTAAGTTTATCTATTAAACACATCCCTCTATCCTTTAGTGTGGCACCCCTTCTCAACATGAAAAAGTCAGAACAGGCATTGCCCAAACATCCCTATAGATTGGGAGAAGGATCAAAGGAGAAGGAGGAGGTATAACAGAGAAAATGGGATTTAACAAATGAGTATGGCAGCTGAATCATATATTAATAATCCTTCTAGCCTCTAGTGTTTTGGAGCAGCTAGAAGGAAAAATCTGAGATGGTGGAATGGTAGCCCATGATAAGCGCTGAGATCTTTTCTGTAACTAATTGTTGAAATGTACTTTGAAAATTATTGCTTTCTTCTTTCTTTGCTTTGAACATATGTTATATTTTACAATGAAAAAATGTTTAAAAAATAGAAGTCTCAGATGGTTACAGGCCAAAAAAAAAAAAAAAAAGATGTTCTTTAAAAGGACATCTGTGTACTTTTACCTAGATTACCTATTGTTAACATTTTTCTCCGTTTGCTTTATCATTCTCTCCTTCTCTATCTCAGTGTATGTATGTATGTATATGTATATACATGTTTTTACTCTGTGAACCATTTGAGAGTAAACTGCATGCATCGTAGCCCTTTACTCCCAAATATTTCTTTCATAGCCACAGTACAGTGATCAAACTTTGGAAAATTTAACAGGTATGTAATACTTTTATCTAACTATCGTATATATTTAAGTTTTGTCAAGTGATCCAACAGAATTCTGTATAGCAATTTTTCCCCCCAGGATCAGACAGTGTAATTAGTTATCATATTTCCTTAGTTTCTGTAGTCTGTTTGTATCTCATGAGATTAGCATTTTTGAAGAGATACATTCCCTCCTTTTTTTTTTTTCCAGAATGTTCCTTGGATCTAATGTTTACTCATGATTAGATTTGGATCATGTATTGCATTCAATTTTTACACATTACATTTTTTACTTGAATCCAGGAAATCCAGAGCACAACCTATTTTTCTATATTATCCCAACTAGGAATAAATAAACATCAGAGGCAACTTCAGCTCTGTAAACATCTGCAATTATACTATACTTCTAAGTGATAACCACGTACACTATATAAATATCCACAACTGTTTGTTTTTACTGAGAGAGAACAATCTTTTTGACATATATGGGAATGTCCTTTGTGACTTTTCCTAAAGAAGAAAGGACACACTGAGGTAGGAGTAATTTAGTCTGGATGCCCCCAATACAGAAGATAGTGTAGAAAAATGGTTTAAGAGAGCATATATAACCTTCATTTAAGTTCCCCTAGTCATAAACAAAAATTTATTAGAGGAATATTATGAGCCAGGTTCTACCAGGAAATGGGGATTTGGCAGTGTAGAAAATAGTGAAGCATGACTGACTTAAAGAGTGTTGGTTCCTGGTTTCCCTGATCAGTCTAAAACATACTCCTCTCTGTTTTCCACAAATCAGTGTGTACGGAAATTTTATCATTTTGCCACATGTGATAGTGTCAAAATTGTATGTTGTGTTTTATCATGACTATTTCTAACCAGATGAAGTTGATAACAACTGTGAACTTTTTTAATCCCAAAAGGCAGATCTTTATTGGGCCCCATAGAATACTCTCTCCTGACTAATGATTACTGGGATTATTTTAACCAAACATGCACAGACCCATGGATTCATTCTGTCCTATGCAGAGGGCTAGTTTTCAGTATTTAAATAGCACACTGCATAAAACTGCCTTCCTGGTACTTAAACATCCTTCACATTTCCCCCTCTGTGAACTATTCAATGGCGTTCCTTTACTGGTTTATTCCCTTACCTGACAATTAAATAAACTCAGTTGTGTTTTTTTGGTTTTGTTTTTTGGTAAGTTCTGGTGGTTTTTGTTTTATTACCTGACATCTGTATTGTAAAGTCCCTTCTCCTCCTCCTCCTTCTTGTACTCTTTCTCCTCTTCCTCCTCCTCCTTCTCCTTCATCACCATCATAACCATCATCATCATCATCACTTACAGAGCATTTATTATGGGCCCCTATTGCACTATGCAGGACTTTATATGAAGATAAAATTTAATCCTGCTATTATCATTTAACAGATGTGGAAAACAAGGTTTAGAGGGATTAAGTTACTTGTCCATAGTGACAAAGTGAAAGGAGATGAAAATGTGTTCAGGATGCCAAAGAATATGCTCTTAAACACTCTGATTTACAAACCACAGATAACGCTGAACTACTTAGCATGACTTGGTCATACAAATTGTTTATACTTACCCAATTTGTCTTCCAAAAAACAAACAAAAAAAGCTGCTAAACCAATAATATGGTACTTGTTGTTCCAAATTGGTCTTCAGAGGAAAGAAGCCAGTAAACATTAAGCCCCCTGACTTTGACTGCAATACAGTAACCCTGGGAAAAAGTTAACTTTGACCACTTTACTAAAGCTGAGGGCAGGGAATATTCTGAGCTTTGACCACAGTGTAGGTGCACAAAGTTGACATCCACACATCCTGATAAAGTGTCTGGGCACTTTCCAGACACCGAGCCCACCTGTTCAGATGCTCTCAGGGTAGGAAAAAGATTGAGGGGTGGGCTAGGCCAGAGAAGATACTGAAACCAATCCTACCAAGTTCTCCTACCCATCCAAAAAGAATTAGGAAAAATTCATTAGGAAAGAACTAGAGAGTTGGACAGAAGTTAGACCAGAGATTCTCAACACTATCAGAACCAAAGCTTTCTTTTTATAACCTACGTTTTATAACATTTTACTTACTGTCCTGAAATGAAATTCACATTTAATAAAATCTACTCATACATATAATTAAAAAAAATAATATAATACCCTAACCCAAATATAAAAGAGAAAATGAAGTAAGTACAATAAAATAATATGCATTTCTTGTCAGGACTACTTTAGAAGACATAATGAAGCAATCAGCTGCTGACAGCTATAGGGAGATCATTGTGGATATGATGGCTACAAATGCAGACAGATATGGTGGTGCCTTACTAATGACAGACATAGGAGTGCTGTATTGGTGACTAACATGTGTGCTTTATTCATCACGCAGACACCACAACTGGCACTGTCATTGATAATGTGCTTTTTTCATATTGGTGAATACTTCTTGGTAAAATTCAAAATTGTTTTCCCTTGATTTATAATGTATCATGCAAAAATTACTTTATGGTATTATGAAAAACAGATTTATAATTTAGATTCAAAGCATTATAAACAGATCCATAGCTTTATTTGAGTTACATTTTTATATATTTAGGAGTGGTATGTCAGAATATTTGGAATTTGCTTTAAATAATTCAGCAATAAAATTAAAACATATCTATAGAGAGAAAAGGATGGATAAGTGTGGCAAAACATGGTAAACCTTGACATTGAAGACAATGGGATCCAAAGTTTCAGTGTAAATACTAATTTGTATCTGATTATTTTAAAGTACCTTTAATGTATTCCTCAGAATCAGTGAAATATTTGAGAAAAACCAGATGAAACAAGATAAAAATAGATCAAATAAGACTGGCCAGTATGTATAAAATTTAAATGAATGAACTATATTTAAGTAGATGCAGAAACTAGGATAGAAGCCAAATGGATGATGGAGTCTCTTCAAACTAGATTAAAGCAATTCAAAATAGGTCCAGTAGGGTGCACAGGTGGTTCAGTGGTAGAATGCTCGCCTTCCATGCTTGAGACCCAGGTTCAAGTCCCAGACCATGCACCTTAAAAAAAAATGTCCAAGAAGATAAAAACAGAGAAAATCAGAACAACTTCATTCATAATTGTACCAAGTAAAGAAAAACCTTGAAAAAGTCAGATAGAAATCTGTGTGCAACTCTGAAAATTACTTCTAATCGAGAACTCAGTGATATCCAGGGTGACTTTATAATCATTGGTATTTGCCAACCTAGATAAATCATCACTTTTAGTTTTAAAATAAACATATGATTTATGATTACTCAATAATCTATAAAATGTAATCTTGACAGATTTAATTATACTTTAAACTTTTTAATTTGTAGGTCACAGAACGTATCTCTTCCTACTCTGTTCCTTTCTCTCTTTGCTCTAATCCATTGGCCTCCTTGCTTTCCCTCAAAGAAGTGGCTTCAGGGCAGTGTGATGGTGGCTCAGTGGCAGAATTCTTGCCTGCCATGGCCAGAGACCCAGGTTAGATTCCCTGTGCCTGCCCATGCAAAAAAAAAAAAAAAAAAAAAGGTAGCTTCACATGTGAATTCTACCAAGCATTCAAGAAATAATTAGTACCAATCCTGTTCAAACTTTTCAAAAAAATTGAAGAGGAAGGAAAGCTACTTAATTCATTCTATGAAGCCAACATTACCCGAACACCAGAGCCAGACAAAGATACTGCAAGGAAAGAAAATTACAGACCAATCTCTTTAATGATATAGATGTAAACACCCTAAAAAAAGTACTTGCTAATTGGCTGGGCCAACATGGCTCAGTGGCAGAGTTCTTGCCTGCCATCCTGGAGACCCAGGTTCAATTCCTGGTGCCTGCCCATGCAAAACAACAACAAAAACTTGCTAATCAAATCCAGCAGCATAATAAATGACCAGGTGGGATTAATTCCAGGTATGCAAGCATGGTTCAGCACAAGAAAAACAATTATTGTAATACACCATATCAATAAGTCAAAGTGGGAAAACCACATGATCATCTTGATTGAGGCAGGAAAGGCAGTTGACAAAATTCACATCCTTTCTTGATAAAAACACTTCAAAGGATAGGAATAGAAGAGAACTTCCCCAATATGATAAAGGGGATATATTAAAAACCCACAGCTAACATCATCCTCAATGGGGAAAGAGTGAAAGCTTTCCCACTAAGATCAGGAACAAGACAAGGATGCCCATTGTCAGCATTTTTATTCAGCATTGTGCTGGAAGTTCTAGCCAGAGCAATTAGAAAAGAAAAATATATAAAAGGCATCCAAATTGGAAAGGAAGAAGTAAAACTCTCACTGTTTGCTGCTGATATGATACTATTAGTCAAAAATTCCAAAAAAAATCTTCATTAGATCTACTAGAAATAACTGTTAGAGCAAATAAATGAGTGCAACATAGTGGCAGGGTTCAAGATCAACACCAAGAAATCAGTAGTATTTCTATATACAAATGATAAGCAATCTGAGGAGGAAATCAAGAAAAAATTCCATTTACAATAGCAACCAAAATAATCAAATTTTAGGATTAAATTTAACTAAGGATTCAAAAGACCTCTATACAGAAAATTACAAGAAATTGCTAAAAGAAATCACAGAAGGCCTAGATAAATGGAAGGGCATACCATGTTCATGGATTGAAAGACTAAATATAGTTAGCATGTCAGTTCTACCCAAACTGATTTATAGATTCAAGCAATACCAATTAAAATACCAACAACTTACTTTGCAGAAATAGAAAAACCAATAGCCAAATTTATTTGGAAAGGCAGGGTACCCTGAATTGCTAAAAATATCTTAAGAGAGAAAAATGAAGTTGGAGGTCTTATGCTGACTTTAAAGCATATTATAAAGCAACTGTGGTCAAAACAGCATGGTACTGGCCTAAAGATAGATAGACTGACCAATGGAATCAAATTGTTCAGAAATAGACCCTCTCATCTATCAACAACTGATCTTTGATAAGGCAGTCAAACCAACCCACCTGGGACAGAGTAGCCTCTTCAATAAATGGTCTTTGGAGAACTGGATATCCATATGCAAAAGAATGAAAGAGGATCCATATCTCACACCCTATACAAAAATTAACTCAAGATAGATCAAAGACCTAAACACTGCAGTTAAGACCATAAAACTGTTAGAAAATGTAGGGAAATATCTTATAAATCTTGTAGTAGGTGGTTTCCTTGAACTTTTGGTTGAGCTAGGCCCTTGCTACTAGTAAAATTTGTTTTCTTTCCCCTCAGGGAATCAGCCTGCCATGCCCGTGGCGGGAGGGCACTGGCCTCTGCCATTTGGGGGACTTACAGTTCTGTGTGGGATCTCAGCCATTTCACCCATTGCACAGCGGTGTATGCTGTGTGTCTGGTCACTGAAGTTCCCCCAGCAGTTGTTCTATACCGTTCCTGGCTATTTACTAGCAGCTCTGGAGAATAAACTGAATTCTACCTGCCTTTTCTAATGGCTTCAACCAAATAGAGAATTTTTTAAATGAACATATTTATACTTTATGGAAATACATTCCAAGGTCAACACTGTAAGACTGATATTACAATCCTTATTTTAGAGAACAGGAAGCTAAGGCCTAGAGAACTTCCATAATCAAATGGCAAGAAAAGAACAGTCCTGTAGAGTTTGAGAGCCCTTATTCTTTTCTCTGCCAAGTGCTAGCTTTCCCATCCTGCACCAGTTCTCTTCATCTCTTTTGTTTCCTCTAAGTTTCAAAAACCTTGCTTTAACTTTTATATGCTAGAACTACACCACATGCTTTCTCATCTTCAAGTCTCTTCCCATCAGAATGAGTATAGTAGTGTTTTCTCCCTTTAGTTACATTTGAAATATGATTTTGTCCTCAAATCCCATAGCAATTACCAAAAGACTTCTACTGAATTCAAGCATTATTTGTTTAGTTACTACCTGATTCAACCTCTAGGTAGTCTGTGACACTCTTGATTTACCCCAGATTTTAAGCTACTCTACACTTTCAAATTTGGGAAACATTTGTGATTATTCCCAGCTGACTCTGATTGTCTGTTTTTTTAAAATTTACTTTAATTTTTTATTGTGAAAAATAATATAAATATAAAAAAGCAATAAATTTCAAAGCGCACTGCAACAATTAGTTATAGAACAGATTTCAGATCTTGGTATGGGTTACAGTTCCACAATTTTAGGCTTCTCCTCCTCATTTGTTAAATCCAATCTTCTCTGTTATAACTCCTTCTTCTCCTTTGATCCTTCTCCCAATCTGTAGGGGTATTTGGGCTATGCCCATTCTAGCTGGGAGGATATGGTAAAATAAAGGCGGTGACATTCCTATTAGCAAGCAGTTTGCTCCCACATCACCATTACCTTTGACAACCAAGCTTGGCCCCTTCAGTCCTGGAGCTGGAAACTGCCTCTTGGGATACTGCAAGATCTCCTGAGGAGAATACTGATCAAGTAGCTGCTACGCTTCCTGTCTTGTATCCATTTATGAAATTAAGTAAACTTGATGCAAAGTTAAAGTGTATTATGTACCATAAATCTGATTGCAACAAAGGCCATATACCCCACAAAGCCTAAAATACTTAGCACCTGATCCTTTACAGTTCACCAAGCTCTGTTCTAGATTGCTTGTTTTTTTTTTTTACATCTAAAGCCAACTGTTCTGGCCTCTCATCTTCCCTGAGGTCTTTGCCATTATTATTGCAATTTGGCTTTTGGCATTTAGGTAGAAGGCAGTCATCAGAAGTGGCAGCTGCAAATCTTCAGATCTTTTGTTCTCATATTTCTTTGATTCAAATTTTCATTGCCTGCATAACACACCTTCAATTTAACAGATGGCTGTTGTTGGGTTTGAGGCCCTCAACTCCAGTTAACTTGAAGCCCCCATGAACCCATTACAACATGGATTTCAGCTATTCTCCAACGAGTCTCCAGGGCTGCTGTGGGGTCCACAGTGCAGCTATTGCTGGAAGGAAGTGGTGTGGGCCTGATTAAAAAGTGGGAGTCTCCCCCTTCTAGCTCTACACTCACAGGCACCAATTCTTGCTACCCACACCTGGAAAATCATGAACGGGAGTAACTTTTGGGGATCCCACAAATCCCCCAACACTCAAGACTCTCATCCTCACAACAAGCACATACACAACTGAGTGTGGATACCAGAGGGGAAGGACCCCAATGGAGTCACAGAGAAATCAGAATCTCCCCTCTATCATCCATCCCAGCTACAATACCACCTGAGCACTACATACCCCTGCCAGTTATTCTACTCAGGACTCTGCCATACCCTTCTTAATTCTTCCCATCACAGTTTGGCCTTTCTCTCATCTTGACGGGAAAGGAAGGAAAGGAAGGGAAAAGGAAGGGAGACAAAAAAAAAAAGGGAGGAGTGGAGAGGGGAGAGATTAGGTCCCTAGCTAGTAGCCCAAAGCCTAAAGATTCTCAGGGCCAGAGCTACTTGCCCCACATAAAGTCTGCTCCTCCCCCTTGGTCCTGGACTGAAAGAACATGAAGCAGATCCAAATCCAAATCACTAAAGATTAAACATAGGTTTAACATTAAATTGCTGTCATCAGACTGCCACTGAGATTTGAGGGGCACTCCCTCCACTTCCATACCCCAAACATCCTTGCCCTCCTCTCTACAGCAAAACCCACCCAAGGAAGGCTTGTAATTACTGCAGCATAATTTAACCTATGTTAATATACACAACTCTTCTCCTCCCAGTACTACTAGTGGCTGTGGCTAACATTAATTAAGCACATACAGTGTGCCAGGCACCTTGCTAAATCTATTATTTCATTAATTTTGACAAAGGCATGAGGTGAACACTGTTATCTCTATCTCACAAAAAAGGGAACTGAGGACTGGGAGGTTAGGTCATCACTTCACAAAATCATGTCACTCCCAAGTGGCAGAGGCAACCATAGAATCCAAGACTCTAGTTTCACAGCCCCTTCACTTAACCTCTGCCTAAGAAATGCCTATAGAGCCAATGATTGAATAAAAAAGCTGAGAGACGAGACATCTAGAATTCATCCTGAAGAAGCCAGACTGCTCAGAGGAGGAAAGGATCGCTGGAAGAAAGGATCACTATCTAGTCAGAACAGGCTGGGTTACCATCTGATAACAAATTACCTCCAAAAAGCTCAGTAGTTCACAGCAATGAAGGCTTTCTCCTTACTTATGCTATAGGTCAATTACAGGTTGGCCTTATCTACAATTCAGACAAGAGAAGAAAGATGGATGAATGGATATTTGGAAGATCTAGTCATGGTATATTACAAGTTCAGCATCTCAAATCAATGAAGAAATGATGCATTGTTGATAACTGGCTGGAACACATTATCCTCATAGCAGTATCTGTGAAAATTACAAACATACAATGGCTTATAAAACCATCAGAATCTTCTTTATTTCTGTAGGAATGACTCAGGAGCCTCAGCAGACACATGGTTGTGAGAGATGCACTGTTCTCCACTCCCACACCCCGAACAACCTTGCCCTCCTCTCTACAGCAAAAGCCACCCAAGGAAGGCTTGGTGGCTACAGAAGAATTGAAAAAGCCATTCTGCAGGAACCTGCATCAGAAATGTATGATGTGCTGCTGGATTTACAGAATCCTAGCATCAGTCCAGGTTAAGAGTGTTCAACACCTGCACCCGTGCTGACAAGGCGAACAAACAGCGAAATGGCAGCGGATCAGGGAGGAGTGGGTCCCTGATAATATACTGGCCACAGGCCGTGCCATTAGGGAGGAGGG
This sequence comes from Tamandua tetradactyla, assembly GCF_023851605.1. NCBI lineage: Eukaryota > Metazoa > Chordata > Mammalia > Pilosa > Myrmecophagidae > Tamandua > Tamandua tetradactyla. The sequence goes on from NC_135341.1 coordinate 38,070,634, forward strand.
GAGCCTGAAGGCAGTGCTAACAGGGCAACCACCACCAGACCTCTGCCACAGTTGGCGTGAGCCTTTTCGATCCCCCTTGGGCACGTATTTAAGTTTTAAGCCACAAGTCAGTGCAAATACAGTATTTTTTCCCCATACTTTTAAACATTTTATGTATATCCTCACAATGTAAGTACTTCTGCTACTAGCTTATTTTGTGTAGTGTCCATAATATATGTGTTGAGCCAGTCATTTGTGTTCACTGCTGTATGGTATGTACTGTAGAAATAGAGCACAATTCTCTGATCCTTTCTCTTGGTGAAAACATGAGATTTCCTGTTGTTTCTTGTTTCTTGCAACCTCCTGATTGTACATACTGCTCTTCACATGGAGAGTTTTAGTTCACTTTTGGTTATTATAATCCTTTTACACTCTAAATTATTGCAGTACCCAAAAAGCTTTTGTTTATGTGAGTTAATAGAATGCTATTTACAATATTAGAAGTTTCAATGCAGAAACTTTAGATTTTTATATATTAATTCATTTTTATAGAATGAACCAATAGAATTAAAATAGAATTGAAAAATAAAAAACTAAAAAAATAATAAATGCATTCCATCTTAGCCTAAATAACATATTTCTTATGAAAAATATCTGTATTTTCCTTGAGAAAGAATTTAGTGCCAAAAGAAGCATTGTTTTATATTTTTGCAAATTTCTTTAATGTTCAACTTAAGAAGAAGCTGAATTCTCTAATTGCTTCTATGTCCCATCTGTTGTGATATCTGTCAAGCACAAGACAAAGGCAAAGACCAAGGCCTGACAGACTCAGTTGGTAGAGTAACAATGAACACTTTTCAGGTTCTAACAGTTTATTACTTGCATAGATAACAAAAAGACAATAGCCAAAGGTGCCAGCTCCCCATGGCCCTTACACAGGGTGATGTCAAAACAGAAGGGATCAGATGACTGCGTCATGACTGATAGGACATTCTGTTGCTGAGGATCCAATTCTAGACTGTACTGGAATAGTTTTATAGTTTACAGCTATACCCAGAGGGGGCTGGGACAGAAAGCCACATATCTCTTCAAAACTTTCTTAAGGAAGAGAAAGAGGTAAATGGTAGATGGTCCTGGGACTACCCCTTGCAAACTTCCCAGGCTCTCATGTTCTGGGAAGGAAGGATTGTGGGCAGTTCTGCCAAGAGTCAAATTAGCTGCAGTTCAAGCCTTGCCTATTTGGCCTATGTGGATAGGTGTAAGGTCCTCATGGTGGAGCTCTTTCCTACAACTCAACCCCCCACCCCTGATCTTTTACATATTCAACCAGGAAGTCTTTTTAGAAGCATAGGGCACCCCTCAGATACTCTAACTGGTTATATTGATAGGGGCTTGAATCAAATCCATCCTGTTTGTCTTAGGCTACAGCAGCAGATGGCATTGACTATGACTATGACCCCTAGAAGCTCTTAGAAGCAGCAAGAGGTTGGCGGCCACACATACCCCACCTCCGCTAGTCAGCAGGAAGTCCAAAGCAATGCAATTTTTTATCACCACTAGAGAGAATCTGGATTGGCTTGTATGTAGCAGGCAAGTATAGGCCTGACATTTACAGGTCTGCAGATGCCAGACACCCTGTAGATGAGAGAAATTAAAGGCCCCTCTTGCTACTACTGACCTCTCCATGTCTAAAGCATTCTGTTCCCCTTAGCCAAAGTTGTTGCCCTTTTCCCACAGCCAAGTGATTGAGATGACCAATCCCTGCAGCAATCACTTCATCTTTTCCAGTCTTCCGCATGTCCTACCCATACCAGTGGGTCAGCAGTTTCTTCCTTATATACCATGTACCATCCTAGAGCATCTCCCACCCATGATCATTATCACCAATACCTAATAAGAGTCCATTCAATCTTTCAAAGGTACCTACTGCCTGGGGATGATACTGGGCATGAAAGGTCTGGCACGTGTTTCTGGTAGCTGTCCACTGCCAAGTACTTTTTTACTATAGATGCACTACCATTGTTGCTTGGATGTGCTCAGGGGCTCCAAATATGTAATATAGTCCACCCAAGAATTCCTGAATAACATGATCCACCAGCCGCTTCGGCTGGTGAACCTCTCCCACGGCGAGAGTTTTCCAAAGTTAAAGGACCCACAGCACCTTTTACTGGTGGGACCCGCAGACAAACGTGTGCCACGAGCGCCACCTACTGGGCAGGGACCCGCAGACAAACGTGTGCCACGAGCGCCACCTACTGGGCAGGATAAGAAAAACAGAACCCAGAGATTTCACAGAAAAATCTTTCAACCTGTTGGGTCCAACACTCAGGGAAATCTGACTAAATGCCCAGACGCCTCAGAAGATAATGGAGGGCGGGCCGCGGTGGCTCAGCGGGCAAGAGTGCTTGCCTGCCGTGCCGGAGGACCCCGGTTCGATTCCCGGCCCCAGCCCATGTAAAAAACAAACAAACAAACAAAATATAATAAAACAAGAAAATGTTTAAAAATGTTTCCCTTCCTTCCTTCCATCCTTCCTTCCTTCTCTGTCTTTCCTTCCCTTCCTCCCTTTCTCTAAAAAAAAAAAAAAAAAGAAGATAATGGATCATGCTCAGAAAATTGAAAATATGGCCCAGTCAAAGGAACAAACCAATAGTTCAAATGAGATACAGGAGCTGAGACAACTAATGCTGAATATACGAACAGAAATGGAAAACCTATTCAAAAACGAAATCAATAAATTGAAGGAGGACATGAAGAAGACATGGGCTGAACAAAAAGAAGAAATAGAAAAACTGAAAAAACAAATCACAGAGCTTATGGAAGTGAAGGATAAAGTAGAAAAGATGGAAAAAACAATGGATACCTACAATGGTAGATTTAAAGAGACAGAAGATAGAATTAGTGATTTGGAGGATGGAACATCTGAATTCCAAAAAGAAAAAGAAACTATCGGGAAAAGAATGGAAAAATTTGAACAGGATATCAGGGAACTCAAGGACAATATGAAGCGCACAAATATACGTGTTGTGGGTGTCCCAGAAGGAGAAGAGAAGGGAAAAGGAGGAGAAAAACTAATGGAAGAAATTTTCACTGAAAATTTCGCAACTCTTATGAAAGACCTAAATTTACAGATCCAAGAAGTGCAGCGCACCCCAAAGAGAATAGACCCAAATAGGCATTCTCCAAGACACTTACTAGTTAGAATGTCAGAAGTCAAAGAGAAAGAGAGGATCTTGAAAGCAGCAAGAGAAAAACAATCCATCACATACGAGGGAAACCCAATAAGACTATGTGTAGATTTCTCAGCAGAAACCATGGAAGCTAGAAGACAGTGGGATGATATATTTAAATTACTAAAAGAGAAAAACTGCCAACCAAGACTCCTATATCCAGCAAAATTGTCCTTCAAAAATGAGGAAGAAATTAAAACATTCTCAGACAAAAAGTCACTGAGAGAATTTGTGACCAAGAGACCAGCTCTGCAAGAAATACTAAAGGGAGCACTAGAGTCAGATACGAAAAGACAGAAGAGAGAGGTGTGGAGAAGAAAGTCAGATATGATATATATAATACAAAAGGCAAATGGTAGAGGAAAATATTGTGCAAACAGTAATAACACTAAATGTTAATGGACTGAATTCCCCAATCAAAAGACATAGACTGGCAGAATGGATTAAAAAACAGGATCCTTCTATATGCTCTCTACAGGAAACACATCTTAGACCCAAAGATAAACATAGGTTGAAAGTGAAAGGTTGGGAAAAAATATTTCATGCAAATAACAACCAGAAAAGAGCAGGAGTGGCTATACTAATATCCAACAAATTAGACTTCAAATGTAAAACAGTTAAAAGAGACAAAGAAGGACACTATCTACTAATAAAAGGAACAATTCAACATGAAGACATAACAATCATAAATATTTATGCACGGAACCAGAATGCCCCAAAATACGTGAGGAATACACTGCAAACACTGAAAAGGGAAATAGACTCATATACCATAATAGTTGGAGACTTCAATTCCCCACTCTCATCAATGGACAGAACATCTAGACAGAGGATCAATAAAGAAATAGAGAATCTGAATATTACTATAAATGAGCTAGACTTAACAGACATTTATAGGACATTACATCCCACAACAGCAGGATACACCTTTTTCTCAAGTGCTCATGGATCATTCTCAAAGATAGACCATATGCTGGGTCACAAAGCAAGTCTTAACAAATTTAAAAAGATTGAAATCATACACAACACTTTCTCGGATTATAAAGGAATGAAGTTGGAAATCAATAATAGGCGGAATGCCAGAAAATTCACAAATACATGGATCTCAACAACACACTCTTAAACAACAAGTGGGTCAAAGAATAAATTGCAAGAGAAATTAGTAAATACCTCGAGGCAAATGAAAATGAAAACACAACATATCAAAACTTATGGGACGCAGCAAAGGCAGTGCTAAGAGGGAAATTTATTGCCCTAAATGCCTATATCAGAAAAGAAGAAAAGGCAAAAATGCAGGAATTAACTGTCCACTTGGAAGAACTGGAGAAATAACAGCAAACTAATCCCAAAGCAAGCAAAAGGAAAGATTAACAAAGATCAGAGTAGAAATAAATGAAATTGAAAACATGAAAACAATATAGAAAATCAATAAGACCAGAAGTTGGTTCTATGAGAAAATCAATAAGATTGATGGGCCCTTAGCAAGATTGACAAAAAGAAGAAGAGAGAGGATGCAAATAAATAAGATCAGAAATGGAAGAGGAGACATAACCACTGACCTCACAGAAATAAAGGAGGTAATAACAGGATACTATGAACAACTTTACGCTAATAAATACAACAATTTAGAGGAAATGGACGGGTTCCTGGAAAGACATGAACAACCAACTTTGACTCAAGAAGAAATAGATGACCTCAACAAACCAATCACAAGTAAAGAAATTGAATTAGTTATTCAAAAGCTTCCTAAAAAGAAAAGTCCAGGAACAGACGGCTTCACATGTGAATTCTACCAAACATTCCAGAAAGAATTTGTACCAACTCTCCTCAAACTCTTCAAAAAAATTGAAGTGGAGGGAAAACTACCTAATTCATTCTATGAAGCCAACATCACCCTCATACCAAAACCAGGCAAAGATATTACAAAAAAAGAAAACTACAGACCAATCTCTCTAATGAATATAGATGCAAAAATCCTCAATAAAATTCTAGCAAATCGTATCCAACAACACATTAAAAGAATTATACATCATGACCAAGTAGGATTCATCCCAGGTATGCAAGGATGGTTCAACATAAGAAAATCAATTAATGTAATACACCATATCAACAAATCAAAGCAGAAAAATCACATGATCATCTCAATTGATGCAGAGAAGGCATTTGACAAGATTCAACATCCTTTCCTGTTGAAAACACTTCAAAAGATAGGAATACAAGGGAACTTCCTTAAAATGATAGAGGGAATATATGAAAAACCCACAGCTAATATCATCCTCAATGGGGAAAAATTGAAAACTTTTCCACTAAGATCAGGAACAAGACAAGGATTTCCACTATCACCACTATTATTCAACATTGTGTTGGAGGTTCTAGCCAGAGCAATTAGACAAGAAAAAGAAAATACAAGGCATCAAAATTGGAAAGGAAGAAGTAAAACTATCACTGTTTGCAGACGATATGATACTATACATCGAAAACCCGGAAAAATCCACAACAAAACTACTAGAGCTAATAAATGAGTACAGCAAAGTAGCAGGCTACAAGATCAACATTCAAAAATCTGTAGCATTTCTATACACTAGTAATGAACAAGCTGAGGGGGAAATCAAGAAACGAATCCCATTTACAATTGCAACTAAAAGAATAAAATACCTAGGAATAAATTTAACTAAAAAGACAAAAAAACTGTATAAAGAAAACTACAAAAAAACTGATAAAAGAAATCACAGAAGACCTAAATAGATGGGAGGGCATACCGTGTTCATGGATTGGAAGACTAAATATAGTTAAGATGTCAATCCTACCTAAATTGATTTACAGATTCAACGCAATGCCAATTAAAATCCCAACAACTTATTTTTCAGAAATAGAAAAACCAATAAGCAAATTTATCTGGAAGGGCAAGGTGCCCCGAATTGCTAAAAGTATCTTGAGGGAAAAAAACGAAGCTCGAGGTCTCACACTGCCTGACTTTAAGGCATATTCTGAAGCCACAGTGGTCAAAACAGCATGGTACAGGCATAAAGACAGATATATCGACCAATGGAATCGAATAGAGTGCTCAGATATACACCCTTTCATCTATGGACATTTGATCTTTGATAAGGCAGTCAAGCCAACTCACCTGGGACAGAACAGTCTCTTCAGTAAATGGTGCCTAGAGAACTGGATATCCATATGCAAAAGAATGAAAGAAGACCCATATCTCACACCCTATACAAAAATTAACTCAAAATGGATCAAAGATCTAAACATTAGGTCTAAGACCATAAAACAGTTAGAGGAAAATGTAAGGAGATATCTTATGAAACTTACAATTAGAGGTGGTTTTATGGACCTTAAACCTAAAGCAAGAGCACTGAAGAAGGAAATAAATAAATGGGAACTCCTCAAAATTAAACACTTTTGTGCATCAAGAACTTCATCAAGAAAGTAGAAAGACAGCCTACACAATGGGAGACAATATTTGGAAATGACATATCAGATAAAGGTCTAGTATCCAGAATTTATAAAGAGATTGTTCAACTCAACAACAAAAAGACAGCCAACCCAATTACAAAATGGGAAAAAGACTTGAATAGACACCTCTCAGAGGAGGAAATACAAATGGCCAAAAGAGATGCTCAATGTCCCTGGCCATTAGAGAAATGCAAATCAAAACCACAATGAGATATCATCTCACACCCACCAGAATGGCCATTATCAACAAAACAGAAAATAACAAGTGCTGGAGAGGATGCGGTGAAAGAGGCACACTTATCCACTGTTGGTGGGAATGTCAAAGGGTGCAACCACTGTGGAAGGCAGTTTGGCGGTTCCTCAAAAAGCTGAATATAGAATTGCCATACGACCCAGCAATACCATTGCTGGGAATCTACTCAAAGGAATTAAGGGCAAAAACTCAAACGGACATTTGCACACCAATGTTTATAGCAGCGTTATTTACAATTGCAAAGAGATGGAAACAGCCAAAATGTCCATCAACAGATGAGTGGCTAAACAAACTGTGGTATATACATACGATGGAATATTATGCAGCTTTATGACAGGATAAACTTATGAAGCATGTAATAACATGGGTGGACCTAGAGAACATTATGCTGAGTGAGTCTAGCCAAAAACTAAAAGACAAATACTGTATGGTCCCACTGATGTGAACCGACATTCGAGAATAAACTTGGAATATGTCATTGGTAACAGAGTTCAGCAGGAGTTAGAAACAGGGTAAGATAATGGGTAATTGGAGCTGATGGGATACAGACTGCGCAACAGGACTAGATACAAAAACTCAAAAATGGACAGCACAATAATACTTAATTGTAAAGTAATCATGTTAAAACACTGAATGAAGCTGCATCCGAGCTATAGGTTTTTGTTTTGTTTTGTTTTTACTATTATTACTTTTATTTTTTTCTCTATATTAACATTCTATATCTTTTTCGGTTGTGTTGCTAGTTCTTCTAAACCGATGCAAATGTACTAAGAAACGATGATCATGCATCTAAGTGATGATGTTAAGAATTACTGATTGCATATGTAGAATGGTATGATTTCTAAATGTTGGGTTAATTTCTTTTTTTCCGTTAATTAATAAAAAAAAGAAAGAAAGAAAGTAGAAAGACAGCCTACACAATGGGAGACAATATATGGAAATGACATATCAGATAAAGGTCTAGTATCCAGAATTTATAAAGAGATTGTTCAACTCAACAACAAAAAGACAGCCAACCCAATTACAAAATGGGAAAAAGACTTGAACAGACACCTCTTAGAAGAGGAAATACAAATGGCCAAAAGGCACATGAAGAGATGCTCCATGTCCTTGGCCATTAGAGAAATGCAAATCAAAACCACAATGAGATATCATCTCACACCCACCAGAATGGCCATTATCAACAAAACAGAAAATGACAAGTGCTGGAGAGGATGCGGAGAAAGAGGCACACTTATCCACTGTTGGTGGGAATGTCAAATGGTGCAACCACTGTGGAAGGCAGTTTGGCGGTTCCTCAAAAAGCTGAATATAGAATTGCCATACAACCCAGCAATACCATTGCTGGGTATCTACTCAAAGGACTTAAGGGCAAAGACACCAACGGACATTTGCACACCAATGTTTATAGCAGCATTATTTACAATTGCAAAGAGATGGAAACAGCCAAAATGTCTATCAACAGACGAATGGCTAAACAAACTGTGGTATATACATACGATGGAATATTATGCAGCTTTAAGACAGGATAAACTTATGAAGCATGTAATAACATGGATGGACCTAGAGAACATTATGCTGAGTGAGTCTAGCCAAAAACTAAAGGACAAATACTGTATGGTCCCATTGATGTGAACCGACGTTCGAGAATAAACTTGGAATATGTCATTGGTAACAGAGTCCAGCAGGAGTTAGAAACAGGGTAAGATAATGGGTAATTGGAGCTGAAGGGATACAGACTGCGCAACAGGACTAGATACAAAAACTCAAAAATGGACAGCACAATAATACCTAATTGTAAAGTAATCATGTTAAAACACTGAATGAAGCTGCATCTGAGCTATAGGGGTTTTTTTGTTTTTGTTTGCTTGTTTGTTTGTTTGTTGTTGTTTTTTACTATTATTACTGCTTTTATTTCTTTTCTTTATATTAACATTTTATATCTTTTTCTGTTGTGTTGCTAGTTCCTCTAAACCGATGCAAATGTACTAAGAAACAATGATCATGCATCTATGTGATGATGTTAAGAATTACTGAGTGCATATGTAGAACGGTATGATTTCTAAATGTTGTGTTAATTTCTTTTTTTTTTCTTTCCGTTAATAAAAAAATAAAAAATAAAAAAAAATAAAAAATAAAAAACAAAAGAATTACTGATTGCATATGTAGAATGGTATGATTTCTAAATGTTGGGTTAATTTCTTTTTTTCCGTTAGTTAATAAAAAAAAAATTTCACTTTATTTATTTATTTATTTTTAATTTTTGTAGTTCACTCTTTTTTTTCTCTACCAGCTCTTTAATGAATGTAGTGAGGCCCTCCTCTTATTCTATACTGCTTTACTGCTATCACGTGTCCGGGCTGGGGAGCCTGGTGGGCTTCTGGTTGTGCACCTGCCCCACAACCACTGTTCTAATTATAGCATTTCCCCATTAGGAACATCCCTTACAATCAGGAGAAGTGTGACTCATACTTAAAATATCTCTTTCCACAGTACATTCAGCAGTATCAGTTACAACCACTTGGGTGTGTAGAATGTACATCAAGTAGCACTATACAGCTTTGCTTTAAAGGCCACAGAGTCACTGATTGGACTGAAACAGAACCCTTGTAACTGAAAAATACTTATAGAGGTGAAGCAGCACCTTAGCCCCTAGAGGTAGGGACCAAAGATCTGATGCAGGAGCAAGTGGTGCCAGAGCCCCATGGAGAATGGAGAATGGCACTTTTACTAGTACAAACAGGCCAACGTGTGACATGAGTTACAAGTTTGGCATGCAGTAGTACAAGGAACATAGAATTCTTTGTTTTGTAAAAGGCAGTTTTTCCTTGACTACTTTTTTATTCCACACTCATTGGTTCGAGAAACTTTACTTGGCATGCAGGCTTCTGAGTCTTTAGGGAACTCATCAATACTCAACTATTAAGAGGAAAGGTAGAGGGACATGACATTGAGGGGTGAAAATCTCCCTGACAATGTGGGGCGTGCCTCCTGGGGATGAGTCTGGTCCTGCCGACCTGGGATCAATAAAGCCTTCTGGACCAAAAGGGGAAAAAGAAGAGTGTCATGGTCAAGTTCATGCGTCCATTTGGCCAGGTGGTGTTGCCCGGTCATCTGGTCAGGCAAGCGCTGGCCTGTCTGTTGCTATGAAGACATTTCATGGACTTACATCATGATTACGTTGACTGCATCCACAGCTGATTGTGTTTGTAATCAGCTACAGGAGTGTCTTCTGTAATGAATGGTGCTCAATCTAATCACCAGAAGGCTTTTAAGGAGCATTCAGAAGAGACAGTTACTCTTCCTTCTTCAGCTGGTGAGCATCTGCTGTGGATTTTGTCCAGACCCTTCATTGGAGTTGCCAACTTCACAGCCTGCCCTATAGATTTTGGACTCTTCCATTCCCACGGTTGCCCAGTCAGCCTCTCTTGAGAGTTCGTTGAGGACCTTCATTGGTTGCCAGCTTGTGGCCTGCCCTGTAGATCCTGGACTCTGTGTTCCCAGGGTTATGTGAGACACTTTTATAAATTTTGTATCTATGGATATCTCCTGCTGATTCTGTTTTTCTAGAGAACCCTAGCTAATACAAAGAGTAATAAAATGAGGCATCAGTGGCCAAGAGAGATAAAATAGAGTCAAGAAATTCTAGAGGCTGCTCTTAATGCAAGCTCCAGTGAGATACTGCCCATTACCATGGTTTGCTAAACCCCAACAATATCACTCTGTTAACTCTTAAGAACACCTCGGGCTTGAACTAAGATGCTATAAAAATTTCATGCACTAAGTTTGCTTTCCTGGAACCTATAATTCCCAGAGGGTTCCTAGGTCAGATAAATCCTGAAACCCAAAGGGACCAGCCTCTCCAAGATTATCAGTTAATTACATCCCTCTATCCTTTAGTGTTGACATCCATTCTCAACATGAAAAAGTCACAACAGTCATTGCCTAAAGATCCCCATAGCTTGGGAGAAGCATCAAAGGAGAAAAAGAAGGTATAACAGAAAAAATAGGATTTAAGAAATGACTATGACCACTGAATCACTATATTAATATTTCATCTAGCCTCCAGTGTTTTGGAGCAGCTAGAAGGAAACATCTGAGTTGGTGGAATGGTAACCCATAACAAACTCTGAAATCTGTTCTATAACTATTTGTTGAAGTATATTTTTAATTTTATTGATTTTCTTTCTTTGCTTTGTATATATGTTATATTTTATAATTTAAAAGCTTTATTGCTTTTTCTTTCTTTGCTTTGTGTATATGTTATATTTTAAATTTAAAGTTTTGTTGTTTTTCTTTTAAAGAGGAAAGGTACAGACTTTGAGGTTGAAGGTTTCATGTTGCCAAGCAACCAAACATCATTTGGACAGTGAAAACTTTGGACATTAAAGCAATTTTCCTTGGCACTTTATATGCATTTACCAAAGATGTAACACATTTTAATACCAGTTATACATTTTTACACACAATAAATGATTCAGGCCTCACTCTCTTGGATACTTTAACATTTTGTTCTATTCATTGCAAGTGTTGCCCAAACTCTATCATGTACTTTTTTACAAAACACAGACAAGTTTTCACAGGCACAACAGCTGCCTGAACACTGCCTTATCTCCTTGGCTGGGAGCTCAGAGAATGTTGGGAAATGTGAGGAAGAAGCCTTCAGGGACACTTTCTTCCTTACAGCAATTGAGATTGGGATGAAGATGAAAATGAGATCGGAGTTATGGACCAGTAAGCATAGCTTTGCACTTACTTTTGGTTTTAAGTGGCCCTTCACTTGGCTTCAATAAATGAAATTTTAATAACAAGATAACTGGTTTCACCCTACCTCTGGGCAATTTATCAACAAGTGGCACATGCTATCACTTTTGATTCTGAAGAGTCCTGTCATACCCCCTAACCTGGCCTCTGCAGCCCCTGAATAAGTAGAACAGTGAAAGGGCCCTTACTCCTCCCCGATGCCTACCACTTACATGAGAACTGCACTGCTAGGTTCTGGGGAGTCTTATATCCTCTAACCTGGCCCACACAGTACCTTAGACAGACAGTGGGAGGAGCCCTTGCCCTTTATCTTCTAAAAGGACATTGTAACTTTACCTGCCACACATTGGGCAGCAAATTAGTGAGACACAAGGCAAAGTCCAAGGGCTGACAGATTCAGCAGCTAAAGTAACATGGGCCCTTTTTAAAAAGATTCAGACAGTTTATTACTTATACAGACAGCGAACGAAAGATCAGCCAAAGGTACCAGCTATCCGTAGTAGCCCTTACATAAGGCAACACAGAAGCAATAGAGGCCAGATGACTGCAACATGAATGGTTAATTACCCTGTAGCTGAGGCACCAATTCTACATTATAGTTAAGTGGTTTATAGTATTCAACTATATCCTGAAGGGTCCGGGGGCACATAGCTCACTAGAACCCTCCCAGGAGAAAAAGGAAGGTAAGTGGGAGACAGCATTAGAGCAGCAACTCACAAACCTCCCAGGCACCGGTATTCTGGGAAGGATCACAGGAAGTTCTGCCCAGACCCAGATTAGCTACACTTCAAGTCTTGCCTGCATGGCCTATGTAGATATGTGCAAGGTCACCCAGGTGCCACATCGGAGCTGTTCCCATATCAAATACCAAGTAGCTTCTAAAATTCTGCTCATGAGATAATAAAAGAGAAAAAGACAAAAAAAAATTCATAGTATCATTATGAAAATACTTTTGACTACAAAGACCCATTGAAAGGGTCTCGGGTTAACCGGAGGGATCCCTGGACAAAATTTGAAAAACTGTAACTCTATGCTACATGGGGCAGAATGGCTGGTTTGTAAGATGTGAACATGTTCACATTTATTAGATATTAATAAATGACCTCCAATATACCTCTACCACCATTTATACTTCCAGTTCCACCCCTTTGCCAGCTCTCAGGATTGTCAAGATTTTAATATTTCTTAATCTTATAATCAGAAAACAAAATAAACAGCATTTAAAAAATATGCTTTGGTATGGAAATGACCATTTCAATAAAGGATGCTGGGTCAATTGAATGTATCAGTATGGAAAAAAATGAGACTTGAGATCCCTAACTCACATCATACGATCTCACTAACAAGAAACGGAGAGAAAGAAACCAGACAAAAATAATATATTCTTTACTATTCCATTTATAGAAAGTTCAAATACAGGCCAAGCTAGTCTATAATATTAAAAGTCAAGAGAATGGTAATTTATGAGACAAAAGTGGGAGTCATCAAACATGAGTTGGGCTTCTGGGTACTGGTAATTTTTTTTCTTCACCAGGGGGCTGATTCCACAGGTACATTCAGTTAGTTAAAATGCATCCATCTGTCCTCTTATGAAGCAAGTGCTTTTCTGTCTGGGTGTTCTGCATCAATAATAAAAAAAAGAAAATGATAAACACTCTCGCAAAGTCAAATGTGATATGTTATATTAAAGTGCCATATATACTCAAAAAGTAAAGTTATAACCTCATTTTATGTATGCGTATTTTTTAAGCATTTGTATGGAGAAAAGAGTACATTTTACTAACTAGATTCTTTATATAATAAATAGTTCCTGAGCAAGGTGTTATGCCAGAAATCTACCTTTACAAAGCCAGTGAATTAATCCTATTTTTCTTAAAGATGATGAGGAAAGATTAATATGTTTTATCCCATCCATTCATCAAAACATCTGAGGGCAATACGCCAAATACTGTGCTAGGCAAAAGCACAGGAAGCTGAATTTCACCATAACAAAATTTCTAAAACTAGGAACTCCCAATCCATGGAAAGTACTTACTGACTCACCATAGTATACTGTGAGTTTCCTGCCACTGGTGGTATTCAAGCAGAAGTTGGAAGATCAGCTCTTTAGCATCACAAAGAATCCGTCCTTACCTTGAGTTAGAGCAAAAGAACAAAGAACCTCTGCGCTTGTATTATGTGTCCAACACATAACACATGTCATCAATACATAACGCATGTCATTTATCTTCGTAATCGCCCTTGAGGAAGAAGCTGTTATTTATCCCAGTTTACAAGTGAAAGCACTGTTACTGAGAGGTTGGGTGATATTCCCAAAGTCAAAGTATGCAGGGAGGTATTTGTTTTAGATGTTTTACATTGCTAATCTCCACAAATTCAAGGCAAATTAATCCCCATATGTCATAGTTGACACACAGTCCCACTCATTCCTTGTTTTCTATGGGAAAATGTCTTCAGATTATGCCATAGGGAGGCAATATGAGCGGTCTGAAGGAAGAGGGACAACACAACATATTTAAATGCCAACTTCCCTCAGAATATAGGGTAAAGGATGATATGGTCTATATTTTAAAGCTTCAAATTCTGTGTGAGACCAAAAGAAGGGATGTTCATTTGGTGCAAAATTTATATTTTGGGTAGCGCCTTATCTAATTTAACTTGTATGGTCAGTTTATTTGAACACCATAATTACCTGGAATCTTGAAAAGGGCATGAGATCTAGTTGGTTTGTACAGGTTAGTGTGATGCCCCAATATATCCCAAAGTAATTTAGACAGAGAATAAAAAAATATTTGCAAAGTCCTCTTGGGAGACTGGGGAGAAAAGAGGAAATATTCAACTTCTCCATCTGGGGAATTCCTGATATTCTTGCAAGCAATGGGACAACCAAGTCAATAGGCCGAGCCCTCCAATCTTGAGATTCGCCCTTATGAAAGTTATTCTTGCAAAGGAGAAGTTACGCCTACTTATAATTAGATCTAAGAGTCATCCCCAGGGAACTTCTTTTTTTTCTCAGATGTGGCCTCTCTCTCTAAGCCAACTTGGCAAGTGAACTCACTGCGCTCCCCCCTAAGTGGAACATGACTTCCAGGGGTGTAAATCTTTGTGGCAATGTGGTACAGAATTCCCGGGATGAGCCAGAACTCGGCATCACAAGATTGAGAAAGTCTTCTCGACTAAAGGAAGAAGAGAGAAGTGAGACAAAATAAAGGTTCAGTGGTTGAGAGGTTTCAAACAGAGTTAAGAGGTTATTCTTATGCATTATATAGATATCCCTTTTTAGTTTATCATGTATTGGAGTGGCTAAAGGGAAATACCTGAAACTATAGAGCTGTGTTCCACTAGCCTTGATTCTTGAAGACGATTGTATAACTATATAGCTTTTACAGTGTGACCGTATGATTATGAAAACCTTTGTCTGATGCTCCTTTTATCCAGGGTATGAACAGATGAGTAAAAAAATCAGGATAATAATATAAAATTAAATAAAAATTTTCAAGCCTACCCCTCTATATGGGAATTCTGTATTTTCTGCATGATTTTTCTATTAACTTACAACTTCTCTAATAAAAAACAAACAGACAACAAAAACAAAAATCCACACAGGATTGTACAACACAAAGTCACTATAATGTAAACTTTGGGCTATAGTTAATAGTATAATATAATAATATTCTCTTATCAATTATTATAAAGGTACTACACAAACACAAAGTTATAATAGTGGGGAGGTACATGAGATCTCTGTATTTTCTGCATAAATTTTCTGCAAACCTACAACTTCTCTAATAAGTAAATATATAAAGTCAGTCCCTCAACTCGATTTAGGAGTGAAGTGTAATGATAGCTACAATTTACGTTCAAATAGCTCAATCATGCACCAAAAAGTATTCATAAGGAAAGAGAACACAAAATATATATTACAATTTTAATAATTGTCAAATTTAGACAGAGGGTATGCAGATGTCCTTTTCAAGTTTCTTTGGCCTACACTGTATAAATGAAATTTTAAGACTAAGTTGAAAGAGTAAAGTGGCTTTGATATTGTCTGGATAAAAATGTTTAAAAAAGAGAGTGACCACAAGAAGCTAAAGAAAAAAAGATACAATATGTACAAAACAACAAAGATACCAATTCAGCAAACTTATCTTCAGAAACTGTTCAAGCCAGAAAACAATGGAGTGACATCTTAAAAGACCTGAAAGTCTTTAGGATTATTCCAGTACTTCCACCAGAATGAGAAAAAGAGGAGGAGTGTCAGCAGTGCTTTAGGAGGAAGTCCTTGAATATATGTCTATTCCTAAATCAAGTGAAAAGAGAGATTAAAATAGAAGAATTAACAAGAAAATCCACAAAGTGAGTGGCCAGTGAGCTCCTAAGTGAGAAGCACTAATTACTCTCTAAAATGAGAACCATGAAATATTTTCACCTAATTTTGAACCACCATTACTACTCACACTTGACAAAAAAATTATAGTCCCCCCCCCCTTTTTGTATAAACACACTTATATACTGCTTCGGTTTGCTAATGCTGCCTAATGAAATAAACCAGAAGTGGATTGGCTTTTACAAATGGGACTTATTAAGTTAGAAACTTACAGTTCTAAGGCCATGAAAATGTCCAAGTTAAGGCATCAACAAGAAGATGCCTTGACTTAAGAAAGGTTGACCATGTCCAGGGTTTCTCTGACACATGGGAAGCACATGGCCACATCTGCTGGCCCTTCTCTCATTCTGTCTCCAAGCATCTGTCATCTCTCTCTCTTATTAGCTCTGAGCTCTCTGTTTTCTGCCTTTTCTTCTCTTCATAGAGGACGCCAGTAAAAGGATTAAAACCCACCTGAATTGGGTGGGTACCATCTCCAAGGAAACAACCTAATCAAAAGGGCCCACCCACAATAGGTCAACACCCACAAGATTGGATTATAAGAATAGGGCTTTTCTGGAGTACATAACAGTTTTAAACCAGGACATACACCTACAAAACCAACTTTCAGGTGCAATGTATAATTTTACCCTTAGTGTGATGCTTAGAAAATAGCAACAGAACTCTTGATTTCCTACTCCCCACACACTCCAGAATGAAATATCTTCCCTCTCTGCCTTCATCATGGACATAGTAGCTTAGACCAAAACCTAGGAGTTACCCATAATTCTGCTTTTCCCTTACTTCTTCATCCAATCCATCAGCAAACCCTGCTAGTGAGACCATCAATATATACTCTAAATTTGACCACCCCTTCCCACTTCTACTGCTAGCCCTCCCAGTCCAAGCTACATTCCATTCTCCCTTGGTGGCTTTTTTGCTCAGTTTCAGCTGGAAGCTGTTTCAAACATACTCATCCCAACCATCATTGGAAGGCAGTAACAATAATTTCTCAAGATAACCGAGGGCAATTTATATCCCCACTTTCATCCCCCATGCCAGTACTCCATTATTTGTCTACTGGGTCACTTTCATGAGGACTGCCAAATGACTAGGCAGCAGTTCAATCAAACCTGTACTGTATCTTCTGGTGGCAGTGCTTCTCTTTCTTGTGGAAATGGTAACCTCTAATCTAGCAAAACCTTTGTTTGTGAGGTTGGAAAGCACAAATTCCCCAAATGGATCAATCAGAGTAGTGATTGATCATTACAGTAAGCACATGAAAAGATGTTCAATATCATTGATCATTAGGAACCAGCAAATCAAAACCACATGAGATACCACTAAACGCCCACCAGAATGGCTGTATTCAAAAAGACAGATAATAACAAGTGTTACTAAGGAAGTCAAGAAATTGAAATACTGTTGGTGGGACTGCAAAATAGTGCAGCCTCTTTGGAAATCAGTCTGAATTACTCAAAAGGTTAAACATAGAGTTACATATGATCCAGTCATCTACTCAGGTATAAACCCAAGAAAAATGAAAACTTGTATCCACACAAAAACTTGTACATGAGTGTTCATAGCAGCATTATTCATCATAGTCAAAAAGAAGAAAAAACCAGTCACTAATAAATGAATAAACAAAATGTGTTGTGTCCATACAATGGAATATTATTCAGCAATAAAAAGAAGTGAAGTACTGATAGCTACAACATGAATGAACCTTGAAAACATGATGCTAAGTGAAAGAAGCCAGACATAAAAGACCACATGATGTATGATTCCATTTATATGAAATGTCCAGAATAGGCAAATCCACAGATACAGAAAGTAGATTCGTGGATGCTTAGGGCTGGTGTGGGCAGTGGGGCAGGGGGATGCTATTGTGGAGAAACAGAGAATGACTGCTAATAGGCATTGAGTTCCTTTTTGGAATGCTAAAAATTTTCTAAAATTGATTATGCTAAGAGTTGCACAATTCCGTGAATATACTAAAAGCCACTGAATGGTATACTTTAAGAGAGTATATTTTTATATACATAATAAATATATGTATATAAAATGCATAATTATATATAATATAATTGTATATTATGTGAATTTTATCTCAATAAAGCTATCATTAATAAAAAAAATGTCAAGAAGAATATAAGCTAAAAGGCTACAATGCTTATTTCTGGATTGTAAAGATTCGAGTAGATTTTTCTCTCTTTTGCTGTATTTTTTTCTATCTTCTCAATGCTAAGTATTGACTATATGTGTATTTTTTCTGCTTTTTTGGGGAGGTGCATGGTCCGGGAATCGAACCCGGGTATCCTGCATGGAAGGTGAGCATTCTACCAATGAACCACCCAGGCACTCCAGCATCTGCCACATTAGCAGCCCCATCCAGTCCTTGTGGTTGCCTACTTCCCCATTGGAGTTACAAGACACCAGGAGAGGCTGAGACTCATCATTGATCAACATCCACCATGTGCCAGGTACAATAAGCTCCAGAGGGTAGATGGGATCACTCCCATTTGACAGATGGATTAAAGAGGCTTGGAGTAGGAGAGTAACTCACACGAGTCCACAGAGCTGAAAAGTGGAGAGCTGGAGGTACACTCAGGGCTGCCTGGTTCCAAAGGTCCTGGGCTACAATGCAGAAAGTACAATCCCGTAGAGCTGCCATGTTCCCCATGCCCTTGTCACCCTACTCAAGGCACTGTCTTGGGCCACCTACATCACAGCCCTGATAGTAGAAGTCTATTTCTCCACCTACAGGTGGAGGTGGGCAGGGCAGGACTTGTTACATCCATTTCTCAGATGAGAAGATTGAGTCCAGAGGTTTCAAATATGACTGAGAAGCAGCCCAATGCAAACTTAGAGTCAGGGGCACTGTCTATACAGTCAGATCTGAACTCGAATCACAGCCACATTCAACCTCTTTCAGAGGGATTAGGGAAATCCTCAAAAGAGGCAAAACTTTGCCAGTTTCAAAGGGAAGGTGAATAAATGCTGTTAGGACCAGGCATCGAGGGATCCAAGCTAGTTCTTGCCTTGATCATCAGTCAGGGAACACAGATACCAGGTGTGCAAGGCAGCTCCACAAGAACAGATTTGCCCAGGATCTTGGTCCAGAGCAGTGCTGCCCAACAGAAATGGAACGCAAGCCCCAATGGGAGTCATATATATCATTTTCATTTCAAATAACCATGTATAAAGAGGCAAAGTGAAACCAGTGAAATTAATTTTAACACTATTTCATTTAACTCAGTATATCTAAAAGATCATCATTTCAGCATGTAATCAATATAAAAAGTTCTTAATGAGATATTTACATCTTTCCTTTTCTTCACACTAGGCCTTAGAAATCTGATGCGGTTTTGCCCCGAATTCAGTCTAGGCTCATTTCAAGTGTTCAATACTTCCATGTCATCCATGGCTGCTATAGTTGACAGCACAGCTTTAGTGTCCCTGGTCCAGGGTCATCGTGGTCCAGCCCATGGGAAGCTGATCACTGCCACTCATTGATGACCCTCTACAGAGATAAATACAGACCTACACACCAGTCCTGATGTCCACCCAGCATCCACTTATGCTGGAAGTACACAAAATGTCCTAAAGCAGAGTGATTCGTATAACAAACTGGGATCCTCTACTAGTGAAGATGTTTCATAAAGAACATTATGGGAACAGTTTTCAAATTTGGAATATGGACACAGTTACCTCCAGTAGATTGTTTTGCCTCAAAGTTAAATGTCTTGAAAATGATAACTGTATTGTGGTTGTATGAGAACATACTCTTGTTCTTAGCAAATTTGGAATAGTAAGAGATAAAAGAACATAATGTATGCAATCTACTATCAGAAAAAGTAGGAAGAGAGATTGGGTGGAGAGATATAGATAAATGGATGATAAATAAATGGTCAATTAGCAAACGGTGCAAAACACCATTGGTAAAGAGTTACCAAAAAATGGGCATTTTTGTACCATTCTTGAAATTTTTCTGTAGGTTTGAAATTATTAAAAAATCAAATAATTAAAAAATTTTAAAAATTAAAAAAGTAACACAACATTAAGAATCTTGGATAAACATTTTATTCTTGCTAATTGTAATTTCCTTCTAGTATTTTGTTCATATCTATTTCTTGCCCCAAGACCCTGCTACAGCAGCACCCTTCCCTCCCTAATAATACATCAATAAAATACTATTTTTGCTCATTCTTATTAAAATATAATTTCATATATTTTACATAGAAGTAATTTTAGAGAATAAAAGGGAATAATGTTAAAAATTATTTGTATTAATTACACAACGCTGACAAACACCCACACTGACACATATCTGCACATACACACCTGCAAATCCACATCCCCACACACATATACATCCATATAGACACACTTCATATTTGCCTATGCACACATCCCACTCACATACACACAGCCATACCCCACATACACACCCCAGATATACACCCCAACTCACATACCCATCCCATACTTTAGATATCCCTATACATACACACCGTACTCACATCCCCACATACTCCACACTCACAATTCCTCCACAAACCCTTGCACATCCAGAAACACACAATCCATGCAGCCCCACCACACTTGACATAAACATACCACATCCACAAACCCACACCCACCCTCCAAGTGTACCCCCCCCTCACATATCTGACACCTATGCCCACACCCCAACAAACACACTGCATAAACACCCAAACACATATTTCACACACACATCGCACTCCCGCAAGCCACATCACATACAAACTTTTTAGGGAATAAAAAGATAGGAGTGTTAGGCACAGAGTTGTTAAGGATTCCACGCAAGACATTGAGTTAAAATTAGCAGATTTATTAAAGGAATAAAGCAAGGAGGAAGCAGGTGGGAAAGTGAAAAGGAGAACACAGGTAGGAGCCTGAAACTGGATCCGGCCTGGGGAGCCAGCAGGAAGAAAAAGAAAATGGCTCCGGTTCTTTGTTCTGGGAGCTGTGTCTTAAAAGGAAAGTGATTCCAAGGGGGGAGGGTGCTCACTAGGTGGTGTGTTGTCCCTTGATTGGGTGGGGGGCTTGTTGACTTAGGGTATGATAGATTGCTGAGTTATTCTCCTTTGATGTGCAGGTGCATGTATCAGGCAGGGTGAGATGCTGGCAGGGGAGGGTGTTATCAGCAGTGCCATCTGGAGGATACAGTAATAGCTAGTATGGCAACTGGTTCATATCTGGGTCCTTGGACCTGCCAAGGATGCTGAGGAGAGGGCTGAGGGAGCTCTGCATCAAGAGTTCCTTTGCTCTTAGAATTCTTTTTCTGAAATCCAACATTCCTGCCTTTTTATTTTAATAAAATTGAATAAAGTTGGTGTTTGGTTTGGGTTAGTACCTTAGCTTAGCTCAAAGCAATTTTAAAGGAGTAGGGGCATTGTGTTCTTTCGCTGACTACTTCTTGTGGACAAAAGGGCATAGTTGGGCGGGGGGGGGCAGAGGGAATTGCTTTGAGCCAAGAAGGGTGTAGCTGGGCTTTCTAGGCATCCTCTGTTGGAACAGGTTGATAGCGATGTTTTTACTGCTACAGAAGCTGTTAGCAGAAGTAGGTTTTCACAATTCTGCTGGTTGGTTATAGCTGCTATTGACCTGTGAATAAATCTAGACAGACATTGTAAGAGGCAGGGGCCAGGAAGAAAATTAATAGGATGATAATTAAGGGTTCAATGAGGGGGGCAGTATAGCTCATAAAGGGATTGAGAAGGATGAAAGAAATTTTGAGAGAAAGGTAAAGGGATGAATGATGAAACTAGTTGTTATTCTTGGAGAGTTTAGCATCTTCGGGTTTCAGAGTTTCTTTGGCATTGCAACAATTTGGAGGTTTTAAGTTTCTGAAAAATAAATTTAATAAGTAAAGTTTTATAGACTACAGGACAGTTTTACGGTTTCTAGGAACACTGTTGGTTGAGGTTTGCCATATTGTGGCAGTTTGTAATATTTGGTTGAAGCTTGCATAAGAGTAACTTCCAGAATAATCTCTCAACTCGATTTGAAATTTTTTAGCTATTGAAACTATTTTTCGCCCTTTTGGTTACTTCATCCATGACGTTAGGGCTAATTTTATCTTTGGAGTTTATATTTCACTGTGTTAGGACCAGTTATGTTCCACAATGCCAGGGCCTGCTATGTTTCACGCTGCCAGTACCAGGCTTATACTTCTGGAAATTATGTTCCACACTGGGGGGAAGCTTAGAGTTTGGCTTAGAGAGAGACCACATTTGAACAACAGCAGAGATTTTCTGGAGATGGCTCTTAGGCACTAATTTTAAGTAGGTTTAGCTTATTATTATAGAAATAAGTTTTAAAAGGGCAAATTTTAAAGTTGAGGCTTTGGCCCTATTAAATTGAGAGTTTTTTGCTTAAGAAAATGTTAAGCTTGTCCAGCTTAACATTCCTAAGGAATTCTTTTTTTTTCACCCGGAGCCCACCCACCTAGGGAATTCTTAACAGTTTTATTCTTCCCAGTTTTTTAAGGAGCTTTGCAGACACTTTTTTATTTTTTGCCCCAAATATTCTGAAACGCAGAGTATAAAATATTAACTTGAATAAAACATTAAGATTTTGTTCTTTATTCCAGGTTTTATATTAAATAATGCTGAATTAAGTTTTTAATTTATTAGACAGATTAAATTAGATAGTGTGAATTTTGGACAAAATAAACATTTTTTTTTTATTTGCTGTGTGGACCCATGTTAATTTTCAGAGCTGGTGAACTAAATTTGAGTTTTAGGTGTTGCACAGATAATTTAAAGTTTTAGGGAACTATTGAGTTATGTAAAGAGTAAAGCACTTTAGAATGAAAGATAAAGTTTATAACATAGGCTTTAATCTTTATAAGTATTTTTTAATGAAGTTATTTTTAGAAACAAATTGCTAGATAGCTGTTTCATGTTAATAAGTCACAGCAGAAGCCCTGCTCTGCTTCACTAGATGTATTAGAGTAGAGTAGCGCAACTGACAATTTGGCTGTTTATTGGATTTGTAGCTTTTTAGAATAATTAAAACTATGACTAACAATATTATACTATTGCTTAACATTACATAGATTAGTACTAGGATACAACAGCGGCAGTGAGAATATTGTTAAATTTTTAGGAATTTATATCATTTCCAAATATATGAATATTTTATTTATTTCAATTTAATTAGCAATAAGATAGAAAATTCCTTTTAACCATTGTAATATTTAAAAAATATTTTTATGCAATAGGTTAAGTTATTTTAGCGCCTTATTTATATAAAGTGAAAGAACACATTATTTGTAACCGCTTTTTTTTAACAGTGTGGAGATTTGTTTTTTGAAATTAAGGGTAATGTCAATGTGAACATTAATAAGGATATTATTCTGATGTAAAATATTTTAGACATAGTACTTGGATGATTAAGAAAAACTGTTTTTTATCTTTAACTTATGTGTGGGACTAAAGCAAAAAATGTTTATTTGGTACAAAATGTATATTTTGACCAGTGCATTTCCTAATATAACTTATGTGGACAGTTTAATTGAATACCATAAGTACATGGAACCTTGAGTAGGGCATGAGATCTTTTAGGTTTGTCTGGAGTTATGTCCTGATAAATCCCAGAGTGATTCGAACAGTGAATAAAGTAATATTTGCAAAGTCCCCTTGGGGGAATGGCGAGAAAGGGGGAAAATTCAACTTCCCCAAGTGGAGAATTCTTGATAGACTCACAAGCAATGGGGCAGCTAAAGCAATAGGCTGAGTCCTCAATCTTGGGGTTTGTTCATATGAAACTTAACCCCACAAAGGATAGGTCAAGCCTACTTAAAATTAGGTTGAAGAGTCACCCCCAAGAGAACCTCTTTTGTTGCTCAGATGAGGTCTCTCTCTTAGCCAACACGACAAGCAAGCTCACCACCCTCCCCCCTGTCTACATAGAACATGACTCCCAGGGGTGTGGACGTTCCTGGCAACGTGGGACAGAACTCCTAGAATGAGCTGGGACTCAGCATCAAGGGATTGAGAAAACTTTCTCAACCAAAAGGGGAAGAGTGAAATGAGACAAAATAAAGTGTCAATGGTTGAGAGATTCCAAACAGAGTTGAGAAGTTATCCTGGAGATTATTCTTACGCATTAAATAGATATCACCTTGTTAGTCAAGATGTAATGGAGAGGCTGGAGGGAACTGCCTGAAAATGTAGAGCTGTGTCCCAGTAGCCATATTTCTTGAAGATGATTGTATAATGATATAGCTTTCACAATGTGACTGTATGACTGTGAAAACCTTGTGTCTGATGCTCCTTTTATCTACCTTATGAACAGATGAGTAAAACATATGGATTAAAAATAGATAAATAATAGGGAAACAAATGTTAAAATAAATTTAGTAGATTGAAATGCTAGTTATCAATGAAAGGAGGGGTAAGGAGCATGGTATGTATGAATTTTTTGCTGTTTTCTGTTTATTTCTTTTTCTGAATGATGCAAATGTCCTAAGAAATGATCATGATGATGAATGTACAACTATGTGATGATGTGAATTATGATTATATATCGATAAGAATGGAATGATCATATGGTAAGAATGTTCGTGTTTGTATGTTATGTTTAATTAATTGATTAACTAATTAATTAAAAAAGAAAAACTATTAAAAATATTTTACATTTGAGAGCATATTAACAATTCATGTTAATAGAACACAGAGAAAACTAGTTTTGAATGAAAACTTAGCTCAACACAAAAGCTTTCCTTTCTTTGAAATATATGATAAACAGACCTATTAAATTTTGGTTAGCACTGACTATGATAGAATTTATTTTTATAAATTTCTTTTTTTATAACTTTTTACAATCATTTAGAACTTATACTCTAACAAATAAAATTTACCTCCTTTATTTATTCAGGGTTTGTAGTTTACAATGATTATAACAAACAAAATTTATTTTTTAAAATTTTTAATGCTTTCTATATTTATTTTACTTATGGTTTTTATTTATTTAGATTGCATACAGCTAGAAATAAATTTGATAATAAATTTTCAAAGCTTTTGAACTTGTTTATGTTTATATATATATATATATATATATATTTTTTTTTTTTTTTTTTGACATGAGCAGGCACCAGAAATTGAATCCAGGTCTCTCCATGGCAAGTGAGAACTTTGCCTGCTAAGCCACTGTGGCCTGCCCTCAACTTGTATATTTTTAATAGCAGTAACAGATACATTAGCATATTGGATAATTTCTCATATTTATTTTTACATAACTTTTAAAAATAATTTCCTTTTTTGTATTTTCCACTATTTTTGTTTTTAGATAAGCACTTAAATAGTTAGCTTTTGGCCACGGCCCGTGAATTAGTGAATAGATGATATTCCCCTCCTTTTTTCTGCACCAGGGTTTGGCACTGCTTTTAATTTTGTTAGTTGATTGGTGCTTCTTTGTTAAGATTCTTTTTAAACTTTTGTGTTTTGAGGAGGAAATAATTGATTTACTGGACCATAGGGTGTTTTTTATGCTGTTTTGTTATTTTATTTTTGTAAGTAAAATTGAGAAGATTTAGTTCAATAAATTATTATACTGCTGTTTGCTAGTATGTAGAAAGATTAATTACTGATGGAAGATTAGAAAATATTTTAATTTTAATAACATTTTAAAACATTTTTATGCAACCTAAAATATATTAAATAACTTAATTTTTATCGTTTATTTTTATAAAGCTAAAGAACAAATGTTATGCAGTTATTTGGAATAAAAGGATATTTTTTCGAATTTGACCTTGAGAAAGCAAAATGTTAAAAGTTATTAGGCTTGAAATAATATTTGGCTTTTTTATTTTAATTAAAGCTGAGAAAAAAGTTAGCTTTTTAAACAGTGGGATGATTTATTTTTTACACAGCAAAGGATATAATAAAGTCAACATAAAGTACAAGAAGTTATTTTGATAAAACACAGACTTTTTGTTTTTTCTACTGATTATTTAGAAAAGACTTTTATACTTATTTTTTTTATTAATTAAAGAAAAAAGAAATTAACACAACATTTAGAAATCATTCCATTCTACATATGCAATCAGTAATTCTTAACATCATCACATAGATGCATGATCATCATTTCTTAGTACATTTGCATTGATTTAGGAAAAGAACTAGCAAAACAACAGAAAAAGATATAGAATGTTAATATAGAGAAAAAATAAAAATACTAGTAATAATAAAAAATAAAAAATATATATATAAAAAAAGAAAAAACAAAAGACACAAACAAACAAACAAACAAACAAAAAACTATAGCTCAGGTGCAGCTTCATTCAGTGTTTTAACATAATTACATTACAATTAGGTATTATTGTGCTGTCCAATTTTGAGTTTTTGTATCTAGTCCTGTTGCACAGTCTGTATCCCTTCAGCTCCAATTACCCATTATCTTACCCTGTTTCTAGCTCCTGCTGGTCTCTGTTACCAATGACATATTCCAAGTTTATTCTCGAATGTCGGTTCACATCAGTGGGACCATGCAGTATTTTTCCTTTAGTTTTTGGCTAGACTCACTCAGCATAATGTTCTCTAGGTCCATCCATGTTATTACATGCTTCATAAGTTTATCCTGTCTTAAAGCTGCATAATATTCCATCGTATGTATATACCACAGTTTGTTTAGCCATTCGTCTGTTGATAGACATTTTGGCTGTTTCCATCTCTTTGCAATTGTAAATAATGCTGCTATAAACATTGGTGTGCAAATGTCCGTTTGTGTCTTTGCCCTTAAGTCCTTTGAGTAGATACCTAGCAATGGTATTGCTGGGTCGTATGGCAATTCTATATTCAGTTTTTTGAGGAACCGCCAAACTGCCTTCCACAGTGGTTGCACCATTTGACATTCCACATCCACAACAGTGGATAAGTGTGCCTCTTTCTCCGCATCCTCTCCAGCACTTGTCATTTTCTGTTTTGTTGATAATGGCCATTCTGGTGGGTGTGAGATGATATCTCATTGTGGTTTTGATTTGCATTTCTCTAATGGCCAGGGACATTGAGCATCTCTTCATGTGCCTTTTGGCCATTTGTATTTCCTCTTCTGAGAGGTGACTGTTCAAGTCTTTTTCCCATTTTGTAATTGGGTTGGATGTCTTTTTGTTGTTGAGTTGAACAATCTCTTTATAAATTCTGGATACTACACCTTTCTCTAATATGTCGTTTCCAAATATTGTCTCCCATTGTGTAGGCTGTCTTTCTACTTTCTTGATGAAGTTCTTTGATGCACAAAAGTGTTTAATTTTGAGGAGCTCCCATTTATTTATTTATTTCTTCAGTGCTCTTGCTTTAGGTTTAAGGTCCATAAAACCGCCTCCAATTGTAAGTTTCATAAGATATCTCTCTACATTTTCCTCTAACTGTTTTATGGTCTTAGACCTAATGTTTAGATCTTTGATCCATTTTGAGTTAACTTTTGTATAGGGTGTGAGATACGGGTCCTCTTTCATTCTTTTGCATATGGATATCCAGTTCTCTAGGCACCATTTATTGAAGAGACTGTTCTGTCCCAGGTGAGTTGGCTTGACTGCCTTATCAAAGATCAAATGTCCATAGATGAGAGGGTCTATATCTGAGCACTCTATTCGATTCCATTGGTCGATATATCTATCTTTATGCCAATACCATGCTGTTTTGACCACTGTGGCTTCATAATATGCTTTAAAGTCAGGCAGGGTGAGACCTCTAGCTTCGTTTTTTTTCCTCAATATACTTTTAGCAATTCGGGGCACCCTGCCCTTCCAGATAAATTTGATTATTGGTTTTTCTATTTCTGAAAAATAAGTTGTTGGGATTTTGATTGGTATTGCATTGAATCTGTAAATCAATTTAGCTAGGATTGACATCTTAACTATATTTAGTCTTCCAATCCATGAACACGGTATGCCCTTCCATCTATTTAGGTCTTCTGTGATTTCTTTTAACAGTTTTTTGTAGTTTTCTTTGTATAGGTTTTTTGTCTCTTTAGTTAAATTTATTCCTAGGTATTTTATTCTTTTAGTTGCAATTGTAAATGGAATTCGTTTCTTGATTTCCCCCTCAGCTTGTTCCTTGCTAGTGTATAGAAATGCTACAGATATTTGAATGTTGATCTTGTAACCTGCTACTTTGGTGTACTCATTTATTAGCTCTAGTAGTTTTGTTGTGGATTTTTCTGGGTTTTCGACGTATAATATCATATCGTCTGCAAACAGTGATAGTTTTACTTCTTCCTTTCCAATTTTGATGCCTTGTATTTCTTTTTCTTGTCTAATTGCTCTGGCTAGAACCTCCAACACAATGTTGAATAATAGTGGTGATAATGGACATCCTTGTCTTGTTCCTGATCTTAGGGGGAAAGTTTTCAATTTTTCCCCATTGAGGATGATATTAGCTGTGGGTTTTTCATATATTCCCTCTATCATTTTAAGGAAGTTCCCTAGTATTCCTATCTTTTGAAGTGTTTTCAACAGGAAAGGATGTTGAATCTTGCCAAATGCCTTCTCTGCATCAATTGAGATGATCATGTGATTTTTCTGCTTTGATTTGTTGATATGGTGTATTACATTAATTGATTTTCTTATGTTGAACCATCCTTGCATACCTGGGATGAATCCTACTTGGTCATGATGTATAATTCTTTTAATGTGTTGTTGGATTCGATTTGCTAGAATTTTGTTGAGGATTTTTGCATCTATATTCATTAGAGAGATTGGTCTGTAGTTTTCTTTTTTTGTAATATCTTTGCCTGGTTTTGGTATGAGGGTGATGTTGGCTTCATAGAATGAATTAGGTAGCTTTCCCTCCACTTTGATTTTTTTGAAGAGTTTGAGGAGAGTTGGTACGAATTCTTTCTGGAATGTTTGGTAGAATTCACATGTGAAGCCGTCTGTTCCTGGACTTTTCTTTTTAGGAAGCTTTTGAATGACTGATTCAATTTCTTTACTTGTGATTGGTTTGTTGAGGTCATCTATTTCTTCTTGAGTCAAAGTTGGTTGTTCATGTCTTTCCAGGAACCCGTCCATTTCCTCTAAATTGTTGTATTTATTAGCGTAAAGTTGTTCATAGTATCCTGTTATTACCTCCTTTATTTCTGTGAGGTCAGTGGTTATGTCTCCTCTTCCATTTCTGATCTTATTTGCATCCTCTCTTCTTCTTTTTGTCAATCTTGCTAAGGGCCCATCAATCTTATTGATTTTCTCATAGAACCAACTTCTGGTCTTATTGATTTTCTCTAATGTTTTCATGTTTTCAATTTCATTTATTTCTGCTCTAATCTTTGCTATTTCTTTCCTTTTGCTTGCTTTGGGATTAGTTTGCTGTTCTTTCTCCAGTTCTTCCAAGTGGACAGTTAATTCCTGAATTTTTGCCTTTTCTTCTTTTCTGATATAGGCATTTAGGGCAATAAATTTCCCTCTTAGCACTGCCTTTGCTGCGTCCCATAGGTTTTGATATGTTATGTTTTCATTTTCATTCGCCTCGAGGTATTTACTAATTTCTCTTGCAATTTCTTCTTTGACCCACTTGTTGTTTAAGAATGTGTTGTTGAACCTCCACGTGTTTGTGAATTTTCTGGCACTCCGCCTATTATTGATTTCCAACTTCATTCCTTTATGATCCGAGAAAGTGTTGTGTATGATTTCAATCTGTTTAAATTTGTTAAGACTTGCTTTGTGACCCAGCATATGGTCTATCTTTGAGAATGATCCATGAGCACTTGAGAAAAAGGTGTATCCTGCTGTTGTGGGATGTAATGTCCTATAAATGTCTGTTAAGTCTAGCTCATTTATAGTAATATTCAGATTCTCTATTTTTTTATTGATCCTCTGTCTAGATGTTCTGTCCATTGATGAGAGTGGGGAATTGAAGTCTCCAACTATTATGGTATATGTGTCTATTTCCCTTTTCAGTGTTTGCAGTGTATTCCTCACGTATTTTGGGGCATTCTGGTTCGGTGCGTAAATATTTATGATTGTTATGTCTTCTTGTTTAATTGTTCCTTTTATTAGTAGACAGTGTCCTTCTTTGTCTCTTTTAACTGTTTTACATTTGAAGTCTAATTTGTTGGATATTAGTATAGCCACTCCTGCTCTTTTCTGGTTGTTATTTGCATGAAATATCTTTTCCAAACCTTTCACTTTCAACCTATATTTATCTTTGGGTCTAAGATGTGTTTCCTGTAGACAGCATATAGAAGGATCCTATTTTTTAATCCATTCTGCCAGTCTATGTCTTTTGATTGGGGAATTCAGTCCATTAACATTTAGTGTTATTACTGTATGGATAATATTTTCCTCTAACATTTTGCCTTTTGTATTATATATATCATATCTGATTTTCCTTCTTTCTACACTCTTCTCCATACCTCTCTCTTCTGTCTTTTCATATCTGACTCTAGTGCTCCCTTTAGTATTTCTTGCAGAGCTGGTCTCTTGGTCACAAATTCTCTCAGTGACTTTTTGTCTGAAAATATTTTAATTTCTCCCTCATTTTTGAAGGACAATTTTGCTGGATATAGAAGTCTTGGTTGGCAGTTTTTCTCTTTTAGTAATTTAAACATATCAACCCACTGTCTTCTAGCTTCCATGGTTTCTGCTGAGAAATCTACACATAGTCTTATTGGGTTTCCCTTGTATGTGATGGATTGTTTTTCTCTTGCTGCTTTCAAGATCCTCTCTTTCTCTTTGACCTCTGACATTCTAACTAGTAAGTGTCTTGGCGAACACCTATTTGGGTCTATTCTCTTTGGGGTGCGCTGCACTTCTTGGATCTGTAATTTTAGGTCTTTCATAAGAGTTGGGAAATTTTCAGTGATAATTTCTTCCATTAGTTTTTCTCCTCCTTTTCCCTTCTCTTCTCCTTCTGGAACACCCACAACACGTATATTTGTGCGCTTCATATTGTCATTCAGTTCCCTGATCCCCTGTTCAAATTTTTTCATTCTTTTCCCTATAGTTTCTGTTTCTTTTTGGAATTCAGATGTTCCATCCTCCAATTCACTAATTCTATCTTCTGTCTCTTTAAATCTACCATTGTAGGTATCCATTGTTTTTTCCATCTTTTCTACTTTATCCTTCACTCCCATAAGTTCTGTGATTTGTTTTTTCAGTTTTTCTGTTTCTTCTTTTTGTTCAGCCCATGTCTTCTTCATGTCCTCCCTCAATTATTGATTTGGTTTTTGAAGAGTTTTTCCATTTCTGTTCGTATATTCAGCATTATTTGTCTCAGCTCCTGTATCTCATTTGAACTATTGGTTTGTTCCTTTGACTGGGCCATATCTTCAATTTTCCGAGCGTGATCTGTTATCTTCTGCTGGCGTCCGGGCACTTAATCATATTTCCCAACCTGCTGGGTCCCACACCAGGGTGTGGGACCCAGCAGGTTGAAAGAGTTTTCTGTGAAATCTCTGGGCTCTATTTTTCTTATCCTGCCCAGCAGGTGGCGCTTGTGGCGCTCGTCTGTCTGTGGGTCCCACCAGTAAAAGATGCTGTGGCTCCTTTAACTTTGGAAAACTCTCACTGTAGGGGAGGGTCCCAGCCGAAGCGGCTTGGGGGATCTCCCAGCCGGCCCGGGAATCTCCCAGCCGGCCCGGGAATCTCCCAGCCGGCCCGGGGATCTCCCAGCCGGCCCGGGAATCCGCGCGTGGGGAGGGTCGCTGGCCTCTGCGGCTTGGGGGAGTGCCTGTCCAAATTTCCCTGCCGGCCCGTGGCGCCAAGCATGGTGGGGGGGCGCCAGCCTCCGCGGCTTGGGGGAGCGCCTGTCCAAATTTCCCAGCCGGCCCGGGGCACCAAGCGTGGCAGGGGGGCGCCGGCCGCCGCAGCTTGGGGGAGTGCCTATCCACCGTTCCCAGCTGGACTGGGAAGCCAAGTGTTTGGAAGGGACCACAGTCGCCGGTCTCCATGGTTTGGGGGATCTCCAATCCAATTCTCCCAGCTGGTCTGGGGGGCTGTGCGTGGGGGGGGGGGGGGGGCACCAGCTGCCACAACTTGAGGGGATCGCCTGTCCAAATCTCCCAGCCGGCCCGGGAAGGAGGGAGGGAGGGACTCCGGCCGCCTGCCACCCCGGCCCGGGGAAGCGCGCACCCCTCGGCGATCTCACTGCAGCGGGTTCTCCCAACCAGTCAGCCGTTCCAGAATGGGGTACGCTGTCTTCTTGATCTCTGTCGTGGTTCCGGGAGCTGTTCTGTATCATTTCTACTTCCCTAGTAGCTGTTCTGGAGGAGGAACTAAGACCCACGCGTCTTACTAAGCCGCCATCTTCTCCAGAAGTCGAGTTTTTATACTTATTTTTGTAAGTAAAACTGAAAAGTATATTTGAAACAAATTTTTATACTTTTGTTTAATAGTATGTAAAAAGATTATTACTGACAAAGTTAGAAAATATTTTAATTTTTATAACATTTTTATGAACCTAAAACATATTAAATGAACTTCATTTTTAAAGTTTAAAAGTTAAAGTTTAAAGTTAAAGAATAAATAATATATGCTTCTGACTTCTTCCCCCACCTTTTCTCCTTCTATTTGCATCATTTTTATTAAAACAGGCCAACAGTCCAAAAAAATTTTGTCACTTCAACAAACAGAAAACTGAATTTTAGTTTTGCATTAGTATATTATTTAATATACTAATTTAAATGTATATTAAACATTTTTTTTGTTTTATAGATAGACCAATTAAATTTTTCTTGACTTTGACCATAATTTTTTTTCCACAAACTTCAGCAATTTACTATATTTATTCAAGCTTTGTCTTACATTTTTCTTATTCTATAACAGCAATTTATATTATTTTAAGACAAAATTACTCTTTTTTCCCTTTTAATAAAAATACATCCTTTATATCCTTTATACTTAAGTTATTACTTCAAGCAAACATTTTACCACATACAATTACCATTAAAATTAAATTTGTTAGAACAATGTTAAATATTTAAAATGCTTTAGTTAATGTATGTTTGAAACATTAATATGCAATTTTTTGAAGTATTAGCATATTTTAAATTTTATTATATTTTATATAAGTGTTTTTATTACCAAGCACATTGCTTAGTTTATGCAACTTGTTAGGTTACTTTAAGAAGAATTCTGAGAATGTACCCACAATACTAGTTTATTTATTGGTAAGTTTATCCAAACTTAAGGAGAACTCATTTAATCAGAACAAAACTGCATTTGTTTAATTTAAAGATTCAAATTATTATTTAACTCCTTCCATTGTTTTTATAATATTTTAAAATTATGAAGAATTTTAAAAATATATTGACTGTTATGTTCTGGAAACTATACTGAGCTGATTGAATTCATCCCAAGTTTAAATTTAGGAAAAGTTTTTAACTGGTTGCACAGACAGAAAGACACCAGGCCGTTTGGGTTTGAAAGTTTTAGGTAAGGGCCTTGGAACCCTGAGAGTTCCCATGCTTTTCTTTTTTTTCTTTTTTTATTTTTTTATTAATTAAAAAAAATTAACAAACAAAACATTAAGATATCATTCCATTCTACATATACAATCAGTAATTCTTAATATCATCACATAGTTGCATATTCATCATTTCTAGAACATTTGCATCGATTTAGAAAAAAATAAAAAAGACAACAGAAAAAGAAATAAAACGATAACAGAAAAAAAAGATTATACATGCCATACCCCTTACCCCTCGCTTTCATTTACCACTAGCACTTCAAACTAAATTTATTTTTAACATTTGTTCCCCCATTATTTATTTATTTATTTATTTTTTAATTAAAAAAAATTAACACAACATTTAGAAATCATTCCATTCTACATATGCAATCAGTAATTCTTAATCTTTTCTTTCAATTATTAGTTTTATTTTATTAAAAGTTGTGACCAGGGCCATTGGAAAAGTTTGTTGCTTTTTGTTTTTAGAGGCAGCTCCCCAACAGCTTTCTGCTGCCTTAGGGAAATTCCAGGGGCAGGAGGGAAATTCCAGGGCCAGAGGGAAATTCCAGGGGCTGTTTTTAATGTCCTGTTGTGTTTACAGTAACCACAAGACCAAAGTTTAAGTAGTTTAAATAGGGCTCGTTAAGAATTTTGCTTTTATTAATTTGTTTTTATTATCCAGAGGTATGAGACTATATATTGAAAGCACATACAGACATAAATAGGAAATTTATTACTTTAAAAGAAAAACAGGAACACAGAAATATTTTTGAGAGGAACAAATAAAGGATTGAATATGTTATTTTGTCCCAGTTTTACTTTTTGCAAAATACTTTTACTGTAATATCTTTAACTATAAAGGTAGTATTTTTTATTTTAAATTATAGTAAGGCCAGATAGTGTTACAGAAATAAAACCTTTTATAGACTTACAATTAAATTTTTTCTAATTTTAACACAGCCTGAAGTTTTTCCTTTTAAAAGAATTTTCATTATTAGTAACCAATTATGAACATTTGATTAATATAAATGTAGGAATATACCAATTAATAATTATACTGAACATACTAGCCAATAAATAAGTATTAACTGCTTAAAACAGACATTAATTTCTACTATAACCAGGTAACACACCAGCTAGCATTAAAACAGGCTTATTTAACTTAATTAAATATTAATTAACTGTTGAATTACTTGTTTTTTAGGAGTATAGTTAACAGACAAATTTAGGCCAGGACTTTAAATTTTGCATAGAACACACCAAATACATTAATTAACAGTTAAACAGACACAAAACATCACATCAGCTTAACAATTACCCAATAATCTGTTAAACTTGGGCTGGGGTGGGGGGCGGGGCGGGGGGGCGGTAGTTAGCAGGATTGAAGAAGGAGAAGTGACTGAAGGATGCCTTGGTAGGGGCAGGGGCAGGCAGAAGGACTAGAAGGTTTTTTATGAAAGACTCCTCAGCATTAAAGACATTTGTTGAGGGAGTTAATAGCCTCTGCAGGGGAGATAGAAAGCTTAGAAGGTTTTTTCTGGACAAGGAGTATTTGGTCTGACACAACAGAATGACACAGAGAAGGGTGAGATTTAAGGCCCCAGAAGGCTAGAGCATAGGGAATTTCAGACCATTTACCATTATGCTGCATAAAATTTTCAAGTTCAGTAAGAATTTGCCAATTAAAAGTGTTGTTCTCCCTTAACCCCGCAAAGGATAGGTCAAGCCTACTTAAAATTAGGCCTAAGAGTCACCCCCAGGACTTCCGGAGAAGATGGCGGCTTAGTAAGACGTGCGGGTCTTAGTTCCTCCTCCAGAAAAGCAATTAAAGAAACAGAAACAATATGAAACAGCTCCCGGAGTCATGACAGAGAGACCAAAAAGACAGCGTACCCCATTCTGGAACAGCTGAACGGGCAGGGAGAATCTGCTGCGGTGAGATACCCAAGGGGCGCACGTTTTCCAGGCCAGGGCGGCTGGCGACTGGGGTCCCCTCCACACACGTGGCTCCCCGGTCTGACTGGGAACGTTGGATAGCGGGGCCCTCCCATCACGCTTGGCGTTTCGGGCCAGCTGGGCAATTAGGACCGGCACTCTCCCAAGCCGCGGCAGCCAGCGACCCCCGCCTCCACGCGCGGTTTCCCGGGCCGACTGTGCAGACAGACGAGCGCCACGAGCGCCACCTACTGGGCAGGAAAAGAAAAACAGAGCCCAGAGATTTCACAGAAAAACCTTTCAACCAGCTGGGTCCCACACCCAGAGAAATCTGATCAAATGCCCAGACACCAGCAGAAAATAATGGATGATGCTCGGAAAATTGAAGATATGGCCCAGTCAAAGGAACAAACCAATAGTTCAAATGAGATACAAGAGCTGAGACAACTAATGCTGAATATACGAACAGAAATGGAAAAACTCTTCAAAAACCAAATCAATAAATTGAGGGAGGACATGAAGAAGACATGGGCTGAACAAAAAGAAGAAATAGAAAATCTGAAAAAACAAATCACAGAACTTATGGGAGTGAAGGACAAAGAAGAAAAAATGGAAAAAACAATGGATACCTACAATGGTAGATCTAAAGAGACAGAAGTTACAATTAGTGAACTGGAGGATGGAACATCTGAATTCCAAAAAGAAACAGAAACTATCGGGAAAAGAATGGAAAAACTTGAGCAGGGGATCAGGGAACTGAATGACAATATGAGGCGCACAAATGTACATGTTGTGGGTGTCCCAGAAGGAGAAGAGAAGAGAAAAGGAGGAGAAAAACTAATGGAAGAAATTATCACTGAAAATTTCCCAACTCTTATGAAAGACCTAAATTTATAGATCCAAGAAGTCCAGCGCACCCCAAAGAGAATAGACACAAATAGGCGTTCTCCAAGACACTTACTAGTTAGAATGTCAGAGGTCAAAGAGAAAGAGAGGATCTTGAAAGCAGCAAGAGAAAAACAATCTGTCACATACAAGGGAAACCCAATAAGACTATGTGTAGATTTCTCAGCAGAAACTATGGAAGCTAGAAGACAGTGGGATGATATATTTAAATTACTAAAAGAGAAAAACTGCCAACCAAGACTCCTATATCCAGCAAAATTGTCCTTCAGAAATGAAGGAGAAATTAAAACATTTATAGACAAAAAGTCACTGAGAGAATTTGTGACCAAGAGACCAGCTCTGCAAGAAATACTAAAGGGAGCACTAGAGTCAGATATGAAAAGACAGAAGAGAGAGGTATGGAGAAGAGTGTAGAAAGAAGGAAAATCAGATATGATATATATAATACAAAAGCCAAAATGGTAGAGGAAAATATTATCCAAACAGTAATAACACTAAAAGTTAATGGACTGAATTTCCCAATCAAAAGACATAGAATGGCAGAATGGATTACGACCCAGCAATACCACTGCTAGGTATCTACTCAAAGGACTTAAGGGCAAAGACACAGACGGACATTTGCACAGCAGTGTTTATAGCAGCATTATCTACAATTGCAAAGAGATGGAAACAGCCAAAATGTCCATCAACAGATGAGTGGGTAAACAAACTGTGGCGTATACCTACGATGGAATATTATGCAGCTTTAAGACAGACTAAACTTATGAAGCATGTAATAACATGGATGGACCTAGAGAACATTATGCTGAGTGAGTCTAGCCCAAAACTAAAGGACAAATACTGTATGGTCCCACTGATGTGAACCGACATTCGAGAATCAGCTTGGTAACAGAGACTAGCAGGAGTTAGAAACAGGGTAAGATAATGGGTAATTGGAGCTGAAGGGATACAGACTGTGCAACAGGACTAGATATAAAAACTCAAAAATGGACAGCATAATAATACCTAAGTGTAATGTAACTAGGTTGGAACACTGAATGAAGCTGCACCTGAAATATGGTTTTTTGTTTGTTTGTTTGTGTGATTGTATCTTTTGTTTTTGTTTTTTTCCTTTTTCCTTTATATATATATATATATATTTTAAGTATTATTATTTTAATTCTCTTCTCTATATTAACATTCTATATCTTTTTCTGCTGTTTTGCTAGTTCTTTTCCTAAATCGATGCAAATGTACTAAGAAATGATGATCATACATCTATGTGATGATACTAAGAATTACTGAGTGCATGTGTAGAATGGAATGATTTCTAAATGTTGTGTTAATTTCTTTTCTTTTTTTTTGATTAATAAAAAAAAAATTTCAAAAAAAAAAAAAAAAAGAGTCACCCCCAGGAGAGCCTCTTTTATTGCTCAGATGTGGCCTCTCTCTCCAGCCAACACAACAAGCAAACTCACCACCCTCCCCCTGTCTACGTGGGACATGACTCCCAGGGGTGTGGACCTTCCTGGCAATGTGAGACAGAAATCTTAGAATGAGCTGAGACTCAGCATTAAGGGATTGAGAAAAACCCTAGAATGAGCTGAGACCCAGCATCAAGGGATTGAGAAAACTTTCTCGACCAAAAGGGGGAAGAGTGAAATGAGACAAAATAACGTGTCAATGGCTGAGACATTCCAGAGTCAAGAGGTTATCCTGGAGGTTATTCTTATGCATTAAGTAGATATCACCTTGTTATCCAAGATGTAATGGAGAGGCTGGAGGGAACTCCCTGAAAACGTAGAGCTGTGTTCCAGTAGCTGTGTTTCTTGAAGATGATTGTATAATGATATAGCTTTGACAATGTGACTGTGTGATTGTGAAAACCTTGTGTTTGATGCTCCTTTTATCTTCCTTATCAATGGATGACTAAAACATATGGAATAAAAATAAATAATAGGGAGAACAAATGTTAAAATAAATTTAGATTGAAATGCTAGTGATCAATGAGAGGGAGGGGTAAGGGGCATGGTATGTATGAATTTTTTTTCTTTTCTTCTAATTTCTTTTTCTGAATAGTTGCAAATGTTCTGAGAAATGATCATGGTGATGAATATGCAACTATGTGATGATATTGTGAATTACTGATTATATATGTAGAACAGAATGATCAAAAGTTAAGAATATCTGTGTTTGTTTGTTGTTATACATTTTAAAAAATTAATAAAAAATAATAAAGTGCTGTTTTCCAGCCAGCATTTTTGTTATTCTAAAGGATATTGTGGCCAAATTGAATTGCAAAAATTGAATTGTGGTTTATTTCCCTTTTTAATTTGCATTTATTTAGATTATGGAGTAAACATCCAAGAGAAGTAGACTCTGGGTGAAGAGCAGTTTTAGAGACACTGTGAAGTGATTGATTGTTTCCGATGGTTGCCAGGTTTAAGTGCCATGCTAAAGCGAGCAAGTTGTTCCCTGAACATTGCCCTGAAGCAGGCCAGGGTATCCCTAGACCCCAGACAAAATTAAGTGAAACTCACAACCCAGATTCATGATCCTATGTGACAATATAGCAGGTGATCCCAGTTTGTCATTGGGGACCAAGAAAATGCATGCAGTCTTTCATTCAGGGCATCCCTCATGTGATTTTGATTGCTGCATGGGCAAATGATGCTCCCTCAGTGCCACATTCCCTGAGCATGAGAGAGTTTTGACTGAGCTCAGATTTTCACACCATCACCTCCCTGAGGTGGGCTGGTGTTCCCTGAATACCAGGGTTCCCTTGACACCAAAAAAAACCCTCAAGGGGAGGATCTGGGCAGAAAGCTTCACTTACCTAAGGCCAAATTAGTTGTAGACATCTGGAAGCTATGAATGTGAGCTGGCAGTACGTTGAGATAGTCTGAACCTGTAGACTTAAGCCATTAATCACGTGGAAGCTTAAACAACTGTACTGGCTCAGGGAACGGAGTTGACTAGAAGGCTGCCATCGTAGCCCCAAGGGGCCAGAAAGCAAAGCCTCAGTCAATCCTCTGTCCTGGGTTTTGGCACCAGATGTTAGGCATGGAGCCATTAAGGATTCCACATGAGACAGTGAGTTAAAGATTAACAGGTTTATTGAAAGATAAAGCAGGGAGGAAGCAGGTGGGAAAGTGAAAAGGAGAAAGCAGGTAGGAGACTAAAATTGGCTCCTGCCTGGGGAGCCAGCAGGAAGAAAAAGAAAATGACTCCAGTTCTTTTTTGTGGGAACTGTGTCTTAAAAGGAAAGTAATTCCAGGAGGGAAGGGTGCTCACTAGGTGGTGTGTTGTCCCTTGATTGAATGGGGGCTTTTTGACTTAGGGTATAATAGATTGCTGAGTTATTCCCCTTTGATGTGCAGGTGCATGTATCAGGCAGGGTGAGATGCTGGCAGGGGAGGGTGTTATCAGCAGTGCCGTCTGGAGGACACAATAATAGCTAGTATGGCAATTGGTTCATATCTGGGTCCTTGGACCTACCAAGGATGCTGAAGAGAGGGCTGAGGGAGCTCTGCATCAAGAGTTCCTCTTGCTCTTAGAATTCTTTTTCTGAAATCCAACAAGGGGGAGTCTCATATGATTCTGGAAAAAATGCGTGTGTGTGTGTGTAAGGAGTAAATGATGAAGCAACTGTAATAAAATGATGATAGTTGGATCTGGGTAAAGGAATATGGTTGTTCTTGGTACTTTTTCTTCCCCCACTTTTTTAAAATTCCAAATTATTTCCACATAAAACTTTTAAAAAAGCATCCAGTTCTTATAATACTACTACCTGAGATTGTTGTATATTCCATATCTCTGTTATGGGCCTTGTCAGGAAAATCTGCTGATAAGCAATTGTATTTAATGAGGTCGCACCTGGAGCTCTGGCCAGCAGGCACAGCTCTAGGATGGGGGCGGAGGCTGCCTGACTTCCAATTCCAGCTCTGCTACCTCAGCTTTAACCTCTTTGTGTCTTGGATTCTTGTCTGTGATAGCACCAAACAAGTGTTATATAATAGTAGGAACTCAAATTTATTCATGTTGCTAATGCTTAGGAGAAGTGAGAGTTGGGTTTTAACCAAAAAAAAAAAACATTAAATATAGGTGAGATTCAACAGGAACAGTGAAAAAAGGGTTGGTGCCACAGGAAAACCCCAGCTCAGTCAGAAGAGAGGAGGCCTGGAGGACCCTCTCCCTTCATCATGCTAGCTGCTGACCTTTTAATAGCTGGTTTGGAGAGGTTTGGGTGCAGAGAGAAGGAGCTTTGGACAGTGACTGATTTTGCACATCTGGGGAAATCTGATTAGTGTGGTTGCCCTGCATCTTATTTATCTTGTCCTCAGATGAGGATTCCAGATGTCTCTCTCCATCTCTGCTCTGATAGACATTCCCCACACTGTGCCCCAAGAGTGACCAGACTTTTCTCTTATGAGTGCCTCATCCTCTCCAATTAGGATTCAGTCCCTCGTAAGGTCCTTTGCCTTCCTTGCCTAACCCAAACATTAGACCAATTCTTTAAAGTATGCCAAGTTGTCCCAATTTAGATGAGGAAACTGAGGCCCAGAGAGATCAAGTCACCAGTTCAGGGTCACACAGCCAGATATTGCTCTCAGACTTCTAGATTCCTTGGACTACCCTTTCCTCTGCCCCTTTGACAGTGTACCCCACCCACCACCAAAAGCTGACCTGGAGTGTCCCTGTCCCCTAGGGAGGAACCAAATTAACCCAAACTAACCTTTGAGGCCTCAGAGGAAGGACCTGAGGTTGGGACCCACAGGGACCTTGCCCAGTGACAAGTCCAGTGTCCTTCCTTTATACAACAGGGTCTTTGAGGACAGGAGAAGCTCCCTCCTCATCCCCATTCATTGCCTTCCCCTTTCTCTCCTCTCATCTCTCCTATGCACACTATGGTTGGCTTCCGGTGATTAGATTAAGCATCATTCATTGCAGAAGATACTCCCCTTAGCTGATTACAAATGCAATCAGCTGTAGATGCAGCCAACATAATCATGATTTAAGTCCATGAAATGTCCTCATAGCAGCAGATAGACAGCCCTTGCCCAACCAGGCAAACACCTGGCCAAGTTGACACATGAACCTGACCATGACACGTGCTCTCCTTTGAGTTCCCATAACTCTGTGATTGTCACT
Source organism: Tamandua tetradactyla (assembly GCF_023851605.1). Classification (NCBI taxonomy): domain Eukaryota; kingdom Metazoa; phylum Chordata; class Mammalia; order Pilosa; family Myrmecophagidae; genus Tamandua; species Tamandua tetradactyla. The sequence continues at coordinate 38,112,076 of NC_135341.1, forward strand.
CCCATGGAATTCACTACCCAGAGCATCACTGTGAAGAACTGACAAGCCAAGGGTTCCAAGGCTTGATGCTCCAGTATTGTTCATGAAATCGAGGCATGTTAGACAGGGAAGGAGGGAGGGAGAAGTGACTCTAAGACCCATAACAAAGTTCCTCAGTCAGGTCAGCCCCTGAAAAGAACCGATGTAAAATACAACTCATAATCCCTCATTAGTATAACCAGAGGGGGAAGGGCCCCTCCAAGTCCTTATAATGCAGGAATCCCAATCTCAAAATGCTTCTCCTTTAGAGAATGCCAACACTCACCCCCTTCAGTCATGTATTTTTGCTACGCATTAAATGTTTTGGCTGTACACACTGACTAGTTCTTGGATTCTTTGACTTTACACACTTACAAGTCCCTACATTCTTTCCTGCAGCTGAGTCAAGACTCTTCATGGTGTCAGCCCCTTCATGGCATAAGCCCCTGGTCAAGGCCTCGACTTTTCTAACAATTCTCAGGGCTCTCCAGCATCAAGTTTTTAAAACTTTTTAGCTGTTGTGCTGGTGTGAAGCTGTAATGTAAACATGTAAACCCCAGAAAAAACATGATTCTTTAATCCTCATTCAATATTGCTAGATTGGAGCTTTTTGATTATGTCCATGGAGATGTGGCCCACGCAACTATAAGTGGGACTTTTTGATTGGGTGATTTCCATAGAGATGTGTTTCCACCCATTCAAGGTGGGGTTGCTTACTGGAGTCCTTTAAGAAGGAACTATTTTGGAAAAAGCTTTAGGGCCAACAGAGCCCACACAGCCAGAGACTTTTGGAGATGAAGAAAGAAAATGCCCCTGGGGAAGACGTTTGAAATAAGAAGCCAGTGACCCCAGCAGTTGATGTCATATGCCTTCCCAGCTGACAGAGGTGTTCTGGACCCATCGACCTTTCTTGAATCAAGGTATCCTTCCCTGAATGACTTAGTTTTCACAGCCTTAGAACTATAAACTTGCAACTTAATAAATTCCCCTTTTAGAAAGCCATTCTGTTTCTGGTATATTGCATTCCAGCAGCTTTTACAAACTAAAACAGATGTACACACTGACTAGTCCCTCAATTCTTTCCTGCAACTAAATCAAGAACCCTGAAGACACAAGCTCCTAATTGAAGTCTCAAACTCTCCAAGAACACCTGAGACTCTTAGCTAAAATTCAAACAGCAGTCACTCTTACCAGCCAGTCACATTAGAGGGCACTAACAAGACTTGCAGATCTCCCTTCCAGGGGCTAGTTAAGCTCTCTGACTGAGGGTTGAGATGGAAAAGTTGCAGGCATGCAATCTTTTCTGGCATGTAAAATTGAAGTCATGTATGCATATTAATGGCCTGGCATATGGCACGTGGTATCTAGCCAAAACCCATATGAAATATCAAAGAGGGCTGTGGGCAGAGCTAGGGTGTAAGAGGAGTAAATGAATTGCTATGGTAACAGGATGGGCAGCACTGTGAGGAGATTAGAAACAGCTGTGATCAGTACAGGTCCATATCATCCTTGTGAATGATCCCTCTCTGGGCAGTGGTGTGCTGGTAAATGTCTAAAAATAGGGGGGAGGGAGGTGTGCTGAGCAGAGCATGCCCTCCCTGCTACATAAGACATGACTCCCAGGGATGTAAATATCCCTGGCAATGTGGAACATGACTCCCGGGGATGAACCGGACCCTGGCATCATGAGATTGAGAAACACTTCTTGACCAAAATGGGGAAGAGAAATGAAACAAAGTTTCGGTGGCTGAGGGATTTCAAATAGTCAATAGGTCATTCTAGAGGTTATTCTTATGAAGTATGTAGATATTTCTTTTCCATTTTTGATGTATTGAAGTAGTTAGAGGGGAATACCTGAAACTGTTGAACTGTAATTCAATAGCCTTGATTCTTGAAGATGATTGTATAACTATATAGCTTTTAAGGTATGACCATGTGATTGTGAAAAACTTGTGGCTGACACTTCCTTTATCCAGTGTGTGGACAGATGAGTAAGAAAATAAAGACAATAAATAAATAAATAATAGGAGTATGGGGGTATGAAATATTTGGGGTGTTCTTTTTCACTTTTATTTTTATCTTTATTCTTATTTTTATTTTTTTAATAATGAAAATGTTCAAAAATCTATTGTGATGAATTCATAGCTATATGATGATATTGTGAACCATTGATTATATACTTTGGATGATTATATGGTATATGAATATATAATTTATCAACAAAATTGTATTTAAAAGTGGGGGTGCTTAATAAATCCCAGAATTTTTTGAACAATGAATAAAAGAGTATTTGCAAAGTCCCCCCCGGGGAGTGGCAAGAAAGGAAGAAGATTCAACTGTCCCATGTGGAGAATTCCTGATATTCTCACAAGCAGTGGGGACAACCAAAGCAATAAGCTGAGCACTCAATCTTGGCGTTTGTTCATATGAAACTCATCCCCACAAAGGATAGGCTAAGCCTACTTAAAATTAGGCCTACAACTGGAGGGAACTGCTTTAAAATGTAGAGCTGTGCTTCACAGTGATGTTTCTTGAAGATGATTATATAATGATATAACTTTCACAATGTGACTGTGTGATTGTGAAAACCTTGTGTCTGATGCTCCTTTTATCTACCTTACCGACAGATGAGTAAAACATATGAATTAAAAATAAATAAATAATAGGGGGAACAAATGTTAAATTTAGTAGATTGAAATGCTAGTGATCAATGAAAGGGAGGGGTAAGAGGTGTGGTATGTATGAATTTTTTTTTCTTTTTATTTCTTTTTCTAAATTGATGCAAATGTTCTAAGAAATGATCATGATGATGAGTATACAACTATGTGATGATATTGTGAGTTATTGATTACATAACAAGAATGGAATAATCATTTGGTAAGAATATTTGTGTTTGTATGTGGTTATGCTTCATAAATAAGTTATTTTAATAAATTAGGCCTATGAGTCACCCCCAGAGAACTTCTTTTGTTGCTCAGATGTGGCCTCTCCCTCAGCCAACACAACAAGCAAACTCACTGTCCTCCCCATCCCTATGTGGGACATGACTCCCAGGGGTGTAAACCTTCCTGGCAACGTGGGACAGAAATCCTAGAATGAGCTGGAGCTCAGCATCAAAGGATTGAGAAAACATTCTCTACCAAAAGAGGTAAGAGAGAAATTAGACAAAATAAAGTGTCAATGGCTGAGAGATTTCAAACAGAGTCAAGAGGTTATCCTGGAGGTTATTCTTACACATTATATAGATATCACCTTTTTGGTTAAGGTATATTGGAGAGGCTGGACGGAAGTGCATGAAAATGTAGATCTGTGTTCCTGGAGCCATGTTTCTTGAAGATGATTGTATAATGATATAGCTGTCATAATGTGACTGTGTGATTGTGAAAACCTTGTGTCTGATGCTCCTTTCATCTACCTTGTCAACAGAGGAGTAGAACATATGGAATAAAAATAAATAATAGGGGGAACAAAGGTTAAAATAAATTTAGTTTGAAATGCTAGTGATCAATGAAAGCGAGGGGTAAAGGGTATGGTATGTATAATCTTTTTTTTCTGTTTTCATTTTATTTCTTTTTCTGAATTGATGCAAATGTTCTAAGAAATGATGAGTATGCAACTAAGCATATGTTAAGAATGTGTTTCCTTCTTGTAATTTTTAAAATTAATTTTAATTAATTAAAAAACTGGGGCATTTAGGTTTCATTCACTTTTTTAAAATAACACTATTTTTAAAAAATTTATTTATTTATTTATTTAAAAAAATTTAACAACAAACGAACAAAAACATTAACATATGATCATTCCATTCTACATATATAATCAGTAATTCACAATATCATCACATAGTTGCATATTCATCATCAAGATCGTTTCTTAGAACATTTGCATCAATTCAGAAAAAGAAATAAAAAGACAACAGAAAAAGAAATAAAACGAAAACAGAGAAAAAAGAAAGATTATACGTACCATACCCCTTACCCCTCCCTCTCATTGATCACTAGCATTTCAATCTACTAAATTTATTTTAACATTTGTTCCCCCTATTATTTATTTTTATTCCATATGTTCTACTCGACTGTTGACAAGGTAGATGAAAGGAGCATCAGACACAAGGTTTTCACAATCACACAGTCACATTCTGAAAGCTATATCATTATTCAATCATCCTCAAGAAACATGGCTACTGGAACACAGCTCTACATTTTCAGGCAGTTCCCTCCAGCCTCTCCATTGCATCTTGAATAACAAGATGATATCTTACTTAATGAGTAAGAATAACCTCCAGGATAACCTCTCGACTCTGTTTGGAATCTCTCAGCCATTGACACTTTGTCTCATAAAATAACACTATTTTTTAGGGCAGTTTTAGGTTTACAGAAGAATTGTACAGAAAGAACACAGTTCTCATATAACCTCTCTTCCCCCAACCCCTGCATGCAATTTCCTCTATTATTAGATAGTACTGCATTGGTGTGGTACATTGTTGATGAACAAATATTGATATGTTGTTATTACCTGAAGTCCATGGTTTACACTAGGTTTTGCTCTTTCTGTTGTAAAGTTCTATAGGTTTTTGACAAATGCATAATGTCATATATGCATGACATTATCGCTTATGGGTGTTTTTATTATTTCTATTGTTTTGCCTTTTCCAGAGTGTCAAGTAGTTGGAATCTTACAGCATATAGTCTTTCCGAACTGTCTTCTTTCACTTAGCAATATGTACCTAAGATTCCTCCATGTCTTTTCATGGTTTAAGAGGTCATTTCTTTTTATTTCTGAACGATATTCCCTTATATGGATGTACTGCAGCTGGTTTATCCATTCACCTACTGAGGACATCTTGGTTGCTTGCAATTTTTGATGATTAGAAATACAGCTGCAGAGGGTGCAAGGGTAGTTCAGTGGTAGAATTCTCATCTGCCATGTAGGAGACCCAGGTTCGATTCCTGGTCCATGCACTTCCCAAAAAACAAACGAACAAGCAAAACAAACAAATTCAACAAAATGGTGCTGCAATAACGGGATACTCTCACGGAAAAATAATGAAATGTAACCATGCCATATAAAAGAAAATACAGCATAAATAAATAGACAAATACATGAGTGAATGAAAAGAAAGCATGAGCAGGAATGCAGAGAAGTGAGACAGGGCAGGGTGTGTTAATGACAGAGCAGGACATCAGTCTGGGCAACAGTGGCTCAACCCCACTGAGGACTTCTGGCAGAAACTAACACACCACAGAGATGGTCACACCAGGGGGCGAGAAAAGGAAGACATTTCCCCACCAACTCCCATGCATGGTCAGTTGAGGCTTCTCCCCAGAATGTTCACAGAGCCACAGGGGTTTTCTGTCAACTACAGAAGGGTGAGTGGGCAGTACGTGCACAGAGTCTGGGACAAGCCAGTGCAACAGCAATGTGACCTGAGTGTCAGCAATTGTCTCCCTGCCAGATTCCCCCACCCCATGGAGCAAGATTCTTGTTTTTAATGGTACAAGTTTTTTGTACCATTTGACCCCAAAGCACAGGCCCCCAAGATAATCTGCTACCCCACTGAAGAAATTGTGGTGGGTCCCAATGCCAGAGGAAAAGCCGGGAGTGGTGGGTTTTCCAAAGTGAAGATTTTCGAGGGGGATCAAAAACTTCTGGGAATTCCACTGGCCGGCTGACTACAGAAGCCAACCAGCTGTGAGGCCGCTCTGTGTCTCTGTGAGTGTTTAACAAAATGCCTGGCCCCTCCCTCAACTGTCACCTCCATGTAAGCAGGAACAGTCTGGTGACATCTCAGGACTACACACAGAAGGTCTCCTTAAGTCCCTGCTGGATATTGAATTGAGGAGGACAGAAGTGTCTGCAGAGCATGGGAGGGACCCTGAGCATGGAGATGCTGTCCTGGACCTCTCAGCCCTGCAGCCTCCCCCAGGTCCTCCTTGGATGGGACAGCTTTCTCCATCCTTCTATATCACACATGGACATGGCATGGGGGTCCCCCAGAATTAAGGACTTGGCTGTGGTGAGTGAAAGGACGCAACACAAATGAGACCAAAGCCTGGAGGAAGCTGCTTTTACAAGAATTTATTTTGCAGAGCCTAGAGACCTGAGCCAAAGGCAAGATGGACTCTTGAGTTTCTGTCCTAGGTCCAAGATTATGAAAAAAATTCCCTGATTCTCCCACCGATTCTTTCAATCTTTTCACCAATCTTCCGCCCACCTTGCTTGATAAGGTTAGGCAGCCAGCCAATTCTCTTGACACGTTGGGGCTGTGCACCAGGAGGAAACAGGCTTCTTGTGGGGGCTGACCTCAGGGTCAAGCCAACATCCCTCCTCACCTAGGAAACCCCCTTCCTGGGCCATCCCATGAGCCTTGGGACCCCAGTTTACCCTGTGGCTGTGATTTTTGGAGTATATGATTGAATCCCTGCACCCAATAAGCAGGTAAGAAAGCCATGGCCCAGAGATGGCAAAGAGTTTCCCAGGGTCACATAGCAAAGCTGGGAAGGTAACACGAGGCAGTGGTTCTCAACCTTTAGCTGGAGTCACAATACCCTGGAAGGCTTGTTAAAGTATAAATTTCTAGGTCCTATCCCCAAAATCCGATTCAGTAAGTCTGAGTGGGGCCTGAGAATTTGCAATTCTAACAAGTTTCCAAGTGAGGCTCATACTTTGTGAACCACCTCTCTGAAGGATTACAGCACTAGGTACTTCTGGTTCAAGTTGATTACGAGACTAGGGTAGGAGAGGCTTTCTCTGCTCTGGGGTGGACAGTGGTTAATTGGTCCATAAGGTGTCCCTCCATTGCTCCCCAGCCCCTGCAGCCCAGAAAAGGTCACTCACCCCATTACAGCTGATGTCAAAAGAGCCTGTGGCTTGGTCCAGGATGACAGTTCCCACACATTGCTTCACCAGCTGGGAAGGGGAGGCTTGAGGTCAATGGAAATTCCCAAGTCATAATCTTCCAGCTCTACCTCAGTGTCTGGAAATGTTCCCCGCCCCGGGGTCCTTTGTTCAGTCCCTCTGGAGGCACCCGCCTGCACCTCCAGCCCCCAGCCTCACCCCATTCTCCTTGAAGTCACACTGTTCCGGAGGCTGCTCTGTATTCTTGGGGCACACCGTCTCCTTCAGCACAAAGCTCACAGGCTTTGGGATGTATGGGTCCTCATCCTGGGCAGGGACAAGAAGTGGGGAGACAGAGCTCAGGCCCATTCCTGCCCTCTCTGATCCCTGACTCCCTGACCCCCCACCAAGAGAGCAGCCTTTCAACAACACCCACAGAGTGCTAGGCGGAGGGCTTGGTGCACAGGGACAGAGGAGAGGGGCACAGAGCCTTTTCCTGCCCTCATCAAGTCTACGGTGAATGGAAGCAGACCTCAAACAAGCTCTAAAGAGAAGCACCTTCTTCTGGCAGGAAGGAAAACAGGGGCCTTCCAGGTGGAAGCCTCAAGTCTGGGCAGAGGCCTTCCCTGTGAGGGAGATAACGGGACAGAGAGGAGACTTATGGGGAAAGTCACTCCCCAGAGCCAGTCTCCTCACCTATGCCTCTGGAGCTCCCAGAAACCCCTGGAATTCCAGAAATCACCCAGCAGCCTGCTGGGGGAGCAGGGGGGTGCACCTCTGTGCACAGTAAAGATTCTAAGGCAGAAGTGCTCATGCTGAGAGGGACACAGTTCCGGGCAGGTTTCCTGAAGGATATGAGGCTACTATATTTGAAGGAGGAAGTGGCTTCCTGGCAGGAGGTACAACATGAACAAAGGCCAGGAGGTTGGGCCTGGGAGTGACAGTGAGGCCAAGCCTGGGAGGAACAGACCCCACCCCCACCCCACTCACCACCTCGGGCTGCAAGTCCTGCCGCAGGAGGCGGTAGAGACTTTCCTCAGAGGACTGCTTGTTGAAGCCGTCCACAGCCTGGAGCACTGCTTCCTGGTAGCTGAGGGTCTGGCCGGTGGCCAGAGGCATCACCAGGCTCAGCAGCAGCAGTGACCACCGCCCCAGGGAGGTGCTGCTTTTCTGGGTCTCCATGGTCCTCAAGTCTGTTTTCCCCACAGCCTAAGGAAGCCCCTTTATGCCCAGGATGAGCCTGATGCAAAGACCCAACCAAGGGCCTTCCTGACCCGCCCCAACAACGGCCACCTGCTAGGGTGTGGGCTGGGGGTTTCCTCAGCCCCTGCTGTTGCCTCAGAGGGCTTGCAGAGAAGTGGGGAGATGGTTTCTCCACCTCCCGGACAAGTCTTGGCCTCTCCTGGGCCCCACCGGAGAATATCATAGCCTAAGTTGCTCAAGGAAGTTGAGCCCCGCAGGACAGGAAGGGGGTCAGTTATCCATCTCATATCCTTCTCCCACTGTGGCCTCAAGAATCAGGTTAAGAGTGTGTTCACCACTGAGTCCCCAGTGCTAGGTGCAGCTTAGCACACAGGAGGCCCTCAATGAATTTTAACGAATGAATAACAGTATAACCATCCCCCACCTAGAGAACTGTCCACTCAGTCAGCTGCATGGGAGAAGTTGCCGCTTCGGTTCCAGGTCACACTACCCTGTTCTCTGGTCCCAGCCCTCAGCTCAGGGGCTTGGCTCCATCTGTCTCCCTCTGGACGGGCCTGAATCCTTCTCCACTGCCTTTCTCCATCTGGAAATGTCCCCAGCCTCCTCTGGACAGGGCCTGCCACCCTGCCACCCTGGCTCCTCCCCAGCTGACCCTGAGGAAGGGTTGTCTACACGTGACCCTCTTCCTCACTCTCACATTTAAGGTGCCCGCAGCTTGGCCAGCCGCCACGGGATCCAGCGGCCACCCTCAAGCCTTGTCTTCATCAACTTTACCGAGGCTCTGGGGGGCCCTCTCTCCTTTTTTTTTTTTTTTTTTTTTTTTTTTAAGAGAGAGGGAGGAAGGGAAGGAAAGACAGAGAAGGAAGGAAGGATGGAAGGAAGGAAGGGAGGAAGAAAGGGAAACATCTTAAACATTTTCTTGTTTTTTTATTATATTTTGTTTGTTTGTTTGTTTTTTACATGGGCTGGGGCCGGGAATCGAACCGGGGTCCTCCGGCATGGCAGGCAAGCACTCTTGCCCGCTGAGCCACCGCGGCCCGCCCTCCCTCTCTCCTTTTGACACTCTCTCCTCCTGTCTGCCCTGATGCTGCCCTCCTGGTTTCCCTCCTGCCTCTCTGGTGGCTCCTGCTCAGTCTCCTTCAAGACCCCTCCTCACAGTGTCCAGGGCTGCTCAGCTGCATCCAGGATCATGAGCGTGCCCAGTCCTCGCTTCAACCTGGGTTCATCCCGTCTCAGTCCCCACTTATGACAGACAGACACCATGTAGTCTATATCTCTGAGCTGTCCTGTCTGCTCTTCTGCTGGGGCCTCCTCCATGAGCCATGAGCTGGAAGACTGGGAAGCACCTCGCCTTCTTCTTCTGCCTCCTGGAGACACTCCCTCTGGCCTCTCCAACTGCCTTTGCCTCTGAACTATGGCCACAATCTCCAGTCTCCACCAACTGTATGCTCCAGGCTCTCTGCAGACCACATTCTGAACTCTGTACCCTTGTCCAGGGGCTCCTTCAAACTGCTGGTTTGTCCATTTCATCCCCGTGCCTTTTGGAGCCCACACACGCCTTGGCCTGGCATCAGAGCCTATAATCTAATTGCTCCTTATGGCCCTCACTCCCACTCCTGCACATCCCAGATGCCAGGTTGCCAGATACACCCTACCACTCTGGTGCCTCTGAGTCTCATGCTCTTTCTCCCGCCTCTGCACCCGTCTCGTCTGCTTGGTATGCCCCTTCCACCTTATGAAGCCTTCCCTGACCTCCAACCAGACATAGCAACCTTCTCCTCTTTGCTCCAGGAAGATCTGAATACAAATAACTCCTTATCCAGTGCTCCAGTTGAGACACCAAGCTAGGGTGGCTGGTACTGGATGGTGGAGAGGCAATGGACCAAAGTGATAGAGGGGTCTAGAGACCACAAGGTAAATTCTGGTTCCAGCTCCCCTATGGATTGGCCATTTAGCTGCAAGTCCTGGGATAACTCTCAGTTGGCCCATGGGACGCTTGGCAGTTTGGACAAGTGCTGCAGGTTGCACATTCTGTCTTGGGAAAGAGAAGGAGAAGTGGGCTTCTGTGCAACCTGGTTTCACAGTCCAGGTGTTGCCCCAGTGGCCTCTTGGTCAAGCAGGGCTTGCACATCAGAACCTTTACAGCAGTTGAGGTTGGGGAGGAATTCATCCCGGGACATCAAACCCCTAGGGCTCTTTGGACTCCTTCACCTTCCTTGCTGGCATTGGGGTCTTCAAGAAGCCACATGGGGAGAAGCCAGTATCCATGTTAGTCCTCAGACTGACCTGTCTTACATTCCCCTAAGTCAGATCCAACACACTCAGAACCCCTTCCCAAGTGGCTGAAGGAGTCATTCTGGCCAATGCTGGATAGTCCTGCCTGCTTGGAATCAGTGTACAAGTGATGGTGCAAGGTGGCTTGCACTGGTTCTCTGATGCAAGTCAGAAGTTTGGATTCAGCGGGCCTTGCCTTTCCTTTCCAGGTCACAGCAGAGGGCCCACACTCCCAGTTTCCAGCCATGAGCCCTGTCCAGGGCTGAGTCCATGCAGGTGGGTATCCACCACTGAGATAGGGAGGCTGACTTGGACTCTGAGAACCCATGGCTGCCCTTCTCTCAAGGAAGGGGAGGTAGATGCCTCTTTAGAATGTCTTGCCCCATTAATAGGGTGAGCAGAAGATTCTAGGTAAGCCCAGAATTAGGTGGAGCTAAAAAAGAAGCTTTTAAGTATAGGGTCTTATGAGAATGGGGACAAATGTCCCTTTCCCACAAGGACCCTTGCTAAAGGCCTGGACAGGTCAAATCCTTCAGGCAAGGTCTCTATCTGAGTCTCTCTCTCTCTGAATCTCCAAGCCCCACTTTGCTAAGCAGATCAGTTCACGGCTGCTTCTAATCCTTACAGACTTGGTGGGCACAAGCTCTTCACCATGTGGTCAGCGTGCAGTGCTACCATGAGGCTGCTGAGGGTTCAGGAAGGCCTTCCCTGAATTAGCAGATAATGGAACCCCTCCCCACCCAGAACCCCTCCCTCGCAAGGAAACAAAGCCCACCTTGGCCCCATCCCTCTGTTCCCTCTCCGGCTCTCCACCTATACCCTGGAGTCTGAAGAGCCAGCAGTTGCTCTGACTGATGCACCCACCCTCCTTAGGCCTACTTACCCCTGGGACAATCTTTGTCAGGATGGCCAGTTTGTCCGAAAAGAAGACCATGCAGATAGTTCACCCTCTCAGGTGCACTGAGGAAGGAGTCCTGGGATGGGAATCCTAGGAACCATATCTGTCCTGAGCCCCTGTCTCTGTGGGCAAGTCCCTGGTAAGCACACTGGAAGGCCCAGGGCTTGGCAGTCAAAAAGCTCGGGCTGCCTGGGTTCTGGGCTGGGTGCTGTCAGGCTGGCTGTGTAATCATGGGCACCAGTGTATCCACATTGTGACTCAGTCTCCTTACCTGTAAAGCAGGGATGATCATAAAGGATGATATAAAGCAGGGATAAAATAATAATCATTCTTTATAGAAATTATTGTACGGGTCAAATGCAATGCTGTGTGTGCTCAGTCCACATGAATTGTTGATGTTGTGGTTAATGTGACCTCTTGTGTTAATACTCACAAAGTAACGTGGAGCCCTGGAGGTAGTGAAAACGGAGTGACTCAGGCCATGAGCTGTCATCCCTCAGGGCCAGAATGCTTTAAAATGAGGATTTGACACCACTGCAGGACTCTCCCACATTGGGGAAGTGGACAAGCAGGCTGCACGCCCATTTGTATCTCTCCAGGGAGAAGAAGGAAGAAGGCTGGTTCAAGACAGTGCAACTTCCTCATTAATTAATTTCTTGTTCTTGGGCACATTGCTTAACCTCTCTGTGCCTTGCTCTGCTATAAAATGGGTCCAGTAAGTTCTCCCTGAAGTGATGTGTTGCATGCAATAACCGATGTGCGGGCAGTGCAATGGTGGCTCTGTAGTAGAATTCTCACCTGCCATGCCAGACACCCGGGTTCTATTCCAGGAGCCTGCCCATGCCAAAAAATAACTAAATAAATAACCGACATGCACATAAACTACCTGAGCACAGCCCATCCCCCTCCATCACACCCCAGGTGGGCTTTGAACTCATCAAAGCAGCTAAGTAAGGTGCAAACTGCATCAAAGCCCGTGGGACAGGAGCCTGGTCCTGTGGCCCAAGTGACTCAATTCTTATTTCTGGCAAATTGCCTCCCTTCCCTGAGTCTCTTCTTGTGCAAAAATCGGGGGCGATAACCCCAACCCTGGCAGACTGCAGTGTACGGGAGTCAGATGTGTATTCAGGGAGAAAAGTTCCCTTCTGTGCCCAGGCATCCTGGGTCACGGAGCTGGGTGTGCTGACGTTCTGTGGCCAACAGAGGGTGCCAGCCACAGCTCCTGCCCACGCCCTGGACAATCCCTGCCTTCTACCTTCCTTTTACTGGCAGGATTGTTCTGCCAGGAGACCTATGATGGGAGGCCTAAGCCGCTTGGCTTTGAGCAAGTCACTTTGCATTCTTGGACCTTGATGTCCTTCCTGTAGGATGGGAATGACATGCGCTGAAGTGTTTGCCTGGGGACAGTTGTGGCAGTGGGAAAGAAAGTGCATATCCACTGTCAAGTCCCCCACCCCCAAGGTGATTTTTTTTTTTTTTTACGTGGGCAGGCAGTGGGAATCAAACCCAGGTCTCTGGCATGGCAGGCGAGAACTCTGCCTGCTGAGCCACCATGGCCCATCGCACTCCCTGCTCCCCGCCCAGGGCGATTTTATGAATGAGGCCAGGGTCAGGTCTCCTTGCTTGGCAAGAGGCCTTGCCCAGCTGTGCCTGACACAGAAGCACACATGCACACTCACGTGGAAGCTGTGTCCCCCTCCTTGCCCACAACCCTACCCAGGTCCCCATCACATTTCTACTTAAGAGTCTGTCCAAATGTCACCCCCAGTTGTCAGCCCTCTGTGATGCATTTCCCAACACCTGGCTGGCTAGGAGACAGCTCCCCACCCCACCTTTAACCTCATGGGGGCCTGAGCTGCCCCTTCAGACTGGAACTCCCTGAGCTATCCCCTCAGCCCTGATGACAGGGCTGTGCCTCCTCACTAGGCCAGGTGCTCCCCAAATGTGACATTCTTGTCTATCTCCCAGACGAAGGGTCCCCAAGGTAATACCTTGTGTTCCCTTCAGCCCATAGCCTTCCTATAATGGACAGGATCCATTTCCTCTTTGTTTCCTCTCCGGACTCGGCACTCAGAGGGGTCCAGACCAGCAGCAAATAGGTCCAGAGCTAGGTTTAGGGAACATTTGTTAAAAGAAAAACTACATGGCATAGAATGGTGATGAGTAATTTCTGGAAAATAACCTTAGGGTGATTTCCAAGAGGGGCCTAGGCCATGGAATCTGGGAGGTGGAGACCCTGTCCAGCCATAAAGGGGATACCTGGGTCTTGCCCAAATGTGGGTTCCTGGAATTGTTGGTTGACTGGGCCCCTCAGTCTTCCCCAAGGGCTCAGACTGCAATTATTTGCTGCTGGGAAAGGCCAGAGCAGCTGTGGGCAAGCACACCCTTTCTAGTCCAGGAATACACACCCGGGGCTAGGGACCTGTTGCACAATTTAGGTTTCCCAACCCCGGGTTTGCTACCAATAAGGAAAGCCAGGCCTCAAGCTTCTTGCCCTATGCAGCCCCGCGTGCCCTCTGGGTGACCTTATCTTGGGCAGTCCCAGTCTCTCCCTTTATCAGTGATCCATGAACCCCATGCAGCTCCAACAGGTCTGTGCCTCCAAGCAGCCAGGGATCATGCACCAGGCTGCCTGCTGCTCACCTTTTTCTTGGTGACCTCAGACTCACACCATCGGATTTTGCCTCCCCCTGTGGCTCCTTTCTGACCTTGCTCAGTTCTGCTCTAATGCAATTATTACGTGCATTGTTCAATACAGTAGTCACGAGCCACATGTGGCTAATTAAAATTAAAGAAAAGTAAAAATCAGTTCCTCAAATTGAGTAGATTGAAATACTAGTGATCAATGAAAGGGAGTGGTAAGGGGTATAGAAAAAAAATAGGGGGAACAAAGGTTAAAATATATTGGGTAGATGGAAATACTAGTGGTCAATGAGAGGGAGGCGTAAGGGGTATGGTATGTATGAGTTTTTTCTTTTCCTTTATTTTTCTGGAGTGATGCAAATTTTCTAAAAAATCAGTGTGGACAACCAAAGCTATAGGCTGAGCCCCCAGTCTTGGGGTTTGTTCATATGAAACTTAACTGCACAAAGGATAGGTCAAGCCTACTTAAAATTTAGGCCTAAGAGTCACCCCCAAGAGAGCCTCTTTTGTTGCTCAGATGTGGCCTCTCTTTCCAGCCAACACAACAAGCAATCTTACCACCCTCCGCCTGTCTACGTGGGACATGACTCCCAGGAGTGTGGACCTTCCTGGCAACGTGGGACAGAAATCCTGGAATGAGCTGAGACTCAGCATCAAGCAATTGAGAAAAACCCCAGAATGAGCTGAGACTTAACATCAAGGAATTGAGAAAACTTTCTCGACCAAAGGGGGAAGAGTGAAATGAGACTAAGTGTCAATGGCTGAGAGATTCCAAACAGAATCAAGAGGTTATCCTGGAGGTTATTCTTACGCATTAAGTAGATATCATCTTGTTGTTCAAGATGTGATGGAGAGGCTGGAGGGAATTGTCTGAAAATGTGGTGCTGTGTTCTGGTGGCCATGTTTCTTGATGATGATTGAACAATGATATTGTTTTCACAATGAGACTCTGTGAATGTGAAAACCTTATGTCTGATGCTCCGTTTAGCTACTATATCAACAGAAGAGTAGAACATATGGAATAAAAATAAATAATAGGGGGAACAAATGTTAAAATAAATTCAGTTTGAAATAGTGGTAAATGAAAGCAAGGGGTAAGGGGTATGGTACATATAGTTTTTTTTCTCTATTATCATTCTATTTCTTTTTCTGTTGTCTTTTTGTTTCTTTTTCTAACTCGATGCAAATGTACTAAGAAATGATGAATATGCAACTATGTGATGATATAAAGAATTACTGATTATATATGTAGAATGGAATGATTTCTAAATGTTTTGTCTGTTAATTTTTTTTAATTAATAAAAAAAAGTTAAAAAAAAAAAAAAGATGTAATGGAGAGGCTGGAGGGAACTGCCTGAAACTGTAGAGCTGTGTTCCAGTAGCCATGTTTCTTGAGGATGATTGAATAATGATACAGCTTTCACAGTGTGACTGTGTGACTGTGAAAACCTTCTGTCTGATGCTCCTTTTATCTACCTTGTCAACAAATGAGTAGAACATATGGCATAAAAATAAATAATAGGGGGAACAAATGCTAAAATAAATTTAGTTTGAAATGCTAGTGATCAATGAAAGCGAGGGGTAAGGGGTATGGTAGGCATAATCTCTTTTCTTCTTTTGTGTTTTCGTTTCATTTCTCTTTCTATTGTCTTTTTATTTCTTTTTCTGAATTAATGCAAATGTTCTAAAAAATGATGAATATGCAACTAAGTGATGATATTGTGAATTACTGATTATATATGTTAATGTTTTATTTGGTTTGTCATTTTTTTAAATTGATAAATAAATTTTAAAAAATTTTCTCAAAAATGATCGTGGTTACTCTCACAGGCAGCGGGGACAGCCAAAGCAATAGGATGAGCCTCCAATCTTGAGGTTTGTTCATATGAAACTTAACCCCATAAAGGATAGGCTAAGCCTGCTTAAAATTAGGCCTAAGGGTCACCCCAAGAGAACCTTTTCTGTGGCTCAGATGTGGCCTCTCTCTCTTGGCTGACAGCAAGCAAACTCACTACCCTCACCCTCTCTATGTGGGACATGACTCCCAGGGGTGTGGACTTTCCTGGCAACACGGGACAGAAATCCTAAAATGAGCTGAGACCCAGAATCAAGGGACTGAAAAAATCTTCACAACCAAAAGGGGGAAGAGCGAAAGAGACAAAATAAAGTGTCAATGGCTGAGAGATTCCAAACAGAGTCGAGAAGTTCTCCTGGAGGTTATTCTTACACATTAAGGAAATATCACCTTGTTAGTCAAGATGTAATGGAGAGGCTGGAGGAAACTGCCTAAAATGTAGAGTTATGTTCCAGTACCCATGTTTCTTGAAGATGATTGAATAATGGTATAGCTTTCACAAAGTGACTGTGTGATTGTGAAAACCTTGTATCTGATGCTCCTTTTATCTACCTTATTAACAGACAAGTAAAACATATGGAATAAAAATAAATAATAGGGGAAACAAATGTTAAAATAAATTTAGTAGATTGAAATGCTAGTGATCAATGAAAGGGAGGGGTAAAGAGTATGGCATGCATAAATTTTCTCTCAGTCTTTTTTTATTGCTTTTTGTGAATTGATACAGATATTGTAAGAAATGATCATGATGATGAATACACAACTATGTGATGATAGTGTGAGTTATTGATCATATAACAAGAATGGAATGATCACATGATAAGAATGTTTGTGTTTGTATGTGGTTATGTATCATGAATAAAAAATAAATTTAAAAAAAGGGAGGGGTAAGAAGTATGGTATGTATGAATTTTTTTCTGCTGTCTTTTCATTTCTTTTTCTGAATTGATACAAATGTTCTAAGAAATGCTCATGATGATGATATGCAACGATGTGATAATATTGTGAATTACTGATTATATATGTAATCAGTAACAGAATGATCATATGTTAAGAATGTTTGTGTTTCTTTGTTGTCATTTTTTTTTAATTTAAAAATTAATCAAAAAATGATCATGGTGATTAATATACCATTATGTGATGATATTATGAGCCATTGATTTTACACCATGTATAGGATGTTTCCATGCTAAAATGTTCATATGTTAAGAATGTTCATGTTTATATGTTGCTTTGGCTTGTCAATTTAAAAAATAAAAAATGAAATAAAAAAAGAAAGAAAAATCAGTTCCTTAGTCACACCACCACAGTTCAAATGCTCAACACCCATGTGTGGACAGTGCACATATAGAACATTTCCATCATCACAGAGAGTTCAATGGACAGAATTAGACAAAAGGCAAGGCTAGGAGTTGGGGAAGATTGTAGGGAGAGAAGACTTCTGGGTGGAAAGGGCCAGCTTTGTCACTGCGACATGCTGGCTCCTTAGGAATGTTTCAGAGGCACTGGCTTGACAACACCCTAAATGGAAAAGATTGAGAGCAGTGAGAGCTGTCAGGCAGCAGGCTGGAGATGGCTTCCAAACACGCCCAGTTTAGACCATTGGGAAGCAGCTCGGTGAGGGGTGATAGCTGGCTCTGCCCCTGTGGGGATTTTATTATAGAAGGATTACTCTGGCTGCAGGGAGGAGGGATCTCTGGGAGCCCCAGAATCAGGGCCCTTTGGGAACTGTCCTCCATTGCCCATACCCAGGATCCAGCACAGGCTTCCTGTTCCCCAAGATGACTGGAGGCACCCCCTCGGTGACTGAGCCACCCTTCTCCTGGCCTTAAAATGCGATCTGAGCCTGCTGCCAGGATAGTGGGCATTGAAGGCTCTGGAGGCTGGGTGCCTCCAGGTACGATTTTGGGGCTGAGGATGTGCAGCAGGAATTACCTGCTCTCTCCCCTCAGGGTTGAGGGTCTCAGGGGTCACCTCTCTGTTTCTGGAGGCAGATTCTGAGGTCCCAAATAGGAAGAAGCATGGGTTTCTGAATGAGATCTGGACCAGTGTCCAGGAATTTATACTGTTCACGGAATATGTAACCTCAGAAGTTGGCCTTTCCAGAATCTATGTGCCCCTGGGGCTGCAAGTGAGGAATAGGTTTATAGAAGTTAGTTAAAGATTAAGCCAACACAGAGTAACGGAAACAAATGACTGAATGCCCAAGAGTCTGCTGCCAGAGACTGGGCAAGATTAAGACAGTCGTTTTTTGAGCTCCTCTGAAGAAGGATTATAGGAAACTGGTAGGATGGCTTGGTCATTACTTGGGGATGTGTGCTAGATCCCCAGGAAGCCCCTAAATGCAAGGTTTTGGTTTTGCCCAGTAGGTCTGAATTGGGGCTTAGAGGAGAGGCTGGGATGCAAAGAGATCTGAGGTCTGTATCAGGGCAGCTCTGATCCAGAAACGCATACCAGGGGCCCTCACACAGGGTTATGAAGTAAGGGGAAGAGTCCTCTGACCCCTGGCCCTCACTGAGTCCTAGACACTGAGCACTGAGCCAAACTTGGTAAGGAGGCCTGCATCCAGGGGAGGGAGACAGGAAAGTAGAGGACATGGTCAGACCTACAAGGGACTGTTGAAGGGCCCAGCTGGGCAGCGGTAGGGGAGGAGACAGTACCACTCTAGCCTCCTGCTCTCAGACTTCCCTTCCAAAATGCCATCTAGGAAGTCCCTAGAGAGATGTGTCTGTGACATTTCCTGTTACCATAAAGTCTCTCCTTCTCCCATGCAGTGAGAGCAGCACCTGTGCAAATTTCCATCTGTGGGTAGTGTTTGCAGGGGATTGGGAAACAGGGGTCTGTTCTCAGGGAAAAGCTCTCTGATTGAACTTTTGTCTTCCTAGCAGTTTTATTGATATATAAGTCACATGCCATATAATTCACCCACTTAAAGTATACAAGTCGATGGTGTTTAGTATTTTCACAGAGTTGTACAACCACCACCACAGTCAATTTTGGAACATTCTCATCACCCCAAAAAGACATCTGTACCAACTAGGAGAAACTTCTCATTTCCCCCCAACCTCTCTGCTGGCCCAAGGAAACCTCCAATGTACTTTCAGTCTATATGGATTTGCCTATTACGAACCCTTCAAATGGAATCTGACAATATATGGTACTTTGTGTCTTGCCTTCTCTCACTTCACATACTTTCGAGGTTCATTCATGTTGTAGAATGTATCAGTACTTAACCTCACCATTATACTTAACTTCTTTTTGTAGCTGAATAATAGTTCACTGTACAGATATTCTACATTATATTCATTCATTCATCAATTGATGAACACTTTAGTTGCCTCCAATATTTGGCTGTTGTGAATAGCACTGATAGACTCACGCTTGCTGTGGTGAGTGGAACCATGGGTGCCACATGTCCTACCCATAATGCCAGAGGCAAAATTTAACCATGATGGCAGAGGCAAAGCCAGGCATCCAGAATTGTCCATTATCTGCCAACTTCTCCACTCTCCTCACCTCCTGTTCCTTGACCTGCATTTGAAGACCTTGACCTTCTGAACACACCACACTGGCATTTGTCTCCCAGCGTTCTAAGGTCTCTCTTCCCCTCCCTTCCATGTCCAGGGTTTCTTCCCCACATATCCAAATCCAGTCCATCTCTCAAAGTCCAGCCCAAATCCCATCTTCACCAAGACGTCCTCCCTAACTTTTCCTGGCCCAGAAGGAATTCTTCCAGCCCCTACTTGGGGCGCTGAAGTATACAGACTGACTCTGACCAGTCTCACCAGGGATGCTTTATCTTTTCTCCCAGGTCAAGGGAGGAAAAGAAGATGATCATAGGCGACAACCATCAACAATATACATGGTTACTGGTAATCCTGAAATCCTCATGTGTTTTCCTGCTCCTGTGCCTTTGCTGAGCTTTCTGCCTGGAGTGCCCCTCCCATTCTTTCAGGCCCTATTGAGTTGACCTACTTTCCTAGGTCCCTTGGAGGGTCCCTTACCAGGTCCTCAGATATAGAAGTTGCCTTTCATTCCTCTAGCATTTATTCCTCACAGCCTATGGGGGCTCTATTGGCTTCTTGGAAGTCCTCTCAGCAAAGAGGCCATTGCCACTCTACCCCAGCCATCTTTGCCCCTATACCCTACATCTGTTCCTTCGGATGTTCTTATATATCCTTCACACCAAATTTAGGGAATAAGGGCCATCTCTCCAACCATTAGACCTGTGGAGAGGGTAGGACCCCACCTTGCTGGGCCCCCAACTCTGGATTTCTGAATGAGCCAATAGATGAGGAAAATGAGGCCAGAGTTTAAGTTACTAAACTAAGGGACTCCCACCCAGAAAATACCAGCACAAGGACTTGAACCCAATGCCTCCCACCCATCCACCATGCTGTCTCTCTCATGGGAGTCAAGTGGAGGGGATTCAAGTCACAGACCACTGCCTTCTAGGAAGGCAGATGTGGACTGCTGGGATGGAGTGGGGACTCTGGCCAGGGAGTGGATGTCAGGATCCTGCTCAGAGCCAGCTTTCTCTTCCCCCTTACTATCTGATGTGAAGCAACCAGCTTGGGGGAAAACCAAGAAGTTAAGCAATTTCTGAAACTCCACAGGTTGGACTTCAAAAGAATCCAGCTGGGAGGAATTTTCCCCCTTGACCCTGGGAAGGCATAAAACCAAGCAGAGGCTGAACACTGCAGATTGAGACAGGCAAGATGGGAAGCATCAGAGTGGTTGTGCTGCTGCTGCTCTTGGGTCTGAAATGCACCGAGCCTGCCTCCTTTACCGGTAACACCCACCTGAGCCAAACTCAGGCCCTGGATATAGCCATCCAGGTCTACAACAATGAAAGGAAGGAGGAGTATAACTTCCGTGTCCTAAGTGCTCAGCCCCAGAAAGACTGGGTAAGAAGGAGCAGGGAGGACCTCGGGCACAGCCCAACCCAACCAGAACATCCTAGGGGGGGCACTGGACTAAGGGGTCTGCTGCCCTGAAGTGGGGAGAGGCTTTAGGAAGTTCCCCTCACTGTTCTGGGCCTCAGATTCTTCATCTGTGAGACAATGGAAGCCTTGGGCAATGCTCTGTACTTTTCTGCAGGTTTTTCCAACTGGTATGATTGGTGGCACCATGTGGTAGAGTCAAGTGGATCTGGTTTCAACTCCCTGCTCTACCACTAGAAGTTGCTTGGTCTTAGTTAATTCGACCTCTCTTTGGACCTCAGTTTGGAGCTGCTGGTTGGTAGTAGAAGAATTTCCAGGCCCTAAAGTCCCCATCTGCTGAGGGACAGACTGGATGCTCTCTGGGTTCCTTTCACAAAGGGACAGGTTAACTATGCAAGGCTGAGTTTATTTTGTTTCCTTGCTTATAGGACCCAACATTATCAAAACCACAGTCATTGATCTTCACCATCAAAGAAACGGAGTGCAAGGTGGTGGAGAACCTCAACACTGAGCAGTGTCCCTTCAAGGACAATGGGGTAAGTTCCTCAAACCCCAGCTCCCCATGCCCCAACTCAAGGCTTTAGAGTAAGCCCCTGGATTCTGTTCTTCAGGCACATCTGCACAAGGAGCCCACCATTCCGTTTCTACCCTGCACTGGGGTCCCCCAGTCAATTGGCTGAGTTCTAAGCTTATTCCTTTCCCCCACAGCAAGTGAAGAACTGCCAGGGACTCTTCACTGATGAAGGGAAAAATCTCAGCGTGGAGAACATCTGTGAACTCCAGCTGTCTACAGGGGTAAGCAGACTCCTGAGGATTTTGGAGAAGGAAAGAATTGGGTCAAAAGCCAGGACTTTTAGGCAGGAGGATTCAGAATAAAGGGCAATGGCCATACAGGCCTCTTGGGAGCCTCTACACTCCTCCCAGTCCCGAGGATTGTCCTGAGAGCCTGACAACGGACACACAGAAAAGATAACTCCTAGCTGAGCTTCTGTTCCATTTAATGACCTGACGGAGCCACTACACCATCCTGAGCCTCTGCACATTGGCCTTTATAAGATATCAACCTAAGGCATACCCCTCAGAGTCTGATTTAATTGGTCTGGAGAGGGGTCAGGATTGAGATCACCTGGGCTGGAAGCTGAATGAAGTACCTAGTGGATAGTATCCATCAGCTAATAGAACTGTGATTTGCAGATGATGTTGCAATAGAGGCAGTGTTCTATGGGGTGGGAAGAATTTATAAGGGAGGGGCAACTTGAGTTGGGCATGAAAAATGGATAGGTATAAGATTGGGGATTTGCTGAGGGTTCTTCAGGAAGAAGAGAGAGGGCTGAGGGTAAGAGAGGGGCTTTGTGGGAGGTTGAAGGGTGCTTGAGAATTTCCAGGTCCCAACAGACCCATCACTCAAACATGGGGAAAGAGAGACACTCCCATGGGCTGTCAGACTGGAAAGTTCACCTTACACCTTGCAGGTCCCCTGCAAAACACAGCATATACATACATACACACACACGTACATGTACACACATGCCTGTGTGCATGCGAGCACACACACATGTAGTCTTCACAGCTGAGAAAACTTAGACCCAGAGAGTAGTGGTCTGACAGTTACTCGGTGAGCTATTGCTTTTAAAAAGGGGCTCTCAAACACCAGGAGCATCAGCACCACCTGGGACTTTGTTAGGAATAGAAATTCCTGGGCCATACTGCAGACCTACCGAATCAGAAACTCTGGGAGAGGGCCCAGCAATCTGATTTTTAATGAGTGCTGCAGGTGATTCTGATGGACCATGACGTTTGAAAACCACTGCCTTACAACAATAGAATTATGAATGATCAGAGCTGGAAGAGAAACCAAGGCTCAGAGAGTTTGAACAATGTGTCCATATCAGATAGCAAACCAAGGACAAGGCTAGGTAGTCACCTAGTCACCTGTCCAAATGGGGCCTCTCGCTGCCAGTCTCCTCTGGGTCCTCCAAACTGTCACTACCCTGTGGAGAGAGAAAAAACTAGGTCTTAACCCTGGGCAGGGCCCTATACCCAGCCTTGACTAATGCCAACCCTGTCTGACTCCCTCCCCCTACCCACCAGCCCGTGAGAGCACGCAGAAATCTAGAAAAATTCCTCAAGCAGGTGAGAGAGAATATCAAAAAGCTGATTCCAAAGAAGCCCTTCACGCTTCCCTGGCCCATAAAGTTCTGAGATGCTCCAAGTGCCTACAGCCAGTTCTGCTGATCCTCCTCCTGCAGTCCCCCATCTTGGTCCCTTCCCAAACCATCTACTACAGGCTGCTCTGTCCCAGCCCAATAAAATTTCTGCTCAACACTTGGTCGGTGTCCTTCTTTCCCTGACTTCCCTGTTGCAGAACCCCAGACCAGACTATCCCATCTCTCCCTGTATCTCTGGCCCACAACTTCTATCCAGTCTCCTTGTCACTTCCAGAATAGAACACTTGGGTCAGGACACACTACCCAGGTCACTGGTCACAAGACTGACCGCTGCTGCTCCTTGACTTACAAGAAAGATGGTCATAAGGGAGGGCGGCAGAGGGCCACAGTATCCGGGGAAAAGTCTGGGAGGGAAGAGATGGAAAGGAAAGCATCACGGCCAGGGGAACGGCCAGGAAATGTGTATGGCCATCAGGGGCTGCATGAGGAGACTGGAGGGATAGTGGAGGGATGCAAGAAGAGTCGTATTCAGAGCAGTGACAGAGCAGAGGGGACAGTGGTCTCCAAGAGACTGAGTGGGACCAAGAGCTGGAGCTGAGAGCTTATTCCAAGACTCTGGAGCCTGAATAGAGCATGGGAGGCAGATAGGTCAGGAGGCTGCAGAGGGTGGGTCTTCTAAAATCCAACCTAGGAGAGAAATAGTCCCACCTCGACATCACTCAGCACAAAGAACTCCAGAGACACTTGAAAAAAATAAATTGCACAGAGAAACCAACCAAAGCCAATGACCAAAATTCAGTTTTCTAAATGACCCTTTCACTCAACTGACCAAATTTACTGATTTGCTCAAAACATATTTCATACAACTGTATGGGTTGGGGAAAGGAGTGTCATCACAGGGTCGGGGAGCATTGGAGGAGCCAGGTCTACAGGTTTTCACGGACCCTAAACTTTGCCTGTATTCTCAGTCTCTCCCTCTCTTCCCCTTCATCTCCCCTCTTTCAGGTGTCACTGCCCCAGGTCCAGGTCTACACAAATTGACTATAAAGATAAACAAAGCAGATCTAGTTAAACTACACCTAAGTCTTCAAAAAGTTTAAACCATCCTATATAATTTGAAGTTTATAAAATGTAAAGTTTATACAATGCTTTCAAATTTAAAAATTCTTTTTCAATGTTGGCAAATTGGTGTATTTATTAGATTCCATGAATTGCTCATGCCAAAAAACCATAGAGTTCTTAAAATACTAAAACAGAGGCCAACAGAACATGACTCAGTAATATCTATGAGAAATTGAAGAAACTAAAGTTTTATTTACAAAGAGCTGAACATTTTGTCCTATCACTAAGAAGAATATGTTCACAGTTTATATTAAAAAGACAAACCTGTAAGAAGAATAAATTCCATAAACTCAACCTCCAACCTCTTTAACATGCCTGAGAAATGCTGCTACCAAAAACATGTTCATTCAGTGAAAAAAAAGTATTTGAAAAGTACCCTTCGGAGAATGGTGAGAACAGGGGAATATTCAACTTCCCCAAGATGAATTCTTGATATTCTCACAAGCAGTGTGGACAACCAAGGCTATAGGCTGAGCTGCCAGTCTTGGGGTTTGTTCATATGAAACTTAACCGCACAAAGGATAGGTCAACCCTACTTAAAATTAGGCCTAAGAGTCACCCCCAAGAGAGCCTCTTTTGTTGCTCAGATGTGGCCCCTCTCTCCAGCCAACGCAGCAAGCAAATTCACCACCCTCCCCCTCTCTACATGGGACATGACTCCAAGGGGTTGGAGTTTCCTGGCAACGTGGGACAAAAAACCTAGAATGAGCTGAGACTCAGCATCAAGTGACTGAGAAAAGCTTCTGAACCAAAAGGGGGAAGAGTGAAATGAGACAAAATGAAGTGTCAATGACTGAGAGATTGCAAACAGAGTCGAGAAGTTTTCTTAGA
Organism: Tamandua tetradactyla; assembly: GCF_023851605.1. Lineage (NCBI taxonomy): Eukaryota > Metazoa > Chordata > Mammalia > Pilosa > Myrmecophagidae > Tamandua > Tamandua tetradactyla. Next base: position 38,136,868 of record NC_135341.1, read on the forward strand.
GGTTATTCTTATGCATTAAATAGATAACACCTTGTTAGTCAAGATGTAATGGGAGGCTGGAGGGAACTGCCTGAAAATGTAGAGCTGTGTTCCAGTAGCCATGTTTCTTGAAGATGATTGTATAATGATATAGCTTTCACACTGTGACTGTGTGATTGTGAAAACCTTGTGTCTGATGCTCCTTTTATCTACCTTGTCAACAGACGAGTAAAACGTATGGAATAAAAATAAATAATAGGGGCAACAAATGTAAAATAAATTTAGTAGAGTGAAATGCTAGTGATCAATAAAAGGGAGGGGTAAGTCGTATGGTATGCACAAATTTTTTTCCATCTTTCTTTATTGCTTTTTCTGAATTGCTATAGATGTAAGAAACGATCATGATGATGAATACACAACTATGTGATGATAGTGTGAGTTATTGATTATATAACAAGAATGGAATGATCATATGATAAGAATTCTTGTGTTTGTATGTAGTTATGTATCATAAATAAAAAATAAATAAATCTAAAAAAAAGAAAGGTAGGGGAAAGGAGTATGGTATGTATGAATTTTTTTCTGTTGTCTTTTCATTTCTTTTTTGAATTGATGCAAATATTCTAAGAAATTATCATGATGATGAATATGCAACTATGTGATGTTATTGTGAATTACTGATTATATTCAGTATATATATGATTACATATGTAATCAGTAATGGAATGATAATAGGTTAAGAATGTTTGTGATTCTTTGTTGTCATGTTTTTTTAATTTAAAAATTAATTTAAAAATGATCACAGTAATGGTATACTACCATGTGATGATATTATGAGCCACTGATTGTACACCATATATGGGATGTTTGCAGGCTAAAAATGTTCACATGTTAAGAATGTTCATGTTTATATGTTGCTTTGGCTTGTCAATTTAAAAAAAAATTTTTAAAAATAAAGAAAAATCAGTTACTTAGTCACACCAGCCACAGTTCAAATGCTCAACACCCATATGTGCACAGTGCACATATAGAACATTTTCATCATCACAGAGAGCTCTAATGGACAGAATTGGACAAAAAGGCAAGGCTAGGAGTTGGGGAAGATTGTAGGGAGAGAAGACCTCTGGGTGGGAAGGGCCAGCTTTGTCACTGCGATATGCTGGCTCCTTAGGTATGATTCAGAGGCACTGCTTGACAACACCCTAAATGGAAAAGGTTGCCATATGGGAGAGAGCAGTGAGTGCTGTCAGGCAGCAGGCTGGAGATGGCTTCCAAACACGCCCAATTTAGACCATTGGGAAGCAGCTGGGTGAGGGGTGATAGCTGGCTCTGCCCCGTGGGGATTTTATTTTAGAAGGATTACTCTGGCTGCAGGGAGGAGGGATCTCTGGGAGCCCCAGAATCAGGGCCCTTTGGGAACTGTCCTCCATTGCCCAACCCAAGATCCAGCACAGGCTTCCTGTTCCCCAAGATGACTGGAGGCACCCCCTCGGTGACTGAGCCACCCCCTTCTCCTGGCCTTAAAAGTGAGATCAGGAGCCTGCTGCCAGGATTGTGGGCATTGAAGGCTCTGGAGGCTGGGTGCCTCCAGGTATGATTTGGGGGCTGAGGATGTGCAGCAGGAATTACCTTCTCTCTCCCCTCAGGGTTGAGGGTCTCAAGGGTCACCTTTCTGTTTCTGGATGCAGATTCTGAGGTCACAAATAGGAAGAGACCTGGATTTCTGAATGAGTTCTGGACAGTGTCCAGGAATTTATACTGTTCATGGAATATGTAACCTCAGAGGCTGGCCTTTCCAGAATCTATGTGCCCCTGGGGCTGCAAGTGAGGAATAGGTTTACAGAAGTTAGTTAAAGATTACGCCAACACAGAGTAACGGAAACAAATGACTGAATGCCCAAGAGACTGCTGCCAGAGACTGGACCAAGATTAAGACAGTCGTTTCTTGAGCTCCTCTGAAGAAAGGTTATAGGAAACTGGTAGGATGGCTTGATCATTACTAGGAGACGTGTGCTAGATCCTCAGGAAGCCCCTAAATGCAGGGTTTTGGTTTTTCCCAGTAGGTCTGAATTGGGGCTTAGAGGAGAGGCTGGGATGCAAAGAGATCTGAGGTCTGCATCAGGGCAGCACTGATTCAGAAACGCATACACAGGAACCCTAACTCAGGGTTATGGAGTGAGGGGAAAAGTCCTCTGTCCCCTGGCTCTCCCTGAGCATTGGACACTGAGCTCTGAGCCAAATTTGGTAAAGCAGAGTGTGTTCAAGAGAGGGAGACAGGAAAGTAGAAGACGTGGTCAGATCCACCAAGGGTTATTGAAGGGCCTAGTTGGGCAGCAGTAGGGGAGGAGATAGCCCCACTCCAGCCTCCGGCTCTCAGACCTCCCTTCTAACCTGCCATCTAGGAAGTCCCTAGAGAGATGTGTCTGTGACATTTCCTGTTACCATAAAGTCTCCTCTTCTCCCATGCAGTGAGAGCAGCACCTGTGCAAATTTCCATCTGTGGGTAGTGTTTGCAGGGGATTGGGAAGCAGGGGTCTGCTCTCAGGGAAAAGCTCTCTGATTGAACTTCTGTCTTCCTAGCAGTTTTATTGATGTATAATTCACATGACATATAATTCACCCACTTAAATTATATAAGTTGACGGTTTTTAGTATTTTCACAGTCGTACAACCACCACCACAGTCAATTTTAGAACATTTTCTTCACCCCCAAAAGACATCTGTACCAACTAGGAGTCACTTCTCATTTCCCCCCAACCTCTCTGCTGGCCCAAGGAAACCTCCAAAGTACTGACGCTTGTGTGGTGAGTGGAACCATGGGTACCACATGTCCTGCCCATAATGCCAGAGGCAAAGTTTAGCCAGGGTGGCAGAGGCAAAGCCAGGCATCCAAAATTGTCCATTATCTGCCAACTTCTCCACCCTCCTCACCTCCTCTTCCTTCACCTGCATTTGAAGACCTTGCCTCCCAGCATTCCGAGGTCTCACTTCCCCTCCCTTCCAAGTCCAAGGTTTCTCCCCTCACATATCCAAACTCAGTCCATCTCTCAAAGTCCAGCCCAAATTCCATCTCCTCCAAGACATCCTCCCTAACTGTCCCTGGACTAGAAGGAATTCTTCCGGCCCCTTCCTGGGGCCCTGAAGCATACAGACTGCCTCTGACCAGTCTCACCACGGATGCTTTATCCTTTCTTCCAAGTCAAGGGAGGAAAAGAAGATGATCATAGGCGACAACCATTAACAATATACATGGTTACTGGTAATCCTGAAATCCTCCCTGTGTTTTCCTGCTCCTGTACCTTTGCTGAGCTTTCTACCTGGAGTGCCCCTCCCATTCTTTCAGGCCCTATTGAGTTGACCTACTTCCCTAGGTCCTTTAGAGGATCCCTTACCAGGTCCTCAGATATAGAAGTTGCCTTTCATTCTGCCAACCTTTATTCCTCACAAACTATGGGAGCCCTGTTGGCTTCTTGGAAGTCCTCTCAGCAAAGAGGCCATTGCCATTCTACCCCAGCCATCTTTGCTCCTGTACCCCACATCTGTTCCTTGGGATGTCCTCATGTACCCTTCATGCCAAATTTAGGGAATGAGGGCCATCCCTCTTGTCATTAGATCTCTGGAGAGGGTGGGTGGACCCCACCCTGCTGGGTCCCCAACTCTGGCTCTCTGAGTGAGCCAATAGATGAGGAAAATGAGGCCAGAAGTTAAGTTACTAAACTAAGGACCTCCCACCCAGAAAACAGCAGCACAAGGACTTGAACCCAATGCCTCCCACCCATCCACCATGCTGTCTCTCTCATGGGAGTCAATGGAGGGGATTCAAGTCACAGACTATGGCCTTCTGGGAAGGGAGGTGTGGACTGATGGGATGGAGTGGGGACTCTGGCCACGGGAGGATGTCAGGATCCTGCTCAGGGCCAGCTTTCTCTTCCCCCTTACTATCTGATGTGAAGCAACCAGCTTGGGGGAAAACCAAGAAGTTAAGCAATTTCTGAAACTCCATAGGTTGGACTTTGAAAGAATCCAGCTGGCAGGAAAGTAGCCCCCTTCACCCTGGGAAGGCATAAAACCAAGCAGACTGTGAACGCTGCAGATTGAGACCAGGGGGAATGGGAAGCATCAGAGTGGTTGTGCTGCTGCTGCTCTTGGGTCTGAAATGCACCGAGCCTGCCTCCTTTACCGGTAACACCCACCTGAGCCAAACTCAGGCCCTGGATATAGCCATCCAGGTCTACAACAATGAAAGGAAGGAGGAGTATAACTTCCGTGTCCTAAGTGCTCAGCCCCAGAAAGACTGGGTAAGAAGGAGCAGGGAGGACCTCGGGCACAGCCCAACCCAACCAGAACATCCTAGGGGGGGCACTGGACTAAGGGGTCTGCTGCCCTGAAGTGGGGAGAGGCTTTAGGAAGTTCCCCTCACTGTTCTGGGCCTCAGATTCTTCATCTGTGAGACAATGGAAGCCTTGGGCAATGCTCTGTACTTTTCTGCAGGTTTTTCCAACTGGTATGATTGGTGGCACCATGTGGTAGAGTCAAGTGGATCTGGAACTCCCTGCTCTACCACTAGAAGTTGCTTGGTCTTAGTTAATTCGACCTCTCTTTGGACCTCAGTTTGGAGCTGCTGGTTGGTAGTAGAAGAATTTCCAGGCCCTAAAGTCCCCATCTGCTGAGGGACAGACTGGATGCTCTCTGGGTTCCTTTCACAAAGGGACAGGTTAACTATGCAAGGCTGAGTTTATTTTGTTTCCTTGCTTATAGGACCCAACATTATCAAAACCACAGTCATTGATCTTCACCATCAAAGAAACGGAGTGCAAGGTGGTGGAGAACCTCAACACTGAGCAGTGTCCCTTCAAGGACAATGGGGTAAGTTCCTCAAACCCCAGCTCCCCATGCCCCAACTCAAGGCTTTAGAGTAAGCCCCTGGATTCTGTTCTTCAGGCACATCTGCACAAGGAGCCCACCATTCCCTGTTTCTACCCTGCACTGGGGTCCCCCAGTCAATTGGCTGAGTTCTAAGCTTATTCCTTTCCCCCACAGCAAGTGAAGAACTGCCGGGGACTCTTCACTGATGAAGGGAAAAGTCTCAGCGTGGAGAACATCTGTGAACTCCAGGAGTCTACAGGGGTAAGCAGACTCCTGAGGATTTTGGAGAAGGAAAGAATTGGGTCAAAAGCCAGGACTTTTAGGCAGGAGGATTCAGAATAAAGGGCAATGGCCATACAGGCCTCTTGGGAGCCTCTACACTCCTCCCAGTCCCGAGGATTGTCCTGAGAGCCTGACAACGGACACACAGAAAAGATAACTCCTAGCTGAGCTTCTGTTCCACTTAATGACCTGACGGAGCCACTACACCATCCTGAGCCTCTGCACATTGGCATTTATAAGATATCAACCTAAGGCTTACCCCTCAGAGTCTGATTTAATTGGTCTGGAGTGGAGTCAGGATTGAGATCACCTGGGCTGGAAGCTGAATGAAGTGCCTAGTGGATTTTATCCAACAGCAAATAGAACTGTGATTTGCAGATGATGTTGCTATAGAGGCAGAGTCCTAAGGCCTGGTAAGAATTTATAAGGGAGGGGCAACTTGAGTTGGGCATGAAAAACAGATAGGTATAAGATTGGGGATTCGCTGAGGGTTCTTCAGGAAGAAGAGAGAGGGCTGAGGGTAAGAGAGGGGCTTTGTGGGAGGTTGAAGGGTGCTTGAGAATTTCCAGGTCCCAACAGCTCCGTCCCTCAAACATGGGGAAAGAGAGACACTCCCATGGGCTGTCAGACTGGAAAGTTCACCTTACACCTTGCAGGTCCCCTGCAAAATGCAGCATATACATACACACACACACACATCCATGTACGCACATGCCTGTGTGCATGCAAGCACACACATATGTAGTCTTCACAGCTGAGAAAACTTAGACCCAGAGAGAAGTGGTCTGACAGTTACTCAGTGAGTAACTGCTTTTAAAAAGTGGCTCTCAAACACCAGGAGCATCAGCACCCCTGAGAACTTGTTAGGAATACAAATACTTGGGCCATACTGCAGACCTACTGAATCAGAAACTTCGGGAGAAGGCCCAGCAATCTGATTTTTAATGAGTGCTGCAGGTGATTCTGATGGACAATAAAGTTTGAGACCATGGCCTTAGAACAATGGAATATTGAATGATCAGAGCTGGAAGAGAAACCAGCTTGGAGAAGATACCAAGGCTCAGATAGTTTGAACAATGTGCCTTTGTCACAGAACAAACCAAGCACAGGGCTAGGCAGTCACCCAGTCACCTGTCCAATCTGGGGCCTCTCGTTGCCAGACTCATCCGGGTCCTCCACAAGTCACTGCCCTGTGGAGAGAGAAAAAACCCAGGCCTTAACCCTGGGCAGAACCCTATACCTCAGCCTTGACTAATGCCAACCCTGTCTGACTCCCTCCCCCTACCCACCAGCCCATGAGAGCACGCAGAGGTCTACGAAAATTCTTCAAGAAGGTGAAAGAGAAGATCAAAAAGTTGCTTCCAAAGATGTCTTTCATGATTCACTGGTCCAGGAGGTTCTGAGATGCCTCCAAGTGCCTACAGCCAGTCCTGCTAATCCTCCTCCTGCAGTCCCCCATCTTGGTCCCTTCCCAAACCATCTACTACAGGCTGCCCTGTCCCAGCCCAATAAAATCTCAGCTCAGCACATGGTCGGTGTCCTTCTTTCTTTCACTGCCCTTTTGCAAAACCCCAGACCAGACTATCCCATCTCTCCCTGTGTCCCAGACCCACAAGTTCTATCCATCCTCCTTGTTACTTCCAGAATAGAACACTTGGACCAGGACACACTACCCAGGGCACAGGTCATAAGTTGGCTTGGAATTTGGATCTTCACATGGTTAACTATGCGTATATACAAACTTGAGATGATGTGGGCAGAAGTGCTCACAAGGCTGACCTGTGCTGCCCCTTGACTCACAAAAAAGAGGTTCATAAGGGAGGGTGGTAGAGGCCACAGTATCCTGGGAAAAGTCTGGGAGGGAAGAGATGGAAGGGAAAGCACCAGGGCCAGGGGAACGACCAGGAAATATGTGTGTCCATCAGGGGCTGCATGAGGAGACTGTAGGGATGGTGGAAGGATGCAAGTAGAGGAGTATTGAGAGCAGTGACAGAGTGGAGGGGACAATGGTCTCCAAGAGACTGAGGGAGGCCAAGAGTGTGAAACTGAGGGCTTATTCCAAGACTCTGGAGCCTGAATACAGCATGGGAGGTAGATAGGTCAGGAGGATGCAGAGGGTGGGTCTTCCAAAATCCAACCTAGGAGAGAAACAGTCCCACCTCGACATCACTCAGCACAAAGAACTCCAGAGACACTTGAAGAAAGTAAATTGCGCAGAGAAACCAACCCAAACCAATGAACAAAACTCAATTTTCTAAATGACCCTTTCACTCAACTGACCAAATTTACTGATTTGCCCAAAACATATTTCATACAACTGTATGGATTGGGGAAAGGAGTGGTATCACAGGGTCAGAGCATAGGAGGAGCCAGGTCTACAGGTTTTCACGGACCCTAAACCTTGCCTGTATTCTCAGTCTCTCCCTCTCTTCCCCCTCAGCTCCCCTCTTTCAGGTGTCACTGCCCCAGATCCTTGTCTACACAAATTGACTATAAAGATAAACAAAGCAGATCTAGTTAAACTGAACATAAATCTTCAAAATGTTTAAACCATTCTACATAATGTGAAGTTTATACAATGCTTTCAGATTTAAAAATTTTTTTTTAATGTTGGCTAATTGGTACATTTGTTAGAGTCCATGATTGCTCATGCCAAAAAAATAATAGTGTTCTCAAAATACTAAAACGGAGGCCAACAGAACATAACTCAATAATACCTAAGGGAAATTGAAGAAACAAAAATTTTATTTACAAAGAGCTGAACTTTTTGTCCTATTGCTAAGAAGAATATGTTCACTGTTTATATTAAAAAGACAATTCTGTAAGAAGAATAAATTCCATAAACTCAGCCTCAAACCTCTTTAACATGCCTGAGAAATGTTGCTACCAAAAACACATTCATACAGTGAATAAAAAGGTATTAGCAAAGTCCCCTTCAGAGAATGGTGAGAACAGGAGAAAATTCAACTTCCCCAAGTTGAATTCTTGATATTCTCACAAGTAGTGTGGACAACCAAAGCTATAGGCTGAGCCCCCAATCTTGGGGTTTGTTCATATGAAACTTAACCACACAAAGGATAGGTCAAGCCTACTTAAAATTAGGCCTAAGTGTCACCCCCAAGAGAGCCTGTTTTGTTGCTCAGATGTAGCCTCTCTCTCCAGCCAACACAACAAGCAAACTCACCACCCTCCCCCTGTCTACGTGGGACATGACTCCCAGGGGTGTGGACATTCCTGGTGAAGTGGAACAGAAATTCTAGAATGAGCTGAGACTCAGCATTAAGGGACTGAGAAAATCTTCTCAACCAAAAGGGGGAAAAGTGAAATGAGACAAAATAAAGTGTCAGTGGCTGAGAGATCCCAAACAGAGTCGAGAAGTTTTCCTGGAGGTTATTCTTACGCATTAAATAGATATCACCTTTTTAGTCAAGAAGGAATGGAGAGCCTAGAGGGAGCTGCCTGAAATGTAGAGCTGTGTTCCAGTAGCCATGTTTCTTGAAGATGATTGTATAATGATATAGCTTTCACAATATGACTGTGTGATTGTGAAAACCTTGTGTCTGATGTTCCTTTTATCTACCTTATCAACAGATGAGTAAAACATATGGAATAAAAATAAATCATAGGGGAACAAATGTTAAAATAAATTTAGTAGATTCAAATGCTACTGATCAATGAAAGGGAGTGGTAAGGGGTATGGTATGTATGAATTTTTTCTTTTTTTATTGCTTTTTCTGAATTGATACAGAGGTTGTAAGAAATGATCATGAGGATGAATACACAACTATGTGATGATAGTGTGAGTTATTGATTATATAACAAGAAGGGAATGATCATATGATAAGAATGTTTGTGTTTGTATGTGTTTCTGTATCATAAATAAAAAATAAATAAATTTAAAAAAATGAAAGGGACAGTGTGGTAGTTAGATTCATTTGTCAACTTGGCCAGGTGAAGGCATCTAGTTCTGTTGCTGTGGACATGAGCCAATGGTACATGAACCTCATCTGTTGCTGATTTACATCTGCAGTCGGCTAGGAGGTGTGCCTGCTGCAATGAATGACCTTTGCCTTAATTGGCTGGTGCTTAAATGAGAGAGTGCAATTTAGCACAGCACAAGCAGCTCAAGCATACCTCATCTCAGCACTCGCAGCTCAGCCCAGGTCTTTGGAGATGCAGAAAGGAATCAGCCCGGGGAAAGTTGGAACCAGAGGCCTGGAGACAATGCCAGCAGATATTACCATGAGCCTTCCCGCATAAGAAAGAACCTCAGATGAAAGTTAGCTGCCTTTCCTCTGAAGAAGTAACAAAATAAATCCCCTTTTTATTAAAAGCCAATCCATCTCTGGTGTGTGGCATTCTGGCAGCTAGCAAACTAGAACAGAGGGGTAAGAAGTATGGTATGTATGAATTTTTTTCTGTTGTCTTTTATGTCTTTTTCTGAATTGATGCGAATGTTCTAAGAAATGATCATGATGATGAATATGCAACTATGTGATGATATTGTGAATTACTGATTATATATGTAATCAGTAACAGAATGATCATATGTTAAGAATGTTTGTGTTTCTTTGTGTCATATTTTTCAAAAAATTTTAAAATTAACTAAAAAATGATCATGGTGATGACTTTATTACTATGTGATAATATTTTGAGCCATTGATTGTACACCATGTATGGGATGTTTGCAGGCTAAAAATGTTCATATGTTAAGAATGTTCATGTTTATATGTTGTTTTGGTTTGTCAATTAAAAAATATATAAAAAAGAAAGAATAATCAGTTCCTTAGTCACACCAGTCACAGTTCAAATGCTCAACACCCATGTGTGGACAGTGCACATATAGAACATTTCCATCATCACAGAGAGTTCAATGGACAGAATTAGACAAAAGGCAAGGCTAGGAGTTGGGGAAGATTGTAGGGAGAGAAGACCTCTGGGTGGGAAGGGCCAGCTTTGTCACTGCGACATGCTAGCTCCTTAGGAATGTTTCAGAGGCACTGGCTTGACAACACCCTAAATGGAAAAGATTGAGAGCAGTGAGAGCTATCAGGCAGCAGGCTGGAGATGGCTTCCAAACACGCCCAGTTTAGACCATTGGGAAGCAGCTCGGTGAGGGGTGATAGCTGGCTCTGCCCCTGTGGGGATTTTATTATAGAAGGATTACTCTGGCTGCAGGGAGGAGGGATCTCTGGGAGCCCCAGAATCAGGGCCCTTTGGGAACTGTCCTCCATTGCCCATACCCAAGATCCAGCACAGGCTTCCTGTTCCCCAAGATGACTGGCGGCACCCCCTCAGTGACTGAGCCACCCCCTTCTCCTGGCCTTAAAAGTGAGATCAGGAGCCTGCTGCCAGGATTGTGGGCATTGAAGGCTCTGGAGGCTGGGTGCCTCCAGGTATGATTTGGGGGCTGAGAATGTGCAGCAGGAATTACCTTCTCTCTGCCCTCAAGACTGAGGGTCTCAGGGGTTACCTCTCTCTTTCTGGATGCAGATTCTGAGGTCCCAAATAGGAAGAGACATGGGTTTCTGAATTAGTTCTGGACATTGTCCAGGAATTTATACTGTTTACGGAATATGTAACCTCAGCGGTTGGCCTTTCCAGAATCTATGTGCCCCTGGGGCTGCACGTGAGAAAAATGTTTACAGGATTTAGTTAAATATTAAGCCAACACTAGCAACTGAAACAAATGACTGCCCAAGTGTCTGCTGCCAGAGACTGTGCCAAGATTAGGACAGTCGTTTCCTGACTTTTTCTGAAGAAAGGTTACAGGAAACTGGTAGGATGGCTTGATCATTACTTGGTGTGCTGGTTTGAAAGGAAGTATGCCCCCTAAGAAAAGCCATGTTTTAATATAAATCCCATTTCTTAAAGGTAGAATAATCCCTATTCAATACTGTATATTTGAAACTGTAATGAGATCATTTCCCTGGTTGATGTGATTTAGTTAAGAATGATTGTTAAACTGGATTAGGGGATGACATGTCTCCACCCATTTGAGTGGGTCTTGATTAGTTTCTGAAGTCCTATAAAAGAGGAAACATTTTGGAGAATGAGAGATTCAGAGAGATTCAGAGAAAGCAACACTACAAAGCAGAGAGTCCACCAGCCAGCAACCTTTGGAGATGAAGAAGGAAGACACCTCCCAGGGAGCTTCATGAAATAGGAAGCCAGGAGATAAAGCTAGCAGATGATGCCGTGTTCGCCACGTGCCCTTCCAGCTGAGAGAGAAGCCCTGACTGTGTTCGCCATGTGCCTTCTCACTTGAGAGAGAAACCCTGAACTTCATCGGCCTTCTTGAACCAAGGTATCTTTCCCTAAATGCCTTTGATTGGACATTTCTTTAGACTTATTTTAATTGGGACATTTTCTCGGCCTTAGAACTGTAAACTAGCAACTCATTAAATTCCCCTTTTTAAAAGCCATTCTATTTCTGGTATATTGCATTCCAGCAGCTAGCAAACTAGAACACTTGGGGATGTGTGCTAGATCCCCAGGAAGCCCCTAAATGCAGGGTTTTGGTTTTGCCTAGTAGTTCTGCATTGGGGCTTAGAGGAGAGGCTGGGATGCAAAGAGATCTGAGGTCTGCATCAGGGCAGCTCTGATTCAGAAACGCATACACAGGGGCCCTAACACACGGTTATGGAGCGAGGGAAAGAGTCCTCTGTACCCTGGCACTCCCTAAGCCATAGACACTGAGCTCTGAGCCAAACTTGGTAAGGAGGAGTGCATCCAGGGGAGGCAGACAGGAAAGTAGAGGACGTAGTCAGACCCACCAAGGGACTATTGAAGGGCCTAGTTGGGCAGCGGTAAAGGAGGAGACAACCCCACTCCAGCCTCCTGCTCTCAGCCTTCCCTTCCAACCCGCCATCTAGGAAGTCCCTAGAGAGATGTGTCCGTGACGTTTCCTGTTACCATAAAGTCTCCTCTTCTCCCATGCAGTGAGAGCAGCACCTGTGCAAATTTCCATCTGTGGGTAGTGGCTGCAGGGATTGGGAAGCAGGGGTCTGCTCTCAGGAAAAAGCTCTCTGATTGAACTTTTGTTTTCCTAGCAGTTTTATTGATGTATAACTCACATGCCATATAATTCACCCACTTAAAGTACATAAGTCGATGTTTTTTAGTATTTTCACAGTCGTACAACCACCACCACAGTAATTTTAGAACATTTTCTTCACCCCCAAAAGACATCTGTACCAACTAGGAGTCACTTCTCATTTCCCCCCAACCTCTCTGCTGGCCCAAGGAAACCTCCAATGTACTTTCAGTTTGTACAGATTTGCCTATTCTGAACCCTTCAAATGGAATCTTTCAGTATATGGTAATTTGTGTCTGCCTTCTCTCACTTTACATATTTTGAAGGTTCATCCATGTTATACAATGTATCAGTACATAACGTCACCATTATACTTAACTTCTTTTTGTAGCTAAATAATCATTCATTGTACAGATACTCTACATTTTATTTATTTATTCATCAATTGATGGACACTTGAGTTGTCTCCAATATTTGGCTGTTGCGAATAGCACTGATAGACTCATGCTTGCTGTGGTGAGTGGAACTATGGGTGCCACATGTCCTGCCCATAATGCCAGAGGCAAAGTTTAGCCAGGATGGCAGAGGCAAAGCCAGGCATCCAGAATTGTCATTATCTGCCAACTTCTCCACCCTCCTCACCTCCTGTTCTTCAACCTGCATTTGAAGACCTTGACCTTCTGAACACACCACACTGGCATTTGTCTCCCAGCGTTCTTAGGTCTCTCTTCCCCTCCCTTCTATGTCCAGGGTTTCTCCCCTCACATATCCAAACCCAGTCCATCTCTCAAAGTCCAGCCCAAATTCCATCTCCACCAAGACATCCTCCCTAACTATCCCTGGCCCAGAAGGAATTCTTCCAGCCCCTTCCTGGGGCCCTGAAGTATACAAACTGCCTCTGATCAGTCTCACCAGGGATGCTTTATCCTTTCTTTCAAGTCAAGGGAGGAAAGGAAGATGATCATAGGAGACAACCATTAACAATATACATGGTTACTGGTAATCCTGAAATCCTCCCTGTGTTTTCCTGCTCCTGTACCTTTGCTGAGCTTTCTGCCTGGAGTGCCCCTCCCATTCTTTCAGGCCCTATTGAGTTGACCTCTTTCCCTAGGTCCCTTGGAGGATCCCTTACAAGGTCCTCAGATATAGAAGTTGCCTTTCATTCCTCCAACCTTTATTCCTCACAGCCTATGGGAGCCCTATTGGCTCCTTGGAAGTCCTCTCAGCAAAGAGGCCATGGCCACTCTACCCCAGCCATCTCTGCCCCTGTTCCCCACATCTGTTCCTTGGCATGTCCTCATGTACCCTTCACATCAAATTTAGGGAATGAGGGCCATCGCTTTTGCCGTTAGACCTTAGACCTCTGGAAAGGATAGGTTGACCGCACCCTGCTGGGTCCCCATCTCTGGCTCTCTGAGTGAGCCAATAGATGAGGAAAATGAGGCCAGAGTTTAAGTTACCAAACTAAGGACCTCCTACCCAGAAAATACCAGCACAAGGACTTGAACCCAATGCCTCCCACCCATCCACCATGCTGTCTCTCTCACGGGAGTCAAGTGGAGGGGATTCAAGTAACACACCCCTCCCTTCTGAGAAGTGAATGGGGACTTATGGGAAGGAGTGGTGACACTGGCCAGGGGGGGATGTCAGGATCCTGCTCAGGGCCAACTTCCTCTTCCCTCTTATAATCTCATGTGAAGCAACCAGCTTGGGGGAAAGCCAAGAAGTTAAGTAATTTCTGAATCTTCTCATTGGCCTTCAAAGAAAGCCAAGTGGCAGGAAGGTAGCTCCCCCCTCCACCCTGGGCAGGCATATACCAAGCAGAGCCTGAACCCTGCAGATTGAGACCAGACAAGATGGGAAGCATCAGAGTGGTTGTGCTGCTGCTGCTCTTGGGTCTGAAATGCGCCGAGCCTACCCCCTTTAATGGTAACGCCCTCCTGAGCCAAGCTCAGGCCCTGGATATAGCCATCCAGGTCTACAACAACGAAAGAAAGGAGGAGTATGTCTTCCGTGTCCTAGGTGCTCAGTCCCAGAAAGACTGGGTAAGAAGGAGCAGGGAGGACCTTGGGCACAGCCCAACCCAACCAGAACATCCTAGAGGGAGCACTGGGCTAAGGACTCTGCTGCCCTGAAGTGGGGAGAGGCTTTAGGAAGTTCCCCTCACTGTTCT